>NW_020954569.1:9120605-9120888 GCF_900497805.2 Vombatus ursinus
CAATAGTATTCCATTACATTCATATACCACAACTTGTTCAGCCATTACCCAATTGATAGGCGTTCCCTCAATTTCCAGTTCTTTGCCATCACAAAAAGAGCTGCTATAAATATGCTTGTACATGTGAATCCTTTTCCCATTCTTATAATCTCTTTGAGATACATCCCTAGAAATGCTATTGCTGGGTCAAAGGATATGCACATTTTTATAGCCCTTTGGGCATCGTTTCAAATTGCTCTCCAAAATGGTTGGATTATTTCACAGCTCCACCAACAAAGCATTT
>NW_020954569.1:9120921-9120985 GCF_900497805.2 Vombatus ursinus
GTGTTCCAATTTTCCCACATCTTCTACAACATTTATCATTTTCCTGTTTTGTCATGTTGACCAC
>NW_020954569.1:9121100-9121164 GCF_900497805.2 Vombatus ursinus
AGTTGTTTTGATTTGCATTTCTCTAATCAATAGTGATTTAAAGTATTTTTTCATATGACTACAC
>NW_020954569.1:9121272-9128945 GCF_900497805.2 Vombatus ursinus
TTAATTTCTTCATCTAAGAACTGCCTGTTCATATCCTTTGACCATTTATCAATTGAGGAATAACTTGTATTCTCATAAAGTTGACTTAATTCTCTATATATTTTAGAAATGAGGCCCTTATCAGAGACACTGGTTGTAAAAGTTATTTCCCAATTTTTTACTTTCCTTCTAATCTTGGTTGCATTGACTTTGTTTGTGCAGAACCTTTTCAATTTAATGTAATAAAAATTATCCATTTTGCGTTTTGTAATATTCTCTATCTCCTGTTTGGTCATGAATTCTTCTGTTCTCCATAAGTCTGATAGGTAAACCATTCCTTGCTCTCTCAGTTTGATTATAGTATCAGCCTTTATATCTAAACCATGAACACATTTTGACTTTATTTTGGTATATGGTGTGAGATTTTGGTCTATGCCTAGCTTCTGCCATACTCTTTTCCAGTTTTTCCAGCAGTTTACTCATAATTTTTGCTTTGATCTCTTTGGCATACAGAGTCAGTAGCAAAATTTCTGGATCAAAGATTAGTTATAGTTTTGTTGCCCCTTGTCTTTAGTTTCAAATTGTTCTTTATAGTGGTTAGACAAGGTCCCAACTCTACCAACAGTGTATTAGTGGTCCTTTTTGTCACACCCCCTCTAGTGTTTGAATATTTTCCTTTTCTGCCATATTAGTCAATCTGATAGGTATGTGGTGGTACCTCAGAGTTGTTTTAATTTGCATTTCTGTGATCAGTAAGTATTTTGAGGTTTTTTTTATTAATATGACTATAGATAATAGCTTAGATTTTTTTTTCTTTTGAAAACTGCCTGTTCATATCCTTTGACCATTTATCAACTGAGGAATCATTCTTATTTTTATATATTTAGTTTATTTCCTACATAGTTAAAAATGAGTTCTTTATCAGAGAAAATTATTGTACCCTCACACTTCCACCTTTACTGCATTAGTTTTATTATTAGCTTCATTAGTTTTGTTTGTGCAAAAATTTCTTTTTTTCATGTAATCAAAATTATTCATTATACTTCCTATCATCCTTATTACCTCTTTTTGATTATAAATATTTCCTTATCCATGAATATAATGTATTTTTTCCACAGTCCATTAATTTACTTATATTACTTTTATGTCTAAATGCTATATCCATTTTGACCTTGTCTTAAGATGTTGGTCTTTGTCTAGTTTCTGCAAAACTGTTTTCCAGTTTTCCTAGTATGTTTTTTTTGGTCAAGTGGGGAGTTCTTGCTTATATATCTAAAAATGCACGTTTTCCCTCAATTATCCATTTCTAATTATCTAATTATCCAATTCTACTTTATAAGTAGTTATTTTCTTCCATGAATTTTTGTTCCTCTTTTACTATTTGACAATTTTTATTGGATAGTAATTTTATTATGTTTCCTTATTAATTTATTTTAGTTTTCAACAATCACTTCCATAAGCTTTTGAGTTTTAAATTTTTTCCCTTCCCTCCCACTCCCTCCCCAAGATGATGTGCAATCTGATGTAGGCTCTATGTATGCATTCCTATTAAACATATTTTCACATTACTCATGTTGTAAAGAAGAATTAGAACCAATGCAAGTAACCACAAGAAAGGAGAAACAAAACAAAACAGAAGAAAAGCAATAAGAGCAAATAGTATGCTTTGATCCCATAGTTCTTTATCTGGATGTGGATAGCATTTTCCATCATGAGATTTTTGGAGATACCTTAGAACCTTACATTGCTGAGGAGAGCTAAGTCTATCAATGTTAGTCATTGCACACCGTGGCTGTTACTGTGTACAACATTCTCCTGGTTCTGCTCACTTCACTCAGCATCAGTCCATACAAGTCTTTTCAAGTTTTTGTGAAAAGAGCATTGAATGTATAATTCAAAGGTCAGAATTCAATTTTCAGCTCTTATGCTTACTTTCTGTGAAATTTGGAATAAGTCATTACAGTAAGTTACTATGGTAAGCCAGTATTTATAAACCTGTTTCCACATTTATTCAACAGAGATACTAAGACTAACCTTACTTATCTCACTCTTCTATTGTGATAATCATGGAATAAAATTGCTCATAAAAATTGATAAATAATCTAATCTGGTTCTTGTAGAAAAAAAAAGTACCAAGATGTTATCTAAATATCAAACAATTAGGTGTTTTCAGAATTGCTGGAATGGCTAGACACAAAGTGTGTTTTTTAGTGCTTTGATGTCACTAGGAAGATCACTGCTTCCTTGCTCCAAGGATGTGAGTTTGGTAACTTTCAAGTTCACACATAAAACAAAACTAGAACTTATATCTAATATATTCCATGACTGAATAAGCATCTAAAATTATTTCAACAGGATAGAACGTGAGGCCAGATACATTAGAAGCAAATTAAATAAGGAGAAATATGAAATCTTATAGTTGGCTAAACTCTATAAGTAAAATGTAAGGAACACATTACAGTTTGTTTAATAGTGATCTGAGGGCTTAACCAGATTGAACCTCATTCTATATGTTTATATATTTTAATAGTATGATGTTGAAAATGCATCTTGAAAACAAAACTTCAGAACTTCTAGTACCAAGATGGAGGAGTGAAGAATGAATCCTCTGAAGCCCTCCCAAATTCCCCTCTAAACAACTAGAAAACCACCTTAGAATTGGTCTAGGAGCAGCAAGCAGCTTACCAGCAGCACAGGAAAAGTCTGTCTCACTAGGGTGGTGAGGTCCAAGAACAGCAGCAGCAGCCTTACAGCAGAAGGGCCTGCAGCAGGGTTCTGAGTCTGGTACAGTCTGCTAGTAATGCCCCACCCTCCTCTAAACTAGCAACCCAAGGCAAGTGAGGAGTCTGTGCAGCACAGCAAGGTCCCACCTCAGTGACCACACCCTAACCCAACAAGCCACCAGGAATGCCTTGACCCCATTGCTTACCAGTAGTGAAGCTCTACCTCAGGGCCAATAGCAGAGAGACCATATTTCCACAGCAACCCAACAGCAAACCCCACCCCTCAGGCAGATCAGCAACAACATTTCTCCTCCAGAACCTGCTAGCAGTGAGGCCATGTTTCCATAGCAACCCAACAGCAGGGTCTCACCCCTGTGTCAGACAAGCAGCAAGAGCTCTTCTCCAGGGACAGCTACCAGAAAGACTTTGTTACCATAGCAACCCAGCAGAAAGGCCCCACTCCTGGAGCAGGCCAGCAGCCAAACCCCATACCCAGGGGAGGCCAACAGGGAGCACCCCACCTTGGGTACAAGCTAGAAGGGAAGCCTACTCACCAGAAAAATCAAGCAGTAAGCCCTGAAGGCCAGCAAAAGCCAACAATAAGACCCAGAGCCCCAGCACAAAAAGCTTGGGACAGTGTAGGACCAGAGCCCAACTCTCACATAAAAACACCAAGTCACAAAAAAGGGCAGAAAAAAATGAGCAAAAAAAAAAAAAAGTTTGACTAGAAAGTTACTGTGGTGATAGGATCAAGGCATAAACTTAGAAGGCAACAATAGTGTCAAAATGACTACACGTGAATCTTCAAAGAAAAAAAAATGGTCTCAGGCCCATAAAGAGTTACTGGAAGAGCTTAAAAAAGATTTTAAAAAGTAAATTAGAGAAGTAAAAGAAAAACTGGGAAAAGAAGTAAGAATAATGCATGAGAGTCATGAAATAAGCGTCAGTAGCATGGGAAAAGATATGCAAAAATTTACCAAGGAAAATAACTCCCTGAAAAATAGAATTGGCCAAATGAAAAAGGAAACACAAAAGCTCACTGAAGAAAATAATTCTTTAAAAATTAGAATTGAATAAGTGGAAACTAATGACTATATGAGACATCAAGATATCATAAAATAAAATTTAAAAAGGAGAAGAAAATATGAAATTTCTCACTGGAAAAACAACCTAGAAAATAGATCCAGGAGCAAGAATATAAAAAGTATTGGACTTCCTGAAAGCATGAATAAAGTCATGATAAAAAGAAGAAAAAGAAGGAGGAGGTTGAGAAGGAGAAGTCTGGACAATGTGTTTCAAGAAATCAAAGAAAACTGCCTTGATATTTTAGAACAAGGGGGCAAAATATTAATTGATAACATCTACTCATGGGTAGGCTGAGCTAATATAATAATGACAATTCTACCTAAATTAATCTATTCAGTGCCATACCAATCAAACTATTAAAAATTATAGAACTAGAACAAATAATAACAAAATTCATCTGGAAGAACAAAAGGTCGAGAATATCAAGGGAATCAATGAAAAAAAGTGAAAGAATATTGTCTAGCTGTGTCAGATCTAAAACTATATTATAAAGTGGTAATAATCAAACCAATCTGGTACTGGCTAAGCAATAGAGTGGTGGATCACTGGAACAGATTAGGTACAAATTACATTATAGTAAATGACCATAGTACTCTAGTATATGATAAACACAACAATCAAAGTTTTTGGAACAAAATCTTATTATTTGACAAAAAACTGCAGGGAAAACTGGAAAACAGTATGGCAGAAACTAGGTATAGACCAACATGTCATACTGTATGTGAAAATAAGGTCAAAATGGGTACGTGATTACACAGAAAGGGTGATAAGCAAATTAAGAGATCTGGATTAGATTATCTGTCAGATTTATGAATAAGGGAAGAATTTAGGACCAAAAATATACAAAGCAATGCAAAATGTAAAATAGATAATTTTAATTATATAAAATTTAAAAGTTTTTGCACAGACAAAACCAATGCAACAGACATTATAAGGAAAGCAGGAAACTGGGGGAAATGTTTGCAGCAAGTATCTCTGATAAAAGCCTCATTTTTCAAATATATAGAGAACTGAGTCATATTTGAAAAAATACCAATTATTCTCCAATTGATAAATGGTCAAAGGATATGAATAGGTAGTTTTCAGATGAAGAAATCAAAACTATCTGTAGTCATATAAAAAAATGCTCTAGATCACTATTGATCAGAGAAATGGAAATTAAAACAACTCTGAGGTACCAACTCACATTTATCAGAGTGGCTAACATGACATAAAAGGAAAATATATGTTGAAGGGGATGTGGAAAAATTGAGACACCAATACACTGTTAGTAGAATTGTGAACTGATCCAACCATTCTGGAGAGCAATTTGGAACCATGCCCAAAAGTCTATAAAACTACATACCCTTTGATCCAGCAATATCACTGCTATGTCTACAAAAATATTTATAGCAGTTCTTTTTGTGGTGTCTAAGAATTGGAAATTGAGAGGATGTCCATCAGTTGGGGAATGGCTAAACAAGCTGTCGTGTTTGATTGTAGTGGAATATTATTGTGCTATAAGAAATGACAAGCTGGATGATTTCAGAAAAAAACCTGGAAAGACTTACATGAAATGATAGGAAGTAAAATGAATAGAACCAGGAGAACATTGTACACAGTAACAGCAACATTATTCAGTAAAGACTTGTGAATGACTTTGCTATTCTCAGCAATACAATGATCTTAGATAATCCAAAAGAACTAATGATGAAGCGTACTATCTGCCTCCAGAGAAAGAATTGATATTGTTAGAATATAGACTAAAGCATGCTATTGTTAACTTTCTTTTTTTGAGTAACTAATTGAATAACTAATTAAATGACTAATATGGAAATGATTTACATAATTGCACATATATAACCTATGTCTGATTGCTTACCGTCTCAACGAGGGAGATAGAGGGATAGAATTTGGAACTCAAAACTTTAAATAAAATTGTTGACCTTTGCCTCACGTACACTCTATAGCACTTTCTTTGTTCCACTCATTATACGTACTTCATATTTTCTCTCAGTTTTCTCAGTTGTAAAATGAGGGGACTGGGCAGACAAATTTTCAACATACCTTCCAGTTCTAAATTGATGATCTTATAATCACCTGCTGCTGATCATTTGCTATGTTTTCAGCTTTCCTTGACGGCAGAAACTGAACCTTTTAAACTTTCATGTTCCATTAGAAAAATTATAATTTGTTGAATTCCTAATAAATAACTTGAATGAAACAATAAGAATATACATACATACATATTACATAAATGCATATATATTTGTATGTACTGTACAGAGAATTCTTTTTCCAAGAGTGGGTTAGGCTGGTCACTTTCTTCAGTTCCTTCCAGTTATGAGATACTATACATTCTGTCAAGTCAACTAATGCATATCAAAAACAAAATGGACATTGAAACAAAAAAAAAATTACCTAGTAATTATCTTTTAACCAGAAAAATTCATTTAAAAAACTCAAATGATTATAATTCATAAAATTTGCTGTGTTAATGTTCATTTTTGGGACCATAGTTTTGCCCAAGTTTCTTTCAGATAACTGCTATTTTTAAATTTTCTTATAACATTTCTTCTCTATGAACCACAAACCTCTTTAGTTTTGACATAAATATATGAATGCTTTCATATCTCTAGCAGCACAACACAAAATGTTATAAACAAAAATCACCTAGCATATCTGAGGAATTTCTTTCCAACCTACCCGAAGCAAGAACTCTAGTTTATATATCTTATTGACCTAACCTTTTATGAGTGTGTACTAGATAAGAAGTGGTGAAAAGAATAGCAGAGCTATTTCTGTACCATTAAATAAGATTGTCAGCTATATCATCTTTGATTTTTATATTGATTTTCATAGGCACTTTGGTAAATGTGGGTCATGGCCTAGAATATTATAATTCAATGAAGCACTTATCTGAAAATGGCATGAAGAAAAGTAGCTCAAGTGAAAAATGTTTCCCATCAAAAATCCAAGCACTACTCAGGGTCAGAATTCACAAATTTCTTTTGATTCTTTGGTTGTCTTCTGGTCAATCACAAAAATCACAGAATTTCATATTTTAAAAGTACCTAAGAGAATGCCTAATCTGATCAATTCCTGATCCAGATAAGAATTCCCCTTACAACAACTAGCCTATGGTAGATGATTGCCATCTATGATATATCTTCTGAGGCAAGCCTTAGTAGATATATTTTTCTTTGACATATCTCTGATTACTTGGAAGCATTTGTTTTGTTTATGTTTTCCCTTTTGCCAGTATAAGTTTTATACCCTCCAGTAACTGTTCCTAATACTTCCCTGTGAGTCTAAGGAAATATAGATCTCAGAGGATAGCTCTTCAAATACTTTAAGACCATCATCAAGATCCTATACACCCAAGTCTTCTTCTCTAAGCTAAACCCCTCTAGCCCTTAGGTACCATCTTCTCCTAAATGGTCGACTGATTATGTCTTTTTATTGCAGAGCATTTTTTTAATCCTCTTTGTCTTTTACTTTTTCCTAAGGGTTTATTTTTGCTAACAGGAAAAACAAACCCCTGCTTTACTGCAGTGAAGGAATGTCTCTTTTGGTAACGTTCCCTAGATTATGCTAAGACATTACGAACACATCTCTTTTTGTTCTTGATCACTCTTGTAATGTATTAGGCTTCCTTTAAATTATTCTTGCACTATGTCAGGCAAGCTGTCAGATATCTTCTTCTTAAAAAGACAGTTATTACCCAGAAAAACTGAGTATTTACTTCAGGGTAAAAAAATGGTCATTCAGTGAAAGAGGGGACTTTCAAGCATTCCTGAGGAAAAGACCAGAGATGAATATAAAATTTAACTTTCAAATACATTACTCAAGTGAAACATGGAAGAGGTAAACAGGAAAGAGAAATCATAAGAAATTTATTAAGGT
>NW_020954569.1:9128955-9132719 GCF_900497805.2 Vombatus ursinus
GGGGAGGGAGGAAGGGAGAAAATTTGTAACCCAAAGCTTTAAAAACACATCTTAAGATAAAAACAAATATAAAAAAAGAAGATGGATGATGTTATGTAGCCAGAGGTTATAATGATAGTTACTGGAAACTCTGTGAGTTCCTAGAAGAGGAGAGTAACATAAATAAGACTGCATAAATATAGGGGAGCCAGAGTATGAGGCTATAGAATAAGAACCTCAAGGAACCTTAGAATTGATCAGTCAATTTATTAAGAATCAGGCATTGTGCTAAACACTGGGGATAAAAATAAAGGAATCTTGATTCTCCATAAATCTGTGCCTTCCTTCTGTTAAGTATTTCCAGTTTTTCTTGTTTATGGCTTCTGTGTACATATTGTGTATGTTGTCTATACCATTTAGACTGTGAGCCTCTCAAGAGAAGGGACTATCTTTTAGTTTTCTTTATATCCCACAGCTTAGCGCAGTATCTGGAACATAATAGGCACTTATTAAATGTTTGTTTACTGATTGAAAAAAAAGAAGACAGGTATTTCTTTGCTGAATGTTACATAAAATGAGAATGGTCAATGAACTCAGTCCGACTAAGTATGTGTAGCGTGCTACTGGTACAATCGTATATGAGGAGGAGGCTGGAAGGGAGTATCAGTAAGACAGTTATAATGATATGTAATGGAAGTGTCTTGGAGTAACTTTAGAGCATTGTATTAGGCACTAAGGTTACAAAGACAAATGGAAAAATAGTTATTGCTCTAAATTACCCTCCTTCTATTGAGAGTACCTCATATTCACACTTAAAACAAATACAGAATACTTTGAATATGGAGGAAACAGAAAGAACTTAGGGGAATGTGTGCTAGTAAATTGAAGGATTGTAAAAGTTTTTCCTGCTGTAGATGTTAATATTTTAATTTTTATGCTCTGATTATCAAAGAAGAGACAGCAACTGAGTGGAAGTAAACTGAAATTAATCTTGAGCATGCAATTCATTTTTGTTAATATCAATATTTCCAGACATTAGAGAGAGCTACTTATTAGCTTTATAGAGAAAAATTATGACCCAAGCACTCTCAGATGTGGTTAGGAATGAAAATTTGTTTCTTTGTCACATTTAACAAGTTATATAATTAATCATGTAACATAAGAGCTTTAAAAGCTGTGCTGTTTTTGTTTTTTATTGCCACTTTGCTTATCAACTCCAAACTTCTTTGTTAAATTAAGATTATATGTATATGATCACAAGCATGGCATGTATGTATATGTATATAAATTGGCTTTAAAGTTTGAAGGGTAACTGATCTCATTCATCAAGTTCTAATAATTTCCATGAATAAAAGTATCTCTGAAAAAAAACAGTATAAATCGTAATTAAGAGATGTTATGCTTTCTTCAAATCACTCATTTAATATGTTGTATGCATCTGTAAATGTATTATTCATTTTTTTTGGTCCAAGTGTTAAAAATTTTGATCACTAAAATTAAATTACTAACTAAATTATTTAAAATTCATAGTAATCAAACAAGAACCACAAAATACAAGTTAAAGATTACATATAAGTAGAATTATTCTTTATGATAATTTCTGTACTATCCTCATTTCCTATTAGGTTTAAAAAAAGTTATGTTCAAAAAGCACCAGAAAATCAGTAACTCTGATATGGCTTTTAGGGAATAAATTCGGTTCTGGTTGCACTGACAAAAAATTCTAAGTGGAAAAATTCAAGCCTGCTGAAATAGACTGATTCCATATTTTAGTCATGTTCAAATAATTTAGGGAATTTATTTTCAAAATTGACTACTAAACTCTACACAAATAACAAAATTAAATATGTGCAGAAAAGTAGAAGGAAACAAAGAAAAGGGTCTTAATATAGTTCAATGCTAGATAAAATAAGAGGGGAAAAAAAACCTTTTGCATTCAAAAGTAGAAAGTAAACAGGATTTAGATTCAGAAATCTGTGGACAGATACTGACAAACATTCACTACTATAATACTTTAAGAATGTCACTTGAACTCTTTGGTTTTTATAAAATATAAGAACTAAGTGTCACAGAAAGAAAGAAAAAAAGAAAGCCTTTGTGAAAATTGTCCTGTCTCCTTTGAATTATTTTTGTCTTATCCATCTTCAACAATCTCTATAAGTAGTTTGCTTCCAAGGCCTGATGCTTTTTCCTTTACAGCATACTTTCTTTTTCAGTGTGCAGCTAAAACAATGGAGTAGCAGAAAAAAATACAGCTGAGCTGTATTCAACAAATTCACTAAAAAGATCTAGAAAATGTACTAGATCTAGTCCTAATTAAAAATCCAGAGGTAAAAAAAAAAAAAAGGTAGGTTGCCTATGGCTGTAGTTTCTGGTCAGAAAGGGCTTTGGTGAGAATTCTAGGAAAGAAAAGCTTCTATACCAAGGCAAGAAGAGAATGCAAGGTTCTACTTCCAGGAGCCAAGATGGTAGAGTAAGAAGTAAGTTGTTCTCACCCTCCCTTATTGACTTCTGAAAGCCCAGAAAATATCATCCCAGGAAAAACCTAAGAACAGCTGAGCCAGCAGAAAGATGGGGCACAGCAGTCTGGTACACCAGGAAGCTTGGGGAATTAATGGGAAATGCCACTCTTGGTCTGGGAGAGGGAAAGCAGTATAGGACAGGAGTTGCCCGAGCAAGCCAATGACAAGACTCACCTCAACATATTAAGGGGAGATCCTGAGACCCAGGGTGAGTGGAGCAGGCAAGAGCCAACAACAGGTCCCCAAGAGCCCCAGTACAGGCAGGTCGACCACCACGAGTAACAGTGCTCTCCAGCAGCAAAATCACCTGGTGCGTCAACACAATTCTGGGAAGTACAACTACAGGAGGCAAAGCTCCAGGCTGACAGACATCCTCCAGCAATGAAACATGCCTGTACAAAACCCAGGTAAGCAGGAGCCAAATATTCAAGTGCAAGGATCAGGTGAACAGGAGAAGAAGCTTGGATAAATGCCCTCTGTGATCCAGCAGGAGAGCTCAACTTTTGTTAAAAAAAAAAAAAAGAAAGAAAAAGAAGTCAGGAAATAGGCAAACACCATGAGCAAAAAGCAGAAACGGACAATCCCTTAGATTCTTATTATGGGAACGGGGAAGATCAAGGTACAAATCCAGAAGAGGACAACATTATCTATATGCCCACATCTAAAACCAAAGTTTTAAAAACTTGTGTAAAAAATAAAAATTAAAAAAAAAGAAATGTACCATAGATTCGTATTATGAGAAGGATAAAGATCAAGACAAATTCTGAGGAGGACAACATTGTTAACAAACCCACATCTGAAACTTCAAAAGGGAATATGAGCTGGTCTGAAACCCAAAAGCCTTCTTTGAAGAGCTCAAGAAGGATTTTAAAAGTCAAATGAAAGAGGTAGAAGAGTCCTTAAAAAATACAATTGACCAATTGGAAGAAAAGTACACTGAAGAAAACAGGTCTCTAAAAAACACAATTGGCCAACTGGAAAGAAAGTACACTGAAGAAAACAAATCCCTTAAAAATACAATCGACCAATTGGGAAAGGAAGTACAAAATCTAATAGAAGAAGACAAATTGTTAAAAATTATAATTGGGCAAATGGAAACTAATGGCTCTATGAGAGAGCAAGAATCAATCAAACAGAAACAAAAAAAATGAAAAAATAGATGAAAATGTAAAATAACTCATTGGTAAAACAACTGACCTGGAAAATCAATCCAGGAGAGACAATTTAAAAATTATTGGTCTGCCTGAAAATCTCAATACAAAT
>NW_020954569.1:9132776-9134204 GCF_900497805.2 Vombatus ursinus
AGAGCCTGGACAATATCTTTCAGGAAATCATAAAGGAAAACTGCCCTGAGGTCCTAGAACCGGAAGGTAAAATAGCCATAGAAATAATCCACCCCTCACCTCCTGAAAGAGATCCCAAATTGAAAACACCAAGGAATATAACAGCCAAATTCCAAAATTACCAGGTGAAAGAGAAAATACTACACGTAGCCACAAAGAAACAATTTAAATATCATGGAACCACAGTCAAGATTACACAGGACCTTGCAGCTTCTACCCTAAAAGATAGGAGGGATTGGAATAGGATATTCTGTAAGACAAAGGAACCTGGATTACACCCAAAGATAACCCCCCAGTGAAATTGAGCATAATCTTTCAGGGGAGGAGATGAACATTCAACGAAATAGGGGACTTCCAAACCTTCCTGATGAGAAGACCGGAGCTCAACAGACAATTTGACCTTTAAATACGAGATTTAAGAGAAGCATATAAAAATAAACAGGACAGGAAAAAACAAACAAACAAACAAGCATGTTTTTAACAAGGGCAAACTGTTTACATCCCTACAAGGAATGATGATACTTATAACTCTTGAGAACTGTATCTTTATGAAAACAAGCAAGGAAGCAACAAGAGATAGAGAAATTCCATTTAAAGTTGCTATAGTTACTATAAAATATTTGGGAGTTTAGCTGCCAAAACAAACTCAGGAACTACATGAACACAATTACAAAACACTTCACACAAATAAAGTCAGATCTAAATAACTGGAAAAATATTAGTTACACATGGGTAGACTGAGCTAATATAATAAAAATGACAATTCTACCTAAATTGATTTGCTTATTCAGTGTCATACCAATCAAACTACCAAAAGATTATTTTATAGAGCTAGAAAAAAAGCAATAACAAAATTTATCTGGCAGAAAAAAAAGGTCCAGAATATCAAGGGAACTAATGAAAAGAAATGCAACAGAAGGTGGCCTAGCTCTACCAAATCTTAAATTGTATTATAAAACAACAATCTTCAAAACTGCTTGGTACTGGCTAAGAAATAGAGTGGTTGATCAGTGGAATAGGTTAGGTATGCAAGACACAACAGTTAATGATTACAGTAATCTACTATTTGATAAACCCAAAGACCCCAGCTTCTGGGATAAGAACTCCCTATTTGATAAAAAACTGGGAAAACTGGAAAATAATATGGCAGAAATTAGGCATAGACCAAAATCTTGTACCCTATACCAAGAAAAAATTAAAAATGGGAACAGTATTTAGATATAAAGACTGATGCTATAAACACACTAGAAGAGCAAGGAATAGTTTAACTTTTTTTTCCATCTTCTTTTTTTATTAATTTATTTTAATTTATCAATGATCACTTCCACATGCTTTTGAGTTTAAAATTTTTCTCCCCCTTTTTCCCCACCCGACCCTCCCCAAGATGGC
>NW_020954569.1:9134374-9134448 GCF_900497805.2 Vombatus ursinus
TGTACAACGTTCTCTTGGTTCTGTTCACTTCACTCAGCATCAGACCGTACAAGTCTTTCCAAGTTTTTCTGCAG
>NW_020954569.1:9134547-9134619 GCF_900497805.2 Vombatus ursinus
TCCGCCTGTTCATCATTTCTTACAGCACAATAGTATTCCATTGCATTCATATACCACAACTGGTTCAGTCAT
>NW_020954569.1:9134829-9138314 GCF_900497805.2 Vombatus ursinus
TGTGGTACCTCAGAGTTGTTTTGATTTGCATTTCTCTAATCAATAGTGATTTAGAGCAATTAACTTTCAGATCTATAGATAAGGGAAGAATTTATGACCAAACAAGAGATAGAGCAGGCAGTTAGGTGGTGCAGTGGATAGAGCACTGGCCCTGGATTCAGGAGGACCTGAATTCAAATCCGGCCTAAGACACATAACACTTAATAGTTGTGTGACCCTGGGCAAGTCACTTAACCCTATTGCCTAGCTAAAAAACAAACAAACAAACAAACAAACAAACAACAACAAAAAAAGAACATTATGAAATGAAAAATGGATGACTTTGATTACACTAAATTGCAAAGCTTTTGCACAAAGCCAATACAAGCAAGATTAGAAAGGAAGCAGAAATCTGGGAAACAATTTTTACATCCAGTTTCTCTGATAAAGGCTTCATTTTTAAAGTATATGGAGAATTAAGTTGAGTTTATATGAATACAAATCATTCCTCAATTGGTAAGTGGTCCAAGGATATGAACAGGCAGTTCTCAGATGAAGAAATTAAAGCCGTCTGTAGTCATGTGAAAAAAATGCTTTAAATCGCTATTGATTAGAGAAATGCAAATCAAAACTACTCTGAGGTACCACATTACACCTATCAGAGTCGCTAAGATGACAAAACAGGAAAATGATAAATGCTTGAGAAAATGTGGAAAAATTGGAACACTAATGCATTGTTGGTGGAGTTGTGAACTGATCCAAACATTCTGGAGAGCAATTTGGAATGGTGCCCAAAGGAATATAAAATTCTGCATATCCTTTGACCCAGCAATAGTCCTTCTAGGGCTGTATCCCAAAGAGATCATACAAATAGGAAAAGGACCCATATGTATAAAAATATTCATAGCAGTTCTTTCTGTGGTGGCAAATTGGAAATTGAGGGGTTCCCCTCAACTGGGGAATGGCTGAACAAGTTGTGGTATATGAATGTATTGGAATACTATTGTGCTATAAGAAATGATGAGCAGGCAGAAATCAGAAAAACCTGGAAAGACTTGTATGGTCTGATGCTGAGTGAAGTGAGCAGAACCAGGAGAACATTGTACACAGTAACAGACACACTGTGCGAAGACTGGCTCTGATAAACTTAACTCTTCTCAGCAATGCAAGGATAAGACAATTCTAAAAGATTCATGATGGAAAATGCTATCCACATCCAGAGAAAAAACTAGGGAGTCTGAATGCATATGGAAGCATTCTGTTTACTCTCCTTTTGTTTTTGTTTTTTTGTTTTTTTGTTTTGTTTTGTTTTGTTTTTTCTTTCTGGTGGTTCCTCCCATTGGTTCTAATTCCTCTTTATATCATGACTAATATGAAAATATGTTCAATAAGAATGCATAAGTAAAGCCTATCTCAGATTGCATGCCATCTTGGGAAGGGAGGTTAGGAGGGAGAGAGAGAAAATTTAAAACTCAAAATCTTATGGAAGTGAATGTTGAAAACTAAAAATTAAAAAAAAGAGAGAGAACTCAAATCCAACATAGAGACACTTATATATGTACAGGGTGTTTTTGTTGCCTAATACCTAGTTTCATGTTATAGATCCTGAATTAACTGAGCAGAGGACCTGTGAGAAGAGATGGCATCCTAGAATTGTCATGGGTCTTAGACTATGTACTGAGCAAGAAACAAACTGAGAAACAAGCACAAGCTATGTGGCTTTGATATCAGTTATAGAATGGTGTCTTATTTCCAGCTTCCAGCCCAATTGAAAGACTGCAGAGAAAACAAAACAAAATAAAAATTAGATGAGAATCCCAGACTCAAAAGGAACCTAGAGTTTTATTGACAGAACCAAACAACAGTCTACTGAAACTCCATTCAGGGTCAAACCTACAAGAGACTTGCTCAGACCAAAACCATGTCAGGAACTTGCAGATTTCATAGCATGAGGACATCAATAAGACTTTGCTTTGATTGGGCCATTTGGAGAGTACTAAAAACTTGTAGGTCTCTAGTCTGAGATTCCTAGAAAAGCTAAAATAATACTAATTGATAGCATTTGTATAATATCTATGTGTAAGGCACTCTGCTAAACACTTTCTAAATATCATCTCAACTGTCATATTGAACTAATACAGGGGATGTTGTTATTATTATGGTCACTTCATTTTTGAGGAAATTGTGGCAAGTATTAGTTAAGTGAATGGCCCTAGAATCCATAAGTAGTAAATTTCTGAGGTCACATTTGAACTCAAGTCTTTCTGACTCTAGGTCCAGGCCTCTATGCACTGTGTCACCTAGCTGCCACCTATCTTAAACAAAAAACAAAACAAAACAACAACAATAATATATTCAATACCTTTATCACCCTAAGCAAAGCAATAGGAACTTAGAAAACACAATGGCAGCCTAGACATCATTTCTGTAAGGGGGGCAGAGCCCAATTCTTAATACATGTAGGAAGTAGGCTCCTAGGATAAGGTTACAGATATGCTTAAAACACAAACTAGAATAAAAGAATGACTCAATCATATAAACAAGGAAAACCTTAAAAAATTGGTCAAGATAAAGCAAAAAATATTTTTAAAAATATTTTGAAATGAAATGAGAATAATACAAAAAGAAAATATGGGGAAAATTATAGCTGTGGAAGAAAAAAATGGAAAAAGAATTAATAGTTTGTCAGGAGAAGTTCAAAACCTTAAGTGAGCAAAAAACTCCTTGAAAATTAGAATGGATTGGGGCAGCTAGGTGGCACAGTGGATAGAACACCAGCCCTGGAGTCAGAAGGGCCTGAGTTCAGATCTGGCCTCAGACACATAACACTCACTAGCTGTGTGACTCTGGGCAAGTCACTTAACCCCAACTGCCTCATATTAAAAAAAAATATAGAAAGGACCAGTTAGAAGATAATATTCAATGAGAGAACACAAAATATTAAAACAGAAAAAAATTAAAATAATAGAAAAACATGTAAGCTACCTCATGACAATAAACTGCTAACATGAAAAACAGATTGAGGAATAATAATGAGTAATTATTAGACTACATGAAAACCATGATGAAAACAAAATGCTTTGATATTTTAAAACTAGAAGAAAATAGAAATAGGAAGTATCCACTGGTGACATTCTAAAAGAAATCCTAAAATGAAATTTTCTAGAAATATTACAGTTAATATTCAGAGCATTCAGGTCAAAGAAAAAAAATTGCTGCAGGTATCTAGAAAGAAATAATTCTAGACCCAAGAACTATATCAAAACACTTTTCACACAAATAAAGTCAGATCTAAATAATTGGAAAAACATCAGTTGCTCATGGGTAGGCTTAGCTAATATAATAAAAATGACAATTATATCTAAGTTAATTTACTTATTCTGCACCATACCAATCAGACTACCAAAAATTATTTTATAGAGCTAGAAAAAATAACATGATTCGTTTGGAAGAACAAAAGGTCCAGAATGTCAAGGGATCTAATGAAAAGAAATGCTAAGGAAGGT
>NW_020954569.1:9138346-9138442 GCF_900497805.2 Vombatus ursinus
GGCCTAGCAGTTCCAGATCTTAAATTTTATTATAAACCAGCAATCATCAAAACTACTTGGTGCTGACTAAGAAATACAGTGGTGGATCAGTGGAAA
>NW_020954569.1:9138522-9153671 GCF_900497805.2 Vombatus ursinus
AGGTATGCAAGAAACAGTAGTCAATGACAATAGTAATCTACTATTTGATAAACCCAAAGACTCCAGCTTCTGGGATAGGAGCTCACTATTTGACAAAAACTGCTGGGAAAACTGGAAAAGAGTAAGGCAGAAACTAGGCATAAACCAAAATCTCACACCACATACCAAAATAAAGTCAAAATGGATTCACTCTTTCAATATAAATACTAGTACTATAAGCAAATTGGGAGAACAAGAAATAGTTTACCTGCCAGACTTGTGAAGAACAGAAGAATTTATGGCCAAAAAAGAGATAGAAAATATTATGAAATGCAAAGTGGATAATTTTGATTACATTAAATTGAACAGTTTCTGCACAAACAAAGCCAATGCAACCAAGATTAGGAGGGAAGCAGAAAACTGGGAAATAATTTTTACAACCAGTGTCTCTGAAAAGGGCATCATTTCTAAAATATATAAAGAACTACATCAAATTTATAGGAATACAAGTCATTCCCCAAATGATAAATGGTCAAAGGATATGAACAGGCAGTTTTCAGATGAAGAAATTAAAGCTATCTATAGTCATATGAAAAAATGCTCTAAATCACTATTGTTTAGAGAAATGCAAATCAAAACAACACTGAAATACCACATCACACCTATCAGATTGATCAATATGACAAAAGAAGAAAATGATAAATGTTGGAGAAGATGTGGGAAAATTGGAACACTGATGCATTGTTGGTGGAATTCTGAACTTATCCAACCATTCTGGAGAGTAATTTGAAACTATGCCCAAAGGGCTATAAAAATGTGCATACCCTTTGACTCAGCAATACCACTTGTAGGGTTATATTCCAAAGAGATCATAAAAATGGGAAAAGGACCCACATGTACAAAAATATTTTAGCAGCTCTTTCTGTGGTGGCAAAGAACTGGAAATTGAGGGAATGCCCATCAATTGGGGAATGGCTGAACCAGTTGTGGTATATGAATGTAATGGAATATTATTGTGCTATAAGAAATGATGAGCAGGCAGAATTCAGAAAAACCTGGAAAGCTTTGTATAGTCTGATGCTGAGTGAAGTGAGCAGAACCAAGAGAACATTGTAGACAGTAATAGCCACATTGTGCAATGACTAATATTGATAGACCTTAACCCCTCTCAGCAATGCAAGGATCTAAGACATCTCCAAAGGCCTCATGATGGAAAATGCCATCCACATCCAAAGAAAGAACAACAGAGTTTGAATGCAGATTAAAGCATACTATTTGTTCTTTTTTTTTTTCTAGTTTTGTTTTGTTTCTTCTTTCTTGTGGTTCCTCCTATTAGTTCTAATTCTTCTTTACAATATGACTAATGTGAAAACATGTTTAATAGGAATGTATATGTAAAGCCTATATCAGATTGCACACCATCTTAGAGAGAGAGGCTGTGAGAGAGAGAGAGAAAATTTAAAACTCAAAAGCTTATCTAAGTGATTGTTGCAAGCTAAAAATAAATTAATTAATTAATTTAAAAAAGGAAAAAAAAAATCAAGTACTGAGAAGCCATAATCAGTATCACACACAATTTAACAGTCAGCACTCTGTAGGAGTGCAGAACATTCTGGAAGGCAAAGGATATAGGTTTATAAATAAGAAATGGACTTTTAATGAAATAAGAGTTTTCTTATTTTCATTAATGACAAAATCAGAAGTTCATAAGAATTTTGAAGAACAGACACAAAAGTAAAAAGAAACATAAAAAGTTCAACAAGTACAAGCAATTATTAAATCAAAACAAAACAAAACAAATACCCTAAACAAGAACAGGTTGTTTCAATTTAAGAAGGGGAGAAGACACATATGTCCCCTTGGAGCCCTATCATTCTCAGGGGTCATAGAGGGAGTGTGATTAGACAGAGAACTTGTGAGTGGTTCTTCTGTGTTTTTATTTAAATTTATTTTATTAACAAAGGAAGAGAAAGAGAAGTAAATAATTTGGGGGTAAGAGAAAAAAGAATAGGTTAAATTACTTTAGATAATTAAGTTTGATCAAGTAAATTTTATACAAACAAGGAAGGAAGGTGTGGGAGTGGTGGGTGACACTGAACCAGTCACAGAAAGAAAGACTACACAAATATATTGATGGATGTAGAAATGCATTTCATTCAATAGGAAACAGGAATGAAAGGAGAGAAGTTATTTTTGTGAATTGAAAAGAATAAAATTTAATTTTAAAAATGTAGCATCTCAATTGCTTTTATAGAGATTTAGGAGATTCATCAGAAGGTGATATCAAAACCAAAGAGAAAGGGAAATATTTAGAAGGAAAGACTGGTCAGCAGCATCAGATGTGATATATTTTTTCTTTTAGTCACTTATCTTCACAGATGAAATGTTTCAAATTTCACTCTACTACTACTACTACTACTACTCCTACTACCTTTGATACAACATATAAAAGTTTGAAAATTATTTTAAAAATATTATCTTTATCTTCACAAATGTAGGAAGCAGGTGCTATTTTTACCTCTATTTTAAAGTTTGAGAAACTGAGATTGGATACTTACAGAGTTGAAGCCAAGATGGAAGACTAGAGAAAACATTTAGCCAAACTCTCAAACATTCCTCTCCAAACAACTTCAAAATAAGGCCTCAAACTGAATTTTATTGTGGCAGAGCCAACTGAAGGTCAGAGTGAGATATTGTTCCAACCCAACAAAGCTTAGAAGGTTGAAAAGCAAAATCTATGAAATAGGGGTAGAGGCTGGCCTGGAGTCCATGTGGATGAAACACTAGTTGTGGGACTAGGTGGCAGTGACAGAAGCAGGAGTAGCTTTAGGAGATCTCAAGATAGACAAGGGGGACTGGCAGCTGATCAAAAAGATATTATAAGTTCCTCTTGGATAGCACAGCATGTAAGACCAGACTCTGCTTGGCAACTCCATTGCTTAAATAAACTTCTGAATAATAGTTATCCCTCCTACATTGTGGGGGTTAGGGGCACACTGCTACTGTGATCTGGAAAATCTAAATAAAAATTTTTGGTCCTCCCTTTGTACCAGAGAAGAAGTCTGGATTTTTTCTCTTTCTTTTATGGGGTATTTACAGTACCTTATTGTAAAATTTGGTTTATGTATTTGGTGATAGGCTGTAAGTGGGTCAATATTAAGTAAAAATATTAGCCTTTGAGTGGCATCAGCTGGCTTTTGTGTTCTTTTCAAAAATTTTAACTTTTCAGTTATTTTAAGCTTAGGAAGAAATTGTGCATATTTATGGTACTAAAAATAAAACTTGATATTATACAATAATACATATATATTTTATGCATTTCTGAATTTCTAAACTTTTTTCTGTGTCATATACTGGCCTTCCCATGTCATCTGCAGCTTCCACAAAACTCCCTCCAAATTCCCATTTAATTTCTTATGCTGACCCACAATATATTAAACTGTGATGGGGAAAGTTGTGATGTGGAAGAGATAACTATAGTTCAAAGTCAGAGAAGAGCACTTTCAGTCAAGAAGGAGTGTAAGCCCTGAGAAGCAACTGTTTGGCAACTCCATTGCCTGTATTCACTTCTGGGTCATAGTTTATGGGTGGAAAGGAACACTTGGTCAAGAAGAAATGGAAGACCTGAGGTGCATTATCACTTCTGGTGCCAAGGAAGGAGGAACCCAGAGCAGCAGTATTTATTGCAATCCCAAGACATCAGCAACCCTTCCTGGGTAGGGAACAGAGTGTAGACCAAGATATTAGTGACCATACCTCTTCCAAGATCAAATCACCTTGAAAGTACTGAAAACTTTCAAACACCCAGAAATAGCTCTGAGAACAGCAGTGCGAAGAAGCTTGAAGGTTGAGACAATGACCCTCCACTTCCACATGCTGAGAACAAATCTTAATTTTAACATAAAGTTCCAAATTAAGAGATAGAGTAGAAAAATGAGCAAACAATAACAAAGAATCTGTCCATAAAAATCCACCATGATGACAGGGAGGATGAAGACACAAAATCAGAAGCAAACACTGAAATCAAAACAGGTACAAGCAAAGCCTCAAAAAATGTGAATTGGACATAAGCTTAACAAGAATTTCTGAAGAGCTTAAACAATGATTTTCAGGAACAAACTAAGATTCATTGAAGAATAATTATGTAAAGAAAGCAAAGCAAAAGAAGAAAATAATGAAAAGAATTAACAGCTTACTGAAAGTGATACAATGATATACTGAAGAAAATGATACCTTAAAAACAAACCAAAACAAAACAAAACAAAACAAAAAATCTTACCAAATAGAGCTACAAAAATTCACTCATGAAAATAACTCCTTATGTCAAAGAGGTAAAAAACTCACTGACAAATCTGACCATAAAATGAATAGAATGACTATAAGGAGATTAAATTAATTTAAGACAAGTTAGATATGATAGACCTTTGTAGAAATTTTCTCAGCTATACATGAAACTTTCACAAAAATTGAGGGTGTATTAGCACATAAAAACCTCATAAACAAATGCAGAAAAGCTGAAGTATTAAAAACAGCCCTGTCAGGTCATAATGCAATAAAGTTACATTCAATAAAGCATTGTGAAAACATACTTTAAATTAATGAGCAACTAAATAATGTAATCCTAATCAATGAGTGGGTCAATGAATAAACCAAAGCAACAATAAATAATTCCATTAAAGAAAATGAAAAGAATGAGACATATCCCAAAATTTATGGTTACCAACTAAAACAGTAATTAGGGAAAATTTATACCTCAAAAATGCGTAGATTAGTGAACTAGAGAAAGCACAGATCAATGAATTATGCATGCACTTAAAAATAGAAAAAATGAAATTCCTTAATTAAACACCAAATTAAACATACTTAAAATCAAAAAGAGAGAACAATAAAATTGAAATTAAGAATATCATTGAATTAATAAATTAAGCTAGGGGCTGGTTTTATGAAAAAAATATAAAACAGATAAACCACTTGCATATTTGATTTAAAAAAAGAAAGAAAACCAATTTACTAGTATCAAAAATAATTTTTAAAAAATGAGTGCACCACCAATGAAAGATGAAATTAAAGCAATTATTAGGAGCTGTTTTACCCAATTATATGGCAATAAATCTGACAAAGTGAAATTAATGAATCATTTAAAAATATATAATTTTCCAAGAATAACAGAAGTAAAATATTTTAAAAACTCTGTCTTGGAAAAAATAAATTAAACAAAATATAAGTAAACTCCCTATAAAAATATCTCCAGGACCAGATGTATTTACAAATGAATTCTATCAAACATTTGAGGAACAATTAATACCAATACAATATAAACTATTTGAAAAAAAAAATGAAGGAGGAATACTACCAAATTCCTTTTATTAAACAAATATGGTTTTCATTCCTAAACCAGAGAAAGGAAAAAACAGAGAAAGAAAACTATAGGGCTATTTCCCTAATGAATATTAATACCAAAATTTTAAATAAAATACTAGCAAGAAGTTTACAGCAATATATCATAAGGATCATACACTATGACTAGGGAGGATTTATACCAGGAATGTCATGTCATCATCTCCCTGAGGTCATGATCCTTTTGGAGAACGAAGGACAAACACAACCTCCTTCTCCCCCTCCCGCTCCCTCCAGGGGTTTACTGGTTAGATTTCTTTCTCAAAGACCAAGCTTTAAACTTAATTTACTCTGGAGCTCATAGATTAGACAACAATAGCTCCCTGCCCAAACACCACTTAATGCATATTTTTGGTACCCTCCTGGCTCAGAGTGACTGTAAAAAGTAAAGGTTTCTTTTTTGGCCAGCAATCCTGAGGGTCTTCCCCTCCCAGCTTTTTTTTTTTTTTAAGGGACCATCTCTTGACTCACTTCTTAAAGAGGCCTATTCATTGAATGGGCATTACCACACTCAGAGTGAGACCTTGAAAAGACCTTAGCTTAAAAGGGCCAAGGTCTCCCATTGCATCCTGGTCCATCTTCAGTTGTCCTGACCACTGGACCAGGTAATATCTGGTCACTGGACCAAGATGGCTCTGGAGGAGAAAGTAAGGCTCGTGACCTTGGTGCAGCCTTTCCTCACTCAAATCAAAGTCAGTTGCAAGTAATATCATCATTTCCCTGATGTCATGGTCCTCTTTAAGAACGAAGGACAAACATAACAACAATAGGGTTGGTTTAATATTAGGAAAACTGTCAGTATCATTCACCACATCAATAACAAAAACAAACAAACAAAAAACCCATCAAATGATTATATCAATAAATAAAATATTTTGACAAAATATAAAACCCATTCCTATTATAAAATCTAAAAATTATAAGAATCAATGGAGCCTTTCTAAAAATGTTAAGCAGTATTTCTCCAAAACCAAGAACAATCATTATCTGTAATGGGTATAAATTTGAAGTCTTCCCAATAAGATCAGGGTTGAAGCAAAGAAGTCCATTATCACCACTATCATTTAATACTGAACTAGAAGTACTAGCTTGAGCAATAAGAGAAGACAAATAAATTGAAGGAATAAAAGAAATGAGAAACACATGATTAATCTTTGCAGATGATGATTATATACTTATAGAACCCTAGAAAATCTAAAATACCAGTTGAAATAATTAAAAACTTCAGCAAAGTTGAAGGATATAAAATCAACCCCCATAAATCATCAGCATTTTTATATACTACCAACAAAACCCAGCAACAAGACATAGAGAAATTTCATTTAAAATAACTGCAGACAATATAAAATACTTGTCAGTCTATGTGCCAATTATATGAACACAATTACAAAATACTTTTTTTTTCACTTTTAATACTTTAACACAAAGACAAATATAAACAATTGAGGAAATAGCTATTGCTCGTGGGAGCTGAGCCAATATAATTAAAATGACAATTCTACCTAAATTAATTTACTTGAACAGTACCATACCAATAAAGCTAACAAAGATATAGTTTATAGAACTGGGGGAAAAAAAGTAACAGAATTCATCTGGAAGCACAAAGAGTCTATCATATGAAGGAAATCAATGAAAAAAAGTGTTGAGGAACATGGCCTAACAGTTTCATATTTCAAACAATATTAAAAAGTGATAATTATCAAAACAACCTGGTGCTACCTAAGAGAGTGGTGGATCACTGGAATAGGTAAGGTATTCATAATACACAGTAGTAAGTAATTATAGTAATCTAATGTTTGATAAACCCTAAAATTCTAACATTTGGGGTAGGAGCTCATCATTTGAAAAAAAAATTATTGGGAAAACTGGAAATCAGTTTGAGAGAAACTTGGCGTAGACCAATATCTGACACCATATGCCAAGATAAGGTCAAAATGGATAAATAACTTAGACATAAAGGGTAATCTCATAAATAAGTTTGAGGAACAAATTTCCAGCCCAAGACAAAGTGGAAAATCCTTAGGAAGGGTCAGCTGAAACAGGGTGAGAGAGGAACACAATTCAGCACAGGTCATGACAGCATAGCCCCTGCCCCAGCAAAGCAGAACCAGGTCTTGGGGTGAGTGAATCAGTGGCAGTAATAGTGGTTTCCAGTACTCTCAGTCCACAGATACCAAAGATAACTTAGAAGGTTTGAGGGAAAGGTCTGTCACACCTGGGTGAGAGTGGAACACAGTCCAGTGCAAGCCACTCAAGCACAGCCCTGGCCACAGCAAACCAGGAGCAGGCCTAGGGAGTGATTGAATCAGCAATGGCAGTGGCAGCTGCCTCTGGAGCTCTCAGTCCACAGATGGTAAGGGAGTGGACCAATTAGTCAGAAAGAGATTACAGGGGTCCCTTTGCTAGCACTGAGTCAGGACTCTGTTGCTTTGCCTAAACTCAGATCTTGGTTGCAGTCTCAGGGTGAGGAGGAACACTGGATAGCAGAGCTTGTGGCAGCAGTGGAGGGGGGACCTTTCTCACAGTTCCATGGTAGAAAAGAGTGCTTGTGATCACTGAAAGACTAGAGTACAGGCCAGGAGAGTAGTAAACACCTCTCCTTAGACCATACCATTTTGGAAGAACTGAAAACTTACAAGTCCCTTGAAGTAGCTCTGAAAACAGCTGCATAAAACCCCTAAAGCTTGGGGCAGTGCACCCTCCACCCTGGAAGCAGAGCCCTACTTTAACAGAGTTAAAAGTCAAGTAATAGGCTGGGAAAATGAGCAAACAATGGAAAAATACTCTGACTATAGAAAGTTACTACGGTAACAAAGAAGATAAAACACACACTCAGAAGAAGAAAACAAAATCTAAGTTCCTATATCTAAAGGCTACAAGAAAAATATGAATTGATCTCAGGTCATGGAAGAGCTCAAAAAGGATTTTGAAAATCCAAGTAAGAGAGATAGAGGAAAAATTGGGAAGAGAAGTGAGAGTGATGCAATAAAATCATGAAAAATGAGTCAACAGCTTGGTAAGGGAGTAACAAAAAATACTGAAGAACATGACACTTTAATAAAACAGACTAGAACAAATGGCAAAAGAGGTCCAAAAAAACCAATGAGGATAAGAATGCCATAAAAAGCAGAATTGGCCATATGGAAAAGGTGGCCAAAAAGCTCACTGAAGAAAATAATTTCTTAAAAATTGGAATAGAGCAAATGGAAGTTAATGACTTCATGAGAAATCAAGAAATAATAAAACAAAAACCAAATGGATAAAAAAAATAGAAGAAAATGTCAAATATCTCATTGGAAAAACAACTGACTTGGAAAATAGATCCAGGAGAGATAATTTGAAAAAAATTGTACTACTTGAAAGCCATGATCAAAAAACGAGCCTAGACATCATCTTTAAAGAAATTATCAAGGAAAACTGCCCTGACATTCTAGAACCAGAGAGTAAAATAGAAATTGAAAGAATACCCTGATAACCTCCTGAGAGAGATCCCAAAATGAAAAGTGCCAGGAAAGCCCAATTTCAGAGTTCCCGGGTCAAGGAGAAAATATTGCAAGCAGCCAGAAAGAAACATTTCAAATATAGTGGAGCCAGTCAGGATAACGCAAGATTTAGCAGCTTCTATGCTAAAGGATTAGAGGGCTTGGAATATGAAACTCCAGGGGGCAAAGGAGCTAGGATTACAACCAAAAATTATCTACCCAGCAAAAGTGAGTGTAATCATTGAGGGGAAAAATGATATTCAATGAGATAGAGGACTTTTTTAATGAAAAGACCAGAGCTGAATAGAAAATTTGACTTTGAAATACAAGACTCAAGAGAAGTATGAAAAGGTAAACAAGAAAGGGAAATCATAAAGGACTTGATAATTTTCAATGGAAACTGTTTCAACTGTTTACATTCCTACATGGGAAGATGATATTTGTAACTCATTAGAACTTTCTTATTGTTAGGGCAGTTAGAAGGAGTATATATAGACAGTGTACAGGGGTGAGTTGACTATGAAGCAATGATTTAAAAAAAAATTAAGGGGTGGGAGAGGAGTGTACTGGGAGAAAGGCAAAGGGAGAGGTAGAATGGATGTAAATTATCTCGCATAAAAGAGGCAAGAAAAAGCTTTTGTGGGGAGGGGGGAGTGAGTGAACCTAACTCTCATCTGAATTGGCTCAAAAAGGAAATACCATACACACTCCAATGGGTATAGAAATCTATCTTACCCTACAGGAAAGGGGGAAGGGAAGGATTAAGAGAAGAAAGCAGGGTGATAGGAGGAAGGGCTGATTAGGGAAATGGAAAGGTAAAAGTGAAAATGTATAGGTAATTATATTAAACTTCACTTGATTCTTTCAAAATGAAAAATTTAACAACTATTTTTAAATATTTTACTGATATTAGGTATACTATACTAATATAATTGTTAAATACAATATATTTTAAACATATATTTTGCTATTCAAGAATATTAGAGAAAATGGTATTATCTCATTGCATTCATACAAAGCTTTAATGAACTCTTCCTTTCACCTTTTCATCAAATTTAATAACTAACAAGTGATATTAAAATGGAAGTTTCTAATTTTAGAGTTGTAAAAACAGTAATATGTTTTATAGAGAAGAAAAGTCCTTTATCATAGAAATGGTGATCATGATCTAATGTTTAGAGGATGGTGCCATCTATTTCAAGAGGGCAATCTGCAGTTTCTGACAATACATTGGATATCATCTTGGAAAATCAAAGGGAAAAGCAACATTTATTTACTATTTAAGACAGAGGTTGGTAACAAGTCAAATTCTGCAGGAACATGAAGCAGGATTCAGGATTTCTATATATGGCAGGGCCAGAGTCCCTTTGGAATGAGAAAGACAGCAGCAGTTCAGACAACCATAGTCAAGAAGGAGAAAAAGCTGAACTAGAGTTTCTAGTCTTTATCATTTGTTTTCCTTATTATAATATTTTGACCGTGCTTCCACAGTAATAAGTCTGAATTGGCTAATTTCACTAAATCTAGCCTTTCTGCTGATTAGTATAAATCACAGGAGCATTTCTTTCAAGTAGTAATGGAGTTTCTGACTATTTAGTTTAACCTTTGTATTTTATACATGAGGAAATAGAGTTCCAGAGAATCTCTGTGATTTGCTTAAGATAACAAAACACCTAGGGTTCAAACCTACATCTTGAGATGTGTGTGTGCACAGGCACATGTATATATATTTATGTATCTCTCTCTGTGGTCATATAATACATATACATATATACATGTGTGTATATACACATATATGTGTATGTATGTACATATGTATATGGATGTATGTGTGTATATGTATATATAGGGGCAGTTAAGTGGTGCAATAGATAGAGCACTGGGCTTGGAATAAGCATGACTCATCTTCATGAGTTCTAATCCAGTCTCAATCCTGTTTGCCTCAGTTTCCTTATCTATAAAATGAGTTGGAGAAGGAAATGGCAAACTACTTCAGTGTCTTTTCCAAGAAAACCTCAATTGGGGTCACGAAGAGTCAAAAGTGACTGAAAATGACTGAACAACAAAGTATGTATATACACATCTTTTAGAATCCTATAAAATCTATAGAATCTTATCTTAGTCACAATTCAGGATTATCACAGTCTGATTCCATGTCTTTTGACTATAGTTCAGCAGTCCAGAACTGTGACAACCTTGAACTCTAAGATAGGATTTCATCAGCTAGTTCACAATCATCATTATGAACAAGGATATTTTCCTCCAAATACAGTATGACTTCTGACATACCACTTTTTTGCTATTTAAATCTTTCCCTTGAATCACTTGACTCTGAAAGCTAAATATTAAAGTTTTCATCACTTCAAAAAGTTTTTAGATATAATTCCTTTTGTTTTGATTTTCCTCTACCCTAAAGCTAATTCAAGGCAGTGCTTTTTCTTAGAGCCCAGAGGCCAATAGCAAACTTAAGGGCACTGGCTGGTTGACTTTAGAATGTAGCATAAGCTTTTGTTTATTGTGCGTACTGTACAATAACTATTTGGTATGACTCATATTCAGTTGTCAACTTACCCCGCTAAGACTGTCAAACTCCTGAAAATAAATGACCAAAGAGTTCACAGAGGTTATAGGCAAAAATCCTTCTTTATTCCATTGAAGAAGGGAAACTAGACAGCTGTATTAGCACATCAATGCTTGATACATATAGTAGTGGCTGAACAAAGAAACACATAGTGAGCTATAGCTATGGGAATGAGTAACAGCAACAATGAGGAAAATTTGATTCATGGCAGGGCTTCATGATCAGAATGTACTCCTTGCAGGTGCTTGTCTGAACCTAGGGACCATCTGGACTAGTGTGAAACGATTCTGTGATTTTGCCACACCAGAGTTCATCTAGAGTGTGAGCACAGAGGATTGTTTTTATGCCAAGCTCAGGGTACATCTTGCTTACTGGGCCTTAGCTCTGGAAAATAGGGTGTTTCCTAATAATAAAAAGAGAGGGGTGAAAAGAGAAAGGTAGTGTAGACATGGGGATTTTGACATTTCACCCTTTTGGCTGAAGGGAGAGGGTGCTTCTCTCATTCTGGCCAAGAAAGGAGAGGCAAGTATAAGCCAAGATTCCATGAGAGGCCAGTTGGGCTAGGATGAGATGTTGAATTGAAGGAAAACTGAGGGCTTACATTGGTAAATCTAAGGATTAAGGTGGTAAATCCAACAATTTGTTACCTCCTTCTCAATTAGCAATAGTGGAAGCTAGATGAAAAATGGCATTTTTATCCCAGGAGGTTAGTTCCTTGAGGGGACTTATCAGGAAAGTACGTACTAGGTACCATTGTGAAACTACCAATAAGTGAAGAGCATAAGCAGATACAGCAATAGTTCTAGTCTAGCCATTGTCTGTAATAAGACACATAACAAAAAGGAAGAGAACAAAAAAGAGAAAAAAAATTTAGCACAGTATACTGAACACTGACTGAGTCTCTAGACAGCTGTCTTGTCTTGATGTTGGTTGCTTCTGTGTCCATACAAGATGAACCTTGAAATATCTGGAAAGTTCTGCCATTCGCTCAGGAGCACGGACTTTCTTCAAATAATCCAGATGTCCACACCCACAAATTTGAAGCTGTCAGAAGGACTGGCAGGGGCTCTTAGATTGAGGGAGGGAGTAAAGGGGTGCAATTTTCCTGAATTTGGAAAAGGAGGTGTCCCACCCTCCAAATATTTGTAACATTTGTAATGACTGATTGATCAGTACAGGGCCAGTTTTCAGATAAGACATATTAGTTGCTTGAGATGTACAATTGTGAGAAAACTCCTTGCATTAATCCTTGGATCTGAGTTTCTGGTCAGTATAACCTAAATCCTCAGTTAGGGGTCTCTAAAAACATTTAGAGATGGTCAAATTTCCCAGACACACAGGGCTAAGTTCAAACAATGCAATAAGGTGTTTTGTTTTTTTCCAAATTCCCACAATTGAATAAATTTTTCTTATAAGACAGGAGCTCATTCCACAATTGAGTCACAAGATGGAGTCAGTGTGGTTCACTCAATTCCCACTATTAACTACTTGGCGTCCAAATACATTCAATTTTCCTCTGACTTATAGGAGAGTGGACAACCTACTCCATGGATCACTTATCTATAAGCCAAATCTATAAGGTTTTTCATAAATTCATAATCATAATTACATTGTCAGGTTACAGATCAAACTACTTAGAGGGCTCACAATGGATAAGTTTTGAGAAGGGATATTCACATGTCACCAAGGTGACCAAGAAGACTTAAACATAAAGATCATGAAACAAAAGACCAAAGCAATACAATAATTATCATCAATATTAACTAGCATCAAGTCTCCTTGTATCCTAGTAACCCATTCTCAATGTCCATCTACACTAGTTTTGAGTCCTAGATATCTCATGTAGTCCTCTGGTCTCTATATATTTTTTCTTGGAGAATAGACTTCATTCTCAAAATATCTTTAAAGGGGGCTCTGCTTCTCTGGTTTCAAATGCAGAGGTTCCTAGATAATTGTGCTAGTAGGGACAATACAATTTACTGCAATCATTTAAATTTGGTTCTCCAATCTTGAAATTTTAGAGAATTTCAGTTTATATACCAGTTGTTGTTCCTATTCTTACCTACATCCTGTAGTTGGTATAAGGATCTTTTTTAAACATTTTTTGCTAATTTATTTTGATTTATCAGCAATCACTTCCATATGCTTTTGAGTTTAAAATTTTTCTCCCCCTTCCCCCCCACCACTCTCCCCAAGATGGTGCACAATCTGATATAGGCTATACATTTACATTCTTATTAAATATATTTTCATATTAATGATGTTGTAAGTAAAAATTAGAACCAATAGGAGGAACCGCCAGAAAGAGGAAACAAAACTCAACAGAAGAGAAAAAAAATAGCAATTCAAATTCCCTAGTTCTTTCTTTGGATGTGTATAGCATTTTTCATCACGAGGACTTTGGAGATGTCTTAGGTCTTTGTATTGCTGGGAAGGGTTAAGTTTATCAATATTAGTCTTCGCATAACGTGGCTGTTATTGTGTACAACATTGTCTTGGTTCTGCTCACTTCACTCAGCATCAGACCATACAAGTCTCCAGGTTTTTCTGTAGTCAATCTGTTCATCATTTCTTATAGCACAATAGTATTCCATTACTTCATATACCACAACTTGCTCAATCATTCCCCAATTGATGGGCATCCTCTCAATTTCCAATTCTTTGCCATAGTTGGTATAAGAATTTTTTAAAAATTTATGAGGGTCCAGCCACAAAATGAACTCTTCTGCCTTTAAAATTATCAGACAGATACTTTAAAAATGAGAAAATAATTTCACTGTCTTTACCACTATCAATTAAATTTGTGTGTAAAATTCTTAATCCACTTTTGAGAACTTATTACTAAACCATATTCAAAGCCTGAATTTCCATGATAGATAAATTTGGAAGCCAATCATATACACATATATACTTCATAAAGAAAATAGTCTGGGGCAGCTAGGTGGCACAGTGGATAGAACACCAGCCCTGGAGTCAGAAGGACTCAAAGAAATGCCTCGCCAAAGTTGTGTTTAGGGATATAATGTGGCATCAGCATGCCAGAAGATTTAGAATGGGATACTAGAATTTATTAGATGTAGAGATGGCTATTTGCAGTGAAGTATACAGAATGGTGGAAGCTATTCAATAGATGCAATTTTTTTCTTATTATTTTCTGGTTTTGGTTATTACCTTTTAAAAATATTTTAAATTCTGAACTTAATAAATTCTAAAACTAGACCAGAACACTTCTGTATATAAAACAAAACCAAAAGGGACATATATAAAAACAAATTTATTTTATACAGCTTGTATCTTTTAAAGAAGTATATAAAATGAATTTTGAAATATATAATAAATAATGTTGTATTATTTCAAAGTTATCCTGCTTTTCTGTATTCCCTTCTGAAATTCCTTAAATTTGATTCTGTACATTTTAAAAATAGTTCAATGACCCTATATTCTTTCTTTTCTTTTTTATTTTTAAGCAACCATTTTGCTAGCTTCCCCTTTCCCTTCCACTCACTTCTCATTGAAACTTGATAGTAAAAATCTAGAAAGTAAACTCAGCTTTGTCCAGGAAACGATGATATGTGTTTCAGTTTCCCCTAGGGCCATGCATTTGAGAAGCTAAGTCATTACCTGTTGCCACAAAACTTTAACTGCATATGCTACCAGAAATGCCTTTGCCTTTTCCTCTTCAAATCTGCCATAAGCAGCTCCCAAGGGAA
>NW_020954569.1:9153730-9182658 GCF_900497805.2 Vombatus ursinus
ATATATATATATATATATATATATATATATATATATATATATATTTCCATTTGAAACTCATGACTGCTCTTAGTTTTATTTCATTTATGTGTTACTCTATAACTCAAAACACCTTTCTCTATGCCTAGTTCAAAGGGGTGATTTTAGTTCATAATGGCCTGAAGAAATTTCTGCCAAATCACTAGGCCAAAGAAATAAATGCCTTCAGTCTTCTCAGTGAAACATTGAAACAGACACCTCCAGATACTTCAGGCAATGTAAATAAAGTCTCAAGCAGGGTTTCAACTTCTTATACTTTCAAGTTGAGCAGGTGCTCCTGATTAACTACAGTTATGTTATAGGTTAAATTTGCTTATTATAAATCTAGCTAAATTTAATTAAATTAAGAAGAAAGAAAGGAGAAGAAGGAAGAATTAGAATAACCTTTTTATTTCATTCAAAAATCAATATCCACAATTTTTTCTAGCAGTTGTTTTTAGATCCCCCACATTTGTCATTAATATGAGTTTATAATTTCAGGAACTGCAAACCACTTGGACTGCATTCTAAAGCAAAAAAAAAGGGGTCATTGCACATATAGGAAACATGATAAAAATGGTTTTCTGAAGAGTATTTTATATTTATCTCTAGGCAAAGATCTTCAAACACAAAAGTAGTATTTGCTAAAGATGTTTTAAAAATAAGCCCCATGATACCTGTGGATGACAGACTTTACAGGAAGAAAATACAATTGTCAAAGTAGAATGATATTGGTAAACTATTATCTTGTATTTTGAATATTCCTAGTAGTCAAATTTATGTATATATTGGTTTAAATTGTTTTACCTGCCAGTTAAGTAAATAATATATAACACTGCTATGTCCCACTTGGGGGATGAGAAATTTTCTGCCTAGAAGCAAGTGACATGAACCAGAGCAAAGATAAATGAAATTTCTACTTATTCAGCATTATACATAATTAACATTATATAAGAGTTCATCTAGGATTTGCTGAACTAGTGTCCAGGTTTTCAACAGCTGCATACTACACATCATACAAGAAAAGGTAATATAAAACTAGCATTTCTACAAGTAACATTTATTCTTTTATGGACCACATATTAACCAGTGCAGTATAAATTAACACAAACTTGAAATGATGTTCTTTAGTGGGTTAAATTCTCCCTATACTAATAATCATGTGAACTTGGACCTAAATGGCCTGAACAGTCTGTATTAAACGTCAGAGATAGTATTTCAATACAGCTATAAATTGTGACCATACATTCCTCAAGGAGGAAAAATTACATAGGCAAGTCAGATTGCAAAGCTGAATGTCAGGAACTTAACACTTAATATCTATAACCAAAACTTCCAGCCATGTTTTCCTAATTTGTAAAATGAGAATGATGGCCTCTAAGTATCCACCATCTCTAAAACCAGTAGTGTAACCTACTCTCACCCTTTAATTAGACAAACTGCAAAGAAGCTCCCTGGGCCGGAGGAAAAGCAGTGGTCCTTTATATACGCAGGATAGCATGAAGTGAAGTAAATCTCCCAGTTCAAACACATCTGCCAGAGCAACTACTGAAATAGAATAAAAACCAGTACAAAACAATTTTTTTCATGAGTGATCCAAGGATATCACACTATCATGAGCCTAATTTAATTGTCTAAAATTCAATCTATCATTGCATTGTAGTGTACAAATTGGCAAAGAGAAGAGCTCCCTCATTTTCAAAAGTAGTGTAACTTTACCACCACAAGAATGTATATACTACAAGAACTGGTATCCATCAATGTAATCTCCATGAGAAGGCATGCACTTAATTCAGTGATGCTGCTAAGCACTTTAGCAATTCTTTATTAAGAATGAATTATCTGGCGCCTCTAGCAGCATTGTCGCAGTGGCTGGCGAGCATCTTCTGCCTGCTCCGGGAGCCTACCTCAAGGCAGGTGTCCTATGGAGGGAAACCGCATGCTCTTAGTTATCCCGCGAAATAACCTGCCCGCTCTGAGCTGTGCGACCTCTCCATGAAATTTCCAAGGGACAAATTATTTATGGGACCTCAGTGGCGTATGAGACTTCTGCGTAGCAAAGGACCTTGGGGTTTGTTCCTTTAGGTCGGTCTCAACACTTGTTCATGGCAATTAGATTAACTTAATGGCCTTTTCTGTGTTTGTAATTGGCAATGGGGGAAGGAAACACACTGGCTTGGAAACTTTCTCAGTCTCAGCATGTCAGACAGGTGATAGTTGGCCCAGGAAATGCAGGAATAGCTAACAATGGGAAGATTTCAAATTCAGCTGTGTCAGTCAGTGATCATACCGCCCAGGCTCCATTCTGCAAAGATCAGAAAATTGAACTTGTAGTTGTTGGACCAGAGGCTTCTCTTGCTGCTGGAATTGTTGGGAATCTGACATATTTTTTGGTCCCACAGCAAAGGCAACTCTCAGAGTCCAGGAAAAAAATGCAGAGTTTATGAAGGAATTTGGAATCCCAACTGCAAAGTGGAAAGCTTTCACCAGCCCTGAATAAGCCTGCAACTTTGTTGGTTATAAAGGCCAGTGGTCTAGTGGCTGGAAAAGGAATAATTGTGGCTGGTAACAAAGAGGCCTGCAAAGCAATTCAAGACATAATGGAGGATAAAGCTTTTGGAGCAGCTGGTGATATTGTTGTAATTAAAGAAGTTCTTGAAGGGGAAGAGGTGTCTTGTGTTCACTGAGGGTAAGACTGTGGCCCACATGCCACCAGCACAGGACCATAAGCTATTACAGTATGGAGACATGGAATGGAAGCTTATTGTCCAACACCTCAGGTTCCTAAAGATGAAATTAAAAATATCATTCTTCAGAGAGCAGTAGATGGCATGCAGTAAGGTGTTCTATATGTAGGAATATTGTATATTGGTGTAATGCTTACCAAGGATGGCTCAAAAGTTCTAGAGTTTAATTGCAGATTTGGGGATCCAGAATGCAAGGTAATACTTCCACTTTTTAAAATATTTTTAAAATTTTATTTTATTATTAATTTGTGAAATAAAATAAACATTTCCATAACATAGTACAATTTAAAAAGATGATTATACATGAAAGTGCAAATTTACTATGCACAACTTGGTATTCCTTTCAAATATACAACAAAATTATCATGTAAATTTTTTTTCTTCCCCCCCCATGCACTAACTACCATTAGACACAAATATTAAACTTATTTGCTCAAAGTTGTTCTTAAAACAATATTGTTACGGGGCAGCTAGGTGGCACACTGGATAGAGCACTGGCCCTGAAGTAAGGAGGACCTGAGTTCAAATCTGGCCTCAGATACGTGACTCTTCCTAGCTTTGTGACCCTGGGTGAGTCAACCCTATTGTTTAGCAAAATAAGAAAAAAATAAACAAACAGAAAACAATATTGTTGTTATTGTATACAATATAATATTCTCTTGGTTCTGCTCATTTCACTCTTCATTATTTAGTACATGTCATTCCATGGTTTTCTAAAATTATTGAGCTCATAATTTCTTACAGTACAGTAGTATTTCATTACAATCATATGCTACAACTTACTCAATTCCTCAATTTATTTCCTATTTTGACCTCTGTTTATTCTATTATCTCTCTCCTTTCACCCTATCCCTCCTTAAAAGTGTTTTGCTTCTGACTACCTTCTCCCTTATAATCTGCCCTTCATTCTGTCACCTCTACTGTCTCTCCAACCTGTTCTCTTATCCCCTTCCCCTCCTATTTTCCTGTAGAGTAAGATAGATTTCTATACCCAGTTGAATGTAACTGTTATTTCCCCTTTGAGCCAATTCTGATGAGAGTTAGGTTCACTCACTCCCTCCTCAACTCCCCCCTCTTCCCCTCCACTGTAAAAGCTTTTTCTTGTCTCTTTTATGTGAGATAATTTACCACATTCTAACTCTCCCTTTACCTTTCTCCCAGGACATTCCTTTCTCACCCCTTAATTTTATTTTTTTAGATATCATCCTTTCATATTTAAATCACCCCCATGTCCTTTGTCTATATGTACTCCTAATTGTCCTTATAATGAGAAAGTTCCTATAAGTTACAAGTATCATCTTCCCATGTAAGCAGTTTAACCTTATTAAATCCCTTATGATTTCCATTTCCTGTTTACCCCTTCTCTTGAGTCTTGTATTTGAAAGTCAAATTTTCTGTTCAGTCTGGTCTTTTCATCAAGAATGCTTGAAAGCCCTCTATTTCATTGAATATCCATTTTTTTTTCCTTCCTGAAGGATGATACTCAATTTTACTGGGTAGGTGATTCCTGGTTGTAATCCTAGCTCCTATGCCCTCTGGAGTATCATATTCCAAGTTCTCAGATCCTTTTTTGAAGAAACTGCTGAATCTTGAGTTATCCTGACTCTGGCTCTACTATACATGAAATATTTCTTTCTGGATTCTTGCAATATTTTCTCCTTGACCTGTGAGGTCTGGAATTTGGCTATAATATTTCTGGGAGTTTTCATTTTGGGCTCTCTTTCAGGACATGATCAGTAGATTCTTTCAATTTCTATTTTGCCCTCAGGTTCTAGAATATCAGGGCAGTTTTCCTTGATAATTTCTTGCAAGATGATGTCTAGGATCTTTTTTTGATCATGCCTTTCAGGTAGTCCAATAGTTTTTAAGTGTTCTCTCTTGGATCTATTTTCTAGGTCAGTTGTTTTCCCAATGAATATTTCACATTGTCTTTTATTTTTTCATTCTTTTGCTTTTCTTTGGTTGTTCCTTGGAGAAAGTAGAAATATTTGGTGGAGTAAAGAGGAATAAAACTATATAAATTTAGGGTAAAAGAATTTGGATTTATCTATCAAATGTGGTCATTTGTACTGTCATGTATACAAAATACTAGCTAACAGGACAAAGCCTTACACCTTTGTTTGTTAAAAATGATTCCTTACTAACAGATTGCCTCATAAGATTAATATATCAACTATATGTACAAAAATATTTTTAGCATATCTTCTTGTGGTGGCAAAGAACTGGAAATTGGGGATGCTCATCAGTTGGGGAACAGCTGGATAAATTGTGCTCTATGATTATGATGGAATACTATTATGCTATAAGCACAGCAGGAAGAAGAGCAAGATGGTTTCAGCAAAAACCTGGAAAGACTTATATGAACTGATGCAAAGTGAAGTGAGCAGAGTCAGAAGAACATTGTACACAGTAATACCAATATTTTATAGGTGTGAATGATTTAGTTATTCTGAGCAATACAATAAGCCAAGACAATTATGAAGGACTTATGATGAAAAATGTTATCTGCCTCCAGAGAAAGAACTGATGTTGGCTAAATGCAAATTGAAGCATACTTTTTTTTTACTTCCTATTTTTCTTGTTTTTTGGCTTTTTAGTTTTTGTTCTCTCTCTCTCTCTCTCTCTCTCTCTCTCTCTCTGTGTGTGTGTGTGTGTGTGTGTGTGTGTGTGTGTGTATGTGTTCGCAAGATGACTTATTTGGAAATTTTTTTTTGCATGACCTCACATGCATAATTGAAATCAAATTGCTTGCCTTCTCAAGGAAGGGAGAAAATTTGAAACTCAAAATTTTAAAAAAATGTTTAATTTTTTTGTTACCTGTAATTGGGAGATATTTAATGAAATGAGTAACAATCTATTTAAAAAGAAAAAAAGGTAACAAAATAAGATTAGTATGTCAAAGAGAATGTTTTGCTGAGAAATCTGCCTGTTTCCAACCTAATACCAAATTTAATGTAATATAGAATAAAGCTCTCTATATGTGAAACAAAGAAAAGAATGAATTGTCTTTGCCTACAATTTATAAGACTTCTTAAAAGTACTCTCATTACTTTTTCACACATTTTGACAAATAACATTATTTGGCTTTGTGGTGCACAGCTTAACTCTCAATGACTTCCAGATGTTTCCAAAATCTGAATCATAAATTGAGTCATTCATTTACTCAAATTTTGCTAAACAACTGTGGCAGATATTGAGATGGATAAAATGAAAAGTAAAATGTGCTTCCTGAAACCACAGGAAATAATAATCAAATAGGAGAGATGAGATATTAACATACAATAAATGCATTGCAATGTAAGGTTTGATAAGAGCAAAGAAAGGAACAATCACAGTGCTGTGAGAATTTAAAGGTAGAAAAGGTCTATCAAAAAACAGATGTTTCTTACCACTGAGTGTAGTCAGAAGTATGTGCTAAAAGTTATAAAGGGGATGACAAAATTGAAATTAAAAATATTTTGAATCATGATAGCTTTGTTGGAACATTTCTCAAAGTTACTACACTGAAAGTTATATCAGTCACTTAGAGGTATGTTTCAAAGTCATCCATATTTCTTTTTATTCATAATCATAGTGCCAATTTTCAAAACTAGGTAAATTATGCTGCTATTTGATTTTCTGAGCATATGTGACATGGTTATTTTTGTGGTAGAGGATTTTCACTGATACTGTTAATATGGGGAAAGCAAAAACAATGAAAATTCCTCTCAAATGTATTAATATATCAAATATCTACATATATATTCATTTTTTTTGTATACTCATGCCCTTTTGATTACATATAAACTTGATTATGTATCACAAGGTTGGAAAATTAATCATAATAATAATAAATTATAGCATTTATGTAGTACTTAAAATTTTACATACTTTACAAACATTATCTCATTTAATCCTCACAATCATCATGGGAGGTAGATTCTCCTATCTTCATTTTACAGATGAGGAAACTGAAGCCGAGGATAAATGACTTGCCCCAAATCACATAGCTAATAAATGTTTGGGCTAGATTTGAACTAAGACTTTTTTTTCAGTCTAGTCCCACTATGCCAACTAGTTGCCTAAGAAAATATACATATGCAATTAAGCCACTGATATGAGCTAGTTTATCATATAGTATATTTGTATAGCAGTTCTTATGTATATAATACAATTGATGGGTGCTTGTGCTCAGACCCCAGGCCTAAGATCCTGTCTTTGAAAACAACCCAGTTTTCTGTGAGAAATTTTTCGCAGAACTGACCCCATAATTCCTTAGATAAAGGACAGACTCATGATTGCCTGGCCTGATTGACTTTCATCTCTGGCTGGTCCAAAGACTATCCCTCTTGCTAGGTACCCAAAGTCCATGCCTCTGGCAGCTAAACAGAAACTCTCTGTTCTCCCTTAATGTCTGGCATCATCAAAGTTGTCTTTGCAGACTCCATGTATTTTCCCTATGCATAGATTATAGGTGCCTCCTCCCAAAGACACCTGGAGCCCGGACATATTCCTTGAAGTCCCTATATTACCTAATTAGCATCCTTGGCATTCTTTTCCCTTGTCCCTTTTCCATATACGTTCCCTTGGAACTTTGCCCACTTTTGTTAAAGCATTACAATAAACTTTTACCATTTGACTAAGAGAAGGCTTGAGTGTGTGAATTTGTTCCAGGCAACCATGCCTTGGCATTTTCCAGGTCCCAGCACCACTAACCTCTTCAAGATGACCTCATTTGTGTGCCAAATTTTTGAAATTTTGGAAAACTGTTCTAGGTAAACAGAGATTTCAGGAAATTTTAAGGGAACTCATAGACAAGTGATAAAGTCCTATGATGTTTTTCGGAGTGCCTTATTGAACTCATAACGTTGAGGATATTTAGTGAATTGCCATATGTAAACTGGTTTAGATGTGGGCCAAGAAAATAAATCAATGACAATGATATTTGCTTTGCCAATTCACCCTTAGGACAATGGGGACTTTAGAAGTGACTTACAACTGAAATCTGCATATATGTGTTGTTTCCACCATTAGATGAGAGTTCTTGAAATCAGAGACTTACTTCACTTTCTATTTGTACTCACCAACACTTAATACAGTGGTCATTGAATATAGTCATAACTTAATCATCCAGTTATTTATTCATGCAGGCAGAGGGAAGAGTAAAGGAACAAAAAGCAGAAAACTTGGATTTCCAAGCCTTTTTAAACTTTTGACATTTATTACCTGTATGATCTTAGGCAACTTATTTATCCTTCCTGGGTCTCCATATCCTCATCTCTAAAGTGAGGGCATTGGATGAGACAATCTCTAAATTTCATTTTAATTTGAAATATATGATCATTTGATTCAAAAATCATTACATTAAATGTTCAAAGGAGTTCAAAAGAATTGCATTAATTCATATGTTGCCCTGATGCATTATGGAATTCTTATTTATTGGGAATAAAAAAATGCTTGATTTCTATGCAATCTATCAATCAAAAGCTTCCTCTGAAAAGATTTGCATGCTTGTTTCTAAATAATTCTTTTATTTATTGTGTCTGGTGAAAAGAAAAACATGGCCTAAGAAAATTTTCAGAATTTTCATTATAATTATACTGATATCTTGCCACTATGATTACATCAGTGAATATACCTTTTCTATTGTTCCAAGAGGGATAAGTCCAATCAATAATTAAATCATAGGAGAAAATTTCCATATATATTATTTTTACAAAAAAATTGCATTTAAAAGCACATACAACTTTTCTGCTGTTCACCATTTTCAAGGTAAACACTTAACACTAAATATTCAATTCTCTAATGTGATATCAGTAAAAACTAAAAATAAATCATTAAAAAATAACTGGCAAAACAGTTGACAGTGTAATTTTGAGCGTATATATCAGTATGTTAGTTCACAGTTCAAAACAATTGAGCTTGAAATGTTTATTTGTCACTTCTGATATCAGATTAATCAAAAATGATTCCATGTTTGCCTACAGCATTCTAACTCTATGGAAAACATTTGCATAATTAAGTTGGGAATTAGTGTAATTGACCAGTTTCTAAAAATCTGATTAGCATTTATAAATAATAGGGCTCCATATTAGAAGTCTTCACATATTTCTCTTGAGTAACTCAGTCTTGTATTTTTGAAGTTCTAAAATGTAATACATCACATATAAATTGCTAAACAGAATAAAAACCACAAATATTAAACTTTTAAGTAAAGTGGAATTTATACAAAATAAATTCTCCAATTAAAAACACAATTAAGTTGTAATGCATGTTCACATTTACATTGAATTTAAATAACCATATACACATTTTAATGGATTCTCTGATTACACAGAGACATTATATAAATTAAAAATACAAATTAAGAGAACTTTGGAAAACACAATTTCAAGCTTCTTAAGCACATATGGATAGTTTAAACCAGTTCTCATTGATTTAGCTAATTATATTTTGTTCTCCATCTAAAAGAGATACTTCACTGAAGTTAAAATTGCATGTTTCATTAACATTTGACAAAATTTTGCAAAAACAAAGATGTCTTCTACATATCTGGATATTCAAGTCTTACAAATTACAGAATAACAATATAATTTCAAAGAAATGTTAAATTAGTTTCAGTCATCCTGCCATATACTCTAACATAATCATGAATATTTGATTATAAGCTATCATGCTCTTTTTAATTGAATTGTATTTCAGTGGATAAGATATTTTGTTATATATAACATTAGTTCTTTGTTCCTTGTTCAATAGAAATGAGGCCTAATTATTTTCATTGAAATACATTATCCTCAGCATCTTTAGAAATTTCATTATTTTATATCCACTCATGTGCTCTAATTTAAAAGACTAGAGGAAAAAAATATCATCCTTTGAACACCAGAAAAATATCTTTACCATGTTGATAGCACTGATTAAAAAAACAAACAGTAATTTCATCAACCCATTTGAAATTGTACATATTATTCTTTTAAGCTGTTGTCATCACAAACTTCAAAAAGAGAGCAAAAAGTGTTGGACTTGGAATCAGGAAGACTTGGATTTCAATCCTGCCTATGGCAAATCCTTAAATGTTACTTCACAGCTCTTCCTTGATCTTTAAAATGAGGCAGGTGGTTAATATGACTTATATAACCTACTTCATATGTTGTTAGGAAGTATAACTGAAATAATATATTTAAAGTATCCAAATTTATGTATTCTTTTCAATGTTAGTCTGGACGTGTAAATTGGTTGCTGTCCTTCATCCCTGTAGAGGACCAAAATGACATCACTATGCTAGAGTCAAGTTACAGTGTGTCTGACTATGACTGATCAGACCAACACAAGCTAGGAATGTTCTACCACAGGCTGGGCACAAATAGTCCATGTGAACATTTGGGGTGGCTTCTCTAAATTTGTGCATCTCATGTTTCTTCTGAGTTACGTCAATTCTGCTTTGCTCATAGATCACAGCACCTTCTTTGATGCAGGCACGCCTTGCTGAGCAGTCCTGTGCCAGTGTCTCCCATGTAACACAATTAATTTCAAAGTTCTTAAGAGAGACCTTGAGAGTTTCCTTATATCACTTCTTCTGACCACCATGTGAAAGCTTGCCCTGTGTGAGTTCTTCATAAAATAGCTTTTGATAGGCATACATTTTGCATTCTAACAATGTGGCCAGCCCATTGGAGTTGTGTTCTCTGAATTAGAGTTTGAATGCTTGGCAGTTTAGTTTAAGAAAGGACTTTAGTGTCTGGCATCTTATCCTGTTAAGTGATCTTCAGAATCTTCCTAAGATAATTCAAATGTAAGCGGTTCAGTTTCTTACCATGGCACTGGTATAATGACCAGTTTTCACAGGCATACAACAATAAGGTCAGCACAACAGCTCTATAGACCTTCAGTTTGGTAATCAGTCTAATACCTCTTCTCTACCAACATTCCTTTGGAGTCTCTCAAATACTGTGCTAGATCTGGCAATGCATGTGTCAACTTCATTATTAATGTGTACATCCCTAGAAAGTACACTGCCAAGGTAAGTGAACTTATCCACAATATTCAAAACTTCTCCATTTGCTGTAACCAATGTTCGACATCTGGATGGTGTGGTGGTGGCTGATGGTGTTTTCTTGGTGTTAATTGTTAGGCCAAAATTAGTGCAAGCAGTAGAGAATCAATCCATACTTTGCTGCATCTCAGCTTCAGAGACTACATTGATTGCACAATCATCTGCAAACAGAAAATCATGCACCAACACTTCCTCCACTTTGGTCTTGGCTTGTAGCCTTTTCAAGTTGAAGGATTTACCATCAGTGTGGTAGCTGACCTTGATGTAGTGCACATCCTCATTGAAGGCTTTTGACAACATTGCTGAAAATGTTATGCTAAAAAGCATGGGAACAAGCACACAGTCTTTTTTCACTCCATTGGTGACTAAGAAAGCATGAGAGCATTGTCTATTATCCAGAACCCTGGCAAGCATGCCATCCTGAAATTGACGCCAATGAACTTCTCTGGGCAAACAAATTTTGACATTATTTTCCATAATCCCTCATGACTGACAGTATCAAAGACCTTGGTAAGATCTACAAACATTGTGTACAGACCTCTGTTCTGCTTCTGGTGTTTCTTCTGGAGTTGTCAGGCAGCAAACACCATATTCACCATTTCTCAACCCTTTCTGAAGCTACCCTGGCTGTCAGGTAGATGACAATCTTCCAAGTGAAGGGTGAGCCTATTAAGGAGGACTCTGGCAAGAATCTTGCCAGCAATGACTAAGAGAGAGACTCCCCTGTCATTGTCACAGGACAATATATTTCCTTTATCTTTATGGAATTGGATAATGGAGACATCCTTGAACTCCTGGGGAATAATCTCCTCTTGCCATATAGCCTGAAAAATTTCAGTAAGCTTTTGTATGAGTAATAATCACCATACTTTGTAAATCTCAGCTGGAATAGAATCAGCACCAGGTGATTTGTCACAGGGAAGAAACCTAATGGCAACAAAACCTTTTCTTCAGTTGGAACTTCAGCTAGGGAGGGATCGACTTCAATTTCAGGTTAGTGGTCAATGACTTCAGCATTAATTGATGATGGCCTGTTGGGAACAGTGTTTATCCCATCTCTCTAGGATCATGTCCTTATCACTAATCAATTTAGCTCCATCAGTACTGAGTAGTTGAGATTCACTATAGGTCTTTGGTCCATAAGTAGCCTTCAGGGCATCATAAAAGTGCTTTGCATTGTTACTATCAGCATAAAATTGAATTTCATGTGCCTTCTTACTGAACTAAGAACCCTGCATCTCTCTAAGCTTTGTTTGTACTTTACTTTTGGTGGAATTAAATGCTGCCTTCTTAAAGATGAATGACTATCCTGCTAGTAAACCCTATGCAGTTTTGATTTTTTTTATTTAGCAACTTCTGAATTTCCTGATCATTTTCATCAAATGAGGCATGATATTTGCTAGTATTCTGACCCAGATGAGCAAATGCAGTACTGTACACTATGTCTCTGAGAACTGCTTATTCCTTTTCTGCCCCACTGTTGCCAAATGTGTGTTGGCTTCAACTTTCTTTCCAAATTAGTTAACAAACTATTTCCTCTCAGAGAAAAGCTCTAATCTGTTGACACTGATTCTTCTGGTAGTCATTTTGCCTTGGGGCCACTGCTTTTGTTGAATGTGAATATTTAGCTTGGGGAGGACAAATCTGTGATCAGTCCAGCACTCTGCACCACATATTCCTTTTGTCACTGTCACATCCTGTCTGTCTCTTCTCCTTACTATGACATGGTCTATTAAATGCCAATGTTTGCTGTGAGGGTGCATCCATGAAGTTTTATTGAATTTAGGTAAATGGAAGACGATGTTGGTGATGAAATTATGAGATACACAAGTCTTCAGTAGTAAGTGACCATTGCTGTTGCTGTTTCCAACTCCATTCCTCCCAAGGACTCCCTGCTAAGTCTGTATAAATATAAATATACACTCACATTACATACATAAATAGAAACATGCATGTATGAAAACATGGAAGAAAGAAAGAAGAAAAAAAAAAGGAAGCAAGGAAAGAAGGAAGGAAGAAGGAAGAAAAGAGGGAAGAGCAAATATTTACAGACATTATGTTTATAGCAGAGAAACATAAAATATATCATTAAACCAATTATGTGATACTCTTACTTAGAAAAGACATTTAGAAATTCAGACATCAAAATATAAATATTCTTATTTCAGTTTTCATCATCAAAAAGGGTAAAACTAATTTCTATTCAAAGATTCTAGACAAAAAAAAATAAGATATTATTAAGGGCAGCTAGGTGTCAAAGTAGATAGAATGCCAAGCCTGAAGTCAGGAAGACTAATCTTCCTGAGTTCAAATCTAGCCTCAGATACTTACTAGCTGTGTGACTCTGGGCAAACCACTTAACACCGTTTGCCTCAGTTTTCTCATGTGTAAAATGAGGTGGAGAAGGAAATGACAAATCACTCCAGTAGCTTTGCTAAGAAAACCACAAATGGGATCATGAAGGTTTAGACACAACTGAAACAAGTGAGTTTTCAAGAATTTTTTCAGGGAAAAAATGATAGAAATCACAGATACCAAAAGAGCAATACAGAGTGAATGGACCTCTTAAGAAAAAGCATATAAAAGGCAAATAAAAAAGCAAATGTTGAGAGACTATCAAATAGAGAAATTGAGACTACAAAATCTAACCAAAGGACAGTCAGTGCATGGGCTATGTGAATAGACATGTTCTACATGTATCCTTCTAGTCACATAAAAATCAATCAGCACCAGAAGTAGCAGCAGCTGCTTTGAATAGGAAGTTGTTGTTTAACTCACCTAGCGTCCTCCACCACCCTAGACCACTTTCATCGATACATCATCAGTATAAATTTGTTCAAGCCACATCAACTATATTTATTACCCATGTATTTTCATGTATACTTTAATGAAAATTTCCAAAATTTTTTGAAAGTAGTGCATTTCACAGAATAGGAAGAAGAGAACTTTTATCATATTGGTTTTTCAAGTGCCCAAGAAAGATTTTCTTGATCCATTTCTTTCAGTGCCCCAATCCAACTAAATTCTTAAAAGCCATAGGAAAGAAGCAGCGAGGTGGCGCAGTGGATAGAGAACCAGCCCTGACATCAGGAGGACCTGAGTTCAAATCCGGCATCAGACCAAACACCTGACATGTATTAGCTGTGTGACCCTGGGCAAGTCACTTAACCCCAATTGCCTAACAACAACAACAACAACAACAACAAAAGCCATAGGAGAAATGAATGGCATTGTATTCCAAAGTGCTTAGCACCAGTATTATTGACAGAACATTTCTGGAGCTTATGAGCATTGGCTTACAAATTGCAAAGACAAATTAATTCATTCAAAATATATAGTTTAATGCCTTTTAATGAATAATGTTTACTGTACAATTGAATAGTCCTTTTAGTTATGAATGTTTATTATAATTTAAAATGTCTAAGTATTTCCACACTAACCCTGATCCTTAATATGCAACCTATTTTTGTTATTATAAAACAGCACAACATAAATGGTTCATTGTTGAGGGAAATTTTTCATTGCATTAATTAATATGCATTGCTTAATATTTAAATCAACCCCTTAATGGATTTTATAAATAATTCTCTGTGGAAGAATTTCCTTAGGAAAAAGGCAGAAATCAATATGAGAATTCAATAGTAAAATCTGACTTTTGCATCCAGACAGCTTACCTACATTTTTTTCAACTACCCGATTTGCAAAACATTATACAAGAGGATTCAGAAATACCTTAAAGTAGTTGTTAAGAACAAAGCTATCTTTTGGAGGCTTAGCAGTATTGCTCATAAATAAATATCTCAGACATATTACATTGAAAGAACTTTGAGCTACTATTTGTCTTTGAATGTAACCTCCTTTTACTTGAGTGATGGACTGAGATTGCTTTTTCCTGATATATTCTATACATTTTATTCATGCATTGTGTCTTAAGTAGAAAAGATTAGAGCAGAAACTCCATAATTTTGCAGATTTTTTCCCCAAGGATATGGATTACTTTTTAACAACTTCATTTCTAAGTTTTATAGAATAGAAATCATGGCACAATGACCATTTAGTCTATGCTCTTTTGCTGTTTCAGAAATGTCCAGGCATCCTGTTGATTGGCACTGAGTGATTCCTTAAGAAGATGAACAGAAATGACTCTGAGGAAAGATTGCTATGGCTCTTTTCTTCCCTAGAAAGAACAAACTTAACTGGCTTGGGATAAAATATTTCATGTTTCTCTCAACCACATACATACATGAATATTTAGTAACAGTAAAACACAGCATAGTAGGGTGGAAAGAGTTCTGTGTTTTGAGTGAGAGGACTTGGATTCAAATCTTGGTCCTATTAATGGCCATGTAATCATTACTTGCCCTGTTTGAAACCTAGTTTTCTTATCTGTAAAAAGAGGAGTTCGGATGACAAAACTCCAATGTCTCTTCCACTTCAATAGCTATATATCTATATCTATGTATATGATTTTACATCCTAAAAATAAATCCCAATACTTTTGATATGAATAATGACTTTTATTTAATTTTTAAATGTTCAAAAATTATCTCCTTCCCTGTCCCCTTCTCCCAACTGATAGAGAAAAAATATATCCATGTTAAAAAACATGTATAGTCATGCAAAACAAATTTCCACATTTATGGTCATGACTTTCAGGTTGTCCGGTGATTTTTAAATTTTTTCAAATTAATTTATTCCAAGTCCATTGTGTTAACTATGAGGTTATTTTGAGATGTGTTTACTACCTTACAATTTCTTCTCTTTTTACAATCTGTTAATTTTGTTTTAGTATTTCTTGTTATCTCATGGATTTATTATCTCCAGTTTCCTCCATTCTAATTTTTAGAGACTTTGTTTTTTTTGGTCAAGATTTTATAAATTTTATGCCATTTCTTTTCCAGTTCTTTCTTCCTTGTCTTTTATTTGTTTTCCATTTATTCTTCTACCAATCATGTTTAATTTATTTTTAAAAGTAGAATGTCAAAAATAACTCAGGATGGGGTCCTGAAAGTTTTCAGTGCTCATGAAATCTGATTGAAGGCAAAATCTTACTGCTTGTCTACTGGTCTATATTTTTTTAATGTGGGTTTGGGTCCATGAACCAACCCTGTGATCTTACCCTGTTTGGAATCAGCAATTATTAGCCAGTGGTAAGCTTCTGGTGCTTCAGAGTGATAGACCTTCAAGTTCCCCTTGGTTCTGCCCTGCTTATTCTACCACAGGCCTCAGACTTCACTGGAACTGAGACCCTAATCCAGTCGTGGGAGTTGAGCCATACAGATGCTGCCTGCTTCTGGACTTGCTCCTTTCTCTGACCAAAAACTGGAACCAGAAAACTGCTCTTTATTCTGACCTGTGACCCTTAAGCCCAGGTCCCTCTTGAATCCTAGTCTGCCCTGTGTTTGTAACTCAGAACTGGGTAGTGAATAACAAAACTTCCAGTTGGCATCTATTTCAGCACTGTACACAACTTTAAACCCTGCTGTGAGGAATCTAGGATCTCCTTTTGCCCTAGTGCACACCCTCTCTCTATTATTACACACTGTCCCCAGAGTCTACAGACCTTTTTTTCTGTCCCCTTTTCTTGTTCTGGGGTGGAAATTTCACCCATTATGATTTATTTTTTCTTGGATTACCCAATTAGCATTTTGTTAGGTACATTTTATAGATCTGTTTGGAGGAGTATTTTTGCTGGAGAGTTGGTTGTGTTTCTTTTCACTACTCTAACATCTTAGATATGCTCCTGCCAACAATTATTTTTTTTTTCCTTTTTGGCTCTAGTTTCACATCAGAATTATCTAGTAAGATATTAGGTTAGCAAATATTCATCAATTTGACAAACATTTATGAAGTACCTACTGTGCACAAAGCCACTTATAACTTATATCAGTTATAAAGCTATAACTTGGGTGTGTTATCTGAATTTTGTGTTAAGATGATGACATCAGAGGAAGCACACTTGTTCCCATACATCATCCTCAAAGAGATAGTAGGAGAATCCACAAGAATGTAAGGGAATCAAGAAAGAAGAATTTTTGTTTAGGTAGCATAAACATTATAGAGGGAAACAATACTGAAAAAAGGTTATTCAGATTAAGTGCTAAATTGACCTTTATTAAAACTGTAAGGAACTCTTTTATTATAATGATGAGGTTATAAGCCAAATGAGGTTGAAAAATGTAGTGAGAAGTACATGTAAATTATTTTTTTCTTGATGTTGAACATTGAAGAATAGATGAAGGAATTATAGCTTGAGGGCATAAAGGAACAAGAAAAATATTTTTTAAGGATAAATGGAATTTGAGTGCTTTAAGATGGAGAAATTTTTTGAAAAATATTATTACTTTAACCTACTTTGCATAGCAACTCATTTAATCTCAACTTTTCTAGAACATGTCTCCCTCTCATCATGTCTGGTGAATACCATTGATGTCCATCTTCTGATAATCATGGAATTCTCCAATGGCTAAATAGATTTTTAAGATTCAAGTTTAGAAATGTCTGTTCTAAATTCAGTCTGAACTTTTTGCAATGGTGTTTTCTTGGTTGCATCCATAGTATTCAACTGAGCTCTTTTAATGTAAGAGGGCTAACGGTTAAATAACTTTCTCCCTCGAGAATATCATGGACATTAGGAACAATTGTTTCCTTTCCCTCACTCTTTAACTTGAATAACTCAGAGAAGTCCTTTTGGGCAAAGAGAGACAATGAAAGATAATGAAGGCAGGGACAAGGATCTTCACTTATTCCTTAGAAGGGTTAACACCACTATAAAAAACAAACAAAGAAAACACATTGGGTTGGAGAGATATACTTGCTTGAGAGGTATAAAAATAGACTCCAAATAATCAAGGCTATTCGTAGACATATTTTCAGCTGAGTAAAAAAGCTAGGTGCTGAATAATATTCCACTCCATTCACATGCCATAATGTAAGTACATTTGGGACAGCTTCTGAGAAACTTGGTAAGACTTGTAAAACTAGGATTCAAGTTCATTACATTTGTGGTACATTTATGTAAGACTATCTTCATTGATAGAGACAAAGATTATTTTGATGACTTGATTCTTTGTGTATCTGTTTAAGGTACAGTTTTAGAGACTGGAACAGGAAATCATCTCTGACTTCCTTGTTTCTGGGACACATCAGACGTGTAGAGTAACTAGTGCAATATTATTTCTCTCTCTCTCTCATCCTGCTCTCATCTTAGCAGGAGAATTAATTTATTCTTTGTGTTGTCTGACACGTTCTAAACTCTGTAACCTATTTTATATCTAGTTGGATGAATGGGTTTATTCACTATTCACCATTTGAGATAATTACCCTAAATAAATAATATTTAAGGGGGCAGATAGGTATCATTCTAGCCAGGTATCCCCAGAGAAGAAGAGGATGTCTATCATAGTGTCCCCAATCTCCTTCTCTCCTCAAGAGAGGAATCAAGGTTTTCTTTGGAGAGGTTTGGATAGGACACCAGAGATATCTGTTTATATTTTCTTAATAGCTGCATTTAGAAAACCAATGTTGACATGTGTATAACCCACATGACAACACATGTACCCTATGCTTTTATGTAGTGTTGAAGAACAAAGTGAGAAGAACCAAAAGAATAACTTATACTATGATGACAACATTGTCAAAATGAACAACTCTGAATGACTTAAGAATTATGATCAATACAATGCCTAGTTGTGATTCCAGTGGATTGATAATGATTAATGCTACACACTTCTTGACAGAAAGAAGAAGCCCTAAATTAAGGAGGCTTCAAAAGTTTTACTGAAGTTTTAAGCTTTAATAAATTCAGAAGCATAAATAATACAATATTTAAAATCATTTACATTTTATTTATCTTCTCTGATATTTGGTTTTGCAAATTTTGAATAATAAATTTAAATATATTTTTTTTAACAAGGCTGGCATCTTGTCATTATTCATCATGTATGGACAGTTTCTACATAACATTTTCTCAGTCTAGCAAATTAGTAGAGGAGGACATTCTTTTGGTCACATGAGTCACCAGGCATATCTCTAATATATTTTTTTTGGGGGGAGAAGCGGGGATCATGTCAAAACTATAATGTATGCATCAAACTTTCACTCTTAGGATGGTCTTATGGCTAGAAGGCTAGGATAAAATCTTTTAAATGGTTCAAAATTTCACTAGAACCACATATAGTAAATGATGGTGATGTAAAATTTCTATAAGAAATATCAACAGGAATATTTATTATAGGATTTCCCCTTTTTTTCCCCAGTGGTAGTAAATGGAGATGTGGAGAGGAGAGAAAATAAATGTTTTCATCATGAGTCCTTTTGAATTGTCTTGGATTATTATACTGATGAGAGTATCCAAATCTTTCACAGTTGATTGTCATTACAACAATGCTATTACTTTGTACAATGGTCTCTCACTTCACTTTGCATTAGTTCATATGGATCTTACTGGGTTTTTCCTAAAACCACTTCATTTGTCATTTCTTTTAGCATAGGTACAAATTGTTTTCAACAATGTTTGGACTGGTTCACAACTGAACTAGTTCACAACTCTTCATTCATTCATTTTTTCTCATCCCTTCCAACATTTATAGTTTCTGATAAGTTTGAGATGGTACCTCAGAGTTGTTTTAATTTGCATTTCTTTAATCAAGAGTGATTTAGAGCATTTTTCTTATTGGTATAGATAGTTTTGATTTATTCTTCTGAAAATTGCCTTGTAATATCCTTTGTTTATCTACTGGAAAACGGCTATTTAAAAAAAACTAAATTTGACTTCTGTGTCTGAACATTTGAGGAATCAGGCCTTTATCAGAGCAACATGCTGTCAAGATTTTTGATATTGCTTTGTTGTCTATGGTGCCTTTTAACTGATGTAGTTTCTCTGATTTTCACTTTTGACTGGGTTTCTTTTGCTTCTGCTTTATCTGAGATTATGTTGCCACCCCTGCCTTTTATTTTACTTCTGCTGAAACCTATCAGATTCTGCTTCAGCCAATTATTTTAACTCTCAGTAGTCTTTCTGTTTCAAGGGTGTTTCTTGTAAGTGACATATTGTTGCTTCATGCCTTCTAATCCATTCTTCAATCTGCTTCCTTTTTATGGGAGAGTTTATTTCATTCAGATTCACAGTTCTGATATTTGTGTATTTCCTTCCTTACTGTTTTCTTGTGTTTATCCTTCTCCCTCTCTTGTTATCCTGTCCCTCCTCAAAAGTCTGTTGTTGTGACCACTACCTCTGTTAATTTGCCTTCTCTTTTTTCATCATTCCCCTGTCATCTTTTGCTATTTCCTTATTGGGCAAGATGGATTTCTATAAAGATGGTGTGTGTGTGTGTGTGTGTGTGTGTGTGTGTGTGTGTGTGTGTATTCTTCCCTTTTTGAAACAATTCCAATGAGAATGAGGTTCAAGCATTGCCCCTCCAGTGTAAAAGCTCTTTCTTGAGTCTCTTTATTGTATGAGACAATTTTCTCTATCCAACTTCTCCCTTTTTCCTTCTCTTAGTGTGTCCCCATTTCTCATCTCTTTTTTTTGGAAATCATTCCAACATATTCCAACAATAATATTGATGTGAGTTTTCATTTTGGGATCTCTTTCAGGTGGTGACTGGTGAATTCTTTTAATTTCTATTTTACCCTCTGGTTTGAGGATATCAGGACAGGTTTCCTTGATAATTTTTTAAAATATGATGTCTAAGCCCTTTCTTTGATCATGACATTCAGGAGAGTTCTTAAATTAGCTCTCTTCAATCAATTTTACAGGTTTGCTTTTTAAAAAAAAATTAGATGTTTCACATTTAATTTTTTCATTCTTTTGACTCTTTATATTGTTTCTTGAATCATTAGCTCCTGCTTGCCCAATTCCAATTTTTAAGGAATTATTCTTTTTCCATGAGCTTTTGTATCTCTTTTGCCATTTCTTCAATATGATTTTGAGTTATTTTCTTCACTTCAGTGGATATTTGTACCTCCTTTTTCATTTGACCTATTTTGCTTTTTAAGCATTTCTTTTCTTCAGTGAATTTTAAGTCTTTTTTTTACCATTATTCCACTTTTGTTTTTTAAGATATTATTTTCTTTGATATTGGTTTGTGTCTGTTTTGCCAAGTTACTCATTTTAATTTTAATTGTCTTTTAATAATTTTCTTGTACCCCTCTCATTTTTTCCCTCATTTTTCCTCTACTGCTCTTATCTCTTTCTATAATGCTTCTAGGAATTTTTATTGTACTTTGGTACAATTAGTATTTTTTTTGATGCTTTGCTTATAGCTGTTTTTTTTTAATTTGTCTTGTTCTTCTCTGACACCATAGTAGCTTTTTATTGTCAAGTTTTTGTTTTGTTTTGTTTTGTTTTGTTTGTTTGTTTGTTTTTTGCTCATATTTCTGGTCTATTTCTTGACCTTGAACTTTACGTTAAAGTTGGGCTGTACTCATCTTGGTGATGGTGAGGGACTGTCCCAAGCTCAGATTGTTGTTTTTTTTCCCCCTGCTGTTTTCAGAGGTAGTTCTGGGGATTTCCAATTTTTTGGTGCTTTCAGGTTGGTGTGATCCAGGCAGAGGTGTGCTCACTGCCTTCCTGGTTTGTACTTTGATCTTTATCCAGGAAGGGCTCCTGCTTTTCTATAACTACGAGGGCTAGAATACTTTTTGGCCTTGTAACTGTGACCAGTGTTCCTCCTCCCATGTGACTAACCACAAGAACTTCTCTCTTCCTTGGAACTGTGATCCAGAACTCTGAATGAGCAAGCAAGTCATCAATCAGCCCCAGCTGCACCCAGTTCCAGCAAAGGATACCTTGTAATCTCTGACCAGTTGTCTGACACTCCTACTCTTTCTAGCTAAGAGCTCCTAATGCTGCTTCTTTCCTCTAGGAAATCCTGAAACTCTGCCATTATCTTAGATTCCATCTCTTGGGGCCAGTAAAAGTTAATTGTCGAGTCTCTTGAGAAAGGAAAAAGAAAGGTAATGGTAGCCACAAACATCTAAACCCATTTAAAATCTCTTGTAGAGAGGTCACTCCCAATTCATTCACATTCCTATTTCTACTTCAGTTTTTTCAAAGGAAAGGTGGTAAAGTTGAAAAGAAGGTTAGGAAGGTCTGTCAGCTCCTTTTAATAGGGCATCACTGAGGAAATGAGGTGTCATACAAAAGTCCCTACTCCTAAGACCCTGAGCCAACTACTTCATCTTATGTCAGCTATAGCCACTGTGGATTAATCATAAGTTGTCTCTTTTACTTATTCATGAACTGTTATCCTCTAATGAAGGTAAAATTCTAGTAGGTATGTTTATATTCTCTATGTGGTGTACTTCTAAACTTCCCAAAGGCATAAAATTCTGTGAGCCCATCAAATCTTGAATAAAGGTTCTCCATCCTGTAAACTCAGGAAATTCATGGAGGAATACTCTAACATAGATAAAGTAACAAAGTGTTTAAGTTGACTTACCCAAGTTGATACAGATATTAAATGACAGAAGTAGTTTTTTGTTTGTTTGTTTGTTTTATTACTGTAGGTCCAATGCTATTTACACTGAGACTCACTCCTACCTTAGTCCTGGTCACCTCAGTAGTAAATGAAAGAGGTAAGATGATAGTCATTTTCAAGTATTCTATAAATTATCATGTCCAAAAAATATGTTTCTCAGTCTGCACCCTGAGTCCATGACCCCTTTTCAGGATGTAAGTAGTATCCTTTATCATTGGTCATCTGGAACGGGGGTGGGTAATTGCCCCAGTCTCCACATCTCTATCCCACAGGAAAATCATCCTCTCATCTCTTCCAAATTTGTCACCTCTATATTCCTCCTCACTAGGGTTCATAACCTTAGAGTAATTCTTTATTCTCCTCATGACCCTCTCCTTCATTTCATTCATGGCTAAAATGTTTAATCATTTGCTTGCTCCAAATGGTTTTACTTCCAAAATAGCTTTCATATCTGAAGTCACATGGCTATCACACTGGTTTAAGCAATTATCACCTCTGACCATACATAATGAACTCCTTATTGGTCTTCTTGCTATGAATCTCTCTAATCTATTCATACAACTGCCCAAATTATCCTTCTATGGTACAGAGCTAATGATATCATTCACTGGCCTAGATTACTGCAAGAGCTCCCTATTGCTTTTAGAATAAAATGCAAATTCTTTAGCCTGGAATACAAGGTAAGTTGCAGGCAGAATTTGAACCTAAATTTTCTGACATCAAAGCTGTAGACACTAGGTCACATTTTCTCTCTTCTCCTCAAATTATCTTATTATAATTAGGAGTGTATAATTAGCACATATTTAGTGATGCCCTAGAGTATGTAGCAGCTTGGTTGCACAGTGGATGGAATGTTGTATGAGGAGTTGGGAACATCTAAATTTGAAGCTGGCCTTAGACACTTACTAGTTCTTTACCCTTCATAACTAATCCAAACCTTAGTGTTCTCATATATGAAATAATGGACATTAATAATGTTTATGTCTCAAGGCTGTTGTGAAGATCAAAAGCAGTAACATTTGTAAAATGCTTTGTAAACCTTAAACTGCTATAAAAAGATATCCATTTTTATCAGTAAATATTTGTTAAGTTCAACTCAATATAATTAATTTTTGACCAAAAGTTTCTTTTGGTCCATAATTTACTACAGGGTCTCTTCCTATCTGAGATCAGTTAATTGCATTTTCAAAATACATAAGTTCATCCCCAAGGAAATATCAAGAGCTAGGTTTTAAGAGAAAGCTTATGCATTACACCTTCACTGTGAAAGAGGAGATATTTTTATGTATAATGTCTAGCATGATTACTGTTAGCCTCTTCTTAGAAAACTCTTATTCTAATATCTTTTTGCATTTTTTTGCATGTCTAATTGTTATTTTTAGAGAGATTAATAATAAATGACTGTTTTTCATTTATTTGTTTTTTTAACATAATATAAATTCACCAGGGTTTACATTTTAATTTAGTTAATCAATCATCCTCTTCTCTTTTCCATTCAGAAATCAATTAACAAGCCTTTAATGAGAGCCTACTATGTGTCAGACACTGTGCTAGGTGCAGAGAGTACAAAAATAAAGGTGACATATTTTTTGATCTAAAGATTTCATTTTATTTGGGGAAAATTAAGTAATTATTTATCTTAGAACATGTGCTATAGTAATTTTTTAAATGAGATAAAAGCATTTATTCCAATATGGAAAACATCTCCTAACATTTGTTTACAATACAATTTTAGATTTGATTTTTTCTTTATATTTTCTTTGAAAAAGATCCCTGAAATATAATTATTTAAAGGATAAGATAAGTAACACTTAGGTCTTGAATCTTGTCAATAGGCCCTGAAAAGATGCCAGTTTTTAGAGCACTTTTGCTAAAATACTTCCTAATTAACTTATTTGTACTATTTATAGTTTCAGTCACAGGTGTTTTTTCTTTTATGGGACTTTTATTAGATTTTTCCCCTCCATTCATATCCCCTAGCTATTACAGATGTTCTTTGAGTATCACATCATTATTTCACGCTGAAAGATTCACAGAGCACCCCAGGGTGCACTGTTTCATTGATACAAGCTTGTATCTGACTTTATCACTACTTCAGTTTCTAAATCTTAAGTTATATCTGTACCCACACTCAATTTTTTTAAACTAAAAGCTTTAAATTAAAAACTCATGCTAGCTTCTCCCTGTATTCCCTTACCTTTTCTTGACTTATGCTATTCTTGGGAATTTTTGAGTGTGAAATAGGCGGTAATGGTTTCACCTATGCATTCTCATATATAGTAAAATGAAATTGGAAGTGGTATTACTTCACTTTGTATGTATACATGATGTCATGGATGAAACAATACTCGAATACCTCTTGAGTGAAATACATGTATTTAGGAATATTATTTTCTCCTTTGTGCTCTCAACCTTTTTGGCAGCTCTTATAAAGGGAAAAACAAAGAAAACGTTAGATGTAGATCATATGATCATGTGTCTTGACAATATGACTCAGCCTGGCATTGAAAGCCCTAAAATACATAGCTTCCACTGATTTGTTTTTGCATTTTTTCACCTTCTTCCCTTTTAGATACTGCATATTCTAGTCAAACTGGCCTTCTATATAGTCCCAATAATATATTGTATCTTGATGCTGGTGCTGGTCTCCAATGTGAAAAATGCGTCCCTTCCTTTTTACTATCTAATGGAATTCTTATCTGCTACCAAGAACAACTCAAGTGCTACCATATACATCCCTCCTTCTGGTCTTCCTCCCAACTATTAGTGTTCTCTACCTTTTGAAGTTATTTTGGTTTGTGTGAGTGTATACACACATACATAACCATATAACACACATGTATACATACAGAGGTGCATCTTTATATAGCTGTATTATGTATGCACACATGTTGGCATATATATACATATATATATATATATACATGCACAAAAGCAAAAAAGGAGTACATTAAAGAAATTAGAGACATGAACAAGCAGGATAATAGGTAGAGAGAAGAAAGATGTGTACAACCATATATGTATATAGATACATGCATACATGCATGTGTGTATTTCTATATTGAATATGTGAATAAATATGTATATATGTTGAAAAATGGCTTCTTAAATCACTTGCCAGGATTTCATAAATATAAATTCTCTTGGCTATAAACTGACAAGACAGCCACCATAGTTCCTTCTGAATTTAAAATTCTATGCTTTTATTATTCCTATAATTTCATACTTAGGAGTAATCAAGAAAAAAATAGAGTACCATTACTGGATTGTTTTAGATCATACAATTGCTCAAGTCTCCTTTGGTCCTTGTACCACTTAGTACCTTTAATCTTATGTATTCTCCCTCAGCAATTTAATGGTATTTTTTTTTTCATGCTTCTGTGATTTTCAATACATGGAAATACAAACTAGATTATTTTTTGGTTATCTATATGAAATTTTGTATTTGATCATTTTTTCTATGTCATAGAATAGAGGTATAAAGTCTGTCCTCTTACTATCTTATTTCTTCATCTGGGCTTTCTTTACAATTATGATACTGAATATGAGCAGTTATCTCTCATGTTTTTATCTAGTAGTTTTTATTAAGTATCAGTTATTGATAATGATCCTATTGACCTTTATCTGACAAAGTAGACCTAAAAATGACATTTGAAATTTGATTAATTAAACATGAGGATTTCTGATCTTTGAAACTCCCTCCAAATGGTTTCCACAAAGAAGTAGACAGTTCTAGCATTTCCCAATTGGGAAGTCAGAGTACATGAAAGTTACATTTAAGTACACACCTAGAGATGAAATTGCTAGTTTTTGATTAATGCCATCCAAGAAGGGGGCATGACAGCTATCACAAGCAGGATGGAATCTTCTTTCTTCTTTCATTCACTGAAATCTGTCGAGTGATATCCACATTCAATTACTTATTCTTAGGAGGAACTAACATTGAATCTTTACTTCTGGTATTCAGTTTTATTTATTACTTCTTCGTAATGTCTATTATACCTTTTCCTTTAGAAAGTTTTTTTTCTTGTTTTAGTTTTTCTGTTAAAAGCTAATTTATTTATAAAATTGAAAGTTGTCCTTTTTGATATTCAAGTTGACTTATTTAGTTCATCAAAATTTTATTAAGCTCCTGGATTGCATTTACACTTTAATAAGACAATATAGATGTCATCATAATATTTATCTCTAGCCCTGGAAAGAGTCATTAATGTATATTATAAAATGTAAAGGAAGAGAGTAATACAAAGATAGAAGTCAGTTTCAGAAATCAAACAAGATTTTTCTTTGGAGAGATATTCCCTCTTAGAATAATGGAGTGATAGAATTTTAGGTTTGGAATGAATCTTAGCAATTACCTAGTCCAAGACATTCATTTGGAGTTGCAATTATCACTCACAAGATATCATGTAGGAAATGTGCTTTAATTGAGCTTCTAAGGAGAGATTAGAATGGTTGAAGGTGATGAGGAAATATAATCTAAACAATAAGCAATAGCCAGTATAAAAGTACAAAAATGAGAGATGGAATATTGGGCTTGAGTAACTGCAAGAAGAACAATTTGGGAATGGACCTCCAGGAGCCAAGATGGCAGAGTAAGCAGTGAATAGCCATAACTAACACATATTCACCTCCAAGCAACCATAAAATAGTGCCCCTTAAACAAATCCTGGAACAGCAGACCCAGCAAAAAAGACAGAGTGAAGCAATTTTTTAGCCCAAGAAACTTAGAAGATTGGCAGGAAAGGTCTGTCTTACTCAGGTAAAAGAAGAGTGCAGTCCAGGACAGGAAGCACCCCACTGAACTAACAGCAAGCCCCATCTTAGCAAACCAGCAGGAAATGCTGAGACTCAGTGTGGTGGAGCAGGTAAATGTCAAACCTCCCCCCTCCCCCGATTTGCTTCAGCATAGCTAGGGGTATGGCCAGAATCCAGCTCTAAGAACCACCATACACTTCAGTATAGCCCTGGGCAAATAGCCACCAATAGCCAGACCACTACGTGCTTCAGTGTAGCCCCAGGGAAATGCAGAAACACCCCCACCAGCCTCAGCACATGCAAGATATTAGCATTAGGACTCTAGTTTAGCACCAGGTAAGCAGCCAGATCACTTCAGTCTCTAGCAGTGCCAGGCATTCTCTACCCCCCACCTTCAGCACAGCACCAGACATGAAGGTCCATCATGTGCCTCAAGACAATATCAGTGCAGCATCAGGTAAATAGCCAGGACCTGAAGCTTCTGACTCAAGAAACCTGAGACAGTGCTCCTTTCACTCCAGGAGCAGAGCTAAAATTTAAAAGAAAGGAAAAGGACCAAAAAAAAAAGATGAGCAAAAAAAAAAAACAACAACAACATCAAAATAATCTGACCATAAATAGTTAATATGGAAACAGGGAAAATCAAGACAAAAACTCAGAAGAGGAAAGCAATGCTAAAACACCTATGGGGAAAGCCTCAAATAAAAATGGAAAGTGGTCTCAAGCCCAGGGGGAAAAAAATCTCATGGAAGAGTTCAAAAGGGACCTTAAAAATCATTTAAGAGAGGTAGAAAAAAATTGGGAAAAGAAATCAGTGATGCAGGAAAATTATGAAAAAAAAGAGTAAACAACTTGGAAAAAGAAAGCAATTGCTTGAAAAGTAGAATTGGCCAAATGGAAAAGGAGGCACAAAAAACTGAAGAAAACAACTCTTGGGAGCCAAGATAGTGGAGTAAAAGCACTAACTTGCTTGAGCTTTCCCCCAAACCCTCCAAATACCTGTAAAAATGGCTCTAAACAAATTCTAAAGCAGCAGAACCCACAAAAACACAGTGAAACAAATTTCAAGCCCAAGACAACCAGGATGGTTGATCAGAAAGTTATATCGTGCTGGGTAGGGAGAGGAGTGCAGTTCAGTGTGGGCGCACAGGCCTCAGCAAAGTTGGAGCAGGCCCCAGAGGCCTGAGTCATGGCAGCTGTTGTGGTTTCCAGACTTTTCAACCCATGAAAGCCAAAGATAACTTAGAAAGTCAGTAGGAAAAGTGTGTGTCTGTGGTGCAGAGAGAGAAGTGCGGTCATAGTCCCAGCCCTAGTTCCTGAGTGTGGCTCTGGAGTGGCAGTGGCTTCTGTGGAGCTTCCAGCCCACAGAGTGAGGGGTAATCAAGTGACTGATCAGAGACGGATTGCAGAGATCTCTCAGCTGATGCAGGATTGTCTTGCTTTTCCCATGCTTGGATCTGAGTCACAGTTCTGTGTGGCAGTCCTGGGGCGACAAAGATAGCTGGTGTGGTGGAGCTTGTAGTGGCGGTGGAGAAGAAATCCTCCTCACAGTTCCAAGACAGAAAAGAGTGCTTGTGGTCACTCATGGACCAAAGCATAGGTCAGGAAAGGATTAAACACCTCACCCTTGATCATAACACCTTGGAAGAACTGAAAATTTACAGATTCCTATCAGTATCTCTGAAAACAGCTGCACAAAACCCCCAAAGCTTGGGACAGTACATTCTCCTCATTGGAAGCAGACCCCTACCTTAACAAAGAGTTTATAACTCAAGTAATTGGCTGGGATCATAAGCAAGCAGCACAAAAAGAGTCAGACCATAGAAAATTACTTTGGTGACAAAGAAGATCAAAGCATACAATCAGAAGACAACAAAGTCAAAGATCCTA
>NW_020954569.1:9182668-9182866 GCF_900497805.2 Vombatus ursinus
AAGTCCAAAAGATTACTGAAGAAAATACTTCCTTAAAAATTAGAATGGAGCAATTGGAAGTCAATGACTTTATGAGAAATCAAGACATTGTAAAATGAATCCATAAGAATGAAAAAATAGAAAACAAAGTGAAATATCTCATTCAAAAAACAACTGACCTGGAAAATAGATCCAGGAGAAAGAATTTAAAACTTATTG
>NW_020954569.1:9183036-9192262 GCF_900497805.2 Vombatus ursinus
CACAATCAGGATAACACAAGATTTAGCTGCTTCTACATTAAGGGACCACAGGGCTTGGAATTAATATTCTGGAGGGCAAAAGTAAGTCAGAAAGAGAAATCTGTGGGGCAGCTAGGTGGTGCAGTGGATAGCACACCGGCTCTGGATTCAGAGGCCCTGAGTTCAAATCTGGCCTCAGACACATAACACTTACTAGCTGTGTGACCCTGGGCAAGTCACTTAACCTCATTGCCTAGCCAAAAAAAAAAAAGAAAGAAAGAAAAAAGAGAAGTCTGTGATATTACAGTGGAGGTTGTTCCAGAATCCATAGGGCAACAACAGTCACTGTGGATATAGGAGGTGGCAATAGCACCAGTAGCAGCAGATTTAGCTCTTAAGACAGAAACAGTAAGGAAATGTGGCAACTGGTAAGTAAGAGATTACAGGGGACCACTGGGTAACTAGGCAAGCACTAGTAACAGAACAAGGCACTGTTTGGAACTTCATTGCCCATCCTCACTTTTGGATCATAGTTCCAGCATAGACAGAATCAATTTCAGTCAAGAGGGAACAGGGGTCCTGAGGAGTAGTATTCCTTGCTGTCCCAAAGAAGCAGGTGCCCTGTGGACTAGTATTGTTTGAAATTGCAGAGGATCAAGGAATCTTCTTAGGTATGGAGCAGAGGACAGACAAGGAAAGTAGTGATGACACCTCTCCCACAAGCATGACACATTGGAAGCAATAAAAATATCCAAACCCCTAGAACAATCTGCGAAAATGGCAATGCAAAAAAGCCTAAAGCTTGGGAAAGTGAGCCCAGGAATGGAGCCAAACATTAACATGAAATTTGAAGTCAAGAAAAAGTCTGAAAAAATGAGCAAACAACAACAACAAACCAAAACAATCAAGCAGAAATAAACCTTGATCACTTAAAGCTACTATGGTGATGGAAAAGATCAAGAAATTAACTCAAAAGATGAAAACAATGTCAAAGAACTACAAACAAAGACTTAAAGAAAAATAAGGGTGAATTGGATACAAGCCCAACAATAATTCCTGGAATAGCTAAAATTGATTAAATTAAATAAGAGAGATAAAGGACAACTTGGGGAAAGAAATGAGATTGAGGAATTAAAATTACACACACACATTTCAATTACAAAATAATACACACACACACAAATACATATATATATATATATAATTATATATAAAAAACAATAGCTTGGGGGAAAAGGAACAAAACTACTAAAAATAACTTAATGAAAATGATTGGCCAAACAGTTGAAGTGGTTAAAAAAATCACAGATAAAAATAACTTCTTGAAAAGAAGAATTGACCAAGTTAAAAAAATAAACGCTAAAGTTCACTGAATAAAATAATTACTTTAAAATTGGACAAGTGGAAACTAATGATTCCATTAGATATCAAGAGGAAACAAAGCAGTCAAAAGAATGAAAAAAAGAAGAAAATGTGAAATACTTCATTGGAAAAATAATTGATCTGTAGAAAAATATTGAGGTGATATAGTTTAAGAATTATTGGACTCTCTATAAACCATGATCGAAGAAAAAGACTAGATATCGTTTTTCAAAAAAGATTATCCAGGAAAACTGCCCTCATATCCTAGGTGAACAGAGTAAAAGAGAAATTGAAAGAATACATTATTCAGTCTTTGAAAGAGATTCCCAAATGAAAATTCCTAGGAATATTGTAGTCAAATTTCACAGCTCCCAGGTCAAGACGACAATATTTTTAAGCAGCCAGAAAGAAACCATTCAAATACCAGGAAACTACAGTTAGGCTCACACAAGATTTATCAGCTAACATGTTAAAGTTCTGGTGGTCTTAGAATATGATATTCCAGAAGGCAAAGGAGCTAGGGTTATAACTAGCAATGAACTATCCAGCAAAACTGAGTATAATCTTTTATGAAAAAAAAAACCACTGAATTTTAATGAAATAGAATACTTTCAAGCATTCCTGACTAAAAGACCAGAGCTGAATAGAAAATAAGACAACCAAACACAGGACTCAAGAGAATCATAAAAAGTTAAGCATGACAGAGAAATCATAAAGAACTCAATAAGGTTAAAGTTTATATTCTTATATGGGGATGCCTTAGAATTTCATCATTATTAGGGCAATCAGAAGGTCTGTACATTGAGAGCAAGAGATTAAGTCAGTTATGTTAAGATGATCTCAAAGAAAAAGTGTATGAGCAAGGACGAAGGATGTACTGGGAAGAAGGGAAGGAAGAAAAGAATGGAGAAATTATCTCACATAAAAAATATGTGCAAGGAAGAACTTTTATAGGTGAGAAAATGTTGGAAGGGGCAGGCAGTATGAAATTATTTAAAGGGGAAAGAATACACACACGTGATGTGTGTGTGTGTGTACTCAGATGCACACTATGTAGAGACTATCACACACACACACACACACACACACACACTCACACACACACATTGAGTATAGAAATATATTTATCTTACCCAGCAGAGAATTAGGAGAGGAAGAGGAATAAGAAAAAAAAAATAACCATATTATACAAGGGAGGGTGAATTAAAGGAAGTAGTGTTCAGAAGAATAAAAGATTTTTGAGGAGGGACAAGATAATAAGAGAGAAAGAAGGCTAAACAGAAGAAAATAGGATGGATAGAATTGCACAATTAATAATCATAATTGGGAATGGGAATGGGATACATTCACCCATAAAACAGAAGCATATTGGAAAATGGATTAGAAACCAGAATCCACAAATGTGTGTGTTACAATAAACCCACAAACAAGCACACAGAGAGTTAAATTAAAGGGGTACAGTAAAGGTAAAGGTAGAGGTCATGATCTCAAGCAAAGCAAAAGAAAAAAAATAAAGCTGATTAAGTTAAAAGAGATAAGCAGGAAAAATACATCTTCCTAAAGGTACCATAGACAATGAAGTACTTTCAATACTAAATATACATGTATCAAATGGCATAACTTCCAAATTCTTAAACAAAAAAAAAAAGTTATGTGAGTTGCAATTAAAATAAATACTAAAACCAAACTAGTGTGGGACCCTAATTGTAAAAAATGATTATTTATAAATAACTAATTATTTTATTAGAACCAAGGTTTTTCACCTTTTCTGCTTCCTCAGTGTGAGAAATCTTAATCAGAGATTTACCCAGGCCAACATCTAATCAGACAATAAAAGAAACTCTAAGTTTAGACTAATGGGTGCACTTCTACTCATTGTTTTTGCTCAGACATAGCTGGAAAGTGTTGGTTCTCCCTTTTGCCATAGAGATGATATGGAAATGGATAACTCCCTTTGACCAAGATTTGGGTGACCCAAGTCACGTACCCCAAGATCCTCATTGCAACATGGCCTAACCTAGACCCTCATTGTCTTATTCATTTTCTCATTAATTGTTAACCAGAGTTGATTGCCTTTCTCAGGAATACCTACTCTTCCAAGAGCACATAAACTGTGAGATCACAACAATTAGGAGTATTTGGTCTGCAAGAGATGGTCAAATGACCATCCTTTCATTAATTAACATGTTGGCCTTATTACTAAAATGATTAAATTACCCAGAAACTATCTTTCTCAAACCTTTTAATCACCACACAACTTTCCCTTCTCAGTGCTTGATAAATCTAACCAAAAAAGAAATTAAAAAAAAAATAGAAGTTAAAGATTTGAATAAAATTTTACAAAAGTTAGAGATGATCTAACCCTGAAGAAAACTGAGCAGGAAAGAAAGGAGCACATTTTTTTTCTCTGTTATATCTGGCACTTTTATAAAAAATGATGATGTATTAAGGCATATAAATAAGTTATAGACACATGCAGAAAAGAGACATATCAAATGCACACTTTTCAGATCATAATGCAATAAAAATTATATGCAATAAAGGGCCTTGGAAGTATAGGTTAAATTTAATTGGAAACTATATAATCTTATACTAAAGAATATGTGGGTCAAAGAACATATCATAGAAACAATAATTTCATTAAAGAGAATGACAACAAGGTGATAATATATCAAAATGTGTGGAATGTTGCTGAGACAACACTTAGGAAATTTTTTTTATTTCTAAATGTTTACATCAATAAAAGAGAGAAAGGGAATATCAATGAATTTTTCATGTAACTAAAACAAAGTAGAAAAAGAATGAAGTTTACAAAATAAAGAAAATACCCTGAAAATCAAAGATGAGATTAATAAAATAAAAAAAGAACTAATAAATTTAACTAGGAGCTGGTCTTATGAAAATAAAAAATATAAACTATTTGTCAATTTGATTAAAAAAAGAAAGAAGAAAATCAATTTACTAGTTTCCAAAAAAAAGAATGTGCCATGACTGAAGATGAAATTAAAGAAATTATTAAGAGCTAGTTTGTCTAATATATGCCAATAAAAATGACAATTTTAATAAAATGGGTCAATATTTAGAAAAATATAATTGCCCAGAGTGAGAGAAAAATAAAAAGAAAAGAATACTTGAATTACTTTATCAAAGAAAAAGTAATTGCAAGCCATAAAAGATTTTCCTAAGGAAAAAAAAATCCAAGGACAAGGCAGGTTTACAAGTGAATTCTACCAAAATTTAAGGAAGAATTAATGAAATAGCAAATAAACTATTTGAAAAAGCAAAGGAGTCCTACCAATTTCCATTTGTGACACAAATATGTCTTTGATACCTAAACTAGAGAGAGCAAAAACAGAGAAAAAAGTTATGGATCAATTTCCTTAATGAATACTGATGTAAACAATTTAAATAAAATACTGGAAAGATGGTTACAGAAATATATCACATCATACACCATGACCAAGTAGAATTTATCCCAGGAATACAAGATCGTTCAATATTAAAAAAATAGGATAATTGACTGTATCAATAAAAAAAAAATCATATGACTACATAAATAGATACAGAAAAGACCTTTGGCCAAATACAAAACTCATTCTTATTATAAAAACTAGAAAGAATAGAAATAAGTGATCCTTTTCATAAAATGTAATTAGTATCTACTGAAAACCAAGAACAAGTATTATCTATAATGGGGATAATTTGAAACCTTCCCAGTAATGAAATTGCAGGACAAAAAAAAAATTCATATAAATCATCAACGTGTTTATATACTATCAGCAAAACCCAGCAGGAAGACATAGAAAGCTATATTTCATTTAAAATAAATTTAAAATAAAATAAAACAATACTTGGGGGTCTACATGCCAAGACAAACCCAGGGACTATATGAACACAATTACAAAACATTTTTTACATTAATAAAAACATGTCTAAACAATTGGAGAAATAATTGTTTATAAGTAAGCTGAGCCAATATAATAAAAATGACAATTCTACCTAATTTACTTTTTCAGTGCCATATTGAATAAACTACCAAAGAACTATTTTACATAACTAGAAAAATAACAACAAATTTCATCTGGAAGAACAAAAGTTCAAGAGTATCAAGACAATTGAAGAAAAAAAATGAAGGAAGGTGGCCGAGAAGTACCAAATTTGAAATTAAATTACAAAGCAGTAATCATTAAAAGAATCTAGGAAGACATGAATGAATTTATGCAAAATGAAATAAGTAGAACCAGAAGGACATTGTAACAATAAAAAAAAATTGTAAATGATGATTAATTGTGAAAGGCTTAGCTACTACAATCCAGACAATGATACAAAACAATTTCAAAAGACCATTGATGGAGACTTCTATGAGCCAAGATGGCAGAATAAGGCAGAAAATCACCTGAATTCTCCCACATTCACCTCCAGACAATTATAAAATAATACCTCAAAATGAATTATGGAGCAGCAGAACCAACAAAAAGATAAGATGAAAAAATTTTCCAGCTCAAAAATACAGACTGTCAAAAAAGGTCAGTTTCACTTGGGTAAAAGGGGAGCATGGTCAAGGGCAGGTGGTATCTGGGCAAACCAACAGCAGGCCCCAAGAGGCCAGTGAAGCCCTGCGTCCCAGTACGGGTCAGCAAACTAGGATGCACTGGCCCAGTGAAACAGTAGGCAAACAGCCAGGCCTTTGGCCCCTGGTGCAAGAAGGGTAGGTCAGTACCCTCTCCACCCCAGAAGCATAGCTCAACCTTAAAATCATAAATTAGGCTGGAAAAATGAGTGGAAAAAAAACCAACAACAACCCGATCATGGAAATTTAGTATGGTGACAGGGAAGATCAAAATACAAACTCAGAAGAGGACAATGGTGTCAAAACAACTACCTGTGAAGCATCAAAGAAAAATGTGACTTGGTCTCATGCTCCTGGTAGAGGTCAAAAAGGATTCTAAAAGTCAAATAGAAGAGGTACAAGAAAAATTGGGAAAAGTAGTGAGAGTTATGCAGGAGAATCATGAAAAATTAGGCAACAATTAAGTAAAGAAAGCACAAAAATGAAAAAAAAAAAGATGTACAAAAATTTACCGAAGAAAACAACTCCTTAAAAAGTAGAATTTGACAAATGGAAAAGAAGGTTTTAAAAAAACCTAACTGAAGAAAATAACTACTTAAAAATTAAAATTGAACAAGTGTAAGCTAATGATTCCAGGAGACATTAAGAATTAATTTAAAAAAATCAAAAGTGAAAAAGATATAGAAGAAAATGTGAAATATCTCATTGTAAAAACAACTGACTTGGTAGATAGATCCAGAAGAGATAATTCAAGAATTATTGGATTATCTGAAAGACAATCAAATTATCATACATCAATAAATTATAAAGGAAAACTGCCTTACCAAGAAGGCAAAATGCCCTAGATCAGTGATAGTGAACCTGTGGCCTTGAGGCCCTGTAGGTACTCAAGTGTGGCCCTTTGACTGAATCCAAACTTCACAGAACAAATCCCCTTAATAAAAGGATTTATTCTGTAAAACTTGGACTCTGTCAAAAGGCTGCACCTGAAGCCTCAGGTTCCTCACTCCTGCCCTAGAAGGTAAAATAGAAATTGAAAGAATCCACTGATTGACTCCTAAAAGTGAACTCAAAATGAAAACTACTAGGAATATTATAGTCAAATTTGAGAATTACCAGGTCAAGAAGAAAGTACCACAAGCAGCCAGAAATAAACAATTCAAACATTGTGGAGTCACAGTCAGGATTATACAGGATATAGCAGCTTCTACATTAAATAAGAATCAGAATGCTTGGAATTTGATATTGTGGAAAGCAAAGGAGCTAGGATTACAACCAAGAATAACCTACCTAGGAAAAAACTGAGTATAATTCTTCAGGGGGAAAATGGATATTTAATGAAATAGAGGACTTCTAATATTCCTGATAAAAAGAACAGAGCTGAATAGAAACTTTGATGTTCAAACACACTACTTAAGAGAAACATCAAAAGGTAAACAGGAAAGCAAAAACATAAGGGATTAAATAAAGCTAAATGGTTTGCATCCCTTTATGTCAAATTACTTGCCTTCTCAATGAGGGGGAGGATGGTAGAGAAGGAGAGAATTTAGAACTCAAAATTTGAGAGAAAAGAATGTTAAAATTGTTTTTGCATGTAATTGAGAAAAAAATTAAAATACTAAATAAGCAACAGAAAAAAAAATGAAAAAGCTATCAATGAACTCCCTAAGGAAAAATCCTCAGGGCTAGATGGATTCACAAGTGAATTCTATCAAACATTTAAAGAACAAATAATGCCAATATTATCTAAAATATTTGGAAAAAAATAGGTGAAGGAATCCTACCAAATTTATCTTAACACAAAAATATGTGCTGATACTGAAACTAGCAAGAGTGAAAACAGAAGAAGAAAACTATACACCAGTTTCCCTAATGAATATTTATGTAAAACATTTGAAATAAAATACTAGCAAGGAGATTAAAGTAATTATCACAAGGATCTGCACTATTACCAGCTGAAATTTATACCAGGAATGCAAGGCTGATTCAATATGAGGGAAACTATCAGCATTATTGACCATATCAGTAACCAAACAAACAGCAATCATTTGATTAACTTAATATATGCAGAAAAATCTTTGGCAAAATATAGCACCTGTTTCTATTGAAACACTAGAGAACATAAAAATGAATCAAGCTTTTCTTGAAATGATAAGCAGTATCTTTCTAAAACCATCAGGAAGCATTTTCTGTAAGGAAAATAAAATAAAAGCCTTCCCAGTAAGATTAAGGTTGGTCCCAGCTCTGCCGCGGTAGCATGCACGCACAGTGCACCCACGCAGACTTCTAGGCCGCCCAAGGTGAGAGCTTCTTTCTGAGCTCCAAGCCCTGGGGAATTCACCTGGGTCTCATCAGCCCGGAGGGAGCTCCCGGCCCAGCTGCTGCTGCCCTCCCGGAGGGATGAAACTGGTTTTTCCCAAGTGGCACTGACACCTACTTCTAAATTAGACAATCCTGTAGCAATATAGCATTGTGGGAGACTGGTGCTTAATGGCCACGAAGGAGGTGGAGATATAGGAAATCAGAAATTTTGTCAGCCTGGGACATCTCAGTCATTGAACTGAAGAACAGAGAGAAGGGGAGCAGGGTGTCAGTGTGGAGTGCTACACCAGGCAGGAAGGAAAGGAGGCTAGACTCTAGCTGGAACCAGTTCTGTACTCACTGAAGTCGCTTGGTATAGGGACTTGAGACTAGAGAAAAGTGAATTTCCCATGGTGGTGTGGGAAGAGGCAGAGACACCTTAGAATTCCAGCCTTCAGGGGATCTGCCATCAAAAGAAAAGGCATCGGAAACTGAATGATAGGAGAACAAAAGAAAAAAAGACTGAAGTTACCAGAGATCCCAGAAGAAAATTCTGTTTTAAAAGTTGATAATGCACAGATATATCGACAGTTTAGCTATTAATAACATAAGGGAAGATGGCATCTAAACAAACCCAGAAATCTCTGAATAAATATAACAAGACAAAGAAAAATAAAGCAACATGTGATGAGGCAGCAAAAAATTTGGATTTTCAGGAGTGTATGGAATTATAGCAGGATGTACCTGAATGGTACAAGAGAGAAATAAGAATCTTCAAAGCAGAATGTATGGCCTATACAGGAGAAATAATCAACAGAATGGAAAAACTTGAATCTGCCTTAGCAAATCTGTCCAAAGAAGAAAGAGAGAAAAAAGCTTTAATTTTGAGGAATGCAGACTAGAGAAGAAATAAAGATGTATAAAGACCATGAATGAAAGAATAAAAGTTTAGAATAGACAGAAAAGAGAATTAATGAAGATAACAAAGAAAATCTTTTTAGAAAAAGACACAAA
>NW_020954569.1:9192346-9215091 GCF_900497805.2 Vombatus ursinus
ATATTTTAAAACTAACAAAATAAGTTAGAGAGAAGAGGAAGGGAGGATTTTAATCAACTAATGGAGAAAGNATATTTTAAAACTAACAAAATAAGTTAGAGAGAAGAGGAAGGGAGGATTTTAATCAACTAAAAAAAAAAAAAAAAAGGGAGAATTAAATTATGTAAAAGGATGAATGAAAAGGCATAAATAAGTAAACTCTAAAAACTAGGGGAAAGGATGACAAACAGAGGGGGTATGCAGAATGGAAGAATATTTATTTATCTATTTATTTATTGAATTCTTTCTTCTGTATTTTGAGCTCCAGATTCTTTCCCTCCCCCACCCACTGAGAAGGCAAGCAATATGATAACCCATTATACCTGTGAAGTCACTCAAAACATTTCTGTATTAGCCATGTTGGAGGGGGAGGGAGAGCAAAAACAATAATGAAAATGAGAAACAGTATTCTCAGATCTGCACTCAGTCCATCAGTTCTGTCTCAGGAGGTAAACAGCATTTTTCATCATGAGTCTTTTGGAATTACCTTGGATCATTGTATTGATCAGAATAATTAAGTCTTTCATAGTTGACCACCATTACAGTATCGCTGTTTCTGTGTGTAATGCTCTGCTGGTTCTGCTCACTTCACTTTTCATCAGTTTGCTTAGGTCTTCCCAGGTTTTTCTGAAACTGTCCTGCTCATCATTTATTAAAGCACGATGGTGTTCCATTGCAGTCGTATACCATGGCTTGTTCAGCCGTTCCACAGTTGATGGGCATCCCCTGAATTTCCAGTTCTTTGCCACCACCAAAAGAGCTGCTATGGATGTTTTTGTACATATGGGTCTTTTTCCTTTGTCTTTGATCTCTTTGGGATACAGACCTACTTAACGGTATTGCTGGGTCAAAGAGTATGCCCTTTGGGCATGATTCTAGGTTGTTCTCCAGAATGGCTGGACCAGTTCAGAACTCCATCAACAATGCATTAGTGCCCCTGGATTTCCTTATTCCCTCCTGCATTTGTCATTTTCCTTTTCTGTCACAGCCAGTCTGGTGGGTGTAAGGTGGTGCCTCAGAGTTGTCTTGACTGCATTTCTCTATAATCGGTAGTAATTTGGAGCATTGTTTTCATCGGACTATGGCTTTGATTTCTTCTGAAAACTGTCTATTTCCTTTGACCATTTATCAATTGAGAATGGAGGGATTAATTTAAGCGTGAAGAGAACCTATGGAAATAGGGTTTCCTTAAAGTAACTTAAGCAAAAATAACTTAAGAAACAGTATCTTTAAAGAGGATGAATTTTTTAAAAATCACAGTTCAGTAAAAGAAAGTCATATTAGAGACAAGGATAAAAATATTAACCTAACTCATAACTTTGCATATGAATTGATTAAATAATCCAATAAAACAAAAGAGATACAAATTGAATAAGAAAAAATCCCAAAATCTCTTGCTTATCAGCTTTGTAAAGAGTTTTTTCCTCTCTTCATTCTTTTTTTTTCCTTTAAAAAATAGTCTTTGTTGTATGGAATGACTGGTGAAAGGAGAGGGGTACTAGAAGAAATTAGTCAACATAACAACTTATATAAATAAAAATTTTAAAAGAAAAAAAGATTAGGGTTGAAACAAGGATGCCTATTATCACCATTATTATGCAGTATTGTGCTAGAAATGTTAGCTATGGCAATAAGAGAAGAAAAAAAGATATAGAAGAAATTAGTGAGGAAACATAACTTTCCCTCTTTGGAGATCATATGATGGTGTACTTAGAGAATCCTAGACAATCTACTTAAAAAAAACAACAAAAAATAGTTGAAAGAATTAACAACTTCAGCAAGGTTGCAGGATAGTAAATAAATCCACAGAAATGCTTAGCATTTCTATATATTACCAATAAACTCCAACAATGAGATACAAAGAGAAATTCCATTTAAAATTACTATAGACAATTTAAAATACTCAGAAGTCTACCTGCCAAGACAAGACCAAAACTATATGAACACAATTATAATACACTTTTTGCACAAATAAAATCAGATCTAAACAATTGGGAAAATGTCTGTAACTGATGGGTAGACCATGCCAATATAATAAAAATGACAATTCTACTTAAATTAATTTACTCATTTATTGACATACCAATCAAAATACCAAGATAATTTATTTTACATAGTTAGAAAAAATAATAAAATTCATCTAGAAGAAGAAAAGTTCAAGAAACACAAGGGAATTAATAAGAAAAAATGAAGGAAGGTGGCTGAGCCATACAAGAGCTCAAACTATATTATTACATGGTAATTGTCAACTATCTGGGTACTGGCTAAGAAAAAGAGTAGTGGATCAGAGGAATAGCTTAGGTACACAAGACACAGTAGTAAATGGTCATAATAATCTAGTGCTTGATGAGCTCTAATACCTGAGCTTTTAGGACAACAACTCAATTTGGAAATGATTTGTATTCTTATATTTGTATTCTTATAAATATTTGTATTTTTATAAATTTGACTTGTTTCTCTAAGTCAAATTTATAAGAATACAAACTGAAAAATGCAAATTGAAACATCTCTGAGTAACCATCTTATGCCTGTCAGATTGGCTAATGTGATGGAAAATAACAGATGTTGGAGGGGATGTGGGAAAATTGGTATAAGAACCCACTGTGGATGGAATTGTGAACAGATTCAACCATTTTGGAGAGCAATTAGAAACAATGTCTGAAGGACAATCAAATTGTGCATGCACTTTGAATCCAGCAATACCACTACTAGATCTATATCCCAAAGAGATAAAAAAAAAAGGGAGAGGAAAGGATTGAAGGACTCATATGGACAAAAATATTTATAGCAGCTCTTTTTTTGTGGTAGCAAAGAATTGGAAATTGAAGGGATGCCCACCAATTTGGAAATGGCTGACCAAGTTACGGTATATGATTATAAAGGAATACTGTTTTGGGGCAGCTAGGTGGTGCAGTGGATAGAGCACCGGCCCTGGATTCAGGAGGACCTGAGTTCAAATTCGGCCTCAGACACATAACACTGACTAGCTGTGTGACCCTAGGCAAGTCACTTAACCCCATTGCATAGCCAAAAAAAGAAAAAAAAAAGGAATACTGTTTTGCTCTAAGAACTGATGAGCAGACTGATTAAAAAAAAATTGTAAAAACTTACTTGAACTGGTACAAAATGATGTGACCAGAACCAGGAGAACAATGTGCAAAGTAACAGTAATATTGTATAATGATCAACTGTGAATGACTTATTCATTCTCAGCAATACAATGATCTAAGACAATTCCAAAAAAATGATAATGAAAAGTGCTTTCAACATCCAGAGAAAGAACTGACAGAGGCTGAATGCTGATTAAAGCATACTGTTTTTCACTTTAATTTTTTTGTACATTTTTTTCTTTTTATTTACTTCTTTCTTAACATGACTAATATGGAAATATGTTTTACATGATCATACATAAATAATCTATATCAAATTGCTTACGATCTTAGAGATGTGGGAGGTGAGGGAAAATGAAAATTTGGAACTCAAAATTTAAAAAAAATGAATATTAAAAATTGTCTTTACATGTAATTGTGGAAAAAATGAAATACTATTTCAAGAAAAGGACCCATTGATGAAAAATACTATCCACCTCCAGAGAGAGAATTGATGAACTCTGAATGCACATCAATTCATACTTTTTCTACTTTTCCTATTTTTCTTTCCTTCTTCTTTTGTGTCTTCTTTTGTAACATAGCTAATATTTTTGTACAATGCCACATGTACAGTCTATATCAAATTGCTTGCATTCTCATGGAGATGGGGAAAAAAAGGATGGAGAGATTTTGGATCTCCAAATGTTAAAAAAGGAATGTTACATTTTTACATATATTTTGGGAAATATTAATTAAATAAAACATATTAAAAATAAAAACCCTCTAAAAGAAAAAAAAAACAAAGGTAAATAAATAGACCTACCAAATTTTCTTTTTGAAATAAATTTGGTCTTAATACCTAAACCGGATAGAGCAGAAACAGAGAGAGAAAACTATAGACCCACTTTCCTTAATAAATATTGATGCAATAATTTCAAATTACATACTAGTAAGAAGATTGCAGAAATATTTCACAAAGATCTTACCCCATGAGAAAATAAGATTTCTAATAGGAATGTGGGACTTTTTCAATATAAAGAAAACTATGAGCCTAAATCACTATTATCACTTTTAAAAAAATCATATAAATATATCAATAGATGCAGAAAAAAGCTTTTAACAAGTGCAACACCTGTTCTTATTATACAACACTTGTTTATATTAAAAACACTAGAAAGTACAGAAATAAATGCACTCTTTCTTACAATGATAAGTGGTATCTATTGAGTGCTTTGCCCAAATGAGTGAAAATTCACAAACTGTCTTTGGGTTTCTTGGCTAGATTTTATTTCTTAAGACCATGCCTTAGACCATTTCTGCACAATGTGCAGCCTATTTGCCTCTTATGGCCCATGAGCACACCAAAGGATTTTGGGTGGCTTGTGAACAATGTAGAGGAAAACATCTACATTTTTCATGGGCCACCCAAAATCCCAACATAGTGCAGACCTGCCTTAAATCCAAATCACTGTAGCTCTCATTGATTAGCTAACAATAGGTCCAAGGCCAAGCCCCACTTGGTCATGGTTTGGGCCCTGATTAATTCAGAGTGAATCTAAGTAGCAATTGTTTCTGTTCAGGCCAGAAACCCTGAGGGTATTCCCCTCCCAAATTGATTTTTTTTTGACTATGTAAAAGAGGCTGTTCTTGGTTTCATTTCTTACCTAGCCTTAATCATTGAATGGGCCTTGCCTCAATCAAACAGAGACATGTTAAAGATCTTAGCTTAAAAAGGTCAAGGTCTCCCACTGCATCTAGGGCCATCTTCAGTTGTGCTATCTATATCTTGCCAGACCCAGATGGCTCCAGAGGAGAAAGTGGGGCTGGTGACTTTGCACAACCCTCCCTCACTTAAATCTAATTTACTAGCATGTTATGGTATCAGCTCCCTGTTGTCATGGTTGTCTGAAAGAATTAAGACAAACAATAACAATAGTATTTATCTAAGGGCAAGTGAAGCTTTATCTGTACTGGGCAAGTTAGAGTCATTCCCAATTAGACCAGGTGTGATACAAAGATGTCCATTATCACCAATGTTATTCAATATTATATAAGTAATATCAATTACAGAAATAAGATCAGGAAATGAAATTGAAAGAATAAAAAGAGGCAATAAGGAAACAAAATTGTCACTCTTTGCAGATGATATAACTTTAGATATTGGATAGAAAATAAACCTACATAAATCATCATTTTTAATATATTATCCCCCTGAAACAACAGGAAGACATAGAAAGAGAAATTACACTTAAAAGAATTACTTATAAAATACTTGGTGGTCTGCCTGCTAAGACAAACCAAGGAAATATCTAAACACAATAACAAAACACTTCGCAAATAAATAGACAGATATATACACTTACAGAAATATTAATTGTTCGTGGGTAGGCAAAGCCAATACAATAAAAATGACAATCAACCTAAACTAAATAACTTATTCACTGCCATAGCAATCAGAAAATCAAAGAAAATTTTACATAGGTAGAAATATTTATCTGGAAGAGCAAAAGGTCAAGAATACCAAGAAAATCAACAAAAAACAAAACAAAACAAAACAAAACAATGTGCAGGAACATTGCCTAGCAGTACCTAATTTGAAACTATATTACAAAGTGGTAATTGTCAAAATAATCTGATACTGGCTAAGAAATAGAATGGTAGATCAGTGGAATACACAATGGTAAAAGACCTAGTGTTTAATAAGAGTATTTGATAATGCTAAAGATCCAAGATTTTGGAAGCAAGAACTTACCATTTGACAAACTGGAAAGCAGTTTGGCAGAAACTAAGCACAGACCAGCATCTCACACTGTATACCAAAATAGTGTTAAAATGATTTTGATGTAAAGGGTTATATTGTAAGCAAATTAGGAGAGCGTGGAAAAATGTACTTCCTAGATCTACGAATAAATAAGAGTTCGTGTCCAAACGAGATAATGAGGGTCATGGAAAGTAAAATGGATAATTTGATTATATGAAATTAAAAAAAAAAGTTTTGCAGAAACAAAAGTAATACAACCAATATTATAAGAAAAGCAGGAACTTGGGAAAACTTTTATGGCAAATTTCTATGATGAAGGCTTTGTTTCTAAAATTTATAGGCAACTGAGTCAAATTTACAAAAATAAGAGCTATTTACCCATTAATAAATTGTTAAAGGCTATAAACAAGCAGTTTTCAGAAGAGGAAACCAAAACTACTTATAATCACATGAAAATGTTCTAAATCAATATTGATTAGAGAAATGCAAATTAAATTAACTCTGAGATACCACCTCACACCTATCTGATTTAATATGACAGAAAAGGAAAATGGAAAATGCTGGAGAGGATGTGGAGAAATAGGTACAGTAATGACCTGCTGGTGGAATTGTGACCTGGTCCAACCATTCTGGGGAAAAATTTGAAACTATTTCTAAAGGGCTATAAAATCCTGCATACCCTTTGACCTAACAATAATATCTCAAAGAAACTGAAGAATAAGGAAAAGGACCTATATGTGGGAAAAAATACTTATGCCTGTTCTTTTCATGTTAGCAAAAAAAATGAAAGTTGAGGGGATGCTCATCATTTAGGGAATGGCTGAATAAGTTGTAGTATATGCTTGTGATTGGGTACTAATGTACTATAAAAAATGACAAGCAGGATAGTTTCACACACACACAAAAACAAAAAACAAAAACAGGGAAAACTTAAATGTACTGATAGAAAGTAAAGTGAGAAAAAGCAGGAAAGCATTGTGCATAATAAAATCAATATTGTAACTTCTACCTTCCATGACTCCATATACTCTGTTTTGCAGTCCTGGGCTTAATGAAAGATATCATTGATGTTTCTCTTTGAATTTTTTGATTGTTATTCACTGTGTCATTTTTCTTTAGATCATTGTTGGAATATATGTCAGTGAGTTGGTTTCCTCCATGGTCATTCATACTTCCATCTTAACCAGAAGCATTCAAACACTGTTTTGTTTTTTTTAAGTCTCTTTAAACTGGTTATTTATCTCATGTATAAAATTCTACAATTTTCTGAGACTCAATGAACTAACACAATGTCATATGTACTCAGGACCATCTGGATGATCTCATCATCTTTAGGTAAACTCTGTCTTATATATGTTGGATGGCAGTACCAAAGACACTGGGCAAGAAAAAAAATCTCTCTGTTTTATTTCTCATTTAATATGAATTACCAGAGTGCCAGTAAACAAAGTTTTATATGTGGTTAACATCTTTTATTCTGGTGACTGAGATGTTAAAGTCCAAATGTGATAATGCCTGGTTTTTTTTTGAAAAAAAAAACAAATCATAGTTTACTATAGAAAACATTGCATTTGAAAAATTCAATGTATGTCTTGTCTATCATCTCAGATTGGCAGTAGCTGAGTCACTTATTGAGCTTTCCTTAATTTTTTTTCATTTTCTCCCTATTCTTATTGCTATTTTGAGGGAAATTCTTTTTATAATCTTCTGAAAATCCCCTCTAAAAAAATCTTGCAATCAAGTTTGTGTTTTATATACATACACACATAGGTTTTGGATAACATCTTTTCACCAAATAAAATTTTTGCTTACTGAGGATTTCTTGGGCTCTTTTTTTGCTGTTATTATGGGAGTTGATTTATATTGGTTAACCATCCTTAAACAATGTTGAAAATATAGGTTCATACCTGCTTCTTTATGTTTCCCCTGATTTTTTATTTTAATACCATTTTATTAGTAAATTATGGATTTCAATCATTACTCATTTGTCTGCTACACCTTCTCATTTTTACTTTCTTCTAATTTGTGTTTATTAAGACATCCTAGTTTTCTAGCAAGTTAATTTTCTTCCTTCTGAAAATAGATTTGGAAATTATTTCCTTTTATAGCATCTCAGATAAGCATTCATTCAGGTACTACTTTTAGACCTCATTTATTATGCCACACACTTCCTTCCAATGAAGTCGTTCCATTTTTGAATAGCAACTTTACCTTATGTCTATGGATCATTTAACATAATTAGGCAGCATATAAAATCAATATTTATTGATAATTGACTGTATTTGAAATAGTACCCCAATGTTGTTTAATCTTCTGACTTCAATGATTCATAAATCTTTAGGTTTGTTGATATGGATGCTGCCTGAATTGATGCTTATTGTAACAACTCTACTACCTGATAGATAATTTTTATAAGTTTGATTTTCATGAGTTATTGTGGTTAACAACAACAATAAAAAAAAAATAAAACCTCTTGGCCAACACTGGTAATGAACATCTTTAATTTAACTAGAATGGTTCGTACAATATGAATACTATCTGTCACTTGACCCATAATTAAATATTTTTAAAACTTTAAGATTTTTTTAGAGCTTTTACTATATCTGTGAGAAATCAATATAGAGATTTGTTTTTGTGTATTTTATAATTTTTAAAGAAAAAGTTGCATTTAACAGACCCAACATCTTAAAAAATACAGTTGATATTAAATATCATAGGTGTATTAAAATCCTACATGTGTCTTTTCTTTTTCCTTTCAAAATATTTATGAAATATTATAGTCTGACTAGATCCTCATTTATGGTATGAGATCATCTAGATAAAAAAACCTATCTCTAACATTTATTATCCTTATGACCTTGGTTAAGTGACTTCATTTCTCTTAACTTCAGTTTACTTACCTATAAAATAAAGGGATTAGACTTGGCAGCATCTATGGTCCCTTTAAGCTGTTCAAACTGTTCATTTATGAAAAAATATATATGCATGTGTATATGCATATAAATATATATGTGTATATATGTATACATATACATACTTATGAATATATATTTGTGTGTGTGTATACAATTTATATAGTGAAAATCTTGATCAATATTCTACACCAAAGTTCATTTGTCTGCTTCATCTTTGGAGAGAGAAAAATGTATCTTATTATTATTAAAACTATTCATAGCATATGGATGAGAAAGTGTATTGTGTAATTTCTGCTTTTATTTGCTTTTATGATAATATTGTAAGTATGAAGGCTTGGGAGAGGGAGAAGTTTGCTTTTTTTCTGAAAAAAATTTTTAAGGATCAATTTTTAGCAAACAATGCAAACAAGTTTTTGGTAATGATCACAAACACTTTAAAAAACAATCTGCAGCAGTTTCAAAATTGCTTATTTTTTATCATGGAGATTCACTGCTTCACATTATCAATGTTTATTGAGCATTTGCAGTGTACTGGCTGTACACTGAAACATACAGAACATATAAAAAATAGAACATACAGAACATACAGAAAAACATTGTCCCTGCCTTGGAGGAGCTATTTTATAACAAAAAATATGCTTCTCTCTTTAAATGTTATTCTCCATTTAAATGTCTTCTGCAAGTGTAGTGAGGGGAAGATTTTCCAGCATGAGTTTTGGGTAAAACAATCCCACCATCACTTGGTGAAAAGATTGGGTTAGGGAAAGAGTTTAAGGCACACAATAACAGACCATTCAAGGTATGGCTTAGCGTGACATTAAAAAAAAAAAAGAAACACTATCTCACTAAATTAAGGGAGAATTTCCTCTAGGAAATAGGAAGAAGTTTGTGGGATGGAAGCAAAGGAAGAAAGGAATCTCAGATACCAAAGGCAGAAATATTATGCTCTCTTTCCCCACACAAAACCCTCCCTTCCCACTCCACCATCAGAAAATGAGTGTGGTTGGTGACAAGGCAGAAAGAGAAGAGGGTAAAAGGCATACCTGACAAATTGAAATATTGAACTAAAATCCAAGACAGGCTATAAGAATAGCAACAGATTCTTTTAAAGAGGGACTTTGGAAGAACAAACCTGTTAGTTAACCAATGTCACCACAGACTATGAGACTTCTAACTTCTGTAAGTTAGAGAAATGCCATACCAAAAATTTAAGTGGAACATATGATTTTATTAAGACCACTACCTTTTGTTTTAAAATGGAAACTGAGAATCCTGATGGTGGAGAGGGGAGTAATGTTTGGAACAAAATGGAACACATGGAACTTTTGCCATTTGATAGTTTTTTGTTTGTTTTTACAGCCCATTATCTATCTACCAAATGGGAAGTAAATCTTCAAAATATACAATTTCCTTTAGAGAAACTTCAGAACTAAAGATCTGAACTAAAGCTGTAAAGAAAGTAGTTGAAAAGTCCCTTCATAAAACTTTCATCCCACTTACATCAACTTAAGACACGTGTTCTTAACAATTATGCTTGGATTGTTTGTGAAAATTTCATAAGACATTAAACAAATCATCTAGCTATCATCTGAAGTTATTTCCCTGTTAACTCTTTTTACAGCACATGTGTGTTAGTCAAGTATCAAAAAATCACAAAGCAAAAGACCTAGAAAAAAAGTTAAATATATATACATATAGTTTTACTGCTATACTTTATATACTGTGACTTTATAAATATCAAGCAGTTCATTTTTACCATATCTTTAATTGTGTATTTGTTCTTATGTTACCTAAACCAATTAAATATAAACAAAATGTGCAGCAAAAATAATAAAAGTGAACAGCAGGTAACTTTACAAATAATAGAATGTGAGCCATTTCTGCCCTTCTCCAGAGTAAATTAACTGGGTTAAAACTTTATCTTAAGGAACATTTTTGCAACTGCAATCATAAAGGTGTACATATTGAGATTGCGTATTTCACAGATATACATGGAATGACATGTAATATCTATGGGACATCTGTTTCTACCACAGCTATGAGTGCTCCAACCCTAAAGTACCCACAGTAACTGCCCCTGTGACTGGAACCAATTATCCCTTTATCCCCCACCTTGAGACACCAATATGTAGGCAGTTTTCTTTGCTTAGACATGGAAGCTGTTTTAACACTGGCCTTGTGATATCACGAAGTATGAAAAGTACCATGTCAAACATGTAAAATGTGTATAAAAATTCCATATTGGTCACTTCAGATGAAAACAGATAACTTCCCAAATTTTAACTAGCTCTTATCCCCTATTATTTAACATAAAAACCATGGGAAATATAGGAATTCAAATAGAAGTAACACAAACATGTCATAAATAATAAACAAAACCTATTTGTGGGACAGTATAAATGATAAATGGTCTACTGTGTAAATATTGGAATGAGGCAGACTAAAGTTGGAAGGCTAATAATTCTCCCCTCCTTTTCCTACCTTCAGTGTCCCATGTCCACAAAGTAAAGTTGTCTCTCAGTAATTGAATTGTTGATGTGCTGTTTTTGTATGATTCTTCACTCAATGTATCAAGTTCAGTAGTGGCTTCATCAAAAGCTGTCTTTTCAAGGGAGCAGGCTTTCTCTGGAGAGTTCAGGATCTCATAGTAGAACATATAAGAGAAGTCCAAGGCCAGATCCAGTCTTATAGGATGCATTGGTTGCACTGGTTGCTGATTTCAAATGCTTCTTGATATGCTTGTGATTGATCCACTGTTCCTTTCTTGTCATCACCACCTCAGACAAATAATGGTAGTAGTCTCCTTCCATTTTCAAATATAAAACTTTGCTTTCTGCTTGTAAAGCATTAAGAATCAAGAACTTTTCCAATACTGACAGTATATCATTGCAGATATCTCTTAGTTTGGTCTCATTTTTCTCTCTGTATCCTCAGGCCATCTGCTGTTTTTTCTCAGCACCTTCTGTTTTTTGCTCCATACTTGAAACAACCCTTCAAGATGACCTTTGGGCCCCTACAACTTTTTTGAAGCAACAGAGAGGATTGTTGTTCAGTGGTTGCTGGGTGGTGGCAGGGGCCAAAATTGCTTAATTTTTCATGAAATATACCCATATTTTTGTAAAACTATTTGCTCTGAACCTTTACCTAATATGACATCTAATTTGTCACCATTAGCTTTTCATTCTCTGTGCCAAAACCCCAGGCATTCCCTAATGTATATGGCAATTTTTTACAACTATTATGACAAGACATTCAGCTCTGTAATTTTAAAGTGGTCCTTTCACTTATACTCTTTTCTTGAAATAAATGTACCATTCTGAAATGGCTCTACCAAGAGCATGGTGAATAAAGTTGTGGCCTATTAGAAAAAAAAAAGATTATTGTTTGTTTTCAGTTTGAAAACAAGCCAAAAATATATTGACCACGGCACAATTTACTCTAGGTCCCAAGCTGTCTGCTCACTTTAGAAAAGACTATTTCACAGAGAAGCTGGGTTAACAAAATATTTTCCCAACTGTTGTTATTCAGTGGTCAGTGGGGAACAAATTCTTTCTGAGCAGTGTAAATCTCAGCATGCCATTGCCCACTTCTCACCTATGTCAGCCTTAAGTGCAGTCCTCAAAAAGAAGAATATGAATCCAAGTTTGCTGAATTTCTGCAATAGACAGTGGCAAATCAAAAGGAGAAAGCACTTATAGGAGTTTTGCCCATTAGTACAAATAGTAAATCTAATACACTATAGAGAAGAACTCCATCAAGGCAGTATTTTAGCCTCTAGGGTAAAAGCATCATTGCATTAAAAACAAAACCAAAAAAACTGTGGAGTACAGGAAACAAAGCTTTAAAAAATAGTGTCAGTGACATGTGAGGGGTTTCCACATTGAACTACCTGCAGAGAATGCTTTTCTTTCTTTTTCGAAAAAAAACATGCAGATGGTATGGTGAAATTTAAAAACAACAACAACAACAACAACAAAAATCCCTCCAAACAGTTAAAATATGCTTTTTAGGCTTTCAACACTCTTAAAAATGTTGACCTTTAGGATGCATAATTGTTCAATCATTCAGTCATATCTGACTCTACATCACCGCATGGAGAAAGTACATAGTATTACATTTTCCCTCATAAACTTTAGCTTGTACTTATTTTTTCATGTTTCATATATCTTTCTAAGGATGAGAAGTATTCATGACTATGTTAACTGTTAACAGGATTGGTATTTTATCTAAAAAATACAACTTGGTTTATACTTTCAGTTATCTGGAATGATATCCAGAAATGAAATTGCAGTTTGTTTCATGGTGCTATCACTCAGTAACTAATGAGAGAGAACTACTTAAAAAGAAAAATAGATGATCAGAAGACAACAAAGACAATGTCCATTATGGATCACCTTCATTGTAGCCTAATTATAAAGTCAAAGAGGAGATCAGATAATAGTAGAACTGATCAACAGGAATGTTTTCATTTATATCATGTCTTCTGAATTTCCACGTAGCAACTTCATTCTAATGTTCTAAATATTTAAATTTATATTATTTAAAGTGATGTTAGTAGGAAGTTATACCTTAATACAAATATGACATTTTTTCTCTAATCTTCATTTAGAATTCAAAAAGTAGCATTCCTTCTGCTTTTGAGACTCCTCTAACATTGAGAGTACAGAAAAGTCATCTACTTGACAGAAACTTGAGAAAATTCTTGGTAATGAAATGTCACATAAGTCTCCAGGAAAGGAATCACATTTTCCTTAATGAAGGCTATTGGAGGAAGTAGTAAAAAACCCCCAAAAATTATCTTTGATATGATAGGATTAATATATTTAATTCTTCCTTATAGAAGGAAAGGTTTCCACATCTTAAATCCTTTTTATCCCAATATGTATTTTGTTAATCCGCAATAATCAAAAATTTGCTACATAACATATGATCTACAAATTAATTGGCAAAGCCCAGAATCACAGTAGTAGGGAAGCATTTATGTGATATTTTTATGATATGATTAAAAAAAAGTCTATGCCATAGAAAAGCTAAAGAAAGAAAGAAGGTAGAGGCCTTGGCTCAGTCTATAATGACCTCCTTCTTGGGCCTTCTGTGGATATTTGGGAATTGGTCAGTGCTAAGTGTAAACTTTCAAAAAGCTCAACTGAGAGTGAGTCCAGCCTTTCTCCTCTTACTCATGAGTTAAATACTTTACAGGCCCCTTGCCTATGCTTTAGCATCTGATTTTTTCTCCTCTATTTAGCTATAATGATGCCATTTACTTGGGGCATTTATTCTGACCAATAACTAGTGACCCGTTCTTTGTTCCTTGATTTCCTCAACAAGGGATTTGGATCACTGTTAAGGGAGACTTACAACTCTTAGAGGTCATTCTGTAACAGTATTTCTGGATTCAATCTAATAGGCTCCCAGAAGAAGCTCATTATAGCACTGTTTCACCTATAATAAAGCCCCACAGCAGGAATCCTGAGAATAGAAAGTCTCTGAATCATTGATGTAATAAAGCCCAACATAGGATGTCTAGTTTATAATGTTATTAAGGTTATCATTGTATTGGCTTTGGTTAAAAATATTTTAAGACTTAAAGAACAAAGAGTAACTATTATGAAAGTTTTAAGTAAGGTTGTCATTAATATAATTGAGTATACAAAGCCAAATGGACCAATGAAATAGATTCTTTAAATGAGGATTTTAAAATTTGTATTTCATATATCATTCAGTCTGTATTGGTAAATACTAATATATAGTATTTTCTTTATTTTAACTGTGCATGTCTTTCTGTTTCAAGTGTTTTTCTTATAAACAATTTAATTTTGGATTCTGGTTTCTAATCTACTGTTCTATCTGCTTCATTCTCTTATCCCCTTCCCCTCCTATTTTCATGCTGGGTAAGAAAAATGTTTATAACAAACTGAGTTTGTATATCAATTCTTCCATTTTGAACTAATTCATATGAAAGTAAGGTTCAAGTGTTGCTGGCTCCCTCACTCCCATTTTCCTCTCTGCTGTTAAAGCTCTTTTTTGCATGCCTTTTTTACATGAGATAATTTCCCTCTATTTCTTGACTTTGAAATTTATGTTAAAAGTGACTTCTATTCTGGGAGCAGGGGAATGGGGGGAAAGGGATTGTACCAAGGTTCAGGCTTATTATTGTTGTTGTTTTCAGAGATAGTTCTGGGGAGATGGAATTTTTTGATGCTTGCAGGGTGGTGTGAATCAGGGATAAGTGTGGTCAATGCTCTCCTGGTCTGTGCTCTGGTCCTTACCCAGGAAGGGCCTTTGATCCCTTGTGGCCACAAATACTACTGCTCCTCAGGATCTTTTTTTCCCTTGTGATGAAAAATAATACTTTCTGCCTTGGGAATGTGATTTGGCAATGGGTATGGGGAATGAAATTGCCAAACAGTTCACTTTCCTGGGACTATTGCTAGCACGAAAGTCCCCTGTTATCTTTTTCTGATCATTTGCCAGATCCCCTTATTTTCTCTGAGCTTAGAGCTATTGAAGTTGCTGCTACAACTGTTGCCGCTTCCAAGACCCATGGTTGGTATTACGACCGTGTATTCTCTGGGCCAGCCCCCACTCCAGTGTCACAGATCTTTCTTCCTAACTGCTTAAGTTGTCTTGGGCTGGAAAAAATGCTTCATTCCAACTTTTTATTGGTGCAGTCACTTCAGAATTTTATTAGAGACATTATTTTAAAATTGTTTGCAGGGAAATGTCGGGGGAACTATATTGCTTCCTCTCCTCTTCCATCTTCAGTAACTAGTATTTCTAGAAGTAAAAATTAGGTATAGTTACCCTTTCACATTATAGGGTTTAAGGGCATGGCACCCTATGCTCTGGAAAATCCTCATAAAGTGTTTTAGCCCTGTCTTCATATCAGAGAAGAATTCTGATTATTTTTATTTTTCTTTTATGGGGTACTTACAGTTCCTTATTGTGAATTTAAGGTTAAGTATTTGGTCATATTTATTGTACTAAAAGATAAAATATGTTAATATTATTCAATACTATACATATATTTTATGTATTTCTCAGGTTCTAAATTTTTTTTTGTGTCACCTGCTGGCCATTGTGTGTCATCTGCGGTTGCTGTAAAACTCTGAAATATCCCTATTTAATTTCTTATGCCAATGCACAATATACTAAAATGGCGATGGGGAAAGTTGTGATGAGGAAATGATAACTGTAATTGTTTTCTGAGGATTTATGTGAATTTTAAACCCATATACAGGGCAGTCCAACATAAAGCTGACCTTATAATCATCATATTGCAAAAATGTACTTATCTCTCAGAGTTGTAAGTAAAGCCTTTTTAAGATATTGTATTTTAATCTTTATTTTTAGTAATTTAAAAAACAAAATTATCTTATTTCACTTTTGGGAAAGATATTTTGCATGATGACTTAATACAAGAAAATTTTAAAATTCATTTACTTATGTTTTGGAAGAACCAGGTCATTGTAAGCTGTGCTATATGCTCAGTAAAATTTATAGGAATTTTTATTTGCCAGAATTGTTAATGTGCTTATTACAAAATTAAATGTATTCCTGATTAAAAAAAATAAGAACAAGCTGATAAACCTTACAAGTAGCCTTTTAAGTGAAATGTTTTTTTTTTAAATTAAAGCTCACTAGATTTCAAATTATATTAACTTATTGGTGTCTTAGCAATATGTGTGTATGTGTCTGTAATTTTACTTGATAAATAATATGTAATGATAGCTTTCAAAATTCACATTCAACTCCTTTTGATTATAAAATTTTAAAGGTCAATACTAATTTGCTCAGTCCATCATTTATCATTAGTGATGTTTGTCAAAATGAAGTGCAGGAAATAAATACTTAAAATTTATTTTCAGGTTATTAGATAAAACATTAATTATTTTCAGCAATTAGGATACCCTAATTGGAGCAACTAATATTAATTCATCTAACAAAGTTCACTAGTGTTTGAGACACTCATCAAGGTAATTAGCAAATTCCCTTCATTCATTAACATTTCAAAACGCATTAAAATGCAAATAGTAAAAAAATGTGCATTAGAGGGTATTTATTGACATCCTTCATTGTAAGTAGTTTAATCTTCATTAATTAGAAAAATACAATAAATATTTATATATGGGGAAACAAGTAATTTTTGATGTGATTTTAAGAATAATGTAATTGATTATTCACAGTTATATTTTACATCCATATTACTATAAAATATAATGAGCATGTTGTAATTTATCTCCAAAAATAGTACATACCTATTGGAATCATGGATAGAAGTAAGGTTTTCATAGCTTCTTCTCCCAATCATACAAACACAGTAATTTTATTCTGGATAAATAGGATGAAATTCCTGCTTACCTCTTCAAGTGTACCAAAATAATAAGTCCTTATCACAGAAAATAAAAGAAATTTACACATATGTATGTTTAACAATCAACCAAAGGATCTTTATTCAACATCTTTGTGTAAGACACTGTGTGTTATGTGACAGAAGAACACATCAGACACATTACAACATGGAAGAGAAGACATTAAACATGCAAAAATTTTTAATAATATATTCCAGTAACAGTTGTCAAAAAACCTATGATTATCAGTTCTTATAATGAGGGAGGAAAATTCCATCATCCAATCAAAAAACATTTTAAAAGTTATATATAAATTCAGATAGTCAAGAATATATTTCTATTTCAGATGTATACATATTTAAATATCATACACTTTAAATATACTGAGTATTTTTTAAAAAGAAGTATTAATGCATTAGAAAAATATTTAGAAGCTCTTTCTCAGAAATAATATAGAGATGACATAATATTAACATTGATTCACTTAAATTTCATTTATTTACTTGGGCTATTTCCTTCACTGTTAAATGTTTTTAGAAAGCATTTACTTTTGGTTAAAAAAAAAGGTTATCTTTCTTTAAAACTATGTCCTTTCCAGAAGCCCATGGACTTTAGAAAGACAAAAGAATGGATTAATAGAGAAAACAAAAAAAAGAAGGAGATTATAGGAGCAAAGGGGAGAGAGGTTCCATTCTTTTTTCATTTCATGTAAATCTGCAAGTGAATTCTCTCTTCATTCTTTTTGTAAAACTAGGGAGAAGTAAGCTTTTTCTACACAGACTGCTCAGAGAAGTGTGCTTGATGTTTAGATCATAAACACCAGTCATTGCTTTATAAGCTTGAAAACTCAGTAGGAATTTCCCATTTACAAGCTAGTTTAGGGAAATAATTGTTTATTTTCCATTAAAATTCCAAAGATCATTATTTGCTTAGAAGATTTCACATGTATCTCTTATTAAATTGAGGGTTGTTCCTTTGGGAAGAAAGAGATGAGGCTTGACTTTGTGACAAACATTAAAAAGTTATAATCAGAAAGATACCAAGATGCCATTTATATAGCAAAGTCCAAGTTAATTTGAGATATGGGTGAGTTTGCAATAAAGTTCTCATCAACTTCTTATTTTCAACAAATGTTCTGCAGTTAATTTTTGCTGATTTTGTTTTTGTGGCTTTTTCACTGAGAAAATAGGGGAAATGGTCTAAAATGATAGCCACTAATTCATTTCTATTCATTCTCATCTATTCCCATTTTTTTCTTATGCATCATTTCCTGTGAACTAATTCCACAACCTGACTCAGCTGCCATCTGCGTTGATCAATTTAGCCAGGAATAAAGAAGTATATTCCTCCTAATCAAATGTCAGATATGCTAAATTCTCTGTTCATGTTTGTTGGCCTTGAAAGACATGGCTTCTTAACCAAAAATGTACAGAATAAAATTGATGGAGTCTTTAGCACAATAATGACTACTGCATAATGAAAATTGACTATGAAGGTCTAAACAAGTATGGATATGAAAGAGATATTGTGATTTATATTTTGTGTTTTAATGAGATTCATTCCATCCATTTTACTACTTACATAAAAGCCTATGTGGCTTTGATTAAAAATAGAGAGGGAGGAACAGTGGAAGCAATGTTACTTTTGTGAAACTAAAAAAAAATAAAACAAAAATAAAAACAAAAACCTTAGTCATTTGAAAGTTTGCACAACCATCTCATAGTACCACAGAATGTCACCTGATATCATTATTATCTAATATTTACTTGCTGTAATAGTTGGCTAATTAACAAGAATGTACAAAACATAGATTTCTAGTCTGGAATGATAGACACTTGTCAAATGCACTATTTACAAATGCATACTTTCATTTCATCACCACAATATTCCTATTACAGAGTCATAAGAAGTATCTTTATCCACATTTTAAAGTATTCAGGAAATTAATGTGATATGTCCACAGTCATAAGGCTAAGACATGGGAGAGTCAGCATAAAGATCCAGATAATACTCTGCTCCCAGTTTAGCACTGCATTTCTACATTATGCAGTCATCTCTCCACTTGTGGTAATCAAATTGAATCTATGAGAAGCTCTCTGAGCTCATTTGGAGGAAAGGTATCATAAGATTTAAGAATAAATTGCTTAATATTATTAAGTACTGAATAGAATAACTATTTTTGCAGTGAATCTAGAGTAATCTCTGACTTACATTTTATGTATTTTATGCTTTTTGCAAAATTGTTTTTATGAGAACACCACAGTGACTTCCTGCTACAACTACTGTCTATGATATCTAATGTTACATGTGTAGGGAAAGGACTGCATGTCTTTGTCTTCCAAAAGTCTTATCTAAAATTTTTGTTTGTTACAATTTTCTTCTTTTTTTTCCTTTTGTTAAGCCTTAAAAGCAAAAAAAAATCAACCAGAAAGAAATTGAATTTGTAAAATCAGAAAATAAAATTGCAGAGAAGAAAGGGAACTCAGACATTATCTATTCAAACTCTTACCCATAGAATGAAATCTGCCTATAATTTTCAAATATAGGACTATTCAGCCTTTGCTTGAAGACTTCCAATGGCAGAGAACTCAGGACCCCCAGGGAGCCACATTCTAATTTTAATTGAATTCAATTCAGTTGAAGGCACCACCCATTTATTAAATATTCTAGGTGCAGGCTTTTCTCCTAATAATAAAGAAGGAAAAAAAAACAATAAATTATGCATAGCTTGTGCCATGAAGGATGGTACAGGAGTTAAGTGTTTGAGAAAAGCACAAATTACTGTGGAAATTATGAAGAACAAAGGTCATTTCCTGTAAGAGTTAAAATAAATCATATTAAAGAATCAACCTATTAATCTTTGAGCAAGCTGGCCATGAATATATGAAACTGTGAGGTTATTTCAAATAAATAATTAATTTTCATTCTGTTCTTGTCTTTTAGGGCCACTTGGTGGTGCAGTAGATAGAACACTAGGCCTGAAGTCAGGAAGACTCATTTGGCCTCGGACACTTATTTGCTATGTGACCCTGGGCAAGTCAATTAACCCTGTTTGTCTTAGGTCCTCATCTCTAAAACGAATTTGAGAAGGGAAATGGCAAACCAATCCAGTACCTTTACCAAGAAAACCTCAAATTTTGTCATGAAGAGTTGGACGTGACTGAAATGATTGAACAACAACTTATTAGATAATGAATGTAAATATGACAAATTGTTAAATACATAACTTGGAACTCATACTGGCTCTCCTTGTGAATGACAACAAAGATTTCATCTATCTTATGTTTTAAGATTCATAGACATTTCCATGTGTCCTTCAACTTTAGAAACAAATGAAAGCTAGGAGTTTGGCTTTGTAAATATATACATATATATATACATATATATACATATATACATATATATAATATATATACACAGTACATATATATACACACATACACACATATATACATACATGCACACATAATATATATACACACATATACACACATACATAGTTTACGTGTGTGTATATACATATATATATACACACATAGATACATATATAGATACATATATCCATTAACATTAGGATAATATAATTCCTGCCCAATAGATGAAAGAGAATACTATTTGCCTTATTTTACTCTTTTTAAAAAAGTATCCCACGAGAGCATCAGAAAGCTGTTTAGATTTTATTTACTGACTTGAGAAAGATTTTGTGTGTGGACATGGGGAGAAGCATTGTAACATAGTGGTTAGAATGCAAAATTGAGGGAAAGAAAATATAGGTTCAGATCCTGCTCTTAACACTTATTAAGTATGTGTCCATGAGTGAGTTAATATCTCTGAGTCTTACTTTTCTCATCTGTAAAAATAATGAAAGAGTTGAAGTTGATATTCTCTAAACTTCTCTTCCAAAATCAATCAATTGAAGAATGGCCAAATAAGTTGTAATACTGGAATGTGATGTACTGGTATACTATAGAACTATAAAAAAAAATACATGATTTTAAAAAGACATAGAAAAATTTGTATAAAATGATGCAGAGGAAAGTAAGCAGAACTAGAATAATAATTTATACTGAAACATAAATATTATAAAAATCAATAATTTTGAGAATATGTTAAAGCAATGGAGAATGAATAGAACTGGAAGGACAATTTATACAATAACAACAACACTGTAAAAACCAATTGGAAAAATGTAAGAACTGTAATCAATGCAGTGCCTATTCATAATCCCAGAGGACTGTTAAAGAAGCATGCTAGGTAGTTAGCCATTATGGAGAAGTGATGGATTTTGGGTACAGAATGATAAATACACATGTGTGCTTATGTGTTTGTGCAGGTAAGTATGCATATACGCATATGTACATACACACATGTATAATCAGACTAATGAAGGACAGATACAGAGAGGGAGAGAAAGAAACAGAGACAGAAAGACAGAGAGAGAGAGAGAGAGACAGAAAGACAAAGAGACAGAGAGACACAGAGACAGACAGAAATTTAGGGATTTTTTTTTTTTGCTTAACTATAATCAGTAGACATTAGCAAATATGTTTACTAGAAATTAGGTTGTAAAAATCGCATGTAATGTTCTGGAGGAGAAAATATATTTATGTTAATTTAAAAAATAGAAGATGAGGTATTACTACAGATATGAAATACTGCATGCACTTTCAAAGATGGTAACTATATTATCCTTTTCACTTTAAAAAAAATTGTTATAGATTTCTTATGAAATGGGTTTAATTTATAAATCTTTGTAATGCAAAATAAAAACATTCAAAAAAGCAAAAATGTAAATGTATCCAATAATTTATGAGTCTATTGACAGGATGATATTCATTCATATGCATTTATTTTTAAAAAAATTTACTCCACTCGTATCAGGTTTTAGGACTTGAATTAGCAGGCAGGAGTTCAACACAGACAAGATGAAGGTAAATCTTATAGAAAAAAGATTTTTATTGCTAGAAATGCCTGACATAGCTTTAAAAATCTAAAACACTTTCATCACAAAGATGTACATTTTTTTTGATCTTTGAAGATTTTTAATCATAATGGGTAACAACTAAACACTTTAACTTTTAATTGATATTTATTTGAATATTCTAACTCACAAATGTGAATTTCAATTTTTCACATTAATTAGTATAGCATAATAAGTTTTCCAAAGTTTCTTTTGCTCAGAACAGTCTGAAAGTTAAATAGTACAAATACTACAGTCATTTTGCAGGTGAGCAACTAAGGATCAGAAACAGTATGCTATTTGCCAAAAGTCACATGACTAATGAATATTGGAGAGAGGTTTTGAACTTGTCTTTGCAAACCTTCAAAGTTCATATAAATGTTGCCGATTATATTTAGTAGTTATCTCAATGTAGTACACTGTACTACACTGGTTATCTTGCCATATCATAATATTAAAAAATTCATTGTATTCTCCTTTTTCCTCTGTAGAAAAGTCCAATTGTTAGTAATATTATTGTTTTTGTTAACATTATTATGCATTTTGTGGGAAGGGCTGTAGAGGAAATTCTCTCTCTCTCTCTCTCTCTGTTTTTCCAATTATACAATGCCCACAATTTAACTCCCTCCT
>NW_020954569.1:9215122-9216303 GCF_900497805.2 Vombatus ursinus
CTTCTTCTTCTTCTTCTTCTTCTTCTTCTTCTTCTTCTTCTTCACCTTTTTCTTCTTCTTCTTCACCTTCTCCTTCTCCTTCTTCTTCTTCTTCTTCTTCTTCTTTGCCTTCTTCTTCTTCTTCAGAAGTCAATTTGTGAAAATGATGCAGTAATGCAGTGCTATCTCCAAATGACAAATAATTTATGATCCACTCTCAGTGACAGAAACAACATGAAATAAATGAGTATCTTTTCCTACCAAGTCCATAAAACACCTTTGCATCTGACAAATTCAAAAAGGATATTTTTCAACATGAGAGGAATTTGGCAGGTTACCAAGGTTTAAATTTATTTTATTACATGAACACATGGTATAATGAACCATCATCAGTATAAAGAGTAATCACTTTTTGAATTTCACTAGGCTGTGAACTAGGAAAAGAAGCTTTTCTGGTTTTTATTCCTGTCCCCACTTACAGGCACAAATTTCTCCTCCTGGGTGGTCCTAGCTAAACTAGTTTTAAAATCCTCAATACATAGCAGAAATTTTTCAGCATATCCAACAATGACTTTTCAATGTTGGAAAGATCAAAAGAACTTTTTCTGGCTTCTTTATGCTTGTTTTCAGCACTTTGCCAATCCAGTTCCACATCCCTCTGTCTTTATGTCTCTCTGTGTCTTTCTATGTCTCCCTATCTTTATCTCTTTGTACTTTTTCTCTGTCTGTCTCTTATTTCTCTCAGTCTCTCACTCTGTCACTGCCTCTCTGTTTCTATCTCTCTTATCTCATTCTCTATCTTTCTCTCTCACAAATACCCTCATATACCCACCCCATCCCCACATTAATACACCCATATCCCTTTATGTTTACTCTTGTGTGGTTCTCCTAATACCACAGTGGCCTGGAATAACAATATGAAATAGGGAAAAGAACAATGACATTACTTAGAGGGCTCAAGTTCAACTCCCCAATCGGACACTAATTACCTCTGTGACATTTGCCAAGCCACAATCTCCCAGGGCCTAATTTTCTTCATGGATAATATATATGAGCATACTGAATTTACAATGATGGCCCTTCCTATTCTAGATTTCTGAGCTTTTGGAATCTCTTTCTTTTTCTGAAGTTGGAGGATAGCATAGACAGTGATGAGATATCATTCTCAAAATCAAGAATAACAAGAGAGGCAGGTAGGTGGT
>NW_020954569.1:9216374-9219399 GCF_900497805.2 Vombatus ursinus
AAAAAAAATAAAAAAAAAAAAAAAAAAAAAAAAAAAGAATAACAAGGACTGGGCCATTTGTCACTCAAATAGCTTTCATGTTCTGACAAATCTCCTCTGCCTCCACTATACCAATGTCCAGCCAGAATCTGAACTTGTTTGTCCAACTGTACCACAAACATAGGTCTGAGCTCAACTTCCTTTACCTCTTTTAGCCAGATGTGAACCACTCAGTTTTAGACTCAACAACAAAGAACACATCCTTGTAAATTATTGCAAGTATCTTATCATTTATGATATAGTGAAGGTTTTATTGGGCTGATTAAATTCAGAGGGCCAGGGCGCTCCAACATGCTTATCTTCATATGTGGCAAGAATATGGTATCTGAGAGGAATGAACTATTGTGGAAATGAATGCATTCTGTGAGCATGTTCTTGGTAGATAATGAGAGGGCTACATTACAACATGAGTACAAAACAGATGTGATCAACATTGACTGTGGGTTCTGACTTAGGTCCTATGGTGGTGACAGAGGATTTTATTACCTTACTCCCATGGAAGCCCTGATATCTGGTTTGTCTCCAACAGTGATGACATCCTCATTATCAATACTCAATCCAGAAGCTACCCTGGTCATCGATGTTTCTAAGACCATCAACATTCAAGTCAGGGACTGATTACTTCATGTGCAAAGATTCCTTCATCTATGGATGTTTTTCAACCAGCTAATTCAACAAGATGATTAGATAATTCCTTGTGACTTTCTCATCCCTGTCCAGATACAATATCAAATCCAGAATGCTTTTCATGATAAGAGTCTTCTGGATAACTTTATAACTCAGACCGAGATCTTGATGAAGTCGATAGAAAAGGCATACAAGCAAGTCATGGTTTCATTAAAGGAGTGTGATGGCCTCAAAATGCTGACTCATAAAGTCTTTGATGGAAATTATCCTACTATTTCTATTATCTCCACAAATTTTACTTCACTCATTTTTGAAGGCTTAATAGCAATGTATTAACACAAGATCTTTGTTCAACTTGTCATCTGGGATGTAAACAGTAATATTCAATGAGTATCAGAGTTAAGAAAGCAACTGGCTAAGAAAATTGAGTCTGAGTTGTACTTGGATTTTTCTGTAACCTCCTGTGATGGCTCTACCAATGAGCTGATCACTTTTGTCAAGTAGCACTGGGCTTAAGTCCCTATAACACAATCTTCCGTGTGGTGATCTGATCTATGTAGTACTTTCCACTTAGTTTCTGTCATATTACAAACTGATGCACTGGCCATTCATTCGGGGAGGGCCTGTTCCCTCTCTTGGATCTGGAAAATGGGACCCATCTTATGAGTCCAGTTGATTCTAGTGGCTTTTCTATTTTTCTATTTTTTTAGTTATGAATGTTACATGCAAGCTGATTTTATCCTTCCTCTCCCCTCACACACATGCCCAGCCTTTCCATATATTTCACTGCTGATATAGCTGATATTGCTGATGTAAGATACATTGCTAGAAAGGGAAAAACATTAATGACCTCGCATTGACAAAAGTATCCATTAGGAGAAGAAAGGGGGAAATAATATAAATGGAACAAACAACCCTGATGCTTTATCAATTTGCATGATAACAGGATGAGATAACATTTTTGTGTCACAGCCTTCTGATGTACTACACTCTTACTACTGCCTATGAGTCACAATTTCAATATACTCTCACTGTCTCATTTTCTCTCATTGGCTGGCACTGTTCTCCTTTTAGAATGCAGTTTTTACTGGAAGCCATGTGGGGCAGTGGATATAGTAGATAGAGTGGATGGAGCATTGGGGCTTGAGTTAGGAAGAAACTAGCTCAACTCTAGCCTCAGACACTCACTGGATGAGTGAACCTGAGCAAATTGTTTAGTCTTTCTTTGTCTCAGTTTCCCCAACAATACAATCAAGACAATAACACTACCTACTTCTAAGCATGGTGTAGATCAAAGGAGATAATAATTGGGAAGGGTTTAGCACAGTTCTTGACACATAGTAAATGCTATATAAAGGTTAGCTATGATTATGATTATTATTATTATTATTATGCTAAGAAATTGCTTAAATTTTATGTTAAAATAGAAGAAAAATAGTTAGACTATGTAAAACCTTGTATGGCCATGCATTTTATATATGAATTCTCAAATTGCATCTGTTGATAATGTCACCTAAAGCTCAAGTCTTTCCCCTTTTTTTCCCCAGTGTTTGAGTCCAATATTTCTGTTCATTAACTAACTACTTCCAAGTTAAAAGAGCAATGTTCAGTGTCTTCATAGACCATCTCTTTCCCAGCAAACTTGAAGGAGAAATGGAAGAGTTAATTGGGTGTGAACAGTTAGAATGAAGTGGAATTCAGAGCAGGGTGACAACATAGAAGTATATTTGAGATTCAAAAATTTTTGATGATTTTCTTAAGCACAGGTTTTGGGTAAATACAGTTTCAAAATCACCCTTTTCTAGTGCGTTGTTCCATGAGTCCAGCAACTCCAGTTCTTCTTCAAACAACCTATATCAAACCTGAATGATAGAAGAAGGCAAAACTTCCTAGCTATTCAGGAATAGAGGGAGACTTGTCTAAATCCACGAGAAGGAAGACAATAATGTTCTTGGTGTTCTTGAACCAGGGCCAGGGGAAACATGTAAGCAGAAGTCTTTTAGTGTTGGAAAATCATTATGTTCTTTCCCAGTACCTCTCTTCCACTCCCCAATTTAAACGTTTTCTCTCTGTTCCCCTTTGCCAAACAATGTAGTCCATGTTGGCACCAAAATCACACTGGAAATATTTTTGTAATGGCATTAATGGGAAATATTAGCAAATCCATGGTTGTGAAGTTTAATATATACATACATGTGTGTATACACATGTACATACATGCACATATATTATAACATAACCTTAACATATGATTAATTGTATAACCCAAAGAACATGGGAAGACACAGATTAGGTTCAAATACTCTATGACATATGACCATTGGTGACTGGTATGACTTGTAAGAAATGGAATAAATAA
>NW_020954569.1:9219446-9242471 GCF_900497805.2 Vombatus ursinus
TGTGTGTGTGTGTGTGTGTGTGTGTGTGTGTGTGTGTGTGTGTAAAAGAAAGGGAATATTATGGTAGTAACAGAGAGGGTTAACAGATTGATAGTCTAAATGCCATATGTGTATCTAGAAAAAAAAATCAGAGAATTTAAAATAAGCTATAGTATAGAAGGTAGGTATTTTCTGGGGGATTTACTGAAGGATTTAGAACACAATTATGCAGAAAAAGAGGATGTGTTTAGAATTCATGATATGCCCTGTTTCAGAGTAACACTTACACCTCAAAGAGGAATAAGGAGACAAATGAGGCAGGGGTGGGGAAGATAGCTCTCTTTGTGTATATGTATGTGTATGTGTGTGTGTGGGTTTGTTGCATGTGCATGTGTATATGTATGCCCTTTGCCTTTCTGTGCCATGTTCTTTTGGTAACAATCCATATGTTTCTTGATGTCAAGGGGCAATGGATTTTCATCTATAGCCTAGACCAAATAACTGAGAAATCTATTCTGACATTTTTTTCCTGTCATTCTATAGAAGGGTTTGACAACCTTAAGGTCATAGTCACCTCCTTCATCATCTATTATGCATGGCTTTACTAATCACCATTTCTAGACCTCTCTAATTATCACTTTCCCATCACTACTCCAGGGCTGCCTAGAATTATAAAAAGGAAACTAAAAAATAATAAGCTCACAAAAATTGTGAAATTTAATTCATTTAAATGCCTATGTTCCAATCTCAGCTGAACCTTCAAAACTGTTCAATAATTCTCTTAATTTATTTTTTGAAGAATCCTTATTGATTGTATTTCCTATATTAACTCTTCCTCATCTTTTTTGGTCTCCTCAAGTAATAGCTTGCTTGCTGTTTTACTTTGTGAAAGTTAACTAATCCCTGTTTGCCTCAGTTTCCTCAACTTTAAAATAGAGATAATAATAGCATATACCTCACAGCATTTCTGTGAGGATCACATGAGAAAATCATTACAAATAGTGCTTAACATGGTATCTGGCATATAATAAGCAATGCTTATTCCCTCAATCTCATAACTCCAACCAAGTAACTCTTTTTCTCCCCCTGATAACCTTCTCCCCTCATATAGAATAATAGATTTCATATTTTAAAGGTAGCTCAGAGATTATCTACTCCAAATAAGAATCCTTGTTACATATCTTACAAATTTTCATTAACTATCAGTTTAAAGGCCTCCAGAAATGAGCCACTCATTTGCTTGATGAGGCATCCCACCTCATTCTAATTGATCACACTCAATTAACTCCACTATTTCCTCTTTACACACACACTCTTTTCAACCTCTTAGAATCTTCTCTGTACTACTATTGATAGTAAGTTTGTCAACTATCAGGAACATTCTATCTTCCAAATCCAACAGACTTTTTCAGTCTTTTTCCTCTGTGATTTCTTTGAAGCTTTTGACATTCTTCACCTCTCCTTTTAAATATGTTTTTCTTTTTTTCAGAAGCACCACATTTGCATATTTTTTCTTACAAATATCTAACCAATTTCCTGTCTTTTTGTCTAAATCATTTTCCTTTTCATTACTTATTAATATGTATCTTCATCTTGGTTTGAATGGTGTTTGTATTCTCTCTCTCTTTTTATCTCCCCTCCCCTCCTAACATTATTTCATTAAGCAATCTCTTTCTTTTTCACCTGTCTTTAAAGATCACTCCCAAATCTCCATCTCCTGGCCATATCTCTCTTATGAGTTCCAGATATGTATGTCTCCATTTTTCTACAGGGCATCCTTAGCACCTTAAATTCAATGTATTCTAAATTAAGACAATTAACTTCTATTTTCCTAAACCTAATCCTCCTAATTTCATTCTTTCTTAATGTCACCACATTTTACACTGTTTCCTATGTTTAAAACCTTGAAAATATATTTTATGATTCCTCACCGGCTCTGCCTGCTGAGGAGTGGCCAGGACGGAGCTGGGCCGTTATCGAGCGGAAACGAGTCATGTCGGCGGTCCAAGGTTGGAACTGAAACCGCCGGCGAGGAGGAGCACCGCGGGGGCCGGAGGCAGCGGAGGCGGGGGCCGCGGAGCGGGTCTGCTCAGTCGCTTCCTGAAGCTTTGCGAGCCGCCGCATCTGCCAGTATCTTCTGGTTCTCGCGGCATTGATTTTGGGGGTCAAAATTGGAAATTTTTATGTAGGTAAGAAGAAAATACGATGGGACGCTGTTAGGAAATGCTTCCCTCAGTCCTGTCCCATCCTAAGGATCCCTAACAGGTTTTTGAGAGATCTGTTAGGAACTGATTGGAATTTATAAGAACAAGAGCTAATACCCAATTGATAAATCGCCAAAGGAGATGAACAGACAATTTTCAAAGGAAGATATCCAAGATGTCAATAACCATTTGAAAAAAAATGCTTCAAGTTACTAATAATCAGAGAAATACAAATTAAGGCAACTTTGTTGTTCCACCTCATACCCCTCGGGTTGGTAAAGATGACAGAAAAGGAAAACAATGAATGTTAGAGGAGCTTTGGGAAAACAGGCCCACTAATTAGAGCTACTGGCTTTGATGAGAATTGGTTTGACCATTCTGGGAAGTAATTTGGAACTATACCCTAAAACTTCAGCAAACTGCAAACCCTTTGCTCCAGGAATACTACTACTAGGCCTATACCTAAAGAGGAAAGGGACTTAAATGAACAAAAATATTTATAGCTACTCTTTTGTGGTGGCAAAGAATGGAAAACTAATGGTTTTCCCATCTCTTGGGGAATGATTTAAGAAATTACGTCATATGAATATGATGGAGCATTTTAAATGAAGAAAAGGATGGTTTCAGAGAAACCTAGGAAAACTTGAAAAAACTAATTCAGAGTAAAGCAAGCAGAAACAGGAGGACAATTAATACAGTACAATACAATACACCATTGCAAAGACAAACAACTTTGAAAGACTTAAGAACTTTGAACAATGCAATGATCAGCCATGATTCCTGAAGAATCTACTACCTACTTCATGGCAAAAGATGTGATAGACTCAGTATGCAAAATGAGACACATTTTTGGACAAGACCAATAAGGGAATTTGCTTTTGCTTGACTATATTTCTTTTGTCTGGGGGGGGGGGGGTAATTTAATCATTTTGTTAGTAATGTCAGCATTTTAATAAAAGGATGATCATTTGGTCATCTCTCTCTTAGACCAAAAAAGAAAAAAAAAAGAAAATATATTTTATGCTTTCTTTTTCATCCCTTTTCTTATTTATTTACCAACTCCTCTCAGTTGGATTTTGAAACAAACAAACAAACAACTCTCACATTTATACCTCTTCTCTATATTCCCTGTCAAAAGTATACAGTATTTTATTATTAGCCCCTTTGACCACTGAAATACTCCTCTAATAGACCTCTCTGATTCCCACATCCTTCCCCCAACCTGCGCAAATACTTCATACCACTGTCACATTTATTTAAGCACAGATATAACCATTCTTCTACTCTTGGCTCAAAAATTACACATTCTTTAATTGGACATTGAATACCTTTAACCAAGTCATGCTACCTTTTCTTCCCACCCTCATCTCATTTAATCCCTTTTCACATGTAATATCTTGCTTGTTGCCCCAACCTCTTGGTTTCCACAAACTGAGTCTAACGATACAAAACTACTATTAAAAAATCATCTCTCATTTTGGTTTATATTTTCTCTCACCCAGTGTTTTCTCTAGTGAAATCTATATTTCACCTAAATTGTATCTATATCTTCAAAGATACAGGTAAATGATCCTCGGATCCTATATATGCAGTCAAAATAATAATACACTTATTAAGTTTAGGAGAGTCTTTATTTTTCAGAACAGCAACAGAAGAAAAAGAAATATCTTACAGAAGTCCATCTATAAATGTAGAAAATATATAAAAGTTTTGAAGTAGCTCATAAGCAATTAATAAAATTGTCCCCCTTCTTTAATGATTCCCATCAGCATCCTGAAGTACTCAGATATGTGAATCTGTGGTTCCCACAATGAACTAACTTGGATTTGTCAAAAGAGAAACATTTTCCCCTTTAACATTTAACTTTCAGTAAATAATGTTTCCACAAGGACAATAGTAGTCTCCCATACTCAAAGTGCTACCCTGTTGTGTAGATTAATTTGGAATCCAAAGACACAACAAACTTGGGGCTGCTGGACTGGTTCAAACAATATCCTAATCTCCCACTTCATCCAATTTAATTTTGTGTTTTGTTTTCTTCTTTAGAAGGTGTTAAAACCATCCTCAAGACTCAAAGTGCAGGGGCCAAATCTGACACTATTGATATCATTTCCTAGCCACATGAGTACAAAGCAGAGCTTTAGACCTGCTTAAATATTTAGCTGGTGGATCACCATAGGCAACTTAGGTACAAGAGAGCTCACCTCAGCTACATCAATTTATGGTATACTTGATGTATAAATGTGTTCAATAACCTTCTCCTGCTATCAAGGAATAAATATACTTTTGTTAACTGTTGAATGACATAAAGGGTCTAATTTCATCACAATATTAGATTTAAACTGCCGACTTCAGGCCAAGTCTAGAACAACCAGTCCCTTTCCAAATAAGGCCTACATTATCTGATTGATTCATCATGATGACTTTAGTTCCTTGCTGCTGTTGTTTCCTACATCAGGGACAACATATACAAATCTCTTTTCTCATATGTGTGTGCTACTCAAGAAATTCTCCTTCTTTTGATATAAGACTAGATTTCCAGATTCTAAAACAATGAAATATGTTCAAGACAATCCTAAATGTGATACTATCCCCCAAATCCCACTTCTGCTTGTACAAATTATCAATGTGGGATTATCCTGCCTCAGAAACCTGCCTTCTCTGGCTAGGAAGTTAGATTATAGTGTTCTTGGACTTGGGACTGCTAGTCAGGCAATCAGAGTATTCACCACTTTACACATGTAGTTTCTTTCTTTATGGCTGTAAGTTGAGAGGTTATTATGCTGCCTTTCAAGAATGAGGAATTTTCCAAGTTCCAAGGAAGTTGCCTTTCCAAGAGAAGGACTTAAAAGTGCATAGAAATTCACACGTGAGGCCCATGAGTGCAAGTGTAAATGTCTTTGTTCTAAGACATTTATTAATGTCTCCTAGGAAATCAGGAACCCTCCATATGCTCCTTTATTCTTTGGAACTCTCTGGAAAAAAAGAAGGTGGAAAAGGGAGTGTGTATAGAAAAAATATTGTCAGTAATCAGCCTGCTCCCTTTTACACTATATAGTCTCCCACAGGAATCTATTCTCTCAAGACCAACCAGCACATTTATATTTTCTTACCTTTTAAAAAAACAATAAAGTGGGAAAGTAAAAAGAAATTCACATAAACAGCACATGTGAACTGTAGCCACATAACACATTATACTTGTTAAATTTAAGATCATTAGTGCTAGATAGAGCTACTAGCCAATTCAAACTGAGGTGAAGAATGGAATAATTTGGTTAAGATGATTGAGAGGGAAATTGACGTACCCTTTCTCTAATAACTACAGTCCATCTTTAGCATCATATTAGTTTTCTCAAAGACTATTCAAAGAGGACAGTTAAATTATACTTCTCCCATGATCCCATTATGCCTTAAAAATAAAATAAGTCTCTATGGAGGCAGTGAAACTGAGATTATACTGCCAATGATTCAAAATGGAAATTTAACCTGGCTTTCTTTTCCCCCTGAGCTGCTTGAGTATAAATTTTAATTGTGGACTTCTGGGAGCTGAGATGGCAGAGTAAGCAGTAAATTGCTGTAACTCTCATATCCACCTCCAAACATCAATAAAATAGCACCCCAAAACAAATCCTAGAACAGCAGAACCAGCAAAAAGACTGGGTGAAACAATCTTTTAACCCAAGAAACTTGAAACATGGTCAAGAAATGTTCATCTCACTCCAGTAAAAGGGAAGTGCATTTCAGGACAGGAAACATCTGAGCAAGCCAGCAGCAAGCCCCACCTCAGCAAACCCATGGAGATCCTGAGGCATAGTATGGTGGAGGAGAAAAATGCCAACAACAGACCCCCACCCCATATGCCCTAGCATAGCCAGAGGAACCAGCAGACTTCAGCTTGTAGAACCACCGTGTGCTTCAGGCATCCTCCAGCAGCCAGACTTCCAGTGCTTCAGTATAGCCTTGGGCAAATACAGAAACACCCCACCAAGACTAAGCACAAGCCAGACACCACCACTAGGACCCTAGCTCAGTGAGACGTAAGCTGCCAGAACACTACAGCCTTCAGCAGTGCCAGCCATTCTCTACACCACTCCTTCAACACAGCATCAGACACAAGAGTCTCCTGTATGCCTCCAGACAACATCAGTGCAGCTCCAGGGAAACAACCAGGGCCTGCAATCACTGGCACAAGAAACCTGAGCCAGTGCCCTTTCCACCCCAGGTGCAGAGCTCAAATTTAAAAGAAAGAAAAAAGGGCAAAAAAAATCTATCAATAGAAAGTTATTATGGTGACATGAAAGACCAAGACACAAACTCAAAAGAGGACAACAATGTCAAAACACTTATGGGCAAAACCCCAAAGGAAAATGGGAAGTGTTTTCAAGTCCAGAAAAAAAAAAACTCATGGAAGAGCTGAAAAGAGAGCTTAAAATCATATGGGAGAGATAGGAAAAATCATTGGAAAAAGAAATGAGTGATATAAGAGAATTATGAGAAAAAAGTCAATAGCTTGGAAGACTGATTAAAGAGAATTAGCCAAATAAAAAAGGAGATACAAAAATCCACTGAAAAAATCAACTCTCTAAGATTACAGTTGGCCAAATGGAAAAGAAAGTATGAAAGCTAATTGAGGAAAACAACACTTTAAAAGTTAGAATTGGGCAAATAGAAGCTAATGACTCTGAGACATCAAGAATCAATCAAATTCAAAAGAATGAAAAAATGTCAGAAAATGTAAAATACCTCATTGGAAAAACAATTGATCTGGAAAATAGATCCAGGTAAGACAATATCAGAATCATCAGACTACAAGAAAGTCATAAACAAAAGAAGGACCTGGACAGCATCTTTAAAGAAATTATCAAGGGAAACTGCCCTGATGTCCTGGAACCACAGGGTAAAATAGGCCTTGAAAGAATCCACTGATCACCTCAGGAAAGAGATTGCAAAATTAAAAAAAAAACAAGGAACATTATATCCAAATTTCAGAACTATCAGGTCAAGGAAAAAAATACTACAAGTGACCAGAAAGAAATAATTCAAATATTGGGGAGCCACATTCAGGAATACACAAGACTTGGCAGCTGCAACATTAAAGGATCAGAGGCATGGAACATGATATTCCAGAAGGCAAAGGAGCTAGGACTACAGCCAAGAATCACATACCTGGAAAAATTAAACATAATATTCTAAGGGAAAAAATGATCATTCAATGAAATAGAGGGATTTCAAGAAGAAGACCAGAAGTAAACCAAAAATCTGACCTCCAATATCAAGACCCAAGAGAAGCATAAACAGATAAAAAGGGGAAAGGAACATTAGAGATTCAAAAGAGCTAAACTACTTATATTAAACTAATTATACACAGAAAGATGATATTTATAATTCTTAAAAAATATATATATCACTAATAGTATAGCTAAAAGGAATATACGTAGACAGAGGGTATTGGTATAAAGTGAATTTGAGAGAATGATGTAAAAATTAAGAGAAGATAAAGAGGAGTATAATGGGTGCAGCAAGAAGGAAGAGGAAGAATGGGGTAAATTATTTCACATGAAGAGGCATTAAAACTTATTAGAGTGGCAGAGAAGATGGGAGTGTGGTTGATGAACATCATTTAAACCTTACTCTAATCAGTATTGGCTCAAGGAGGGATCATGTACACAATCAGTTGAATATAGAAATCTATCTTACCTGACAGGGAAATAGGAGGGGAGGACAAGATAAAATAAAGGGGATATGTGTGACTGATAGGAGTAAGGGCAGATCAGGGGATGTGGTAGACAAAAGCAATATACTGGTGAGGAAGAGACTAGTGAAAAGAAAGAGAGGACAAACAATAAAAAAAACAGGATGGAGGGAAATACACAGGTAGTAATCATAACTATGAATGTGAATGGGATGAACTCTTCCATAAAACAGAAGTATATGGCAAAGGGGATCAAAAACCAGAATCTTACAATATGTTGTTTACAAGAAACACACTTGAAGCAAAGATACACACACAGTAAAGGTAAAGGTTGAAGCAGAATCTATTATTCTTCAGCTGAAGTGAAAAAAAAAGGCAGGAATAGCAATCCTGATCTCAAACTAAAAGCAAAATTAGACCTAATTGAGAGAGATAAAGTATGAAACTATATCTTGCTAAAAGACACTATAGACAATAAAGCAATATCAATACTAAATATATATGCATCAAGTGGTATAGCATCTAAATTCTTAAAGAAGAAGTTAAGTGAGTTACAGGAAGAAATAAACAGCAAAGCTATACTAGTGGGAGACCTCAACTGTCCCCTCTCAGAACTTGACAAATTCAACCAAAAAATAAACAATAAAGAAAGTAAAGAGGTAAATAGAATATTAGAAAAATTATATATGGCAGATCTTTGGCATGATTTAGACATAAAGGGTGACACCATAAGCAGGTTAGAAGAGCAAAGAATAGTTTACCTGTCAGATCTGTGGGGAGAGAAAGAATTCATGACTAAATAAGAGACAGAAAGAATTACAAAATGTAAAATAGATAATTTTCATTCTATTATATTGAAAAGCTTTTGTCCAAACAAAACCAATGCAACCAAGATTAGAAGGCAAGCAGAAATCTGGGAAATAATATTTACAGCAAGTGTCTCTGATAAAGTCCTCATTTCTCAAATATATAGAGAACAGTCAAATTTGCAGGAATACAAGCCATTCCCCAGTTATTATGTGGTCAAAGGATATGAACAGGCAGTTTTCAGATGAAGAAATCAAACCTATCTATAAGCATGTGAAAAAGTGCTCTAAATCATTTTTTGATTAAAAAATGCAAATTAAAACAACTCTGAGGTATCACCTCATATTTACCAGATTGGCCAATGTGACAAAAAAGGAAAATGGCAGATGTTGGAGAGGATGTGGGAAAATTGGGACATCGAAGCATTGTTGGTGGAGTTGTGAACTGATCAAACCTTTCTGGAGAGCAGTTTGGAACTACATCCAAAAGGCAACCAAACTGTGCATATCCTGGGATCCAGTAATACCACTATTAGGTCTTTATCCCAAAGAGATAATAAAAAAGGAAAAATGACCTCCATGTGCAAAAATATTTATAGCAGCTTTTTTGTGGTGACAAAGATTTGGAAACTGAGGGGATGCCCATTAATTGGGGAATGACTGAACAAGTTGTGGTATATGAATGTAATGTAATACAATTTTGCAATAAGAAATTAAGGACAGGCAGATTTCAGAAAAAACTGGAAAGACTTGTATGAACTGATGCAAAGTGAAATGAGCAGAACCAGGTAAACATTGTGCATAGTATCAGCAACATTGTGTGATGATTAACTGTGAATGACACAACTCTTCTTAGCAACACAATGATCCAATATAAGTACAAAGGACTTACTAAGGAAAATCCTATTCATAGCTAGATAAAGAACTGATGGACTTTGAATGCAGATTGAAGCATAATTTTAAAGCATAATTTTTCACTTACTTTATTCTTTCTCCCATTTTTTTCCTTTTGATGTTTCTTCTTTTACACCTATGACTGAAAAGGAACTATTTTTACATGATAGCACATGTATAACCTATATCAAACTGCCTACCATTTTCAGAAGAGAGAAGCATGAGAGAAAAAAAAAATTGGAACTCAAAATCTTATAAAAATGAATCCTAAAAATCTTGACATGCAACTGGGGAAAAATAAAATACTACTAAAGAAGTAAAAAAAAAGTAATACATGTTTGATTGTTCATGTTTATTACTATTTTTGAAAATTCTCCAATGAAACCTAAACACAAATGTGAAAAGTGAGGAAGGGAGTGTATATATGGACAGAATTTAGAAGACCACATGTATGATCTATATCAGGGACTACAAATAATAAAGCTATAGGTTCTTCTAAAATACATATACCTATTTCAGAAAAAATTCAAAACAGTAAGAGTATTTTGCAATTTTTTTCATGTTTCTAAAATAACTTCAAAAATAAAATTCAACTTTAAAGTGAGATAATATAAAGAATGTGGAATATAGTAACATTTTTTTTCTTTGTCACCCTGATTTATATTTGGTTTTCTATTAACTACACTGATGTTAACTTTTTCTAGTACACAGTGTGAGTTGTCAGCTCCTCAGGAACAGAACTGCACTTAAACTATATGTGTGTTCAATGAATGTAAGAGCAGGAGGAAAAAAAATGTGATATATTTTTTGAAAGGTTATTTAAAAACATAACTCCTCCTAACTATCCTTCATGTGACTGATCCCTGGGTCAAATTGGAACATTTTGTGTACTGGAGCTGTTTTAGATGCCATAGATATGAAAACATTATGTTGCACCTTATTTTGTATCATGGTGATGAAATGGGACAAGATGCATTATTAGTGATTAATTGCAATGCTACTTTGTCATAATTGTGATTTGAAACTTTGAGAGAATGACATGACATGTCTCAAGTATTTAAACTGTCAAACCTCAATACGTTATCTGACAGGTGAGTTTCTACTCATATTATGCTGCTTACTTTCATAAGTATTCAGTGTATTTTGTAATATCATAAAGCTCCCTTCACTCTAAAGGTGTGGAAAAGCAAGAAAGGGAAATAGTACAATTTCAAGAGAGGGTATAAGTATCTCCAGGGAATGGAATGTGTTTTAGTTTTTTCTCTCAAATAATTTTATCTACTGCTGGGTGATTGGTAGGTGGTGATGTATTTGTTGATAGATGTATTTCAACTTAATCTGTATCCCCTGGCTATTCAAAGTTCCTGCCATACACCATTCTTGATTTTATGACAGGCCAGTTTGGAATAATTACTGCTGACTTCACCCCAGAGGGATAGTCATTGGATCCCATTGCAACAAAAAATTTTGCGAGGCTTCTTTCTTGGTGTAGATTTTAGGATTTATTTCATCATGAACCTTTAGTACTTCATATATATCCCATTTTTTCTATGATAATGTTAACAGTAATTCCCTTCATTCATTTTTTTTTTGCTCCAAGCAAAGTAAACTAACTTGCTGCTGTTTCCCCAAAGTATTTTCTGGACTGCAAGTCTTAGCTTCTTCCCTATGAAACTGGCATAGCTCCACACTCCATTCATTTTTCAGTGCTCATTTCAAATGTCATATTTTCACTGAAGACTTGCCAGATTTCTGAAATGGAAGCATTTTTTTCTTTTCTATCTGAACTCCCAACATTTTAATCCTTTCTTATTTCATGTCCACATTGAAGCTTGTGATATATATTCACTTCGGAAAGTTATAGCTTCTCTACAAGAAGATAAACTCCAAAAGCAAAGACCCAGTCATTCTTCTTTGTAACTTCTACCAAAGGTAGCATGGCTTTTTGGGCATAGTAGATGTCCAATATATAGTGGCTAAATTTGTGAATGAATAAACATCCCTCACTCTCCTCTCTGCATACTCCTCTATCTCCTAAACTTGAGTGTATGTTGTAGTATATGGCTGTCTCAATTTCAAAGTCTATTTTTATCAGTTGATTTTTCCTGGACAGTTATGCTTTGATACTCTCTTTTAAACTTATTTGGAAGCCTGGCTACATGACATTTCAGTTTTCCCAATAATGTCTGATTTGTTACTTATCTCATCTCAGAGATGTACAAAATGAAGAGTATGAACTCAAAAAACTTGAAAGCCCCTCCATCTCTGAAACCTATGAAATAACAGAATTGATATCCTTCTTTATTTGATAACCAGGAGCACAGAAAATCTGAATGTAAACTGGCTACTTTTATCAATTGTATCTTTTTAATCTTCAGGAAAATTTGAGCACATCAATTGGTTTTCTTCAATCCTGGTTTAAGAGAGACAGAGAGACACATGGAGATAGACAACGACAGACACACACGCACAGAGAAAGACAGAGAGAGAGAGAATAAAAAAAAATATATTGTTCTTTCAGCTACTCCTGGAAGAACAAAAAATAAAAAGCTGATGTCATAAAAAGAAAACCAAACTGAGAAATCTGCCTTTCCCATTTAATTGATATACAAGACTTGGTTACCTCTAACTTTGATGTTTTTTTACTTCTATTACAGAAGTTTAAGCACTCTGAGAAAGTGACAAAATTCTATTGGTTTCTTTATTACAGATTCACAATATCCCAAGCATGACTTCACTCTGACCCTGTAATTATAGAAATCTTTCTATTCCTGTCTATATTATTTTCTATGGAATTGCTACAAACTATTAACTCTCTGATCAAGACCCTAATTATACTCCCCCCTCTCATTTTTTTAGCAGATTACTTCTCTTTATTGAGAAAATGAAATCATATATCAAAGCTCTGCAGTTGTCACTGACTCAAATCCCATTTCCAATACATTTTCAATTACTGTTGATTTTTTTTTCTCAATGTTTCTTATGCCTATCCACCCTTATCCACTGGAACTGCCACCATGGTAGCTAAGTCCCTCATGGCCTTGTATATGAACTTCTCTAATAACAACTTATCTGGATTCCTTGCTTCCAATCTTTCCCCTTTCCATTTCACATAGGTGTCTTATACAGAGGTGTGATTTTTTTCAAAAACCTTTAGTAAATGTATATTGCATATTTGATAAAATATGAAGTCTTCAACCTGACATTCAGGGCTCTCTGAAGTCTTCTTCTAATTTCCTTTCCCAATGTTTGATTACTATATAGTACCCTTATTTCATATTCTATTTTCCAGTAAACTGTGCCCCAATTTCATTCTATTTCAACTTTTTTGTATTTTTACAGCAAATTATTTATCTCTAAATAATGTTCTTTCTACATTTCATAGAGTTAAAATATTACTCTTGCTTCAAATTCAGCTTATGTACAACCTCTTTCCTGATCAACAAAAGTGATCTTTCCTAAGAAGAATATCTTAGCAGATCTTCCCTTCCAGATTTTTCATTGATCCTAAAGCATTCTATTTTATTTCATACCTATTTGGTAATACATTTTACCTGCCCAATTCCTCTCAAATTGTAAGATCCTTGAAGGTAAATACCATATAATTGTTTGTTTAAGTTCTGTGTCCCTGGAACTCAACAGAATATACCCTATAATTAATCAGTGTTTAATGAATATTTGGTCAATTGAATCTAATCATGAGTGCCAATAATTACATGATATAATGCACATAATTTTTCTGGCTCTCAATTTCTTCACCTGTAAATTAAGGCACTTAAATACATAAGTAAATGGTGGGGCTCCCAGCCTGGAAATTTTTATGAGAGTACATATGAACATAACAAAGATTCTTGATATGTGTTTGAAGAATTTTAGGTAGAGGGAAGTACCTGATGTAGACATCTTTAAATTTTTTTTATTTATCTTTATTTTACTCTTTGTCTTTATTTGCATGGGACACAAAAAACAATCTTGGGAGTTGAGAAAACTGGAAATCGAGAGACTCAAACAGTCTTTGGTTGTTTGTTAGAAAAAAAAAATTTATTTATATTAATGCTAGAATGAGGTGCAGTTTGGTGATCTGTTAAGCAGGGGTTTTCTAAACCTAAGACAGATACAAACTACAGAAAGAGTTGCTGTCCTGGTTGAGTGGAAAGTGTATTAGGAAGTTAAAAAAAACAGAATCAAGACTTGTTGGCAAAATTTAGGAGCTATTCTATGTTTCAACATACTTTGCTTCTGAGTCAACTTCTCCTTTTACAAAGGAAAAATCATATTGCAACCAAAAACACTCCTGGGGGAAGAAAATTCATTAATTTTTTGTTGTGTATCTGTTTCCCCAAATCTAGTAACTAGATGTGGGGAGATCTTCATTTTCTGAAAGAGCTGAAGTTTAATCCCATTTAAATTCAAAAAGAAGTATCATAGTTCATACTTCCTGTTTTGGGGAAGAGGTAGCTCCTTTTCTGATGCTTGAAGCTGGGAGCATAAAGAAGCTCCACTTTCTTATGAGCAGTGTAGCCATTTCTGGAAGCTGCCAGTAAGAATTTTGGAATCAGTAGATCACTGTGAAGCAGTGACTTCATAAGATCAACAGGAAGTGGTGCTTGGTACAGGCTATATTCAGTGCTCAAAATCTGTGCAGACACAAGTTTACCTGACAGAGAATGAAAGCCAAATCAGACCATTGGGAATCTGACCTATGCAGATGTATGTGGATGACATTGCCAGAAAACACCAATGATCTTGCAGGATCAATCCATGAATCACAGTCACCTGTTCCCAATGCAGGTTCATTCTTCCCTCTCATGATTTATACATTTGTGGGAAAGCATGACTCAGGCTGATGTGGGGCAGGCAGAGAAGGTAGGAAGAATTCTCCTAATAACTTTTTTATTATACTATTTCATTTTTTTCCCTTTGAACCAATTTTGTTCTTTGCCTGACTAGTAAAGAAACAAATAAAGTCTCAGGAGCTATTATTATTGAAGAGATATAGAACCATAGAGTACCTCAAACATGAATCATTTTCTGATAGGTTGGGTGTGTCATTAGTTGGTTATACTATAGGTCTTTGTAATTCTAAAAACTAAAATTCTAATTGGAAACATAAGGAGCTTGCTCTTTCTTGTTACAAAGATTCTATTATTCATTTTAGTCTAATGGGTATATATCACTAGGTACTTAAGGAGAACTTCTTATGCTAAAGTTGTTATGGCTCATTTCTAAGTGGGGTGTGTAAATCTCATTCATCTGTGAATATATTTTTAAAAATAAATAAATGGAAGTAAAAATAAATTATTTCCCCTTTTAGACATGTCTTTTAAGAAATATAGTAGAATATAATTATTCTTTACAACCTCCAGATAATTTTTTCCTAAAGTTATCTACTGAAAAGCCTCATTGTAGGCAAATATCTTTTTTTCCTTTAGTAAAGTTAGTCCTCCTACTTTATATGTTTGATTCATAGTGCCTACTAGTTTCCCTTCCCAGTATCTGGGAACGTACCAAAAGAAAGACAGAAAGCTACACTATCTACTCCCTTATCAATCTGGCCTACCTTATCTTTACTTCTTATTCCAACTCCAGCTTAAATGCAAGTGGCAACTACATGGAGGAGCAAATATAACAGGAGAAAAAATGAAAGAAGTAGGGTATGAAGGACATGGGATAGGTATAAGGAAATATGAAAGAAAAAACATTCTTCTCTTTCTCATGACTACCTAATTTTGCTAGCTCACCTCCTTACCCTACTCTTAATCTTTACATCCTATTCTTCATTCTCAAAACTATCTCACTTACCCAAAGACTAACAGCCTAGGTTTCTATTTCAAGTGGTTTTTGGGTGATTAAAACTAATTTGCTATGCTCTTTCCCTCAGGAATGATAGAATGCTACAAAGCTCCTCACACAAATGATATACTATCCTGGTGACCTGTTCCAGTCCCTCTATTTTTCAGATTTCTTGCCTGGTACCAGGAAGAGTCTGTTTTCCTTTTCAATAATGTTTCTGGTTTGCAACCTCCTGGCAGGCTTTTGCTCCTGAAGAACTGTAATTAAACTGGTTATCAAGACCCAAGCAAGCTTTCACAGCTTGGAGCCAAAGTCTCTATGAGGGAACAGAGTTCAGGGACAGTTTTTAATGAAAGCCTGTTTCATGCCATTGGGCCTGCTAGTGGAGCCTCACTTGCTATTTGCATGGCAGTAGAGATGAGTTACTGAGTGAGCTCAAGGTTAGTGAACACAATTTCCTGGGTATGAGGAACGTGCTTTCTCCCCCTCTATTTTTTATTCCATGTATTCTATACACACAACGGAATTTATATTATCTTTGCCACATTTTTTTTTTGTTTTGGAGGGCTATGAAAGGTTTGGAGGATCAGAAAAAGTCCAGTTAGCCATATTGTTGCTCCCATGACCCAGAACTCTATACTATCTATATGAGATAAAATTTCATCTCTTGCTTTTACTAGGCATAGATGATAACACTGTATAATAGAGAAAAGAAAGATCATTAACTAGTTTGGAGTACATAACTGAAAAAAATTTCTACCATTAACATATTAGCAATGCATTGAATTGTAAACTGCTGTAGGATAAGGATAATTTTATATTTGGTAACTGTCAGTAGTTAACTACTGCAATAAGGACAAATTAATGGATCCTAGCCAGATATCAAGATGTACCCTTTAAGTATCAGAACAGATATATTCCTAAGGGATTTGCAAACCTTTTACAAAACACTAGCATAACTGGCATTTTTCAGTCCAAAATGTCCATGTCTAGATGTTCTTGCTGTCCTCTATTAGTAAATCCCACTAAGCCCATGTTTTTGAAACTAGCCTCTATTAATCTTATTAGTACCCATCTTTCTTAGGTTACAAAGTAGGAATTAATCTGATTTTTTGATTGAAGGGTTATTAGTAGGCATTAATAATTTTCTTTTCATTCCTTGCAGAGCTACACAGTTTTCCATTATTTTCTTAAAAAGCAAACAAATAATCCCAAAAGTATATAGTTTTTCAACAGTTTCATTTACCAACATATCCTTTGCCTCTCTGTCTGAGTAACAAGTAACAAAAAAGAGGAGGTAGTAAAGTTCAACAAAAATAAGCAATATATAAATCAATATTGCATTTTATGTGATGCCTCACATCCATAATACTCTGTTGCTACAAAAATGGAATGAGAATACTTAATGAGAATACCAGAGTATGATCATGAAATTTCATAAAAATGTATTTTTCTCATATTATTTTGGGGCCAAATTTGATCATTATAATTTTACAGATTTTAGTTTATTTTTATTATCTGTATAGTCATTGTCTTATTTCCTAGTTCTGTTTACTTTATTTAGTATCAGTTCATTTACTGCTTCCCTGTCCTCTGTATTCTTCATTGTAATAGTTTCTAATTATGTAATATCATTTCATAATATCCATGTGCCAAAAATTTGTTTAGTCATTTTCCAATAGATGGACATCTATTTTGTTTCTAGTTCTTTCCTACTAAACAAAATGTCACTATAAGTGTATAATTTGTTGTACATGCAATTTCCTTTTTTATTGACCTCCTCATAGTAAATATAATTAGTTATATCTCCACTAATTTAAAAGGGAAGTATAATGGCATGTACAAAAAAACTAAAGGTGGGTGACCTAGCAGTTTTTTTATCCATCATGTTCTACCTTTCATCATAAAGCAGCCAAATTTGCCTCTGACCTAGAGTTCTTCAATATAGTTTTTTACTTATTCAATATGAAAGACAATGTGTCTGTCTCTCTTTGTAACCTAGAGAGGCCATTTTTCTAAATGCTGATGAGAAGCTACTATCCTCATTATGGTAATTTTAACTAGTTTTCCTGTATAACAAAATAAAAAAAAAATCAGTAGCTCTTCCTCCACAATATATAGATTTCTAGTATATGGAGGCTATCAGAATGATAAGTCAAATTGTTTTAGCTAAAAGTTCATTTTTTCCCAAAAGAAATACATCAAGCAGGGGTATAAATTTGTAGTAAGGAGAGCAGAGACTGAGAGATAGATGTAGAAACAGAGAAAATTTAAGATTTTGAAATAAAAATTTCTAAGATTTATCAGATCTTTAAGATTTATCCCTGGTAATAAAAAAATAGACTCTGGGTTATATCCTACTACTATAATAAAATGAATTTATTCAATGAAACCAATTCATTGCATGATTTCTTGAGAAGATATGGTTGTCATGCAGATAGAGGTTTACAGTTAAGAACACTTACTTACTAACTATGTGTCATATTATACATATTAACTTTTCTACGTATAGTACTATATTTAAGGATAATAATAAGTTGACTAAAACTACTTCTACATCAGGGGTGAATAATGTTAGCAGCATCACCTCAAGGTGATTCTCTTCAGGCAAAATTTTGAGGGTGAAAAAAATAGAATGAAAAAATAATAAGAAGAAAGAAAACAACCACAAAAATGTAGATTCATTAGAAGGAAACTGGTAGTTCTACAGAAGGACTACACACACACTCACACTCACACTCACACACACACACATAAACACATATATACATATATTTACATGTATGTATATATATGTATCTACATATCTATATAGATACCTATCTATCTTTCTCTCAATTCTCTCCCCAAAAAGAGTTCACATTTGAAGATACAAGTTTCTTTGTAATAACTTTCTTTAACTATTTTTGTCTATTATAGATTTTATCTCACATACCAACAAAACAGATATAAAAACAGGTTAGCAGGTATGTTGAATGGGAAAAGGAAATTCTCTTTTGTTTTGCTAAATTTTCCCTTTTAAGTGTGCCCATTAATTTCTTGAATTTCAGAAAGTATTTAGTTTCCTCATCTATCAAATATAAATAATAAAGTGGTCTACTAAGTACTCCATGGTAGGTATTGCAAAGAAAGCATTTTATAAACCAAATGAGTGTGATTAATTGTGTGCTGTTAATATTACCACTACTTCTAAATAAAATAAATAAATAAAACAAAAATACTATGCAATTTATTTTTTAACATTTAATCAACAGATTGGTGTATTTTACTTTACCTTTTTGAACAGATGGTGGAATCAAAATCAAAAATCAAAGAATAGGTCAAGTTTTCATTTCTATGCCTCAACCTTATGGGCCTCTCACATTTATTGTGATCATCTATCATGAAAGACATTAAATTTGTTCTTGAAGTACTAGAGATCAGACCTGAAAGATGCTGCTATAATTTAAGTCAGCTTTTTAATATTCATACAAGGAATAAGTGATGCTTTATATAGAGATAGAGGAAAGGCACCTTCAGTATAAAGGATCTTCAATATTATCTCTTAACATGCATTATTCAAGAGACAAGACTATAAATCATGGAGAGATAGGCAAATGAAAGTTACCAATCCATATTCTTTTTGGAGCACTTGACTTAACCACATTAGAAATGATTCTGAAATTCACAGGATTTAAAGTATAGTGTATCCATTAATGCAAAACTTGATCTTATGATGACAATACTGAATGTGAGAGTTTGATGGCCAGTATTATTTTGAGTAAAGATCTAGACATGCAGGACAAAAAAAGGCAGGTGAATTAGCAATTATGTTTCTACAGTATCACTTAAAGGAAAATGGGAAATAACTTCACATGTCATAATTAAGAGACTTTCACCTACTCTGAAAGTGAGAATAATGTGATGAATTGTTGGACAGAATATGTCTTTATGTTTGTCAGTCAACTAATTAATTAACAAGTATTTTTTAATATCTACTATGCGCCAGTGCTCTGTAGTAGGTAGTAGGGATAAAAGCAAAAGAAAATGTTCCATGCTTTCTAAATACTTATATTTTAATGTGGGAAATAAGTCCGAGTTCCTTCACAATGCTTTTCAAATTAAAATCATGCACAAGATGGTCACATAAAAATGACAACTTAAGTTTAGTTCAGTTTGCTTCCCTCCTTTTCAATGTACTCAGTTTTCTAGATTTAGAAATAACCTCATGGTTTAATTCAAACTATTGTAATGTCTATTTCTAGCTCTTTCATCATAAACTTTTCTCTTATCCTTGTAATTTACAAGTACTTTTTTTCTGTGTTCCCCTAATTTACTTACATCACTTTTTCTGTCTAAATAATTTATCTCTTTTGACTATATTTTTGTATACAGCGAGATATTGGTCTATACCTAGTTTTTGCTTAACTGCTTTCCAGTTTTCCTAGAAATTTTTTTTTCAAATGTTGAGATCTTATCACAAAAGCTTGGATTATTGAGTTTGTCAAACATTAGATTACTATGGTCATTTAGTACTGTGCATTCTGTACCTAATCTATTTCACTGACACAGCACTATTTTTCTTAGTCAATACCAGATTGTTTTACTACTTTGTAATATAGTTTGAAATCTAGTACTGCTAAGTCTACCTTTACATATCCCTCCTGATTTCATTGATATTCTTGATGATTAGTTTTTTCTAGATGAATTTTAAAATTGTTTTTTCTAGATCCATAAAAGGATTTTTTGGTACTTTGATTATTATGGCACTGAATAAATAAATTAACTTAGGTAGAATTGTCATTTTTGTGATATTAACTCAACCTGTCCATGATCAATTAATATTTTCCAACTGTTTATATCTATCTTTATTTGTGTGAAAAGTGTTTTGTAATTGTGTTCATATAATCTCCGGCTTCATCTTGGCAGAGAGACTCTCAAGTATTTTATATTGTCTGCAGTTATTTTAAATCTAATTTCCCTTTTTATCTCTTGCTTCTGGGGTTTTGTTGGTATTATATAGAAGTATAGATGATTTCTGTGGGTTTATTTTATATCCTGCAACTTTGCTGAAGTTGTTAATTGTTTCAACTAGTTTCTTTAATTGATTCTAAGCATAGCATTTTATGATATTCAAAGATTGATAGTTTTGTTTCCACATTGCATGTTTTTAATTCTTCATTTTGTTTTTCTTTTTTTTTAAATTGGTATGGATAGCTTACTTAGTAGAATACTGAATACTATTAGTGATAATGGACATCTTTGCTTTAACCCTGATTTTATTGGGATTGACTTCACGTTAATCCCCATTGCAGATATTGTTTATTCTTGATTTTAGATAGATATTACTTATCTTTTTAATAAAGACTTTATTGAATTATGTTTTGGGGCTTTTTTTATTAGGAATGGATGCTATTTTTTGTTTTAAAAAAACTTTTTCTGCATCCATTGATTATAATCATATGATTTTTGTTGGTTCTGTTTTTACTATGGCCAAATACACTGATAGTGTTCTTAGGCCTGCATTTCCATTATAAATATCAACTCCTCATTGTGTATTATCTTTTTGACATACTGTTGTAATCTACTTGCTAGTATTTAAATTCAATTGTTGTCATCAATATTAATTAAGGAACTTGGTCTATAGTTTTCTTTCTCTGTTTTTGCTTTCCTTGATTTAGGTGTTGAAATGATATCTGTGTTATAAAAAAGAATTTGGTAAGATTCCTCCCAGTTTATATAAAATAGATTAATCATTCATTAAATGTTTGGTAGAATTCACTTGTAAATCCACCTGGTCCAGTTTTTTTCCCCTTTAACAATCTCATTGATGGCCATTTCAAATTAATTTCCCATGATAGGGTTATTTATTTATATTTATGATATTTCCCTTTTTATTAATCTGGGCAATTTATGTTTGTGTGAATATTTGTCCATTTCTTAAATTGTCAGTTTTATCATTATATGGTTATATTGTTATACAGTTTGTTCTTAAATTGTCAGTTTTATCATTATACAGTTTGGCAAAATAATTCCTAATAATTGCTTCAATTTCATCTTTCTTGGTGAGGCATTTACCGTTTTTATTTTGGATACTAATAATTTCATTTTTTCTTTGTTTTTATTTAAATCAAATTAACTAATGGTTTTTCAATTGTGATTTTTTTCATAAAAGTCAGTTCAAGTTTTATTTATTAGTTCAATAGTTTTCTTACTTTCAACTTAATCTCTTCTCTGATTTTCAGGATTGTCATTTTGATATTTAATTGGGGGGGATTAATTTGTTCCTTTTTCTAGTATTTTTTTAAGTTGCATGCCCAATTCATTGATTTTCTCTTCCTCTCTCTCTTTTGTTAATTAATAAATTAATTTATTTTCAGTCTTCAACATTTACTTCCACAAGATTTTGAGTTCCAAATTATCACAACATCTCACCCATTCTCCACTCCAACTGACATACATTCTGAATACCCCTTCCCCTAGTCTGCCTTCTCTTCTATCTCTCCCCCCCTTCTCTTACCCCTTCCCCATCTGTTTTCTTGTAGGGCAGGATAGATTTCTGAATCCCATTTCCTTTATTTCCTATTTCTCAAATATCATCTTTCCATGTAGGAATGTAAACAGTTCAACCTTAATAAGTCTCTTATGATTTCTCTTTCCTGTTTACCTCTTCATGTTACACTTGAGTCTTGCATTGGAAAGTCAAATTTTCTATTCAGCTCTGGTCTTTTCACCAAGAATGCTTGAAAGTCCTCTATTTCAGGGGCAGAGCCAAGGTGGTGGAGGGAAAGCAGTGACTGTCTTGAGCTGTCTCCCAAAGCCCTGCAAATATCTAAAAAAATGGCTCTAAACAAATTCTAAAGCAGCAGAACCTACAAAAAGACAGAATGAAACAAATTTCCAGCCAAAGACAGCCTGGATGGTTGATCTGAAAGATATATTGTGTCGGGCAGGGAGCAGACTGCAGTTCCATGTGGGCAAGCAGGCTGCAGCGAACGTGGAGCAGGCCTCAGAGGACTGAATTGCTGGCAGCTGTGGTGGGTTCCAGACTTCTCAATCCACGAACACCAAAGACAACTTAGAAGGTCAGTGGGAAAAGTCTGTGACTGTGGTGAGAGAGGAGCTAGGTCTCAGCTGCAAGTCTTGAGCATGGCCTGGGGCCTCAGCTTTTTCCTGAGCTTCCACCCCAAAGACTGAGGGGGAATCGAGTGGCTGATCAGAGAGGGATTGCAGTGATCTCTTTGCTAGTGCTGAGGCAGGAATCTCTTGGTGCTTGGATCTGGGTCACAGTTCTGAGGGGTGGTCCTGGGGTGAGAAGGAGCACTGGCATGGTGGAGCTTGTAGTGGTAGAAAGGAAACACCTCGTCCCTTATCAAACCACATTAGAAGAACTGAAAATTTACAGGTCCCTAGAAGTATCTCTGAAAATAGCCATACAAACCCCTGAAGCTTGTGACAGTATATTCTCCACATTGGAAGCAGATTTTTACCTTAACAAAGAGTTTAAAACTCAAGTAATAGGCTGGAATCATGAGTAAGCAGCACAAAAAGAGTTAGACTATATTATCTTACTTTGGTGACAAAGAATATCAAAACACACAACCAGAAGAGGAAAACAAAGTCAAAGCTCGTACATCCAAAGCCTCCAAGAAATATATGAATCAATCCCAGGCCTTGG
>NW_020954569.1:9242481-9246425 GCF_900497805.2 Vombatus ursinus
AGAGAAGGGGGGGAGAGATAGAAGGGAAGGCAGACTAGGGGAAGTGGTATTTAGAATGCATTCCATCTTGGGGTGGGGGAGGGGCAAAATGGGGTGAAAATTTGGAACTCAAAACCCTTTAACATTTATTATGATTTCTTTGGTATACAAACCTACTAGAGGTATTTTTGGATCGAAGAGTATCCACAGTTTGTTTGTCCTTTGGGCATAATTCTAAATTGCTCTCCAGAAGCATTGGATCAGTTCACAACTCCACCAGCAATGCATGAAGGTTCCAATTTTCTTACATCTTCTCCAACATGTGTCCTTTTTCTTTTTTGTCATGTTAGTAAATCTGATAGGTATGATATGGTACTTCAGAGTTCTTTTAATTTGCATTTCTTTAATCAATAGTGACTAAGAGCATTTTTTCATATAGCTAAAGATAGCTCTAATTTCTTCATCTGAAAGCTGCCTGTTCATATCCTTTGACCATTTACCAACAGGGGAATGATTTATATTCTTAGAAATTTGACTCAGTTCTCTATATATTTCAGAAATGAGACCTTTATTCAAAACACTGGTTATAAAAATTATTTCACAGCTCTTTGCTTCCCTTTATATCTTGGTGGCATTGGCTTTCTTTGTGCGGAACCTTTTTAATTTGATGTAATCCAAATTATTCATTTTGCATTTCATAATATTCTCTATCTCTTGTTTCTCCATAAATTCTTATCTTATCCATAGATCTGATGGGTGAACTATTCCTTGCTCTCCTAATGTGCTAATAATAGTATCACCCTTTATATCTAATTCATATACCCATGTTGCCCTTAACTTGATATACAGTGAAATATGTTAGTCTCTGCCTAGTTTCTGCCATAGTATTTCCCAGCTTTCCCAGCAGTTTTTGTCAAATAGTGAGTGCTTATTCCAGTTGCTGGAGTCTCTGGGTTTATCAAACAGTAGATTACTATAGTGGTTGACTACTGTGTCCTCTGTATTTAACCTATTCCACTGATCTACCACTCTATTTATTATTGAATACCAAATAGTTCTGATGATTGCTACTTTATAATATAGTTTTAGATCTGGTATAGCTAGCTCACTTTCCCTTGCATTTCTTTTCATTAATTTCCTTGATATTCTAGACCTTTTGTACTTCCAGATGAATTTTGTGATTTTTTTCTAGCTCTATGAAATTATTTTTGGTAGTTTGATTCGTATGGCACTGAATAAGTAAATTAATTTAGGTAGAATTATCATTTTTATTGTATTACCTTGGCATCCCCATGAGCAGCTAATGTATTTCCAGGTATTTGGATTTGACTTTATTTGCGTGAAAAATGTTTTGTAATTATGTTCATATAATTCCTGGGTTTGTCTTGGCAGGTAGACTCCCAAATATTATATATTGTCTTCAGTTCCTTTAAGTGGAATTTCTCTTTCTATCTCTTGCTTCTGGGCTTCATTAGTAAAATATAGAATTGCTTATTTTATTAATCTGTCTTTTGATTTTCAGAACTTCTAATTTAACATTTTATTGGGACTTTTAATTTGTTCTTTTTCTAGTTTTTTTAAATTGTACACCCAATTCATTGATCTTCTCTTTCCCTATTTTATAAAAATAGGGAAACTAAACTCAACCTGTGCCCTCTCTCTATCTATCTATAACTATATATACATACATATAATTTTTCCCCTCCAGCTACCCTTATACTGACAAAGGTCTCATGAGTTACAAATATCATCTTTCCATGCAGGAATGTAAACAGTTCAACCTTAATAATCCTCTTATGATTTTCTCTTTTCCCTATTATATAAAATTTCCCCTAGGAACTGCTTTGACTGCATCCCATGAGTTTTAATATGTTGTCTCATTAAAGTCATTCTCTTGAATGAAGTTATTGATTTTTTCTATGATTTTTTGTTTGACCCACTCATTCTTTAGGTTTATATTATTTCATTTCCAATTAATTTTAATCTATCTTTCCATGGTCCTTTATTACATGTAATTTTTATTGCATCATGATCTGAAAAAGGATATATTCATTACTTCTGTCTTTCTGTATTGGATTGCAAAGTTTTTATGCTCTATGACCTGGCCAATTTTTGTGTAGGTGCCATGTACCACTGACAAAAACAGTATATTCCTTTTTATCCCCTTTCTATCTATTCAATTTTCTTCAGAGGTCCACCATACCTAATGCTGATAAAATTATATTTACCTCCTTAACTTCTTTTCTGTTTGTTTGTTTGTTTGTTTGTTTTTGTGGTTAGAATTGTCTAGTTCTGAGATGGGGAGGTTGTGGTCCCCTACTAGTATAGTTTTCCTTTCTATTTCTTCCTGTAACTCACTTAACTAGTCCTCTAAAAATTTAGATGTTATTTCAATTGGTGTATATATATATATATATATATATTTAGTATTGATATTATTTGGTTGAATCTTGTACCTTTTAGCAGGATATGGTTTCCTTCCTTATCTCTTTTAATTAGATCTATTTTTGCTTTTGCTTCGTCTGAGATCAGGATTGCTACCTCTGTTTCTTTGTTTGTTTTTAAATTCAGCTGAAACATAATATATTCTACTCCAGCCTTTTACCTTTACTCAGTGTATATCTTTCTGCTCATGTTTCTTGTAAACAACACATTGCAAGATTATGGTTTTTAATCCATTCTGCTATGCACTTCTGTTTTATGGGAGAGTTCATTCCATTCACATTCACAGTTATGATTGCTAACTATGTCTTTCTCTCCATTCTATTTCTCCCCTATTTATGGTTTTCTTTTGCCTTTCTCCCTTTCCCTACTTCACCAGTGTTTTACTTCTGACCACCACCTTCTTTAGTCTGCCCTCCCTTCTATCAACTCCCTTCCCCTTTCTTTCCCTTTTCCCCTACTACTTCTTCCCTGCCTTCTATCCACCCCTCCCCTTTCTTTCCCCTTTCCCCCCCTAATTTCTATTGGGTAAGATAGATTTCTTCACCCAAATGAGTGTCTATGGTGTTCTCTCTTTGAGCAAAATCCAATGAGAGCAAAGTTCACACAATAATCACCTCCCTCCCTTCTTTGCTTCTACAGTAATAGGTCTTGGCACCTGTTCATGTGATATGACTTACCCTTTTCTGTCTGTTCCTTTTCTCCTTTCCCAGTACAATATTCCTTTTTTCATTCCTTTATAAATTATTGCTTTTAGCATCACATCAAAGTCAACTTATACCCACACCCTTTTTTCTATGTATACCCCTTCTCAATGTTGCAATCAAGATACAATTCTCATGAGTTACACATAGCATCTTCCCATCTAGTGATGTAAACAGTTCAACTTTATTGAATAACATTTTTTATTTCCTGTTTATCTTTTTATACTTCTCTTGAGTTTTGTATTTGAAGAATGATTTTTCTGTTCAGCTTTGTTTTTTTCATCTGGAAAGTTTGGAAATCTCCTATTTCACTTCAAGTTTATCTCCTACCTTGAAAAATTATCCTCAATTTTGTTGGATAGGTGATTCTTCATTGTAATCCAAGCTCCTTTGCTTTATAGAATATCATATTCCAGGCCCTCCAATACTTTAATGTAGAAGCTGCTAGGTCCTACATAATCCTGACTTTGGTTCCATGTTATTTAAATTGTTCTTTTCTGGCTGTTTGCAGTATTTTGTCTTTGACATGATAATTCTGGAATTTGCCTACAATATTCTTGGTATTTTCAACTTGGGATCTCTTTTAGGAGGTGATCTGTGGATCCTTTAGATGACATTTTACCTTCTGATTCTAGGACCTCAAGGCAGTTTTCCTCGATTTCTTGAAAGATGCTGTCTAGGCTCTTTTTTTGATCATGGCCTTCAGAAAGACAAACAATTCTTAAAATATCTCCCTGGATCGATTTTCCAAATCAGTTCTTTTTCCAATGAGGTATTTTATAGTCTCTTCTATTTTCTTTTCATTCTTTTGATTTTGTT
>NW_020954569.1:9246461-9249587 GCF_900497805.2 Vombatus ursinus
TGGCTGATTCTTAAAGTCTCATGGAGTCATTAGCTTCCACTTGCCCAATTCTAATTTTTAACGAATTGTTTTCTCCAGTTAGTTTTTGTACCTCCTTTTCCATTTGACCAATTCTACTTTTTAAAGAGTTGTTTTCTTCAGTGGATGGTTTTTTTTTTTTTTTACCATTTGATTAGTTGTATTTTTTTATGGAATTTTTTTCTTCAATCGATTTTTGTCTTTTTCTTTTCAAAGCTTTTGACTCTCTCTTGCATACTTCTCATTTCTTTTCTCAAATGTTTTTTTCTACCTCCCTTATTTGACTTTTAAAATCATTCTTGGGCTTTTTGAACTTGAGATGAATTCACCTTCCTCTTTGAGGTTTCAAATGTTGGTACATTGACAATGCTGTCCTCTTCTGAGTTTGATTTTTGATTTTCCCTGTCATCACAGTAATTCTCAATGGTCAATGTTTGTTTTGCTTTTTGTTCATCATGTTTCCCTATTTCCTGGCTTTTAAAATTAAACTCCGCTTCTGGGGCACAGGGGACACTGTCCCAAGCTTCTTGTGCTGGGGGCTAGGGCCTTTGTCACTTATTTTGTGTGCTGAGGCCACAGGTGCTGGCAGCTGGAAGCTTTAGGGGTCTTGCAACTTACCTGGTGCTGAGCTAGATTTCTAGTAGTGGTATCTGGTGTGAGTTAAGACCTAGTCAAGTTTCTCTGTTTTCCAGTGCTACATTGAAATGAAGGTCTATTCACTGGAAGACATTTATCCACCTGGGGCTATGCAGGACCATGTGGATGTCTAGGCACTGGAGTATGTCTTGCTGTTGGTTTGTTGGAATTCTTCCTGTCTGGCAATGTGCTCTTCTTTTATCCGAGTGCAACAGAACTTTCTTGCCAGTCCTTAAAGTTTTCTAGGCTAAAAGACTGCTCCACTCTGATTTTCCTCTGGCTCTACTGTTCCAAGATTTTTCCTGGGGTGCTATTTTCTGTTTTTTTGAGGTTAATATGGGAGAGTGACAATGATCAACTGCTTACTCTGCCATTTTAGGTCCAAGAACTCCCAAATTAACTTTTATTTTGGGGGTGAGACAATCAGGGTTAATTGACTTGCCCAGAGTCACATGGTTAGTAAGTGTCAAGTGTCTGAAGTCAGATTTGAACTTAGATCCTCCTGACTCCAAGGCCAGAGCTCTATCCACTGTGCCACCTAGCAGTTCCCCCTTGCAATCTATGCTTCTACAGCTCTTCATTGAATGCTATTTTTATTAAATTCAGTCTTCCTGCTTTCCGCATTTGATGGTGAGGTTGTTGTTGTTGTTGTTGTTGTTGGTGGTGGTGGTGGTGGTGATTTCCTCAGTTATTTTTCTCACGTCTGTCTCTGTGACCCCATCTGTATTTTCTTGGCAAAAAATATGAAAATACTAGAGTGGTTTGCCATTTTTTTCCTCCAGCTTATTTCACAGGTGAAGAACTGAGACAAATGGGGTTAAATGACTCATCCATGGTCACACAGCTAGTAAGTATCTGAGGCCTGATTTAAACTCAGGAAGATGAGTCTTCCTGACTTCAGGCCTAGCACCCTATCCACTGCAACATCTAGATGACCCTTGTGAGGTTTTTAATTACCTAATATATAGTCAATTTTTGTGAAGGTACCACATACAACTGAGAAAAAATATACTACTTTTTGTTCTTATTGAGTTTTCTCCAGAAATCTATCATATCTAACTTTTCTAAGATTTTATTCATCTTCTTGAATTAGTTATTTTATGGTTAGATTTATCTAGCTCTGAGAGAAGAAAGTTGAGATTTCCCATTAGTATGACTTTGCTGTCTATCTCCTCTTGCAATCCGTTTAACTTTTTCTTTAAGTATTTAGTTCCTATGCTATTTGGTGCATAGATTTTAATTTTTATAATGATATTATTTCATTATCTATGGTTTCTTTTAGCAAGATGTAGTTTCCAACAGAAGGTCAAGAATACCAATGGAATTAATGAAAAGAAATGCAAGGGAAAGTGAGCTAGCCATACCAGACCTAAAACTGTATTATAAAACAGCAGTCATCAGAACTGCTTGGCCTGGCTAAGAAATAGAGTGGTGGATCAGTGGACTAGGTTAGGTACAAAAGACACAGTAGTCAATGACTATAATAATCTAACATTTGATAAATCCAAAGACTCCAATTTCTGTAATAAGAACCCATTATTTGACAAAAACTGCTGGAAAATTTAAAAAGAGTATGGCAAAAACTAGGCAGTGACCAACATCTTTCATGGTATACCAAGATAAAGTAAAAATAGGTGCATGATTTAAACATAAAGGGTGATACCATAAGCAAATCAGAAGAGCAAGGCATAGTTTACTTCTCACTTCTATGAAGGAGGGAAGAATTTATGACCAAACAAGAGATAGAGAACATTATGGAACACAAAATGAACAATTTTGATTATATTAAGTTCAAAAAGTTTTTACACAAATAAGCTAATGCAACCAAAATTAGAAGGCAATCAGAAAACTGGGAAACAATTTTTACAGCCAGTGTCTCTGATAAAGCCCTCATTTCTAAAATATATGGAGAACTGAGGCAAATTTCTAAGAAGTCAAGTCACTTCCCTACTGATATACGATCAAATGATATGAACAGGCAGTTTTCAGATAAAAAAAATTAAAGCTATCTATAGTAACATGAAAAAAAATGCTCTAAACCACTATTCATTAGAGAAATGCAAATTAAAACATCTCTGAGGTAATATTTCACACCTATGAGATTGGCTAGTATGACAGAATAGGAAAATGATAATTTTGGAGACTATGTGGGGAAATTGGAACATAATGCACTGTTGTTGAAATTGTGAACTGATCCAACCATTCTGAAGAGCAATTTGTAACTACTCCCAAAGGACAATCAAACTGTGCATATTTTTTGATTCAGCAATACCTCTACTAGGTCTGCAACACAAAGAGATCATAATAAAGGGAAAAAAGACCCACAGGTACAAAAGTATTTATAGCAGGTCTTTTTGTGGTGGCAAATAATTGGAAATAGAGGGGACATCCATCAATTGGGGAGTGACTGAATAAGTTGTGGTATATAAATGTAATGGAATACCACTGTTCTGTAAGAAAAGATGAGCAGGC
>NW_020954569.1:9249601-9259874 GCF_900497805.2 Vombatus ursinus
TCAGAAAAACCTGGAAAGACTTACATGAACTGATGCTGAGTGAAGTGAGCAGAACCAGGGGCAACATTTTGTGATAAATTTTGACAGACTTAGCTCTTCTCAATACAATATACACATCTAAGACAATTCCAAAAGATTCATGAAAGAAAATGGTAACCATATCTAGATAAAAAATGACAGAGTCTGAATGCAGATTGAAGCAAATTATTTTCTTTCTCTTTTTTTTTCTTTCTTGTGGATTTTCAGTTTTGTTCTGATTCTTCTTTCATAACATGACTGATGTGGAAGTATATTTAATATAATTGTGCATGGATAACCTATCTCAGATTGCACATTGTTTTGAGCAGTGGGGAGGGGCGTAAGGGAGTGAAAAAAATTGAAACTAAATATCTTAAAACAAAAAAAATTAAGAAAGATGTAATTTCACTGTTTATCCCTTTTAAATAGGTCAAATTCCCTTTTTGCTTTGTCCGAGATCATGATTGCTACCTCTGCATGTTTTTTAACTTTAGCTGAAGCGTAATAGATTCTGCTCCAGGCCATTACTTTAACTTTATATATCTCTCTGTTTCAGGTGTGTTTTTTGTAAGCAACATATTGTTAGATTCTGGTGTCTAATCCATTTTGCTCTCTGCTTCATTTTATGGGTGGGTAAGTTCATCCCATTAGAATTAACAGTCATGATTACTAGTTGTTCATTTACTTCCATCTTATTTTTCTTCTATTTATCATTCTTTCCTTCTCTCTCATTATCCTGTCTCTCTTCCAATTCTGTTTTGCTTTTTACCATTGCCTTCTTTTTTTCTGACTTATCTTTTATCGCCCCTCCATTTCTCTTATCCCCTTTTTTCCTACTTCCTTTTGGGTTAAGATAGATTGCTATTACCATTTCAGTACCTATCTATCTTTCTTTACCTTTTGGTAAAACTTTAGATATGAGTAAAATTCGAGTATTGTTATCCCTCCTCCCATCCCCACCATTTTCTTCTCCACTGTAAAAGCTCTTTCTTTTACATTTAAGTGAGATAATTTTTCCCATTCTTTTTCTATTTCCTTCTGTTTCTTAGTTTCCTAGGGAATTTCTCTTTCTCACTTATCCAATTTTTATATTATCCCAACATAATCAACTGACTCCCAACTCCTCTTTTTTATTTATTTATTTTTTTAGGCAATTGGAGTTAAGTGACTTGCCCAGGGTCACACAACTAGTAAGTGTCAAGTGTCTAGTCTGAGGCCTGATTTGAACTCAAGTCTTTCTGACGCCAAGGCTGGTGCTCTATCCACTGTGCCACCTAGCTGCTCCAAAACTCCTCTTTCTATGTGGAATTCTTTTAACTGCATTTATGATAAAGTTATTAAAGATACATGTATCATCTTCCCACATAGAAAAATAAACTGTTAAACCTTATAGAATCCCTAAGGAGTTCAATTTCATGTTTACCTTTTGATGCTTCCCTTTAGTCTTGCATTTGAAAGTCAAATTTTCTATTCAGCAATGGTCTTCTCATCAGGAATGTTTAAAAGTCCTCTATTTCATTAAATATCCTTTTTTTTTTCCTCTGGAAGAATTACATTCAGTTACTCAGTTATTATCCTAGCTCTTTTGCCTTCTAGAATATAAGCAATATAATGCAAGCCCTCTGTTCTTCTAATTTGGTAGCTGCTAAATCTTTTGTGATCCTTACTATGCTTTCACTGTATTAGAATAGATTCTTTTTGGCTGCTCAAAGTATTTTTTCTACCCCACATTATAGATTTTTCTTTCTGAACTTCTAAGTTCTCTTGGGCAGCAAGAATTTCTCACTCTGACCTTTTGTTGGCTCTGCCACTCCAGAATTTGATTCAAGGTGTTATTTTAAAGTTGTTTGGATGACAAAGTTGGAAGGTCTTAGCTGAGTACATTTTCTATTCCACCATCTTGACTCCATCCCCCGTCACCTTGGTTTTATTGAGAGTGGACAAAAATTTTGCTTAATTTCTACACCATGTTGGGGCCACTAAGTATGCATCTAATTCTAACATAACTGGTTGGGAATCTGAATCCATCTCTCAGCTCCTGTTGGCCTTGATTCTGACACCATTTCTCTTCAGTGGTGATTCCTGATCAAAACTTGACTGATTAGAGTCATAGCTGAAAATTCTGCTTATTGTCATCCTTAGACAAATCATCAGAACATGTGCCCTGAGAGGCTTTTTTTTTTTTGCCTATGCAAGACAACAAAATAAGGGACTGGTTTCTGATCTGATATGAATGGACAGTTTACAAGGGAAATACAATGATGGATTCAGTCTGAATACCAGGGGAACTTCCAAAACTAAGAAGGAGAAACTCTCTGTTTGCACAGTTCTGATAGCATGTTCTGTTGGAATCAATCAATTGCTGGAAAGCAATCAATATGTTTCAACAATCCTACTTTAAATGTGCAGAGAAAAGTAGTCAGACTATCAGTAAAAGGTCATATCTGCCATTTATCTTTATATGATACGGCCTTTACTGTCTTTATGGAAAGTAGAAATTTCATGAAACTCATTTTACTTTTTATAGTCTGTTTGTTTTTATGTCATTTACTTGTGCATTTTTGCTTTCTTTATCATGGTGTGTTTTCACAGCTGTCTCTTCCTTTTTAACTATCTTTAACTCAGGGTGGATTCTTTCAAACATAGGTAGTTATGTTTATTAACTGTCAGCCACCCAGGATCTTCATGGTAGTGGTAGAGGAGAGAATACTGTTAATAAAGCATTTTTGTTGGCTAATAGGTCAGAGAAATATTGTAGACAAAGTATACATGATATTTAGTAAGATCAGTCATGATATCCTTCTGGACAAGATGGAAAAATATGGACTGCATAATATAGTAAAGTAGATTCGTAGGTGGTTAAACACACAGAAATCTAGATGGGGAAACTATATGAGGCTTTATTGATTATCTCAGTCAAATTTTATTATTTTCCAGGTCAAATGCCTATATTTTCAAAATATTGATTAATGTATTGATATAAACCAGGAAGGAAGTTACTAGTGTCATACTACATTATTAAATTTAAAAAATCATGTCTTATTCAAGAATTTTATTATTCATCTGAAGAGAGCCTTTGATGTATCATGCTTAACAAATATATGAATGGCACAATATTGGGAAGGATAGTTAGCATATTAAGCAACACATTTGGAATTTAAGGAAATTTTTACAGGGGCTTGGATAAATCTAATAATAAATTTAAAACAAAAATACAATTTTGCATTTAATTTTTTAAAAAAATTAATGACACATTTAAATTTAGGATATGAAACTCATGGCTGAACAGCAGTTCACATGAAAAAGACTCAGTAGTTTTACTTGACTAAAAGGTCAATATAAATTAATTATTCTATGTGACAGCCAAATGTGCTATCATGATCTTATACTGCATTAATGGAAGAATAGAATCCAGGTCAAGGGCTACTCTACATTGCTCTGACAAAATTTAGTACATTTTTTTCAATGTGTGCAGTAATATTCACATAAGAGAAATATTCACACATATATTAAACTCAAACAAAAATAAGGTTCTTGAACATATCAGAGATCAATCAACTAGTCAATCAATACACATTTTCAAGCACATAGTAAGTGATAAAGTAGTAGGCAAATGTAAAAATAAAGATATAAAAAGTGTAACTGCTCCTACCCTCAAGGAACTTACATTCCAATGGAGGAATAGAGATTTCTATTCAATATAAAGAAAACATTACCCATGGGGTGGAAGGTATTAGCCTCTGAATGACAAAATAAGATTTCATGAAGAAAAAGTTTGATTTGATGCAAAATGAATAGTTTTTTTAATTACATTAATTTTTTTTTTTGCATAAACAAAGTCAATGCAACCAAGATTAGAAAGAAAGCAAAAAGCCTGGAAAGATTTTTTTGTAGCCAATGTCTCTGATAAAGGCCCCATTTCTAAAATACGTAGAGAACTAAATTAAATTTATAAGAATACAACTCATTCTCCAATTGGTAAATGGTCAAATGATGTGAGCAGTCAATTTTCAGATGAAATTAATGCTATCTACAATTGAATGAAAAAATGCTCCTAATCACTATTGATTAGAGAAATGAAAATTAAAATAACTCTTAGGTAATATCTCATACCTATTAGATTGGCTAATATGACAGAAAAGGAAAATGATAAATGTTGAAGACATTGGGAAATTGAAACCTTATTGCATTGTTGCTGGAGTTGTGAACTGATCCACCCATTTTGGAAAGCAGTTTGGGACTATGACCAAAGGACAACCAAACTGTGCATACACTTTCATCCATCAATGCCACTACTATGTCTGTATGTCAAAAAGATCATAAAGAAGGGAAAAAGACCTATGTGTACAAAAGTATTTATAGCAGCTCTTTTTGTGGTGCAAAGAATTGGAAATTGAGGGATTGGCCATCAATTGGGGAATGGCTGAACAAGATATGGTATATGAATGTAATGGAATATTATCATTATATAGGAAATGATGAGCAGGTGGATTTCAGAAAAAAAACATGGAAAAACTTACATGAACTGGTGCTGAGTGAAGTGAACAGAACCAATAGAAAACTGTGCACAGTAGCAGCAACATTGTCTGATGATCAACTTTGATTGATTTAGCTCTTCTCAACAATACAATGATCCTAGGCAATTCCAAAAGATTCATGATGAAAAGTGCTGATCACATCCAGAGAAAGAAATATGGAGTATGAATAGAGATTGAAGCATACTATTTTCACTTGTTTTTCTTTCTCATGTTTTTTTTAATCTTTTGTTCTGATTGTTCTTTCACAACATGACCAATGTGGAAATATGTTAACATGCTTGTTCATGTATAACCTATATCAGATTGCTTACTATCTTGCAGAAGGGGGAGAAAAAATTGAAACTAAAAATCTTATACAATGAATGTTGAAAACTATCTTTACATGTAATTGGGAAAAATACTATTAAATGTAAAAAAAACAAGTGTAAAAACAAAAAAAAAGTTTCATTCATGTATTTCAGGCATGGAAGATCATTAGTGAAACAAAATATGAAGAAGAGAGATGAAAGGTCACATGTAGGTAATAACAAGTCAGCCAGAATGTCTGGTCTTGCTAGGGCTTACTGGGGAATTATATGTAAAAAGTTAGGAAAGGTAAGACAAGGCTAATTTTGGGGGGAAAATGTGAATATTAGAGAACCCTTGATGTAATAGGAAGTCATTGTTTTTGTTTAGAAGAGCTCAGAGCTGTTTTACGAAAACCATTTCAGCACTTGGGTGAACTATGAATTGGAGAGGAGAGAGACTTGACTCAGGTAAGCTAATTAGGTGGCCATTGAAGTAGTGCAGGGGAAAGGCAGTGAGGACCTTAATGAGGAGGGGTCTATGTGAGGGAATATAATACACATGAGAGAATTTTTAAGTAGAAATTACATGACTTGGTAACAGATTTGCTATGTAATGGGAGACAGAGGGAGAATTTAGAGTAACACTAAATATGTAAAATTAGATGACTATGAAGGTATCTTTACTAGAAATAGGAAAGGTGAGAAAAAGAGGAGACATATTGAGTTCTTTTCTGGACATGTTGAGGTCACAATGACTATGGATATGGAGTACAAACATCCACTAGGCATTTTGTGAGTATAGCTCAGGGGGGAGACTAGGCCCATAAGTATAGATTTTGGATTCATTTGCATAGAAATAACAAAATTATTAGTATTGATAAGGACAACAACAGAATTAGCAGAGAAAAAAAGAAAGTTCAGTACAAAGCTTTGGTGTATATTCACAGTCACTGAGGAGTGATATTATTATCCAGTAGAGACAACTGGGAATTGGTCATTCACATAGACAACAAAAAATTAGCAGAGTGGAGGGGACTTAGAATGAGAATGTGGTCAACAGCATCAAATATTGCAGAAAGGTAAAGAAGAATAAGATTTGAGAAATGACTGTCTGAATTTTTATAACTTTGGAGGGAATAGCTTCAGCTGAATGAAAATACTTGAAGGCATAGGTCAGAAGGTTTGCAAGTAAAATAATAATAGGTAATGAAGTGTAGGCATTGAGTATGGAGACCTTTTTCAAGAATTTTACTAGGGAAAGAGATATAGGGGGATAGCTATCCAATATAGTAGGATATAACTAAGATTAATTAGACAAACTGCCTCTGAAAGAAAAAAAAAGATGTGTTGGGAAAATGGTAGTTGTTTTCAAATGAAGTGTGACTATCTGGAATAGAGATTAGACAGATGAATTAATAACTTCATTTATTGATTAATTCTTTATTATTCTAGAGATAAGAACTAGGAAGAAAAGTTGGAAAATAAAAGGGGATAAATTCTGAATCAACACAAGGTGGACCTTATCTAAAAATTATAATGGCCCCAAAATGAGCTTGTTAGGTGGTGATTTACATATCAGTAGAAGTTTGCAGAGTATAGATGACTAACTTGGAAGTGGTGTTGATGGGACTGATAAATAGAGTGGGAAATTATACTGGAGTTAACTGATAACATGTCTTCTAAGTAAAATATTTGGACATCACATTCAGAATATTGATTATATGTTCTTCATAGGACATGTGAAAAGTGCTAAATAAAAATATTTTAATATATAATTATATAATAGTAATAATATATAAGATCAAGACAAATTATGTGGGGAGACATGAACATCATAGTACTCTAATCCCTTTGAGATGCCTCATATTCAAATACAGACATTATTAACACAGTCTCATGCATATATACCATGTTGCCCTTCCAGTCAAAAGAAATGAAAATAAAAAGATTGTTGAGAGATACTGACATAGCTAACTCCCTTAAAGTTTTAAAAAATTCAACACATTTACAGAGTAAACAAATGGATGCAATTAAATATCTGCTCTAGCTAGATCTATTCTAAAGGGTCATTTAAATCACTATTCAATTTAATAATATTAGTCTTAGAATACTTTTTTATTTGACAGTAAAGTACTCAACTTAATTTCACAAAAGTGACAAAAAACAGATGATAAAGAAGGGATGTTAAAGATTTTCCTGGAGATTATTTCAAGCTTCATCACTTTAGAGTTACTAATTCAACTGAGAGTTTGAAATCTCTTTTTAAAATGCTATGCAGGTTAAGAGGAGTTAATTTTACTGTAGTTGCAAAACTAGATACTGAAATGTACCATGAGTAGGTTTGCATTTTAATCTGTTATGAGCACCCTGTGTTAATTACATTCATCCCTTTAAATTTAATTTTCCTGTTTCTAACACCTACTTTCCTTGACACATAAAACAATTTACTTTGATAATGGAAGTAAAGTATGATAATGTTTCATCCCATGTTTAAATGTTTGCTACATGATATTAAATTTTCCTTTATTAGATTGTATAAAAGCATTATAAACTTTAAATTGAGTTGGATAGGTAATGTTACACAACACAGTTGTCTGTTGAAATTCTTTTTTTTTAAAGGATACATATTATTTTCATTAAACTTTCAGAAATTGCAGATTATGCCATTATCATGTAAATTTACACTTTTGAAATATAAATAAAACTGTAATTTGACTGTTTTCAATTGAATCCAACATTAAATGCCTACTTTATGTTTTGTTAGGATTCAAATGGCACAGTCCTTCCCCTTATGGAATTTTTAATCTACAAAGAATAGTCAGACATATATATGTATAGGAATGCAATGACAGAATATGAAAAGGATGAAAGCAATATCTATGAAAGTGCTATAAGAAATTTGATTGAAGTTATATAGGGAGCTTAAGGGAAGATTCTTTGAGGAGGTATAAACTAAATTGTGTTTTTTTCTTATAGAATACTTATTTGTATATCTATAACTATATCATTACCTATCTGATTTGACTGTAAGTTTCCTGTGGACAGGAGTTTGCTATTTTTTATTTTTGTAAACCCACCACCTATGATTGTCCTTTGCATAGAGTTGGCATTTTAAAAATGTAGAATGGAATGATACATAAATGACTAAAAATGAATTTCAATAGGGGGACTTTTGGAGAGAATGTGTCTGATGTGTCAGACTTGGAGTCTTAAAAATATTCTGGGCAAAGAAAAGGTCATTTAAAAATGTACTATGTGCAACAAACAAGAAAGTGAGTAAAGATGAAAAATCTTCCTGTTACCTCACTTTTTTCCAATAAAATGAGAACCAAAGGTTTAACTGAGAAAGGTTCCTAGTGGAAGAATGATCAGGGAGTGCTTATTTTGAAATCAGAAAGACAGACAGCAAAGTGGGAATAACAGAAGAGTTCTAAACAAGTCATGCCAAATCAAAATACATTTATTAAATGATTACTATGTGTCAGGCAATATAGAAAGCACTGGTAAGAGACAGAAGCAAGCATAGGTATTGTCTATGTATATTTTTATATTACCGTATATATGTTTATATACAAATATATTTTTATATTTTATATATTTAAATTTTGTTTTCATTTTGGATTTATACTATATTAATTTTAATAAATATTTTAATATATAAATAAGAACAAAAAGATGTGCATGCAAAAACTTTTCTACAGATTGTTTTAAAATCTGTATATATATATATTATATATATCATACATAATCAGCATATTATATCTGCATATATAATCTAACAAAGTAGTAATAAAACTACTCAGCATTTCTTTTATTATCTATTCACATCCTTTTCCAATTGACTCTTTCTTTCTCATTGTCTCTCTCTTTTCTAACTATTCCTCTTCTATTTATCCCCATTCTCTTTATTCACTGCCTTGCTTTCTCCCTTTACTGTGCCAATGAGACTATATAATTACTAAGGTGGAGAATAAGATAAAGTAAAGGAATTGCTGGTGACCAAAATTGTCTAAATGTAGACTATGTAGAGGACTTGTACTAAGTGACCTGAAAGTGGGTTCAAGTAAGATTGTGAAATGCTTTAAATACCAAGTTAAAACTTTTTAATTTTTTGTAACCTAGAAAAGAAATGAATTTCCTATAGGAAACTTGCCCATGCCAATGCTTAAGAAGGATAAATAATCATATGGGAGAATCTATACATATGAAACCCACACCAACACAATGAGGAGACAGTGAGAAAGAGAGAGACATGTTTTATTTTTGTTTTGTTTTGTTTTTGATGGGATCAACATCATTTCCTTCTGGTGAGAGTAGATTGATCCTAGTATGAACTAGGTACTAGAAGAAAAAGAAAATAACTTTTTTATTTTTAAAAGAAAAAGTAATGTATTTATAGTAATGAATTCAGTTCCTACAAAAGTATCTCTATTAGAGGATTGTTACTGTAAGACCTTCTGGTGCCTAGTTATTGGTTGAGTTGGAAAAAAAGGGGCACTGGATGCAAACTGGGAGGTTGAGGTCACAGAGTTAATTTAATCATTATATGTGATAAATCAGAGTTCTGTATAAGACAAGATAAAAGGTTTTTTTTAGCTGTAGAAGTAAAGATCATTGAATTACTCAATAACACAAAGATTTTTTTAAGGGAAATACATGAAGGGAGAAAGTCCTAAATGCAGAATAAAAGGAAAAATTTACATTCAACACCTTTCAGTTGGGGTGAAGGGTATGAGGCATATATGATGCTTAAGCAAAAGAGATGGAAAAGAAGTGGAACAACAGGTTTAAGAGGAGAACATGAAGAGAACAAAGTCACACGTACTCAGGAAAGAAAGTATATTGTTGAACAATGAACAATTGCACAAAAGCTAAGGAAAAGAACTGAGAAAAGATTGTTTTTGTAGTTAAATATTTAGTAAACTTAGAGGGAGCATTTTTTTTTGAGTGATGAAATTTGAAACCAGATTATAAGAGGTTAAGAAATGAATAGGAGGTGAGAAAATGGAGGCAATGAGTGTGGATTTTTTTTCCCTGGAAGTTTAGCTGTAAAAGGGAAGGGAGATACACAATGATATGTTGAGTTGATACCAAATGAACAATTTTTGTTATTTTTTTTTTGTTTTTAGGATAAGAGATTTGTTCATGTTTGCAGACAGAATGGAAAGAGCTTTTAAATAAGGAGAAATTGAGGAAAGAGAAAAAGAGAAGAGAAGGAGAGAGGGAGAAGAAGAGGGAGAGGGAGAGAGAGAGAAAGAGAGAGATTAACCTGTGAAAGCCCAGAAAATATCACCCCAGGAAAAACCCTGGAACAAGTGAACCAGAAGAAAGACAGAGTACAGCAGTCCAGTAGCCCAGGTAGCTTGAGGGATTAATGGGAAAGGCCCCTCTTGCACTGGGGGAAGGAGAGCAGTACAGAACGGGAGGCTC
>NW_020954569.1:9259908-9309543 GCF_900497805.2 Vombatus ursinus
CCAGCAAGTTAGTGGAAAGACCCACCTCAGCCTATCAGAGGAGATCCTGAAACCCAGGTGGTGGAGCAGGCAAACACCAACACCAGGACCTGTGAGTGCCTCAGTGAGGGTGGGGGAACCAGTGGAAACCAGCTTGGAAAACCACCAGGTGCCTGGGCATTCTACAGAAACCAGCTCTCCCAGTGCCTCACCAAAACTCTGGGAAGCTCTCCAAGGGGGAAAGCTCCAGGCACAGAAACATCCCACAGCACAGAGACATCCATCCAAAAGCAGCCAAAGAAAATGAAAGGAGGGAAAAGAATGGCCCAGGTGAGCAGTAAATCTCCAGGGGCCCCACTATCCAATCCTACCCCTAAGAATTCCAGTGTTGCTGATTCCAGTGCAAAACCAGGTAAGCTGCCAGAACCCTACAGCCTCCAATTGCCAGCACTGGAGACCGCAGCACACAAAGTCAGTGACCAGGCCCTAGGCTCCAACACAAGAAACTTGGGTCAGTGCCCTCTGGTCACTGGCAGGAGAGCTCAATCTCTTTAAATGCCAGGAAATACGCAAACACCATGAGCAAAAAGAAATGTATGGTAGATTCTTACTATGGGAAGAGTGAAGATCAAGGCAGAAATTCTGAAGAGGACAACATTGTCAACAAACCCACATCTGGAACCTCAAAAGGGAATACGAACTGGTCTGAAGCCCAAAAAGCCTTCTTAGAATAGCTCAAGAAGGATTTTAAAAGTCAAGTGAGAGAGATAGAAGAAAAATCATGGGAAAAGAAATGAGAGGTGTCCAAGAAAGAATCAATAGCTTGGAAAAGGAAGGACAAAAATTAGCTGAAAAAAACAAGTCCTTAAAAAATACAAGTGACCAACTAGGAAAAAAAAAGTACACTCAAGAGAACAAGTCCCTAAAAAGTACCATTGGCTAACTGGAAAAAAGTTTACTGAAGAAAACAAGTCCCTAAAAAATACAATTGGCCAACTGGAAAAAAAAAAGTACACTGAAGAAAACAAGTCCCTAAAAAATACAATTGGCCAAATGGGGAAGGAGGTACAAAATCCAATAGAAGAAAACATTTTGTTAAAAATTAGAATTGGGCAAATGGAAGCTAATGACTCTATGAGAGGGCAAGAATCAGTCAAACAGGAACAAAAGAATGAAAAATAAATAGATGAAAATGTAAAATACCTCATTGGTAAAACAACTGACCTGGAAAAACTATCCAGGAGAGACAATTTATATATATATATATATATATATATATATATATATATATATACACACACACACACACACACACATACATACATACATATATCGATATATGTATATAGATATGTATATCTATATACATATATATCTATATCTATCTATCTATCTATCTATATATCTATATATATATATATGTATCTGTGTGTGTGTGTGTGTGTGTGTGTGTGTGTGTGTCTACCTGAAAATAATGATAAAAAAGGAACCTGGACAGTATCTTTCAGGAAATCATAAAAGAAAACTACCCTGATGTACTAGAACCAGAGGGTAAAATAGCCATAGAAAGAATCCACCAATCACCTCCTGAAAGAGATCCCAAATTGAAAATGACAAGGCATAAGGTAGCCAAATTCCAAAATTACCAGGTGAAAGAGAAAATACTGCAACAGCCAGAAAGAAACAATTTAAATATCATGGAACCACAGTCAGAATTACACAGGACCTTGCAGCTTCTACTTAGAAGACTGTAGGACATGGACTATGATATTGTGTAAGGCAAAAGAGCTTGGATTACCACCAAGGATCAACTGCCCAGCGAAAATGAGCATGATCTTTCAGGGGAGGAGATGAATATTCAACAAAATAGGGGACTTCCAAACCTTCCTGATAAAAAGACCAGAGCTCAACAGAAAATTTGATCTGCAAATACAAGACTCAAGAGGGATATAAAAAGGTAAATGGGACAGAAAGAAACAACATGCTATTAACAAGGGCCAACTGGTTACATCCCTACAAGGGGAGAACTGTATTGTTATTACACAATGTTAAAGGGGTACATATAAAGGGGGTGGGTATAAGTTGACTTTGATGTAATGATAAAAATTTAATCAAGTGGGTTAAGTGGATCCAAGTAAGTGGATTAATCTGATATAACTAAGAAACTGTGCTGAGGGAAAAGGAAAGGAGGAGGCAGACAAGGGTAAATTACATTACAGGAAAATGTACAAAAACCTATTACAGCAAAGGGAAAGAAAGGAGGTAAATGATCATCATTTGAACCTTACTCTCATCAGATTTGGCACAAGAAGGGAATAACATAATCAGTTAGGTACAGAAATATAGCTTGCCCTATAAGTAGTAGGGGGTAAAGGGGAAGAAAAGGGAGGGGGCTAATAGAAAGGAGGACTGAGCTAGGGGGTTGTCAAAAGCAAAACACTAGTGAGAAAGGAAAAGGAGAAAGGAGAAAGAAAAGCATAAATAAGGGAGGGAAAGGATGGAGAAAAAGACAGATAGTAATCATAACTGTGAATGTGAATAGGATGAACTTTTCCATAAAACAGAAGTGAATAGCAGAATGGATTAAAAACCATAATCCTACAATATGTTGCTGACAGGAAACACACTTGAAACAGAGGGACATACACAGGGTAAAGGTAAAAGCCCAAAGCAGAATATATTATACTTCAGCTGAAGTAAAAAAAAAAAAAAAAAAAAAAAGCAGGGGTAGCAAACCTGATCTCTGACAAAGCAAAAGTAAACATAGATCTTATCAAAAGAGATAAGGAAGGAAACTACATCATGCTAAAAGGCACCATAGACAATGAAGTAATATCATTACTAAACATATATACACCAAATAGTATTGCATCCAGATTCTTAGAGGATAAGTTCAGGGAGTTACAGGAAAAAATAGACAGCAAAACTATATTAATGGGGGGTATCAACCTCCCCCTCTCTGAGCTATATAAATCTAGCCACAAAATAAACAAGAAAGAAGTTAAGGAGGTAAACAGAATATTAAAAATGTATGATAGAACTCTCAAGAAAATTGAATGGGGATAAAAAAGAATATACTTTTTTCCTGACATTACATGAAACATACACAAAAATTGACCATGTACTATGGCATAAAAACCTCACAATCCAATCCAAAAAGGCAGAAATATTAAATGCATCCTTTTCAGGATCATGATGCAATAAAAATTATACGTAATAAAGAACCATGGAAAGGTAAACTAAAAATAATTGGAAGTTAAATAATGTAATCCTAAAAAATGATTGGGTCAAATATGAAATCATAGAAACAATCAATAACTTCATTCAAGAGAATGACAATAATGAGACAACATACCAAAACTTATGGGAAACAGTGAAAGCAGGTCTTAGGGGAATTTTTACATCTCTAAATACTTACATATATAAAACAGAAAAAGAGGACATCAATGAATTGGGCATACAACTAGAAAAATGAGAAAAAGAACAAATTAAAAATGTTCAATTAAACACCAAATTAGAAATATTGAAAGCCAAAGGAGAAATCAAGAAAATTAAAATTAAGAAAACAACTGAATGAATAAATAAAACTAAGAGTTGGTTTTATGAAAGAAAACAATAAAATAAACCTTTGGTTAATTTAATTAAAAAAAAAGAAAGAAGAAAATCAAATTATCAGTATCAAAAATGAAAAGGGTGAATCCACCACCAAGAAAGAGGAAATTAAAACAATAATTAGGCACTATTTTGCCCAAATGTATGGCAATAAACTTTACTATCTTAGTGAAATGGATAAATATTTACAAAAATATAAATTGCCCAGATTAACAGAAGAGGAAGTAAAATACTTAAATAACCCCACCTCAGAAAAAGAAATTGAACAAGCCATTGACCTCATCTTTTGGGATAAGAACTCACTATTTGAGAAAAACTGCTGGGAAAACTGGAAATGAGTATGGCAGAAACTAGACACAGACCAAAATCTCACACCATATACCAAAATAAAGTCAAAATGGGTTCATGATTTAGATATAAAGGCTGATACTATAAGCAAACTGGGAGAGCAAGGATTAGTTTACTTATCAGATTTATGGAGAACAGAAGAATTCATGACCAAATAGGAGATAGAGAGCATTGCAAAATGCAAAATGCAAAATGGATAACTTTGATTACAGTAAATTGAAAAGTTTCTGCACACAGCCAATGCAACCAAGATTAGAAGGAAAGTAGAAAATTGGGAAAGAATTTTTACAATCGGTCTCTCTGATAAGGGCCTCATTTACAAAATATATAGAGAATTCAGTCAAATTTATATGAATGCAAGTCATTCTCCAATTGATAAATGGTCAAAGGATATGAACAGGCAGTTTTCAGTTGAAAAAATTAAAGCCATCCATAATCATATGAAAACATGCACTAAATCACTATTGATTAGAGAAATACAAATCAAAACAACTCTCAGCTACCACATCACACCTATCAGATTGGCCAAGATGATAAAACAGGAAAATGATAAATGTTGGAGAAGATGTGGGAAAATTGGAACACTAATGCATTGTTGGTGGAGTTGTGAAGTGATCAAACAATTTTGGAGAGCAATTTGGAACTATGCTCAAAGGGCTATAAAAATGTGCATACCCTTTGACCCAGCAATAGCACTTACTTCTACGGCTGTATCCCAAAGACATTATACAAATGGGAAAAGGACCCATATGAACAAAAATATTTATAGCAGCTCTTTTTGTGGTGGAAAAGAATTGGAAATTGAGGGCATGCCTAACAATTGGGGAATGCTTGAACAAGTTGTGGTATATGAATGTAATGGTATACTATTGTACTTTAAGAAATGAAGAGGAAGTGGACTTCAGAAAAACCTGGAAAGACTTTTATGGATTAATTCTGAGTGAAGTGAGCAGAACCAAGAGAATGTTGCACACAGTAATAGCCATGTTGTGTAATAATTAACATTGATAGACTTAGCCCTTCTCACCAATGCAAGGATCTGAGACATCTCCAAAGATCTCATGATGGAAAATGCTATCCACATTAGTGTAGATGACTTAAGAAAGAAAAAATCAATGAAAGAACAAAGTATTAACTGTTTATTAAGTGTAAACCACTATGTTAAGCACTGGAGGTACAACTTCTTCTGTTCTCCACAAATCTGAAAAGAAAATGAACTTCTTTTATGGAGAATTCCTTCTTCACCTATTTTCCCAAATGGTTTATATAGTATTGAAATTAGTTGTTCTTTAAATGTTTGATAGAATTCACTTGTAAATCCATCTGGCCCTGGAGATTTTTTCTTATGGAGTTCATTGATGACTTGTTCAATTTCTTTTTCTTAAATGGGGTTGTTTAAGAATTTTATTTTGTCTTATGTTGATCTGGGCAATTTATATTTTTATAAATACTCATCAATTTTCTTAAGATTGTCAAACTTATTGGCATACAGTTGTGCAAAATAGCTCCTAATTTTTTTTTAATTTCCTCTTCATTGGTGGTGGATTCACCCTTTTCATTTTTGATCCTGGTAATTTGGTTTTCTTTATTTTTTAAATCAAATTAACCAAAAGTTTTTCTATTTTATTTTTTTTATTACCAGCTCTTAGTTTTATTTATTAATTCACTAGTTTTATTAATTTCAATTTTATTTATTTTGTTTTTCAGAATTTCTAATTTGACATTTAATTGGGGATTTTAATTTTTTTTCCTTTTCTACCTTTTTAGTTGCATGCCCAATTCATTGATCTCTTCTTTCTCTATTTTATTCATGTAGGCATTTACTGATAAAGCTTTCCTTAAGGACCACTTTCACTGAATCCCATAAGTTTTGGTATGTTGTCTTATTATTGTCTTTCTCTTGGACAAAATTATTGATTGTTTCTATGATGTGTTGTTTGACCCACTCATTCTTTAGAAATAGATTATTTAGTTTCCAATTAAATTTTAATTTACCTTCCCATGGCCCTTTACATACAATTTACATACAATTTTTATTGCATGGTGATCTGAAAAGAATGCATTTAATATTTCTATCTTTCTTCTTTGAATTGTGAAGTTTTTATGCACCATGTTCAATTTTTGTGTAGGGTCCATGTACCCCTGAGAAAAGATATATTCCTTTCTGTCTCCATTCAATTTTTTCCCAGAGGTCAACCATATTTAACTTTTCTAAAATTCTATTCATCTCCTTAACTTCTTTCTTGTTTATTTTGTGGTTAGATTTATCCAGTTCAGACAGGAGGAGGTTGAGGTCCCCCACTAGTATAGTTTTGCTGTCTATTTCTTCCTGTAACTCCCTTAACTTCCCCTTTAAGAATTTGGATGCTATACCATTTGGTGCACATATGTTTAGTAATGATACTACTTTATTGTCTATGTTGCCTTTAAGCAGGATGTAGTTTCCTTCCTTATCTCTTTTAATTAGATCTGTTTTTGATTTTGCTTTGTCTGAGATCAGGATCACTACCTCTGCTTTTTTTTCTTTTACTTCAGCTGAAGCATAACATATTCTGCTCCAGCCTTTTACCTTACTTTATGTGTATCCCTCTGCTTCAAATGTGTTGCTTGTAAACAACATGTTGTGGGATTATGATTCTTAATCCACTCTGCTGTCTGTTTCCATTTTATGGTAGGGTTCATCCCATTCACATTCACAATTATGATTATTCTCTATGTCTTCCCCTCCACATTATACCCCGTCCAGTTATGCTTTTCTCTCTCCTTTCTCCTTTTCCCTCCTCAGTAGAGTTTCACTTTTGATCACTGTCTCCCTCAGTCTGTCCTCACTTCTATTAGCTCCCTCCCTTTTCTTTTTCTTTTTTTCTCCTTTACCCTTTCTACTTCTTCCTTCTCTTCTATTCACCCCCTCCCATTTCTTTTACTTTCTTCTTCTACTTTTAGTAAGTTAGATTTCTCTAATAACTCATTATGTTATTCCCTCTTTGAACCAAATCTGATGAGAGTAAGTTTCAAACAATGTTCATCTTCCTCCCTTCTTTCTCTCTCTGTATTAGGTTTTTGTGCCTTTTCATGTGTTGTAATTTACTCTTGTCTGCCTCCTCCTTTACTCTTCTCCCAGTAAAATACCTTTTCACCACTTAGGTTTTTAACAGCATTTTTTATTAATTTATTTTGATTTATCAACACTCATTTCTGCCATGGTGAAGTGAAAGCAGTGACTTGCTTGAGCTCTCCCCCAAACCCATCCAAATACCTGTAAAAAATGGCTGTAAACAAATTCTAAAGTAGCACAACCCAAAAAAAGACAGAGTGAAAAAAATTTCCAGCCCAAGATAACCTGGATGGTTGATAGGAAATGTATATCATGGCTGTCGGGAAGAGGAACAGAGTTCGGCATGGGCATGCAAACCACAGCGAACCTGGAGCAGGCCTCAGAGGGCTAAATCATGGCCAGCTGTGGCAGTTTCCAAACTTCTCAACCCATGAATGCCAAAGACAACTTAGAAGGTCAGTAGGAAAAGTCTGTGACTGTGGTGAGAGAGAGAAGCTAGGTCTCAGCCGCAAGTCCTGAGAATGGTGCTGGGGAGGCAGCTGCCTCCTGACCTTCTGACAAACAGACTGAGAGGGAATTGAGTGGCTGATCAGAGGGGGATTGCAGGGATCTCTTTGTCAGTGCTGAGGCATGAATCTCTTGCTTTTCCTGTGCTTGGATCTGGGTCACAGTTCTGAGGGGCGGTCCTGGGGTGAGGAGGAGCAGTGGCATGGTGGAGCTTGTAGTGGTAGAAAGGAAACACCTCATCCCTTATCAAACCACCTTAGAAGAACTGAAAATTTACAGATCCCTAGAAGTATCTCTGAAAACAGCTGTACAAAGCCCTGAAGCTTGGGACAGTACATTCTCCACATTGGAAACAGACTTTTACCTTAACAAAGAGTTGAAAACTCAAGTAATTGGTTGGGATCATGAGCAAGCAATGCAAAAAGAGTCAGACTATATTATATTACTTTGGTGACAAAGAAAATCAAAACATACAACCAGAGGAGGAAAATAAAGTCAAAGCTCGTACATCCAAAGCCTCCAAGAAATATATGAATCAATCCCAGGCCTTGGAATAGTTCAGAAGGGATTTTGAGAAGCAAGTAAGAGAAGTAGAGGAAAAACTGGGAAGAGAAATAAGAGTGATGCAAGAAAATGATGAAAAACAAGTCAATAGCTTGCTAAAGGAGATCCAAAAGAATACTGAAGAAAATAGCACCTTAAAAAATAGCCTAACCCAAATGGCAAAAAGGTCCAAAAAGCCAATGAGGAGAAGAATGCCCCAAAAAGCAAAATTGGCCAAATGGAAAAGGAAGTCCAAAAGATTACTGAAGAAAATACTTCCTTAAAAATTAGAATAGAGCAATTGGAAGCCAGTGATTTTATGAGAAATCAAGACACTGTAAAACAAAGCCAAAAGAATGAAAAATTAGAAAACAATGTGAAATATCCCATTGGAAAAACAGCTGACCTGGAAAATAGATTCAGGAGAGAGAATTTAAAAATTACTGGACTATCTGAGAGCCATGATCAAAAAAAGAACCTAGACATCATCTTTCAAGAAATTATCAAGGAAAACTGCCCTGATATTTTAGAACCAGAGGGCAATATAGAAGTTGAAAGAATCCACTGATCTCCTCCTGAAAGAGATCCCCAAAGGAAAACTCCTAGGAATATTGTAGCAAAATTCCAGAGTTCCCAGGTCAAGGAGAAACTATTACAAGCAGCCAGCAAGAAACAATTCAAGTATTGTGGAAACACAATCAGGATAACACAAGATTTAGCAGCTTCTACATTAAGGGACCGCAGGGCAGGGAATGTAATATTCCAGAGGGCAAAGGAGATAGGATTACAACCAAGAATCACCTACCCAGCAAAACTGAGTATAATCCTGCAGGGGAAAACATGGTCATTCAGTGAAATAGAGGACTTTCAAGCATTCTTGATGAAAAGATCAGAGCTAAATAGAAAATTTGACTTTCTAATACAAGATGCAAGTGGAACATGAAAAGGTAAACAGGAAAGAGAAATCATAAGAGACTTATTAAGGTTGAACTGTTTACATTCTTGCATGGAAACATGATATTTGTAACTCATGAGACCTTTGTCAGTATTAGGTTAGTTGGAGGGAAAATTTAAATGTATGTATACATATATAAATATATAGATAGACAGACAGACAGACAGATGGATAGATAGCTTGGTGAGTTGAAGATGAAGGGGTCATATCTGGAGAATAAAATTAAGGGGTGAGAGAGGATTTTACTAGGAGAAGGAGAAAGGGAGAAGTTGAATGGGGTAAATTATCTAACAAAAAAACAGAAAAGAAAAGGCTCCTATAGTGGAGGAAGAACAGGGGAAGGTGAGAGGGAATGAGTGAATCTTATTCTCATAGGATTTGAATTAAGGGGAGAACAACATACACACTCAATTGGGTATGGAAATCTGTCTTACCTTACAGGAAAATAGAGGGGGAAGGGGACAAGAGAGTATGGGGATGATAGAGAGGAAGGCAGGTTGGGAAAGGGGATAATCAGAAGCAAATACTTCTGAGGAGGGACAGGGTCAAAAGAAAGAATAGAATAAATTGGGGGGAGGCAAGATAGGATTAAGGGAAATAGAGTTAGTTTTTTCTCAGCGTGTCTACTGTGGAAGTGTTTCGCATAACTGCACATGTATAACATGTTGTCTTGCTTGCCTTTTCAAAGAGAGTGGGTGGGGAGGGAGGAAGGGAGAAAATTTGGAACCCAAAGTTTTAAAAACACTTGTTTAAAAAAATGTTTTCACATGCAACTGGAAAATAAGAAATTCAGGAAATGTGTTACAGAAATCTATCCTGCCCTACAGGAAAATAGAAGAGGAAGGAGATAAGAGAAAGGGGAAAGAAGTAGAAGGGAAGGCAGACTAGGGACAGAGGTATCCAGAATGCATGCCATCTTGGGGTGGGGGGAGGGGGAGATGGGTTGAAAATTTGGAACTCAAAATCTTGTGGAAGTAAATGTTGAAAACTAAAAATGAATAAATTTATTAATAAAAATAATACTAATAATAAAAACAATCACTTCCATAAACTTTTGAGTTTTAGTTTTTTCTACCCTTCTCTCCCCACCACCTTTCCCAAGACGCTGGGCAATCTGATATAGGCTATACATATACATACCTTTTAAACATATTTTAATATTAATGATGTTGTAAGGAAGAATTAGAAGTAATAAGAGGAATCACCAGAAAGAGAAAACAAAAGTCAACAGAAGAAAAAATAGTAAATAGTATGCTTTGATCTGCATTCAAACTCCAAAGTTCATTCTGTGGATGTGGATAGCATTTTCCATCATGAGATCTTTGGAGATGTCTCAGATCCTTGCATTGCTGAGAAGGGCTAGGTCTATCAATGTTAATTATCACACAACATGGCTATTACTGTGTACAACATTCTCCTGGTTCTGCTCAATTCACTCAGAATCAGTCCATAAAATTCTTTCCAGTTTTTTTTTCTGAAGTCCAACTCCTCTTCATTTCTTATAGCACAATGGTATCCCATTACATTCATATACCACAACTTGTTCAGGTATTCCCCAATTGATGGGCATGCACTCAATTTCCAATTCTTTTCCACCACAAAAAGAGCTGCTATAAATATTTTTGTTCATATGGGTCCTTTTCCCATTTGTATGATCTCTTTGGGATACAGCCCTAGAAGTAAGTGCTATTTTTGGGTCAAAGGGTATGCACACTTCTATAGCCCTTTGAGCATAGTTCCAAATTGCCCCAAAATGGTTGGATCATTTCACAACTCCACCAACAATGCATTAGTGTTCCAATTTTCCCACATCTTCTCCAACATTTAAGATTTTCCTGTTTTGTCACATTAGCCAATCTGATAGGTGTGATGTGGTACCTGAGAGTTGTTTTGATTTGTAGTTCTCTAATCGATAGTGGTTTAGTCCATGTTTTCATATGATGATGGATGGCTTTAGTTTCTTCAACTGATAAGTGCCTGTTCATATCCTTTGACCATTTATCAATTGGGGAATGCTTTGTATTCATATACATTTGACTTAATTCTGTATACATTTTAGAAATGAGGCCCTTATCAGAGAGACTGGTTGTAAAAATTCTTTCCCAATTTTCTACTTTCCTTCTAATCCTGGTTGCATTTTTTTGTTCGTGCAAAAAACTTTTCAATATAGTGTAATCAATGTTATCCATTATACATTTTGCAATGCACTCTATCTCCTGTTTGGTCATGAATTCTGTTCTCCATAAATCTGATAGGTAAACTATTCCTTGTTTTCCCAGTTTGCTTACAATATCAGCCTTTATCTTTAAGTCATGAACCCCTTTTTGACTGTATTTCATTACATGGTGTGAGATTTTGGTCTATGCCTAGTTTTTGCCATACTCATTTCCAGTTTTCCCAGCAGTTTTTGTCAAATAGTGAGTTCTTATCCCAGAAGCTGGGGTCTTTGGGTTTATCAGATTACTGTAGTCATTGACTACTCTTTCTTACATACCTAACTAACCTGTTCAACTGATTCACCATTCTATTTCTTAGGCTGTATGAAGTAGTTTTGATGATTGCTGCTTTATAACACAATTTAAGATCTGGAACAGCTCATCCACCTTCCTCTGCATTTCTTTTCGTTAGTTCCTTTGATATTCTGGACCTTTTGTTATTCTGAATGAATATTGTTACTATTTTTTTCTAGTTCTACAAAATAATTTTTGGTAGTTTGATTGGTATGGCACTGAATAAGTAAATTAGTTTAGGTAAAATTGTCATTTTTATTATATTATCGCAGCCTACCCATGAGCAACTGATATTTTTCAAAATATTTAGATATGACTTTATTTGTGTGAACAGTGCTTTGTAATTGTGTTCATATATTTCTTGAGTTTGTTTTAGCATGTGGGCTCCCAAATATTTTATGTTGTCCATAGCTATTTTAAATGGATTTTCTCTTTCTATCTCTTGCTGCTGGGCTTTATTTGTTGTTTTGTTTGTTTTTTGAGGAGCTTATATTTTTTATTTTTTTTTATTTTTTCATGGTAATTTTTCTTTATTTTTTTGTTTTCAACACTTACACAAGATTTTTAGTTACAAATTTTCACTCCATCTTGCCCCTCTCCCCACCCCAAGATGGCATGCATTCTGAATACCCCTTCCCCTAGTCTACCTTCCCTTCTATCTCTCCCCCCCTTCTCTTATCCCCTCCCCCTTCAATTTTCCTATAGGGCAGAATGGATTTCCATACCCCATTTCCTATATTTCTTATTTCCCAGCTGCATGTGAAAACTATTTTTAAACATGTGTTTTTAAAACTTTGGGTTCCAAATTTTCTCCCTTCCCCCCTCCCCACCCACCCTCATTGAAAAGGCAAGCAACTCAATATAGGCTATACATGTGCAGTTATGCAAAACACTTCCATAGTAGACATGCTGTGAAAAAGTAACTCTATTTCCCTTAATCCTATCCTCCCCCATTTATTCTATTCTTTCATTTGGCCCTGATCCTTCTCAGAAATACTTGCTTCTGGTTAACCCCTTTCCCAATCTGCCCTCCTCTCTATCATCCCTCTACTATCTTGTCCCCTCCCCCCTCATTTTCCTGTAGGGTAAGACAGATTTCCATACCCAATTGAGTGTGTATGTTGTTCCCTCCTTCAGTCAAATTCTATGAGAATAAGATTCACTCATTCCTTCTCACCTTCCCCCCTTTCCCCTCCACTGTAAGAGCCTTTTCTTTTCTGTTTTTTTTTTTGTGAGATAATTTACCCCATTCTACTTCTCCCTTTCTCTATCTCCCAGTATAATTCTCTCTCACCCCTTAATTTTATTCTCCAGATATAACCCCTTCATTTTCAACTCACCCTGTGCCCTCTATCTATCTATCTATCTAACTAGCTATCTATATCAATATATACATACATATAATTTTTCCCCTCCAACTACCCTAATACTGACAAAGGTCTCATGAGTTACAAATATCATCTTTCCATGCAGGAATGTAAACAGTTCAACCATAATAAGTCTCTTATGATTTTCTCTTTCTTGTTTACCTTTTCATGTTCCACTTGCATCTTGTATTGGAAAGTCAAATTTTCTATTCAGCTCTGGTCTTTTCATCAAGAATGCTTGAAAGTTCTCTATTTCACTGAATGACCATTTCTCCCCTGCAAGATTATACTCAGTTTTGCTGGGTAGGTGATTCTTGGTTGTAATCCTATCTCCTTTGCCCTCTGGAATATTACATTCCCTGCCCTGCGGTCCCTTAATGTAGAAGCTGCTAAATCTTGTGTTATCCTGATTGTGTTTCCACAATACTTGAATTGTTTCTTGCTGGCTGCTTGTAATATTTTCTCCTTGACCTGGGAACTCTGGAATTTTGCTACAATATTCCTAGGAGTTTTCCTTTGGGGATCTCTTTCAGGAGGAGATCAGTGGATTCTTTCAACTTCTATATTGCCCTCTGGTTCTAAAATATCAGGGCAGTTTTCCTTGATAATTTCTTGAAAGATGATGTCCAGGCTCTTTTTTTTTTTTTGATCATGGCTTTCAGATAGTCCAATAATTTTTAAATTATCTCTTCTAGATCTATTTCCCAGGTCAATTGTTTTTCTAATGAGATATTTCACATTGTTTTCTAATTTTTCATTCTTTTGGCTTTGTTTTACAGTGTCTTCATTTCTCATAAAGTCACTAGCTTCCAATTGCTCTATTCTAATTTTTAAGGAAGTATTTTCTTCTGTAAGCTTTTGGACATCTTTTTCCATTTGGCCAATTTTGCTTTTTAGGGTATTCTTCTCCTCATTGGCTTTTTGGACATCTTTTGCCATTTGGGTTAGGCTATTTTTTAAGATGTTATTTTCTTCAGTATTCTTTTGGATCTCCTTTAGCAAGCTGTTGACTTGTTTTTCATGATTTTCTTGCATCACTCTCAGTTTTTCCTGTACATCTGTTACTTGCTTCTCAGAATTCTTTTTGAGCTCTTTCCAAGGCCTGGGACTGATTCATATATTTCTTGGAGGCTTTGGATGTAGGAGCTGTGGCTTCATTGTCTTCTTCTGGTTGTATGTTTTGACCTTCTTTGTCACCAATGTAAGATAATATAGTCTGACTCTTTTTGTGCTGCTTACTCATGATCCCGGCCAATTCCCTGAGTTTTAAACTCTTCATTAAAGTAAAAGTCTGCTTCCAATATGGAGAATGTACTGTCCCAAGCTTAGGGGGTTTGTATAGCTGTTTTCAGAGATATTTCTAGGGACCTGAAAATTTTCAGTTCTTTCAAAGTGCTATGATAAGGGGCAAGGTGTTTTCTCTTCACTGCCACAACAAGTTCCACCACACCAGTGCTCCTCCTTGCCCCAGGACCCCCCTCAGAACTGTGACCCAGATCCAAGGACAGGAAAAGCAAGAGATCCCTGCTTTCCCCCTCTGATCAACCACTCAACTCCCCCTCAGTCTGTGGGCTGGAAGCTCAGGAGGCAACTGCTGACCCAGAGTCCATGCTCAGGATTTGCGACTGAGACCTAGCTCCTTCTCTCACCACAGTCACAGACTTTTCCCACTGACCTTCTGAGTTGTCTTTGTCATTCCTGGGTTGAGAAGTATGAAAACCACCGCAACTGCCCTCAATTCAGTCCTCTGAAGCCTGCTCTAGCTTCACTGCAGCCTGCGTGCCCATGCCAAACTGCTCTCCTCAACCCACCCGGCACAATATACCTTTCAGATCAACCATCCAGGCTGTCTTTGGCTGGAAATTTGTTTCACTATGTCTTTTTGTGGGTTTTGCTGCTTTAGAATTTGTATAGAGCCATTTTTTGTAGGTATTTGGAGGGGTTTGTGGGGAGTGCTCAAGCAAGTCACTGCTTTCCCTCCGCCATCTTGGCTCCACCTCTGATACTCTCCCTTGACTCTGCCTTAGATACTCTCCCTTTATTTGTAATATAGAGATATGCTAATAATTTATTTATGGGTTTATTTTATATCCTGCTACTTTGATAAATTTGTTAATTGTTTCAAGTAGTTTTTTAGATGATTCTTTAGTTTTCTCTAAGTCTATCATCATATTATCTTCAAAGAGTGAGAGCTTTGTTTCTTCTTTGTCTATTCTAATTAATTTGGTTTTTTACCATCACATCAAAGTCAACTTATGCGCATGCCCTGTATCTAAGTATACACCTTTTAAATGTCATAATAACATAACAATTCTCAAGAGTTACAAGTGTCATCTTCCCTTTTAGCTATGCAAGCATTTTACCCTTAATAATATGTTGTTGTTGTTGTTTTTCTTTCCTGTTTACATTTTTATACCTCTCTTGAGTGTTGTTTGAAGGTCAAATTTTCTGTTGAACTCTGGTCTTTTCATCAGGAAGGTTTTGAAGTCCCCTATTTTGTTGAATGTCTATCTCCTCCACTGAAAGATTATGCTCAGTTTTGATGGGTAATTGATCCTTGGTTGTAATCCAAGCTCCTTTGTCTTACAGAATATCGTATTCAACACTCCATATCTTTTAATGTCGAAGCTGCAAAATCTTGCATAATCTTGACTGTGATTCCATTATATTTAATTTCTTTTCTTTCTGGCTGCTTGCATTATTTTCTCTTTTATCTGATAATTTTCGAATTTGGGTATACTATTCCTTGACATTTTCAATTTGAGATCTCTTTCAGGAGGTGATCAATGGATTCTACTGTCTGTTTCTAGGACCTCAGGACCATTTTCTTTGATAATTTCCTGAAGGATTTTGTCCAGACTCTTTTTTTCATCATGGTTTTAATGTAGACTAATAATTTTTAAGTTGTCTCTCCTGGATCTATTTTCCAGGTCAGTTGTTTGACCAATGAGGTATTTTGCATTTTCATATAGTTTTTCATTCTTTTGTTTCTGTTTGACTCATTCGTGCTCTCTCATGGACTTATTAGTTGTCATCTGCCCCATTCTAATTTTTAAGGAGTTATTTTCTTCTATTAGGTTTTGTACATTTTTTTTCCACTTAGCCCATTTTACTTTTTAAGGAGTTCTCTTCCTTGAGGTTTTGTGCCTCCTTTTCACTTTGGCTAATTCTACTTTTTAAGAACTTATTTTCTATAGTTAATTTTTGTACTTCCTTTTCCAAGCTGTTGACTTTCTTTTGCATACCTCTCGTTTCTTATCCCAATTTTTGTTCTGCATCTTTTATTTGATTTTTAAAATCCTTCTTGATCTCTTCTGAGAAGACTTTTGGCCTTGAGATCAGTTCATATCCTCCTTGGAGGTTTCATATATGGGTATGTTGACAATGTTGTCCTCTTCTGGATTTGTACCTTGATCTTCCCTTTCCCCAAACTAACAATCTATGGTCATTGTCCATTTCTGTTTTTTGTGCATGGTGTTTGCCTATTTCCTGTCTTAAAAAAAAGATAAGCTGTCCTGCTGCAGCAAAGGAGGCACTTACCCATCCTTCTTTCCCTGCTCACCCAGGCCTTGCACTTGAATGTTTGGCTTCTGCTTCCCTGGGCCTTGCACAGGGATGTTTCACTGCTGGTAAGGGTCTGTCAGCCTGGAATTTTGTCTCCTGGATTTCTGTTTCCTAGAATTGTGTTGAGGCACTGGGTGATTTGGCTGCTGGAAAATGCTGTCACCCATGGTGGTTTTCCCAAACTGGTTTCTACCAGTTCCCCTGCCTGTATTGAGGCTCTTGGGGTGTCCTGGTGTTGGCACTTGTCTGCTCCACCTACCTATGTTTCAGCATTTCCCATGATATGCTGAGGTGGGGCTTGCTACTGGTTTGCTGGGATGCCTCCTGTCCTGTACTGCTTCCCCTCCTCCACAGCAAGAGAGGCCTTTCTCATTAATCCCCCAAACTTTCTGGGCTACAAGATTACAGTGCCCTGTCTTTTTGCTGGCTCAGAGTTTTTCCTGGGTTAATATTTTCTGGGATTTCAGAGGTCAATAAGGGAGGGTGAGAGCAACTACTTACTCCACCATCTTGGCTTCTAGAAGTGGAACTTGTCTTTAAATTCTTAAACTCCTTTAAAGTCATCTAGTAATAGATCTCATAGTATTTTAAGCTATGTCCTCTGACCATAGAACCAATTGTTTATGCATTGCATCCTGACATCTTTATCAAAGTCATTTACATTATTGTTGATCCCAATGGAGTCAAGACCCTATACCATGCGATACTTCACTGAAGCCCTCCCTACAAGTTGACATTTGATGCATGAAACTAATTTACATTTTTCCATCTTGTCCACAATTATGTCATGAATGATTCTCAAATGTTTTGATAAAGTTAAGTAAAAAGTATTTTTTTGCCTTCCAATTTGTAATATAGTTGATTCATTTTAGGAAGTATAGTAATCTATTAATCTTGTTTAAAAAACCTTGAAGGTGATTAATTTGAAATGACATGTCCTCAATTAACCTCTGTTTATTTATTGTGATCACCATTTCTCTTTTTAAATGCTAATACAGTGCACTTTAATTTTTTCCTCAAGAATAGAAGTTAAACTTACTAACCTGTAATTTGAAGAATTTAACTTGCTCATCATTTTTAAAGTCAGGAAAAGTTACCCATGTCAATACCTCTCCCATTTCCTGTATGTGTTTGTATTTGTTTTTAACATTATCTATCATTCATTTTCCTGGGCCCAAATATATCTTTGCCTTCTGCTTCTATAGATCTTATATGCTCCATGGGAACTGATCCTCAAATATATATTTTCTTTTTTGGCATACATTGCTGTTTACCCCAAAAGCATTGTTCAGTAGATTTCTTCACAATAAAATCTTGTCCAGTTTTCCCCAAGTGTGGGCAAAAGCATCTGAACTCCTATACAAGGATTCAAAGTATATATGTGTCAGGTGTCGTACAGCCTCTATTTCAATTACTTTATCAAATGCATAATATACAAAAGATTCAGACCAGCTCATGAACAAATACAGAAATACAAAATGCTCAAGTAATCCACTGGACCCCCTACAGTGACAGTCATTCTAAGGGCTGTTGTACAAGCACTCTCCATTTAATCTGTCATTCAGCATTTATTAGTTATTGTGTGCCAAGCATTGTCCTAAGAGTAGTTATTTTTTTAAGTTACTTTAGACCTGCACCACCAAAACAACTCGTGGAAATATCAGGCAAGTATTGGCAATGTTCAGATCTCTCTCTTCTCTCCTCTGCTACTCCTATAAAAATCATTTTGTGGCTCTAGTTCTGGTTGGAGAGGCCATATTAAAATTATTCTTTATTCTATAAGAGTCATTTTATTAGGGAAATATTCTTCCCTTGGGAGGCTTATTCCTAAAATCTTAAGTGCATTAAAAAATGTTATTATTCATGAGATAACTCCAAAGACTGGGAAATTCTATTTTCATTTGTCTAGTTTTTTTTGTCCTACCTGTGTTCAGGTAAAACAAAAAAGATAATGGGAACCAGGAAAATGAGGTCCAAAAATGTTTGGCCTCTAGATAACATATTTTTCCAGTTTTCACATTTGGTGTGAAGATTTGCCCTGATTGAGAACTGAATTCTTCCCTGGAAACTGAAATTGAGTCATTGTAACTGATCTGCTGATCATCTCTCATATCTTTCCAAATTACTTAGAATGGTCTGAGCAACCCTTTCTTTGTATTGCATTCCCTGGTTTTGCAGGAGTAAGAAAGACTCTAATTTTTTTCAACTTTATGCATAGTAGATGGACATAGGTTCATTTCATGAGACTAAGATGACATATTTCATCACCCTTCCATCTTCCTACATCAATTTTCTAATTCTACATGTTCAGAAGTGTTGTCCTCAATTGTGCTAGATAGGGTGGTGTTAGCTCTCAATACTTGCCCCAACTAACAAGAGTAACAATATTTTCCAAGTGTCTCATGTTGAGAAAATAGAGATATAATAAAAAACATGTGGAAATTACTGTTTTTAATACTTTTATCTTTTATGTTAAGTAAAATATCCTTTTTTGTCTTGATAAGTCAGGGTATCTAACTAAATCATATATGGCAGACATGTTTCTTTTCCTTTTGTCCTTCTTCTCCATAACAATTTATTTACTGCTCTGAGTAAAGCTGAATAAGCACTATTATATTAACATAGAACTTGTCTTCTATATATCTAGTGATTTTAGAAATACTTTTCATAATGTCAAGAAGACTATAGAACCACCTGTTAGTTCACTATAAATGAAAGAAAAGAATCAGTTCAGTAGACAGAAAATGGGTAATAGGGAAATTGGATTCTGTGACAACTCATTGAACAAACAATCATGAGCAAAAATGATGAAAAGTAATTTTCTACATCTTAGATCATTTAAGGCAAGCTTCCTTGAAGCACATATATGTGATTATGTGCAATTTATCATTTAAATAAATAATATCACATGCCCAATAAATATAGCAAGAAAAGTCAAGTTTTGCGGGAAGTATAAAAATTAGTGGCAGCCAAAATACTCTTCTTTTGTTTTAATTCAAAGACTGCAGACGGTACATTTCTTTAGTGCTGTGAGACCAAATATAGGACAAAGAAGCATAATATGATCAGGACAGCAGGGAGCTTATCTCTACAAGTGAATTTACATTTGCCCATTATGTAAATGATCCTTCAACATTTTTCCTACTTCTCTGCAATAACAGAGGAAGGAATTGTCTTGTGAATTTAGAAAAATGAATTCCAAATAGTACTAATGTAACATTACATCTGTGTTGACAAATATATAACTTAATGCCAAAAAATTTCAATGTCCAATTTCTTGCAGAAGTAACCTGACCATATTTGCTTCTTTTGATTCTTTTTTCTTTTTGTAAATACAAATGACTTTTAATGGATGAAGATGAGTCAGATAATGTCATCTGCTATATTATCCCAGATGGCAATGATTTCAGAGATCACAAATTATGATGTCCTTTATAGGAACCTATCTCTTAAGGAAGAAATACTCCATTTACATTATACCATTCAAGAACATTGAACATTGTCTGTCACCATACTCCTTCTCTTTATCAATAAGTCCTGCAAATTTGCCAAGTAGAAAGTTTTTAGCCTGAACATTTTTGAGTTATGAGTGCTTGGTTCTTTTCCATACTTGACATAAATATAGTTAGATGAATTTTGTTGCTACTATGAAAAATATTTTCTTCCCTAAGAAAACTTACTTATAATTTAGACCTAAAGTTCTTTCATTTATTTCATTTTATCTTCAACCTGACTTTGCCTATGCAAATGCCATAATTTTTTCATTCTTGAAATTTAGCTCATTTTATAATAGCTGCACAAACAGTCATTCACTCAGCCCAGACAATTAATATTTTTTGCTGTCAAGTAATAAAAATAATAATGTTCAAATAATTTATTTTTCCTTTTGCAGAACTCTTATAGGCAGTTTGCTATGATAAATATTTAGTACTTGTTAAGTAGTTGAAGCTATATAGTGAGTGACATTTTCTTATAAAGCCAGTCCACACCCCTCTGCTCTTCTTCCTCTACACTTTCTCTTTGAGGGAAATTGTAATGGGGACTCTCACCTCAATCAGCTTTATAATGATGACTGAAATTCATATCTATAGCCTGGGAGTATCATCCCTCCTACTGCCCACAGGACAAAGACAAAATTAAATTTTTTTTACAACTGAAGATAAATTCATTTGGAGTATGTATTTAGGGCGATGGTAGATTCTGGGAATTTATAAACCAAACAAGAGCTGGACCCACTTTCTTAAATAACCCAATATTTAATTCTTCAATAAGGCTTTTAAAAAGGGTTATCCATAGAACTAAATATTATCTCAATCAAATATGGAGCCTATGTACCAAACTCAAGCATCGAATACACACACACACACACATATAGATATAGATATAGATATAGATATAGATATAGATAGATATAGATATAGATTTAGATATAGATATGAATACATGTGTGAATATATACATATATCTTTCACTGGCCTCTTTTCACCACTTCTCCACAAGTGAATTTACTCCAGTAGCAAGAATGGGAGCACAGTGCTGAAGGAAGCAAGGCTTCAATGATCCATGCCATGGTGATGGGGGAAGCATAAGGTTATGACCAGGCAATGGCAACTTATAGTCATATTGCCATGCATGGTCTGACTGAGGACTAAAATAGCTTCCTTGATATTGACATCTTGACACACAAATCAAAGCACTCTTTTGGATTTACGGTTTTCTAACCCTGTTTGTTCTAACAATACATCAAATTCAGGATAAATGAACCAAACTGTCTCCCTAAAATTTTAGCTTCCTGACCATATCTTTCCAAAATTTTCTTCCTTTTCCGTCTTCCAACAATATTGTTTCCCCCACCTTTCTAGTTGAAATCATGATGCAATTTTTGACTCCATATTTTTTAATACTCAAATTTCAATTCCTTTCTATTTATCCTAACAAGTCTTCTCAATTTCAATCACATCTTTCTAGTCTTACTGTCCCACTCTATTCCAAGTTCTCATCAACTGATTCCTATAATATGCCAGTTACTAACATCTTTGCTTAATATATCCTTCATACCACCATCAAATTAATATTGCCAAAGTTCTGCTGCAAACATATGAGTGTCTTTTTAAGACAGTGACTCTACAGTGGATCTCTATAACCTAATGGATTAAGTTCTAATTCTTCATTTTAGTTTCTAATACACCCTAGTAATTGGTAACATGTTTTACAATAATTTTATCCTTCTTTATTCTCTATTACAAATAACTCTGCTTCCAATACATTAATTTAATTACTTGCCCTTTGGTTATTCTTTCACCCATTTCATCACTAGCCCTTCATTTCCTCTGAGCTTCACTTTAAGTATTTTCCCCAGTTGGAATTTACTCTAGAATCTTCCCCAGTAGTCAAAACTGTCTTTCCTTCCAAGTCTAGAAGAAGATTCATTGCCTCCTTGCAATCTAACTCAAAGGAAATCACAAACTACCGTCCATCTCCTGAACTCCTTTAGGATGATGGATTATAAATCTGAAGAAGAAAAGGATCTTAGTGACCATCTAGTCCAAATCCTCTCATTTTATGGATGAAAAAAATAAGTCACAGAGATATTAAGTGTCTTGCCTAATGCCCTATAAATAGTAAGTGATAGAGCCAGGACTAAGACAAGTACTTTTGACTCCAAGTTCAGTGGGGTTTTCTGGGAAGATTTTTGCTTTAAAAAATTCCCTCTTGCTGAATCAAAATGGTTATCTGTCCAGTCTTTATAGTAAAATCTTGTTGTTTTTTTTTTTAGTTTAGGTATGGTAATTGCAAAACAATGACTGATTTGGGGGTGTAGGTTGTGGAAATGTTTTACATGAAATAATAATTTCCCCATTATTTCCCCTTTGTGTATTGATTGTCCTGAAATACACAATAAGATTTTAGGACTAGGAGACGCAAGTCTTTTTTTGTCTTTTTTATATCAGTCACTCATTCATCAAAGACATTCACTAACTATGTGATCCTGGGCACGTCTGGATCTGCCTCACTTCCCTCAACAGTAAAATGATTATAACACTAGCATCTATCTTATCTGGTTGTTGTGAGGATCAACTGAGGGCTTGAAAATGCTTAGCATATTGACTAGTACATAGAGTAAAACCTGTGTGAGGTAAAAATAGGAGACAAAATGAGAATGTAGACTCTGGTATTTGAGAATCTTAAAAAGTAAGTATTCTAGATTTTAGTAGATGATGAGGAGGTACTGCATTGTTTCCATAGGGGAGAGATGTGGACAAAATATTTTAAAAGATTCATTTGGTTGATGTGTCAAGAATACATTGGAAGAGGGAGGACTAGAAGCAAAGAATTTGGCATGAATGAAGAATAATTTAAAAAGGTAAAAAGGAGGGCACTAACTGGAAGACAAAAAAACCAAGGAACATATTTGAGGGATGTATTAAAGGGTGAATTACTAAACTTTGGTGACTGTTTATGTATGAGATATGTAGAGAACATAATTTTCAACTTTGGTTGTCAAGATATTCACTGGGATGCTGGAAAAATGGTAAAAGGAAGATTAGAAGAAAGAATTAATTTTAAAAGAATATAGATGCATTTTTAGGTTTCTTGAGTTTTAAGTGTGAGTTAATTTATTAAAGTTAATTTATCTCATGCAACTTCTAGAATTAAATTTGCTTTCTTTTAGAGTGAGAGTAAGTAAGCTAGTTTTACCTTTTCCTCAGAATAGGAAGTCAGAGCCATGGACATAAAGAGCAATTCATGGGTCTCAGTTTCCTGTTGTATCTCAACAAGAGAACATAAAGGAGATGGAGTTAAGATGACAGAGTAGAGAAAATATTTAGCCTATATCTCCCAATATTTACCTCCAAACAACTTTAAAATAACTCCTCTAATCAAATTCTGGAATGGTGGAGCCAATAAAAGGTCAGAGTGTTACATTCTTCCAATACAACAAAATGTAAGAGGTTAGAAAGATCTGTCACCATAGGGAAAAGGCTGATCAAGAACTGAAATGAATGAGACATCAGTTGTGGGACAAGGTGGTGGTAAAAGAAACAGGTTCAGGATCTCTTAAGACAGAAATGACAAGGAGAACTAGTAACTGGTCAGAAAGAATCTAAAGGGCATCTCCATGCTAGCACTGTAGGCAGAATCAGACACCACTACTGGGTAATAGTTCAAGGGTAGAGATGAATATTTTTGATCAAGTGGGAGTTGGAGTCTTTAAGAGCAATATCACCTTTGGTCACCAGAGATCAAAAACTCTGAGGAAAAGTATCACTTCTAGTCTAAAGGGAGGAGGTCTCAGGAAGTGCAATATGACTTCTGGTACTAAAAGATCAGGTACCATGGGAAAAAATGTTGTTTCCAAATACAAGGAAACAAGGGCCCTCAGGAGGAGTATTCATTGCAGTCCCAAGAAGACAAGGGACTCTTATTAAGTAAGGACCAAAGTGTAGACCAAGAGAGAAGTGACCACACATCTTCCCAGATCAAAACAACTAAGCAACATTGAATATTTCCAAAACCACAGAACAAGCTTTGAAAACAGTAGTGCAAAAAAGCATAAAGTGTAGATAGTACTATAAAATATTAAAAAGAAAAACATTGTCAAGTAATCAGTTCTGATAGTCCCAAGAACATTTTGCAATACAATAGATATTAAGTGACTGGGGAAATTGGCCAACTATTATTGATATAATTTGGGATTATTTATAGTTGATTGGGGGGGTAATAAAATTTTACAATATAAGATAGAAAGCATGTTACAGAGAACAAATGAATAAAATGCAGATTATGTTGTCCTTTGAGAGACAGTATGCTATAGTGAATTGAGATATCTGATCACTCAGGGTATGTGTTTAAGTATTGCTTCTAACACATAGCAGCTGTGTGAGTGAGTCACAGTCAAAGAAGTTAATTTTTTTTTTTTTGGTGAGGCAACTGGGGTTGTGACTTGCCCAGAGTCACACAGCTAGTGAGTGTTATGTGTCTGAAGCTGGACTTGAATTCAGGTCCTCCTGACTCCAGAGCTGGTGCTTTATCCATTGCGCCACTTAGCTGCCCCTAAAGAAGTTAATCTTTCAGTTACCCAGGTCGTTCTTTAATTATTATAAATAACAAATGGTTAACTTACATGGGCAGGAGTTTGAATTTTGCATTCCAATCAGTCAAAATATAGATTTGAAACAACAATGTGAAGTTATGAATTTAGATTGAATATATAGTAAAGTTGTTAGGATATTTTATTTAAGCTACCTGAAATAATTACAATTAGATGTTCATATGGATGAGTAAGCATCATATTTTAAAATAGTAGGATTATAGGGCTTTTGGTTATCCACATGGCTTAGTAAGAATTTTAGATTATGCATCATGGAAAAAAGGGCATGCCAGAGTGGAGCAACCAAACAGAGAGCAGTGGGCAAGTAGAAGCTATACAAGATGTTTGGGCAACTGCACACCTAGGGAGTAGGATGAAAGGGATCTCAGTACTAGAAAGAGGATCCCAGAAATGAGAGATCAAATTGGTCTGTATGAACATTTTGCCTAGATATACTTTAACTAGGTGTTTCACATATGACAATCTTTTAATTTCTAAATAAGTGATTATAAGGAATGTTATTTGATAGTTTGAACAAATAATATATAATACATACATATATGTGTGTACATATGTATATATAATTAAAAGTAGATATTATAATTATACTTTGATATAAAAAATTACCCTATCTCTATTTTCTTTGTCTTATGGATATAAAAAATTGCACTATCAATTGATGTAGAATCCTTTGAAATATTCTCAAATTCCTGTCATTTCAGTGCTACATATTCTGTTTTCTAATGGAATTCTTGATAGAGAGAAGGCCCTCAGTTCCATGTTCCTCAAATCACAGCATAGATGAGAGAGCTAAAGGAATGCTGTGGTCACAACTTAGATCCATGAATGTGATCTGGCACTACACTTTAGAAAGGCAAACAGGTCACGTTTTAAAGATGTTACAGCTACAATAAGAATTTGTGAAAGAACTCTCTCACCTCTGACCTCATTAAGTCTTAGATCCCTCATACCTTAAGAATAAATACTATTTAAAGTACATGTATATACAATGTATATGTAACACTTATATATGTGTTCACACTATATATTCATATAGTAATTTACATTTTCTATTTTTCGCCCGTTAATAATATTTTATTTTCCCAATTACATGTAAAGATAGTTTTCAACATTCACTTTTTTAAGATTTTGAGTTCTCATTTTTTTCCTCCCTCCTTCCCCTCCCTTTCCAAGACAACATGCAATCTGATATAGGCTATACATGTACAATCTTATTAAACATATTTCTAATTAGTCATGTTATGAAAGAAGAATCCAAACAAAAGGGAAAAGAGAAAATAGAATGTTTCAGTATCCATGCAGACTCCATAGTTCTTTCTCTGGATGTGGATAACATTTTCATCATGAGTCTTTGGTAATTGTCTTAGATCATTGTATTCCTGAGAAGAGCTAAGTGTATCAAAGTTGGTCATTGCACAATATTTCTGTGACTGTGTACAATGGTTTCCTGGTTCTTCTCACTTAACTCAGTATCAGTTCATTTAATTCTTTTCAGGTTTTTCTGAAATCTGTCTGCTTACCATTTCTTATAGTACAATACATTCATATATCACAACTTGTTCAGCCATTCCCAAATTTATTGGACATCCCATCAATCTTGAATTATTTGGCACCACAAAAGAGCTAGTGTAAATATTTTTGTACTTGTGGGTCCTTTTTCAATTTGTATGATCTCTTTGGGATACAGCCCTAGAAGTGGTATTGCTGGATCAAAGAGTATGCACAGTTTTATAGTCCTGTGGGCATACTTCCTAATTTCTCTCCATAATGGTTGGATCAGTTCACAATTACATCAACAATGCAATAGTGTTCCAATTTCCCCACATCTTCTCCAACATTTATCATTTCAAATATGACAATCATAATGGGAATAAGCACTCAGAAATAACTCATATAGCTCTCAGAAACTACAAAAACAAAGGTTCTAGACATATTTAGAAATGTATATGTGTGTGTGTGTGTGTGTGTGTCTGCGAAGCATAAATGAGTCTTTAACAAATGAAATCCTCAGAGGAATTCTCAAAAAAGGGAATAGAGATGTTTGTTTATCATATCATTTGTTTGATCAGTAACATCTTTATTTGAAATAAAATGTTAGGTAAATGTTTCCTTCACATGTAAAAGATTGGGAACATAAATATATTTGTAGAATTTACATGATGTGTTGTCTGCATTATTATTTTTTAAAATTAATGAATTTATTTATTTTTAGTTTTCAACATTTACTTCCACAAGATTTTGAGTTCCAAATTTTCACCCCATATCACCCTTCCCCTCACCCCAAGATGGCATGCATTCTGAATATCCCTTCCCCTAGTCTTCCTTCCCTTCTATTTCTTCTTCCCTTCTCTTATCCCTATCCCCTTCTATTTTCCTGTAGGACAGGACAGATTTTTGTAACCCATTTCCTGTATTTCCTATTTCCCAGTTGCATGTGGAAACATTTTTTTTTAAATATGTGTTTTTAAAACTTTGAGTTGCAAATTTTCTCCCTTCCTCCCTCCCCACCCACCCTCATTGAAAAAGCAAGCAGCTCAGTATAGGCTATACATGTGCAGTTATGCAAAACACTTCCATAGTAGACATGCTGTGAAAAAGTAACTCTATTTCCCTTAATCCTATCCCACCCCCCATTTATTCTATTCTTTCTTTTGACCCTGTCCCTCCTCAGAAGTTATTTGCTTCTAATTACACCCTTTCCCAATCTGCCCTCCTCTCTATCATCCCCCTACTCTCTTGTCCCCTTCCCCTCCTATTTTCCTGTAGGGTAAGACAGATTTCCATACCCAATTGAGTGTGTATGTTATTCCCTCCTTAAGTCAAATCCTATGAGGACAAGATTCCCTCATTCCCTCTCACTTTCCCCCATTTCCCCTCCACTGTAAGAGTCTTTTCTGTTTTTTTTTTGTGAGATAATTTACCCCATTCTACTTCTCCCTTTCTCCTTCTCCTAATAAAATCCTCTCTCACCCCTTAATTTTCTTCTCTAGATATGACCCCTTCATCTTCAACTCACCCTGTGCCATCTATCTATCTGTCTGTCTATCTATCTATCTATCTATACATACATACATATAATTTTTCCCTCCAACTACCTTAATATTGACAAAGGTCTCATGAGCTACAAATATCATCTTTCCATGCAAGAATGTAAACAATTCAACCTTAATAAGTCTCTTATGATTGCTTTTTCCTGTTTACCTCTTCATTTTCCGCTTGAGTCTTGTATTGGAAAATCAAATTTTCTATTCAGCTCTGGTCTTTTCATCAAGAATGCTTGAAAGTCATTTCACTGAATGACCATTTTTTCCCCTGAAGAATTATACTCAGTTTTGCTGGGTAGGTGATTCTTGGTTGTAATCCCATCTCCTTTGCCCTCTGGAATATTACATTCCCTGCCCTGCGGTCCCTTAATGTAGAAGCTGCTAAATCTTGTGTTATCCTGATTATGTTTCCACAATACTTGAATTGTTTCTCTCTGGCTGATTATAATATTTTCTCCTTGACCTGGGAACTCTGGACTTTGGCTACAATATTCCTAGGAGTTTTCCTTTGGGGATCTCTTTCAGGAGGAGATCAGTGGATTCTTTCAATTTCTATTTTGCCCTCTGGTTTTAAAATATCAGGGCAATTTTCCTTGATAATTTCTTGAAAGATGATGTCTAGGCTCTTCTTGTGATCATGGCTTTCAGATAGTCCAATAATTTTTAAATTCTCTCTCCTGGATCTATTTTCCAGGTCAGTTGTTTTCCCAATGGGATATTTCACATTGTTTTCTAATTTTTCATTCTTTTGGCTTTGTTTTACAGTGTCTTGATTTCTCATAAAGTTACTAGCTTCCAATTGTTCTATTCTAATTTTTAAAGAAGTATTTTCTTCAGTAATCTTTTGGACTTCTTTTTCTATTTGGCCAATTTTGCTTTTTGGGGCATTCTTCTCCTCATTGGCTTTTTGGACCTTTTTGCCATTTGGGTTAGGCTATTTTTTAAGGTGCTATTTTCTTCAGTATTTTTTTGGGTCTCCTTTAGCAAGCTGTTAACTTGCTTTTCATGATTTTCTTCCATCACTCTCATTTCTCTTCCCAGTTTTTCCTCTACTTCTTTTACATGCTTCTCAAAATCCCTTTTGAGCTCTTCCAAGGCCTGGGACTGATTCATATTTTTTCTTAGAGGCTTTGGATGTAGGAGCTTTGACTTTGTTTTTTTATTCTGGTTGTATGTTTTGATCTTCTTTGTCACCAAAGTAAGATAATATAGTCTGACTCTTTTTGCACTGCTTACTCATGATTCTGGCCAATTATTTGAGTTTTAAACTCTTTGTTAAGGTAAGAGTCTGCTTCCAATATGGAGAATATACTGCCCCAAGTTTTGGGGCTTTGTACAGCTGTTTTCAGAGATACTTCTAGGGACCTTAAAATTTTAAGGTCTTCCAAGGTGCTATGATAAGGGGTGAGGTGTTTCCTCTCCACTACCACAACAAGCTATACCATGCCAGTGCTCCTCCTTGCCCCAGGACCACCCCTCAGAACTGTGATCCAGATCCAAGCACAGGAAAAGCAAGAGATTCCTGCCTCAGCACTGGCAAAGAGATCCTTGCAATCCCCCTCTGATCAGCCACTTGATTCCCTCTCAGTCTGTGGACAGGAAGCTCATGAGGCAACCACTGCCCTGTGGGTGCATGAGACCTAGCTTCTTCTCTCACCGCAGTAACAGACCCTTCTCACTGACATTCTAAGTTGTCTTTGGTGTTCCTGGATTGGAAAGTCTGGAAACTGCCACAGCTGCCCGTGATTCAGTCCTCTGAGGCCTGCTCCAGGTTCGCTGTGGCCTGCGCATCCATGCTGAACTGAGCTCCTATCCCTGCCCGGTGAGATATATGTTTTCTGATCAGCCATCCTGGTTGTCTTCTACTGGAAATTTGTTTTACTCTGTTTTGTTGTGGGTTCTGCTGCTTTAGAATTTGTTTAGAGCCATTTTTCATAAGTATTTGGAGGGGTTTAAGGGAGATCTCAAGGAAGTCACTGCTTTCCCTCCACCATCTTGGCTCCACCCCATAAGTGTATTATTATTCATGAAGTTTTTTTATCATTCATATTTAAGGAATGCGTTGCCTTGAGAAGAAAATTCCTATTTAAAATGTTATAATGTTCTCTTAATGAGAAAACTAAGAATAATGAAATATTTCCTTAATTACTTTTAAAGCAATTATTGAAGGTAGATGGAAAAGAAAACATTCAAACAAAACAAACAGATAAAATTTGCTTACCATGAATGAAAAAGATAATTGTAAAAATTATTGATTTAATAAAATCATTAATTTTGCTACTCCCTTCCAAATTTTTTTTCCTTTTAACTCTACATTCATAGTAGTTATGCTGATCAAAGTTCTATAGAATTAGATTTCTTTTCCATTAAGAGGTAGAATGTTATGAGTGTATGTCTGGTTATATATCCTTGAAAGGAAACTATCCATTTATTTTCCCAGAAGGAAAGGAAATTATCATCAATTAACTTTTCCTTCTGGATCAAATGTGAGATATGAAAGAATTTTACAATTTCATATTTGCATAGCTAAATAAATTTCATTTTACAGAAGAACTTACTTCTGAATGGATAGAAAATCACAGGATAGTTTCCATATGAGGATGTTGATCAATTACTAGAAAAATGAGGAAGAGAAATTCTGTCATGTAATGTATTTCTATCCTTGGAGTCTAGTGGGGCAGTGTTGAAGTATTTTACTTCCAGGTTTCCAAATCTAATATCAAATTAGGTTAGAATAAATTATGTTTGTGTGGATATATGTATGTGTGTATACACACATATATACACACATATGTATATGCATGCATGTGTTCATATATATATATATATACATGCTTATATGAGTGTGTAGTGTATGTGTGTATATATATATATACACACACATATACATACATACATATTTGCAGGCTATTGGCTTTATGTAATCAGGTATTTGGTCACAAAATTCAAATAATTATCATAATTAATGTTAAAATCTTATGGGACTTTATATTGGTGTATAGGGAAATAGAAAATCATAGAATATAAAACATATATATGATTATATCCAGAATATAAAAGCAGAAAATGTTTTATTTGCTTTCTTTCCATTTGTAGAATTGTAATAAAAATTCCAAATAGATTAATCTTTAGGCATACACTACATTGCAGTAAAGTCTACTAGAGTAGAGGAGACACATGAATATACTGGTTTGTTTGTATAGTGTATGGTATCTCTCTGACATTTTCAAGCATATTTATGTAGTTTAATATCATCCATATGTATCCATTTAATTTTCAATTCAAAGAGCATAGTCTTTATTAGAACTTAGTGCAAATAATGTAAAGTACATAGCTTTTATGGTGTTTTCTTTCTGGGTGATTAAAATTTTGCTAGCTAGCAGAAATACTACAAAAATAGAAAGAAGCCTGAATATAGCATGTTACATGGAATATGGTGTGGATTCAAGTTGTATATAATTAAAGGGCTGTAGCAACAGCTGTATTAGATTTAGCATAATATATGGTAGTGTGTCTTTCTTTTTCTATCTAAATGGCTAAAATTATAAATCTCCTGAAATCAATTTGATAATAATGATTTGAATAAACTATAATGCACATGACATGGTATTTTATACTGACATTATTTGTTGTGTTATGGGGCAAAGTTGCTAAAGGTCTAGGAGAATGGGACGGCAATAGCAGCTGTAATATCAGCAACAGATTCAGAAACTTAGCTCAGAGGCAGTAAAGGGTCAGACAACTGGTCAGAAAGAGATTAAAAAGGATCTTTTGCTGGCGCTGGTTTAGATCTGGCACTCATTGGCAATTCTATTATCCTTACATAGTTCTGGGTCTCAATCCCAGGGCAAAGAGGAATTCTAGTCATGGTTCCAAGGCAAAGAAAGCTCTAGCACTTCTGGCTGGAGGGAAACAAGGGCCTTTTCTGGATCAAATCCAGAGCACAGACCAGGATATTAGTAGCCACATATCTCCCAGGATCATACCACCTTGGAAGCATCAAAATCCTGCAAATTTCCTAAAAATGGTTCTGATAATAACAGCATAAAAAATCCTGATGCCTGGGACATTGCTTTCCCATCCCTACATGAGCAAAGCCCAACTTTAACATAAAGTTAAATATTAAGAAATAGGTTGAAAAATGAGCAAACAAAAAGAAAATGACTATCAAAAGGTACTACTGTGGCAGGGCAGACCAAGACATAAACGAAGAACACAACAATGTAAAAACACTTCTAGAAAGCTACAAACAAAATCTCAAAGAGAAAAAATGCCAATTAGACTCAAATCTAACAAGAATTTCTGGAAGAGTTAAAAGAAGAGATGGGATAATAGAGGAAAAAATTGGATGAAAATATGAGTGATATATCAAACAATTATAAAAAAGAGAATCAATAGGTTGGTAAAAGAGACACAAAACATATTAAAGAAAATAACATCTTAGAAAACAGAATTGGCCTAATGGCATGAGGCAAAAATATCTACTGAGAACTCCTTAAAAAAGCAGAATTGATCAAATTGAAAGGGAGGTATAAAAATTCAGAAGGGAAGCAGAAAACTGGAAAGAATTTTTATAACCAGTGTTTCTGATAATGGCCTCATTTTAAAAATATATAGGGAACTTAGTCAAATTTGTAAGAATACAAGTAATTCCCCAATTGATAAATGGTCAAAGGATCTGAGCAATCAGTTTTCAGATAAAGAGATTAAAGCTTTGTATAGCCATATGGAAAAATACTTAAAATCATTATTGATTAAAGAAATGCAAATCAAGATAACTTTGAGGTACCACACCACACTTATCAGATTGGCTAGCATGACAAAAGGGGAAAATGATAAATGCTGTAAAAGATGTGGGGAATTTGGAGCACTAATGCATTGTTGGTGGAATTGTGTACTGATCCAAACATTCTGGAGAGAAATTTGGAACTATGCCCAGAGGGCTATAAAATTGTGCATATCCTTTGACCCAGCAATACCACCTCCAGGGCTGTATCCCAAAGAGATCATACAAATGGGAAATGACTCACAAGTACAAAAACATTTATAGGAGCTCTTTCAGTGGTAGCAAAGAATTAGAAATGGAGGGGATGCACATAAGTTGGGGAATGGCTGAACATGTGGTATATGAATATAATGGAATACTATTGTGCTATAAGAAATGATGAGCTAGCAAGACTTCAGAAAAACCTGGAAAGACTTGTGTGGACTGATGCTGAGTGAAATGAGCAGAATGAGGAAAACATTGTACATAGTAACAGCCACTGTGTGTTATGACTAACTTTGATAGATTTAGGTCTTCTCAGCAATGCAAGGATCTAAGACATCTCCAAAAGTCTCATGATGGAAAATGCTATCCACATCCAGAGAAAGAACTATGGAGTTTGCATGCAGATTGAAGACTACTTTTGCTCTTTTTTTTTCTTCTGTTTTGTTTTGTTTTTTCTTTCTTGTGGTTCCTCCTATTGGTTCTAATTCTTCTTTACAACATGACTAATGTGAAATTATGTTTTATAGAAATGTGTATATAGAGCTTGCATCAGATTGCACACACCAATTGGGGAAGAAGACAGGGATGGAGGGGGAGAAAATTTAAAACTCAAAAGCTTATGGAAGTGAACGTTGAAAACTAAAAATAAATTAATATAAAATAAATAAATACAGTGTTGGACTTGAGACAGTAAATGCTGAATTCAAGTCCTCTCTTAGATATTAACCAATTATGTAACCCTGTGCAAGACACTTAATCTCTTTCAGTCTCAGTTCCCTTATCTGTAAAATGAGGATAATAATATCACCAACTACAAAGGGTTGTTAGGAACACCAAATTAAATAACACATGTACAGTACTTTGCAAACTTTAAAACACTATAGAAATCATAGTAATGAACTAAATATGCAGAACCAAATACATGTTTTTGAACATAGGTAATATGGAAATTTGTTTTATTTTGCTTGATTATGCATGTTTATACAAAAGTTGAATTTTTATCTTTCTTTTTTGATGCAAGAGGTAAGAGAGGAAGGGGGGGAATGTTAATTGAAAAAAAATTAATTAAAAGTTATTGAAATAAAAAAAAATCAAGGAAAACTGCCCTTATAGAAACTGATGGTGAAACAGAAATTGAAAGAATCCATTGATCATCTCCTGATATGGAACCCAAAATGAAAGCTACCAGGAATATTACAGCCAAACTCCAGAGCTCCTGGGTCTAGGAATAAATATTTCAAACAGCCTAAAAGAAGCAATTCAAGTATTGTAGAGCTACAGTCAGGATAACACAAGATTTAGCATCTTCTACCTTAAAGAATCAGAGCACTTGGGATATGATATTCTGGAGGACAAAGGACCTAGGATTACAATGAAGAATCACCTCCACAGCAAAACTGAGTATGTTCCTTTAGTGGTAAAAGTTAACATTCAATGAAATAGAAGACTTTCAAGCAATCTTGAGAAAAGGCCAAATTTGAATAGAAAATTTAACTTTCAAATACAAGACTCAAGAGAAACACAAAAAAGACCACTTCAGTGATCATGTGCTGCATCTATCTAAGATTTTTGTAGTGATGGGTCAGCTCTATGGACTGGCCATCAAGCTGAATATTATATTCTGAATGATGGACGTTTTTCCTACTCCATATTTCTTATGTAGAGAAAATTAGCCCAGATTATTTTGAGTAATTATGGATCTCATTTAGAAGTTTCTTTAACGTTTTACACTAGAAAGAAAACAATATCAATTCCAAATAAGAGCACACATTCCATAAAGAATCTTTCTTCCAGGTGTTCTCTGATTTAGATTCCCTTTATGAAAGTGGTGAAAGTCTTTGGTGAGAACATATCTCCATGTTCTTTGCCTAATTTCTTATTAATTATGATAGTGCTCTCTGACAAAGTTATCTATGTTGTTTTATCTTTCAAGAAGTATGATATTAGTACTAAGCATTACAGTTTAAAACTGTGCTAAGATTTTGAAGACATGATATATGTATGGGAGACATTCAGAGAAGAGAGTTAAAGTGCTTTAAAAATAACAAATAATATTTTAAGTGAGATCTAGTATTATCTATATATTTCAGGCAATTGTGTAAAAGTAGAGATGTTGGATACTATAGATTTTTTCCTCAACTGTTTTTTAATGGAAAAGCAGGCATATGGTTAAATGTTATTGATACTTTATGAATTGTACCCATTCCTTGGGAATAATAATTCCTGTGATTTTAATTAAATATTTGGGTACTACCCCTTTAATGCCCCTTTTTATCCTTAAATTTCTTTAGTGCCTTCACACAGTACACTGAGGACAGTGACATTAGAGCCCAAATGTACAAGGGTTCCTTGTGCATATTTAGGCAGATTGTTTCCCTTTTTCATATTTGCTGTTCTTCTACTTTCAATCTTCAATGTTCTTGCATGATCTATTCAATTGATTATCTTGCTAAGCTTTTTGTAAACAAATTTTCCTTCTATTGCTTTTCACTGTTTGTGAAGTGACATGTAAATGTCCACATTATCTTCCATAAGATTTCACAGAAAACTTTCCATTCTAAACTGGTGCTGCCTTTGGCTGCCACAGTTCTTCACTTGAAAATGATAGCAAGTAATTATTGGATGTAGTCATTTCTAGACTACTTCAGTCACCTTTTGTGATGATTGACATCAATAAAACTTTTTTAGGAAATGGAAAAAAAAGAGTGATACCTAGCTGGAAGTGGAGAATCAGTGATCCTGTAGCTGGCTTAGCTCAAGCTAGCCTTGAATAATCTTTGGAGATAAGCTATCAGCTAGCTTTCAATTCTTGTTACCATTTTGACACATCTGACAACCCATTTATTTTGTACTTTTGTGGTTTTTCCAGAAATGTATGGTATCTTTGGAGATATTCTGCTTATCTTGTTGTTTATACTCAAGCCTTGGACTCTTGGCTTCACCACAATTATCTTGTGTGCTCTGTTTGATGTATAAAGAGGACAATGTCCTTGGACCTGTAATTCTTCATTCCCTCTGCTTCCTGTCACTCTCTGACCTTTCATGCCTGGAGCTCAGCCTATTTCCATGCCTTTTTCTCATATTCCCTGCCTCCTTTTATCAGGAATATATGTATGTCAATCTCATCTTCCTCATAGCTGAGCTGTTTCCACATTAGCCTGTCAGCTCCATATGGTCATATCATAATTGCTTAATAAAAATCACTCTTGATTTTCTTCCCCTCTATGGAAAAGAGGAATTTAGGTCTTTCAGGGCTCTCCTGTGTGAGTTCTAGTTGTCTTCCCTTTGGAGAAAGATCCAGGTTCCTTAGGGAGCTTGCCTTAATTTACAGCACAATGGAATAGAAACCAGAATCTAACAATGTGCTGTTAACAAGAAAAACACTTGAAATAGAAAGACATACATAGGGTTAAAATAAAGGATTGGAAAAGAATCTAATATGCTTCAGCTGTAGTAAAAAAAAGGCAGAAGTAGCAATCACAATTTCAGACAAAGTGAAAGGAAAATATATGGAATACAAATAAATAAGCAAGGAAACTACATTTTGTTAAAAGGTAACAGACAATAAAGTAATATAAAAATTTTCTACAAGTTTATCTGATAAAGTCTTCATTTTTCAAATATATAACAAGTATAGGCCTGAGTCAAATTTATAAAAAAAAATAAGAACTGATACCCAATTAACAAATCATTAAAGGCTATGAAAAGGCAATTTTCAGAAGAAGTAATCAAAGCTATCTATAAGTACATGAGAAAAATCAGTACTGATAAGAGAAATGGAAATTAAAGCAACTCTGAGGTACCAACCCATATCTTTCTGAAATGGCAAATGCTGAAGAAAATGAGGGAAAAATAGGTCTGTTAATGCAATGTTGTTAGAATAGTGAACTGGTCCAACCATTTTGGCAAATGATTTGGAACTATGACCAAAAAATTATTAAAGTGAGAATTAGCTTTGGCCCAGAAATACCACTAGTAGGACTGTGTACTAAATAGATCAAAGAAAAAGGAAAAGAACATATATTCACAATAATATTTATAGCAGCACTTTTGTGGTGGCAAAGAATTGTAAATCAAGGGAATAATTGTCAATTAGGGAATGGCTGAACAATTTGTGACATAAGATTGTGATGGAGCAGTGTTATGCTAAAAGAAATGACAAGGTGCATCATTTCAGGAAAAAAAAAAACATAGCAAGAAATCTATAAACTGATAGAAAGTAAGGTGAGAATAACCTGGAGATCATTGTGCATACTAACAGCAATGTTTTCATGATGGTGAGTTGTGAAAGATTACCTACTCTGATCCGTACAATGATCCAAGACCATTCCAAAAGACTCATGATAAAAAAGATACCCACCTCCAGAGAGAGAGAACAGATGAACTCTAAGTGCCAATTGAAGTATAATTTTCTCACTTTATAATTTTTCTTGCTTTTTTTGAAATATGGCCAATACTGAAATATTATGCTAAATTTTACACATATAATTGATATAATACTTCTGCCTTCTCAGTGAGTGTGTATATATAGGAGGGTGGAAGAAAACTTGGAACTATTTTTCAAATGTTAAAATAAATAATATACTGAAAGGTTTTTTAAAATTAATTTTGCTTTGTCTTATTTTTGTTATTGTTCAGTCTTTCCAATCACGACTGACTCTTTATTAGCTCATTTTGTGTTTTCTTGGTAGAGATACATAAGTGGTGAAATTAGCTAGTTGGAGCCTTTTATGGTGTGGTGTTGTTGTTTTAGAGACAAAATATTATTGGTGAAGAACAAACAAATCACTCAGATAATTCAATGGCTCCTCACCAGCCTTGACTTCCATAAATACTGGATAAGACTCATTTGATGTTTCTGATGTGTTTTCCATAATCATGGATTTCTTGGATACTCCAACCTGTGAATATTTATTTAACACAGAAAAAATAATCACAACATAAATAGGAGCACAATATATTTAGAAGACACACAGCAGATGGGTAAATTAAAAGGGCATCTTATGCTACCCCCTACACCTCCCGGTAGGTGTTTCCTTGCTCATTTCAAAGAAGGAGATTCATAAAACAGGAGAGAAAGGGGTGTAATTGTCCTTTTGAACAAGAATATCACTCCAGTTTCTGATCAATTATTATGACTATAAAAGCATTTAGAAGCAAAATGATCAAAAATGATCAAAAGCATTTGATCATTACCCTGTGTGAACCACAGTCATGGCTAAAAGTTGTTTCTGAAATTGCTTATGTCTGATTGGTAGCAGTCAGTTAATCATTATGCAGGCTTCAGGAACTGCTCTAACCTCATTGATAATTTCTCCCTCTACTTCACCTGTCATGTAAACAAAATATTAAGGGAAATAAGATAATCAGACCCTAAAAAATTGAAAAATTAAAAAATTTCATGCCTCATAACAATGACAAAAACACTGTAATATATAATTAGTGTATAAAATGTGCATGATATTGTTCTAACTATATCATGATATGCACAATCCCTTTGCACTGACATTGGAAGGAAATGTCAACCATGTGTCATGACTAATTATCAAAGGCTACTCAAAAATTTAGGTATACTGTATTATTTATCCATATTAATATTATATGGAAAAAACCTTCCCGACTTTGTCATAGAGTAGTCTAAAATTCTCTAGTCTTTTCCAATCACTTTGGAATTATAGTAGACTTATAAAGTAGGTCAAATTTCATGGACACCAGATGAAAGTGATCATTTTTGCTTAGCCCTTTTGCTTGGGAGGTCAGTGATTAGATAAAGTTGATGTTATATCATCTTACAAGGAGTATTATTAATATATTTGAATGAACACACTATTTCCTCAAAGAAGGAAATTTGTTTTGAATGACCTTATTATTAACATAAGAATAAGAAAATAATAAATTATTGAAGGCATTAAAAAGTTGATCAGTAGAATTTGTTGTTTAATTCAGTTAGATGAAATTTAAAAGTTTGCAAAACCTGACATGTCTATTCCATTTTATAAACAAGCAAACTAAAAAATCCTAGAAAATCTGTTGTTAAAAGAATTGGGTCATATAAGGGAAATTCCATAAAAAATTAGAGAGAAGATTTTCCTGTGATGACTTCAGAAACTTTAAAGTATATTTCTGTAGTAGCAAAAATTCTATTTCTATTACATGTGCAGAAAATTAGACTTTAACTTTAGATGGGAATATTCTTGTGTCTGATTCCCATTGAAATAAAATTTTTCTTGACATATTTTAAAGAAAGTTGACTTAGTTATGTTTCTTGGCATTGCTTTTTAGTAAATATCCCATAAGACTATGTAATAGTAATTCTGAATCTATTGAAATCTTGCTTTTGAAGAGTTTTATTTTAGAAAAGAACACCAATTTCAATTACTCATATGGTAAAATTTCGAATAAATCTCACTTGGCCAAAACATTCATTACTTAAAGTTATAGTCTGTTTCATTTTAGCATTTCAATCTTAGATTTCAATGTGTTTATTAACAAATTTTTATTTTAAGAATTTGTACTTATTACATTTTTTGAGGAATTACAAAACAATTGTGATTCAAATAAGAATTTTATATCAGAACAATGCAACATTTAATAATAACTTTGAACATTGATAATGGGTCTAATGGGTCTTTCAATTTTTATTAAAGAAAAAAACTTTTGTGTGTTACTAGTCAGATGTATGTAATTATTTATGTGCTTTTAAGTATAATGAAACTTGTATGGGTTAACAACTTGCAGCTTTACCAAAGCTAATTTAATGGTCAATAAGAGAAAACATCAACAATTGAATTATTATTAATGATTTGAAATTTCTTTGTAATAAATGTAACTAAAAACAAGATAGAACAGAATTCTGTGCCCCCTGTAATATGTGTACATGTGTATATACACACATATATGCACACACACTATATATGTATATATGTATATATGCATATGTGTATATACATACACATATACATACATATACACATGCATAGATAGATAGGTAGCCATCTGTCTGTAAAAAATAAATACACTAATGAGTCACAAGGTAAATACAATATTTTCTTTGAAATATTGTGTTTGAATGTTTATTAAACAATCTTGCCTTGCCTCTCCTCTTGAATTCACCAGGGCCTAGTAATAGAATTTTAAAACCTGTGTCTTTGATTTTGTTGAGTACGGAGGGGAAAAGGCTGACATATATTTGCTGAAATGCAAGTTATAAGAAGATATCTTCACTTAATACTCGAAGTTAAAACTTTTGTTTGGTCTCCTAACTCATCATAAACACAAAAGAATAGCCATTTAGTTTTGAAGGAAAGGAAAATCTTTTCCTTTTACTAATAACTTGTTTATTCACACAAAGTTATGAGGAAAAATGCTTTTCACATCTGGCAAGTATAATTGTGACCAACGTATGACCTATGCATATAGTAGCACAGGAAATTCACAGAGATAAAGTAGATGTTGGTAATATAGATATCTTACAAATTAACCTATCAATCAAAAATCACTTGTTAATTCTTTAACAAACCTTCTCTTATATAAATCAAGGTAAAACCAAATTCCTTTGTAGATATAATACTACAAATAATCCTATTCAATGACCCTCTCCTAATTAACATTATGGAAGTTGTCAAACAAGGTGATATATGCTGACCAAAGGTATTCGCACCACTCTGATGGAGAAAGATCAACAGAGAATATAGGTTGAAGCTGAAATTTATATATATTATGAGGTCTCTCAATGCTCCAATTTTTGGATAACATGTTGATTGTACCAAACTCCAGGATTTTTGCAGAGCCTCCTAGAGTGATAAGTAAACAAACAAAAGACTTTTTTTCCCCAGTCCATGCATACAGGAAACATCAAATGGATATACAAAGTCAATTGCCCAGATTTCAAAATGAATTTGGATATTTACATAGACATTCTATTGACCTTGTCCAATAAAATACATCTAGGATAAATGAAGTTGAATAGGAACAGGAGAATTGGTTAGATCACACCGGGGAAACAGAAAAGCCTTTCTTCTTTTTCAACTGACCTGAAGTCTCTGATGAAAGCAAAAACCCTTTTTGCAGTACTAACATTTTACCAATGTTGTTACATGGTAGAGAGTTGTGCACCACTTCACCCTCTCCCCCCAAAACAAAACAAAACAAAACAAAACAAAACAAAACAAAATAAAACACCTAAAGATATATACCACATAAAGGGGAATGGGGAGATAAATGTTGTGCATGGGGGCACTGTTGTCCACAATTGAAGAACTCTAAAGAACAATAAGAATAAAAGACATCATCAATTAATTGTATGATAGAAAGAAAAGATGGAATCATTATGAGGTAGAAGTTATGGATGGCAGATGAACAGCCAGAATGCTTCACTGGTACCCTTTTAATCTTGGGAGAAATTGAAGAAAAATTGCAAGCTCTCATGGAGTAGCTTTGTGACAATATGGATAAAATTCACATAAGATTAATAGGCGCAAATATATTGTGATCAGTATTGTTAGAGTAAAGTGTGAGGGACTGTCTGATGCTAGGTGCTGCCAGGTGACAGTTGTGCCAACATGGGACGGGAACTGGGAAGTACCGGAGCTCTTGCTCCCTAGGCAGAGGCTCTGCTGGATGGAGTTGTGGCGTACTGGGATGAGATCTGGGTTCGGAGAGGTAACCGGAGCTCACGCTCCCGAGACTGGAGCGGTGCTGGATGGAGCTGTGACAGGCTGGGGAGGAAGCGGGGTACAGGGAAGTGGCCGGACCGTGTGCTCCTGAGGCAGGGACGGTGCAGCTTGGGAGGGGGACGGCAGAGAACGAGCTCTCTCTGTCTAGCCTCCTTCTTTAGGTACTACGCTGACCCCAGACACCTCCTTCCTGTGACCAAACCTGACTTCCTGAGTCACGTATGCTCCCTAGGTGTAGCACTGACCCCAGACACCTCCCCCCGGTATCTGGACCCAACTTCCTGCGTCACGTACATTCTCCTTTGTCTATGCACTGATCCCTCACGCCTCCTCCCAAACATCTGGGACCCACTTCCTGTGCCACGTATACTCCCTTTGTCTGGACACTAGCGCTGGACATCCCTTTTTGATATTTGATCCTCGACGAGTCACTATGGGCGGGCTGAGGAGGAGGGACGAAGAAGGTACTAAAAAGAGCTGCAGGGAGGGGGGGCGGAGTTGGCTTTTGCTCCTGCTCGCGCGTGTGCCTTCCTGCCTGGCCTTGCTGTGATGACTATTGAATAAAGTTCAGGTTTTTGCACCCCACGAACGGCTCGTTTCTGGTAAACCCGGGTGGCTGCCGATGATTGGTGAGTATGACCCTGGTTGGCTGATTCTGCTGTAAGAGAGTGCGCGGTTTGGACCGGCACAGTAAAGTCCTGAATTTGTGAAATGAAAGATTTATCTAATTATTTGAAAAATCTACGTGTCATGTACTGTGTCTCGTACTCAGAAAGAAACAGTTAGAAAACATTAAGAAGTTTTGGAAATTCAATAAAATGAAGGGGACAAGTTAGCTAAATATAGATCACTACAAATTTAAGGAATTTTATAGTTTATCACAATGATAACATACAAAATCACCATACAAAAGTATGTAATACAGTTATGCATCTGCCATGCTAGTTATTTAGAACAGTTTATTATGTACATAAACATTTGCCTCATTTTCATATCTCAATGATTTATCCAGAAGTCTCTTTCTTCCAGGATAACAATTATGTAATATCTCTGAGATTCTTATGCTTGACATTTCTTTTGAAGACAGGTCTCTAGAAAGTGAAATTTTGGACTCAGGGGCACATGGACACATTTTATATGTTATCCTTTCATTAGAATCTGAAAGGTAATTATCATCACAAAGGTCTTAGTAACTTGATGGGGTCAGGTTAGATAGTCAAGGAGAAAAATTATGGGCTAGTTATGAAAAAAATATGACATGTGTTTAAACCCAATTGAGTTATTTAATAAGTAGCTTTAGAGAATGGATAGTATACCACCACACCACTTCAGCATATTGAGTAGCTCAAGGGGAAAATGTTGTGAGGAGACTTTAATTAATTTCCATCATCAAATTCTCAGAGTTACAATGGAACAACTTTCTGTCACATGCTGCAGATGGTTCCAAGGGCAGAATAAATGCCATTTAAGTGTTGCTACATCCCCATCAAGCTATTAACTGAAGATTTCTTCCTTTTAAAGCTAATGAATATAAAAGTTAATACTATAGCATGGAAGTATAATAGAAAATATTTATTTCTGTGGCATTTCCTTGAGCATCAGGAAGTTATTTACATAATACTCATCCCCTCTTAAAGATATGTTAAGGCAGAAGGTTTGTGTAAGTTATTTTCAGCTTCCTTGAAATATTGCATCTGAAATAACAGAATATCTTGCAAAGGTAATTTTAAGATCTTTCAGTATCTCACTTTCTATATTTGAAAATTTAGTTTCATAGTTTTATTCTTTGTAGTATTTTCTACAGTGCTTTTCATTCCAGGGTCACACAAAGGGATACAAGATTAATGACGTGATTCTTAACAGCTTTATGAATGAAAAATTCTATCTTCATCTCACAAGAGGAGAAATAGTCATATGGAAATTAAGTAACCATGAAAGTTATGTACACTTTAAAAGAATGCATTTATACTGCATTTCACTGCATCCTAAACACTTAATGAATAATTTCTCCTTTTGCTATTCTTAACTGTCATTTTGATTGCCAAGAGAAAAAAATGACATAGCATAAAAATATACTAATCCTAGTAGCTATTCTGAATTATGTCACCATGCACCTTGTCTTGGATATAGCTAGAAGGATCCAAGACTATTTCTGTTTCTGAGTCAAAGTTTATAGGTTTAAAGACCTACTGACCAAAAATGTCCTTCATTAGGATTCTTTACAGTGCTGGGAGCACCCCATGGTAGAATTATTTTTTTAATAATATGACTCAGCCCATAGAAAAGATAGCTGCCATTTTTTTTCCTTCAAAAATGAATGACTCTCTTGATTCCTTAAACACATATGCATTGACTCCTAGGGTTGGTTGTTGTCCTTCATTCCTGAAGAGGACAAAAATGACATCATTATGCTAAAATCAAGTTTCAGTGTGTCAAATTGTGGCTGATCAAGCCAATGAGCTCAGAGTGCTCTATCACAGGTCAGACACAAATAACTCATGTGAACATTTGGGGTGGATTCCCTAAATTTTCATATTTTGCATTTCTTTTCAGCTACCTCAATTTTGCTTTGCTCATAGAGCACAATTTTCCTGATGAGAGTATGCCACTGTGCCATTATCTCCCATGTCACACAATCAATTTCTTTTTTTTTCCAGCAAAAGACAAGGTTTATTAGAACATCTGTCATATTGGGCAGACTCTTAAGGTAGTAAGCTGTTGGCTTATTGGCTAGATTATAAGAATCTGAGCATCTTAATGGAGACAAGATGGACCTTATGTACAGAAATCCTGTGGGAGGGATCTAGGAGTGACCAAGTAGTTTGGGGTGATGGGAGGAGAAGCCTAAGGAGAGCTGGATGGGAGTGGTCAGTAAGCTAGAGTGAACAGAACTCCTGGGACCTGGACAATGGAGCCTAGCTAGGATTAAGTGTGGAAAATGGCCAGGGTTCTTAGGGACAATGGAGGGGAGGTTGGGAGTAACCACAATGAAAGGCCAGTTGATGGGACTATAGCCTCAGGGGAACTCCAGAGATTTGGCCATGTGGGAAAGTGCAGGACTTTCTTTTCTGGGGCCCAGATCCCAACCCCATAATTCCCCCCTCATACAAATGGGACCCAAATTCTTTTGGAGTAAGGGGTGAAGGTCTCGGCTTCTGAAACTGCTTCCTGCTAGCATGGGGTGTAGAGCTGTCCCTGCTTCGAGACGGTCCTAAAGAGGAGGTTGACCAGAACTGAGCACAAGCTGGATTCAGGGAATGATGTGGGGACTTTGGCTGGTACTCGCTGTTTGCTACCAACTGGAGGTGAATGGCCTGTAGTCTGGATGACAAATCTGATAGAAAAAAAAAAAAACAAAAACAAAAACTGCAGGGCCCAGATATAAAGCAGGGACTAGATTTAGGGTCCAACTTTGAGAGGATAAAACATTCTTAGTTATGTTTTGATTCAGATAATTCAGTTTTCCAACCATGCAGTATCAAATTCACCTCATAGCCAGACTCAGTAATAGCCAGGTGGGTAACATTCCCTTTCAAAGGAACATGATGGGGAAACTGAGCCAGGGGGATCCCATCTTAGACTGAGGCTAAAATTGTCCTCTTAGCTTTTCCCAATGCCGACTTACCACCAGTATCACCTTCTCTGAGTAGCTTGTGGCATTTGTCTCAGATGGTGAATTATTGATTATAGATAGATTATGACCCATCAGACAACTCAAAATAAAATCCTAAGAACTTTTACCTCAAACAGCAATCTTACTAATCTTACTAAATCTTACTAATCACAGCTTAGGAAAAACTTTTCCAGGATTTACATCTCAAACTTAAATTTGTCCTGGTGTAAAAAGCCAATTATTAGAGATTTTTATACACTTGCAAATTCTCAGCAAGCCATACATAACCCAAACAAACTTTTTGGCTAATTTACACATTAAAACAATAACCAACAATAGCTAAATTATTTTAGCAGTAACCAAATTATGAAAAGTTGCTTGACATTACTAATACAGAAAGTTCACCAATTTGAAACTTGAAACAAACCCATTACCAATCAGGGGACTTCAGTTTTGTTAAATGCACTTCCAAATTACTTTACACAGAGAATCAACATCTCATCATTAACAGTTAAAACTACAAATTTAAAGGAACATGCTTATCAAAGTTCAGAGGCCAGCTTCTTTACCTTGAGCAGGATGAGCTGAACCTGGGTGATGCTTCCAGGCAAAGGTTGCCCCAGAGCCCAAGGCCATTGCCAGTGGGACCCATGCTGTAGCTGCTGCCCCTCCCCATTCCTTCCTTTCCCAGGTAGGGGAGGGCAAAATCAAAGGTGAAGAGTAAAGGGATGAAACTTTCTTCTCCTATGAGAGGCATAAACAGATATCCTCTTGACTCAAGGGAAGGGAGTGACCAGGTTGTACAGGTGTTTCAAAACTCCTTGATGATCAATCACAAAACCTCCAGAATATGCCAAGACATTTTTAGCTGTTCTAACTTTCCCTGTAACCTCCATGAAGGAGGATTCAGAGGTGCAGAGGGAAGGGAGTAAGTAAGCCTCAGGGAACTAAAAAGCAACTGCAGTTTTTCCCCAATTATCTAGCACCGAAAGAACTGACAAAATTGGGCATACACTTCCACATAGGGCATTAGTCCTTTTCCTTTATGTTGTGGAAGGTGTACCCAGGTCCATGGCCTCAAACTGACCCAGTGGACCAAGAGCCTGAGAGTGTCAGGCCAAGTCAGAGACAGCCTCATAACTGTCTGCCCAAAAAGCATCTCCAAGCCTTGGTGCTTGGAGAGCATCCCCAACTGCAGAGCAAAAAAAGGAGGGAGAGGAGGCTTACATACCTTCCAGTCTTGACTGGAGAATAACTTGGGATTAGGAAGTTTCCCGGTACAGGCCACCAAAATGATGCGGTTTAGGGGTTCAGGGGCCCTGGGACCCCAAAATCATATCATGTGAGTCCTGCCTGAAAAAATTTGACCCAAGCCTTCTTTCAGCCAAAGACAAGGTTTATTAGAACATCCATCATATTGGGCAGATTCTTCAGGTAGTAAGCTATTGGCTTATTGGCTAGATTATAAGAATCTGAGTGTTACTAGATTATAAGGATCTGAGCCTCACACAATCAATTTCAAAGTTCTTAAGAGAGACCTTGAGAATGTCCTTGTATCATTTTTTCTTGACCACTTTGTGAACACTTGCTTTATGTGAGTTCACCATAAAATAGTCTTTTTGGCAAGTGCATGTTTGGCATTCAAACAAAGAATGGAAGAGGAGAACTGGGCATAGTAAGTAGAAAAGTAAACATTGGGGTGCCAGCAACATCTCTCCTATTTCTGAGGTGAAGGTTTTCTTCTTGAAAGTGCTCTTCAAATCAATCCTGTGGCAATAAACTTTCCTATATAATTCTGGTTACAGAGAAATAACTGAAGGGATCATTTGATAAATTATTGTTCCATGGCATGCCTGTGTTCAAGTAGTGTTTTAAAGGAGTTAACATTGAGGATCTGGCTCAAAAGTGGCTGATCTAATACACCAGTAAATAATTACTCAACAGCTGGCAGGAACTGAAGCAATAAAGTGATGGTCCAAAGTGCCAGAAACTATAGATGATTGCATACAAAGCATTATTTATCTTAACAAATTATACACTTCCAAATGTTTTAAGTATCTATTATTTAATCAAATGTCAAGTGAATTGAAAAATGCAGCATACAATTATCAATGTTAGACCAATTCCTAACCCAAGGTCAGAGACCGTTATTATAAAATCTGAGAAAGGAAAACATCTAGGGCTTTAAGTATGTTTAGGGAATAAATTGAGATGGGAGCCATTGCTGGAGGTAGTAAGAATACTGTGAAGAAATTAACACTGACAACCTCATTTCCCAGACAGCAAATAAAGAGATGATCCAAAGAATCAATAGGATATTTTCACATCATATATCAATATCTAAGTTGATCTAGGCACTTGATGATAGGTATTTTTATTTCTCTAAAAATATATATCCCTCTGCTTTTGACTGGCATACCCTTTCTTCTCCATATGGCTTTTACTGTGGACTTCTATATTTTAGGAACTTCACTTAATTGCAATAGAATTTTCAATAGTTTGAAACAATTTTAAGTTTAGGATTGAAAAAATAAGGAATATCTGTATTTTAGGATGATATATCTAGTGGCTTTTTTTTGTTATTCCTACTCAATTATTGATGACTTCCTTATTCCTCAGCTTCTTCCTCTAAAGGTAAACTTGGATAAGTGATAGTCTTGGGGTTGGTCCTCTTGTCACTGAACAAGTCAGGAAACAGACCCTGAGGTTTTCTTTGCTTTGGTCAACTGAAGTGATCTTATCATCATAAGATCATAAATTTAGAGATGGAAACAACCTGTGAGGTCACCTAGTCCAACCTTCTCATTTTATAGAGGCATGGAAAGTTGATTTTCTAGAAACTCTTTTCTACATTAAACTTCCTTTTTCTCAACTCCTGCCACAAACATAATGAGGGAGAGAGAGTTTCTTCCAAGTCTCAGTCAGAAAGGTTCCAGGGAAACAGTAACCTACTGTGATATTTTTCCTAACATTTTACCAGTGAACTTAGGAGGGGTCATTGCAAATGATTTTGTCTCTACAATGCCCTGTATAATTAGAGCTTTCCCCAATCCCAACTACTTCTCTTTATCATCTATAATTTCAGCAGGAATAGTTCTAGGAAAATCAAATGACATTTATAATTTCCCAGAATAATGACTGTCCATGTTATTGGAATATTTTTTTACCATAACCCAGACAACATATGCTATAGCATAAAATTAAAATGCCTATGGTTTGCTTTTATAAGTATCCAAAATCAAAGGGACATTGAGTAGTGGAAGATATAGTAGGATACAGCTGGAGAAGTAAGTTGGGGACAGATTGGAGAGAGGTCATGAATATTATAATTTGTTTTAATTTTTTTCCCCTAAATGAGATATTTTAAGTTGACTTAAATGATTGTAGTCACAAATGTTATTATCTTACTAGTGGCCTTGAAAAATCAACCTCACAGAGTCTCAATTTCTTCATTTATAAAATGGGCAGAAGAGTTGGATTATGTGATCTTTAAGTTCCATTCAAATTGTAAAAACTATGTGATTCTATAACAAGAAAGAAATTCTGTTTACTAGAAAATTAATAAGCCAGTGCTGTGCAGTTGGATAGGAATCATTGCTAGCCTTTGTTGGTCACTAACAACATAATTCTATGCTGTGACTCCTGACCCTTTCTTTTTAATGATTACACAATAGAAAAGAATGAGATGGTAAGATAAAATAGCTCCCAAATTATACCAAATAACCATTGACCCAGAAAACAAAATAAGCCTTTATTAAAGAGTGTATGTCTTCCCTATAGTATACAATCCAAACTTTCCTGTTACTGATAGATGTTCTATTACTCTGCTCTATAAAGACAGAAATAAAGTGTTCTTAGGCAATTTTGAAAACAAAATGAAGAACCAACCATTTCTTTTGAATATTCTATTGGCCCCTTGATTTTAATTAATATATTCTATAATTAATTGGGGGCAGAGGAATTACATGTAACATGGCAATTATTTGTTTATTAATTTGTTGGCTAGAAAATCTTACAATACATTGTTGTAACTTGTTAATGCTTCATGTATCTCACAGCACAATAGGGATATGGTTCCACTTTATCACAAGAAAGACTTTGTGATTATGTTTCTCAAGGACATTTACTTCAATGTGAAAGACATAATAAATGAATTTTTCCCTTTCAAAGATATAAAAATATCCCAAATAAACTGTCAGTTGTGACCTTTTTAAAATGATATTGGCATTTTAATCTAGTAATGGTGCCAAAGCAATAAAATGTGGCCTCACCTGAACTGTATTTCAAGAGTTCATTGCACAAATAGATGTAACAGATTTCAGGGAACAGAATGAGTATATTATTCAGAATGGTCACATAGAAAGGGAAAAGGAGGTGCTTTATGGCTCAATTAATTATCCTGTACTTCTACTTAGAAGCTAGGACAAGAAAAAAATAAGAGTTGTTCTGTTCTAGTGAAAAGATTTTTATATCTTGTATAGCAATAGGTAGTTAATATTCAGCCCTCCCCAATAATGGAGAGGAGTTCAGAGGGTGACTAGTCTCTGTTAAAATATTAGTATTTTTTGTTATTTTCAAGTGTATGATAACAGAAATGAAAGCATAGAGGAGAGAGGTATGTCTATAATTTAAAAATCCTTTAAATATTTCAGCAAATCAGCAAGGATCAATGGAACTTACAACGACTTCTTTCTCTTCCAAATCATCTATTTAATCTATCTATCTATCTATCTATCTATCTATCTATCTATCTATCTATC
>NW_020954569.1:9309553-9335546 GCF_900497805.2 Vombatus ursinus
ATCTATCTATCTATCTATCTATCTATCTATCTATCTATCTATCTATCTATCTATCTACCTCTCATATATGATCTCATTTGAAGTAGGCATAGACGTTAGTGCTATTTACATTTTTATGTATATTTTCAGCACAGTGATTTGAATGGCCTCAAAGTTCTCCTGGAGACTTACAATATTTGGAATAAAAGGATTCTGACTGAAACTTACTACCCATAAAACCTTGATTAAGACATTTAGCCTCTTAGATCTTAAGTTTCTCCATCCGTAAAATGGGTACATTGGAAATCAGAGATCTTTAAGGTATATCATAAATGTATGATCTTGTGGTCACTAACTTCATTTTCTTAAATTACTTCCAACATTCCATCCCATTAGCATTTTCTATCACCATTTCATATAAAAATTTAATTATGCTTAAATAAGCACTATAGCTAGGGGAACAAAAGGAATCAGGAATTATCTTATTCAAAAGATACTTAATCTCTACATTAATCAGAAAAATGGCCTATAAGAGTATGAGAATTTTTAGAAACACAATGAAAGAAGATGAAGTATTTTAAAGATACCTCATATAAAAGGACAAAGCAATAGGGTAGAAAACTTTTCTGAAGGAAGTTCAATATGAGATGCAATTCTGAGTATTTATAAATATAACTGAAACGAGGACAAATAGATAAATAAATGTAACAGATTTGCCAATGTATTTTATTGATCTATTTTAATTGTTATGGACAGGTGGGCCAACACAGTTGTTGTTATTGTTGTTGCTGTTGTTTTTCTTGTAATACCTCATTCTTTTGTTCTACATAAAGTAAAATATTACTAAAATATGAAATTAATAATAAAACTGTATGGTTATCAACACAGTTTAAAAGTATTGAGGAGAAATTTATTTTAAATATTTCTGAAATTGGATACAATAACCTGAAATCTGGAGGTGGGGAGGTGGATGATATTAGTAGAAAGAACATTTTCTTTGTGACCCAAAGTTTTAAAAACATGTGTTAAAAATAAAAAAAAGAAAAGAAAGAAAGAACATTTTCTCCAAAGTCAGAGGTCATCAGTTAAAATTCAAAATCCGTGATTTAGTACCTGTATAAACTTAGTCATAACTTCGATCCTTAAACCTTAAATTCCTAACTTAGTAAATAATGGGTTGGTAATAGATGCTCCCCACAGTTCATTTCAGTTTTACAACTATGATTCTAATACCTAATAACCTACATGAGGACTTGATCATCACATATTTCTAGAATATCCTTTATTAAAATATGAAAGGGGAACATTTAGACATTTGAAATAACCACATTTTCCCAATAACATGATTACCTAAAAAGTATAGGGAAGGCTAAGTCTCATTATTTTTATTGTTTACTGATTAGATAGATAGTTGGATAGACAGACAGATGTGTGTGTGTGTATGTGAAAACATAGATTCAAGGATATCCACCAGCAAAATGTTCATGTGTGTGGAGTAAACATCTTATAACATTTCTCAATGAATGAGACTACAGAGATAATTGAGTCCAACAGCCTTTCCTTATCAATATCAAGTGAGTCATGGAAGATGGAAATGTATAATCAAGTTCCATATTAGCTAGAGTGTTGGACTTGGACTTTGGAAGACTTCAGATCACAACAGTTTAGATCTTCCCTCATATGCTTTTTTTCTGGGCAAATAGTTTAATGTATTTCAACATTAATTTCCTCATCCATAACAATAGCTCCTACCTTATTGGATTGTTGTAAAGATCCAATGATATCACATAGGTAAGGTTTATTGAAAACTTCAAAGTGTTCCATAAATTATTAAGTATTATAATACAATGATAATAATAGCTATTATCACCATCTTCAAATATATTTGGCACTAAAATTGAGGGTTTCTTGCAAATTGTTGAAATAGAAGAAAGACTATAAAAGGGCATTGTGGTCCTTTAAATGTTTCTTTTTAAAGGTGACTTTGTACTGAATATTACATAGGATATTTATACTGATATGCAATTGGCTAAGAGATTATTCTAACAGTGCACCAAGTGATGAAGAATGTATATTGGTCAGACTGAAATGCCCTTATTGAGTTCATCCATCAATTCATTTACAGATATATCATCATCTTTCCATTCAAGTTTCCCTCCACCGGAGGAATATTTATTTTTTAAAGCACTATCAGGCTGGCAGATGGTGCACACCTATAATCTCTGTTGCCACCAAGGCTGAGATGTAAGCCCTGTGGTTCTGGGCTTCAGTGAGTTAAATTGATCAAAGTCCATTGGCTATCTGTACTAAATTCAACATTAATATAACTCCCTATCACTTCAGGAGCTTATATTCTAACTTGGGAAACCACACTGCTACACACATACAAGTAAACAGAAAATAAATACAATTTAATTGTTTTGGATTGGCACTAGCAAGTGGGGGCATCAGTAGAGGCATGATTAAGAAGATGTACTTGGACTAAGCTTTGAAGGATATGAAGGATTATAAAATGTAGAAGTGGTGCTTTATGCAGATGGGGGTCAGGCTATGAAAAGGCATGGAGATGCAATATGGAAATCCATGTGTTTGGAACACAAGTATGCCAATTTGGCTGGGTAGTAGAGTATAAAAAATGGAGTAATTAGATTTTTAAAAAGAAAGGCCCAAGGACCAATACACAAGAATATTTATGGCAATATTGGTGGTAGTAACACATAATGGAAAGCAAACTATATGTCATAACTTGGGGAATGAAAAAATACATTGTGTTACATTAATGTAGTGAAATACTGTTATACTGTAAGAAAAGATGAGTATTATGAATAAAAAGAAGCATGTGAAGGCATATAAAGCAATGAAAAGTGAGGTAAGCAGAACCAGGTAAACTATCAAGAAAGACTTCAATGGCATAAAAGGAAAGAAAAATGATAAAACAATCAAATCTGAAGACTGTGATATCATAATGATCAATCCTGATCCTTAAGAACAGATCTAAACAAGACTTCCCCAACTTCTCTGCAGAGATGGTTAGCTAGAGAGTTGGTGAAGTATTGAAGTGCATAATTTCAGACTTTTTATATATTGGTTAGTGTAGTGGAATGGTTTTTCTTCCTCATTAATTCTCTCTCTCTTTTTTAATTTTTGTAAGGATGACTCTTTGTGGGTGATGGAAGAGACATATTGGAAAATACATCCTATATGAAACAAAAGTTAAAATTATTTTGTCTTTTTAATTAATGTATTTTTAGTTTTCAGCATTCACTTCCATAGTATTTTGAGTTTTAAATTTTCTCTCCCTCCTACTCCTCTCCCCCACCCAAGGAGGCATGAAATCTGATATGGGCTCTACTTGTACAATCATATTATGCATATTTTCCCATTAGTCATGATGTAATGAACAATTAGAACTAAATGGAGGAACTATAAGAATGAAGCAATAAAACAGAACAACATAAGAAAAAGAGAACAAATAGTATGCTTCCATCTGCATTCAGACTCCATAGTTCTTTCTCTGGGTGTGGATAGCAATTTCCATCATGAATCTTTTGGAGTTGTCTTAGATTCTTGCATTGCTATGAAGAGTCATGTCTATCAAAGTCAGTCATTGTGCAATGCGGCTGTTACTGTGTATAATGTTCTCCTGGTTCTGCTTACTTCACTCAGTATCAGTTCATGTAAGTCTTTCCAGGATTGTTTGAAGTCTGTCTGCTCATCATTTCTTATAGCACAGTAGTATTCCATTACATTCATATATCACAACTTGTTCAGCCATTCCGCAACTGATGGGCATCCCCTCAATTTCCAATTCTTTGCCACCACAAAGTGCTGCTATAAATGTTTTTCTACGTGTGGGTACCTTTTCCATTTTTATGATCACTTTGTGATACAGACCTAGAAGTGCCATTGCTGGGTCAAAGTGTGTGCACAATTTTACAGTCCTTTGGAGATAGCTCCAAATTGCTCTCCAGAATGGTTGGATAATTTCACAACTCCACCAACAATACATTAGTATTCCAATTTTCCCACATCTTCTTCAACATTTATCATAGTCCTATTTTGTCATGTTAGCCAATCTGATAGGTGTGATGTGTTGCATCAGTCATTTTGATTTGCACTTCTCCAATCAGTAGTGATTTAGAACATTTTTTCATATGAATATGGACAGTTTTAGCTTCTTCCTCTGAAAACTGCCTGTTCATATCCTTTGACCATTTCCAAATGATTCGTATTCTTATGAATTGATTACAACATAGTCTCTATATATTTTAGAACTGAGGCCTTTATCAGGGACATTGGTTGTAACAATTCTTTCCCAGTTTTATGTTTCCCTCCTAATCTTGGATGCATTTGCTTTGTTTGTGCAAAAACTTTTCAATTTAATGTAATCAAAATTATCCATTTTGCATTTCATAATATTCTCTACCTCTTGCTTGGTCATAAATTCTTCCCCTCTCCATAGATCTGAAAGGTAACGATTCCTTGCTCTTCTAGTTTGCTTATAGTATCAGTCTTTATATCTAAATCCTGTACCCATTTTGACTTTATCATGGTATAGGATGTAAGATTTTGATCTATGCCCAGTTTCTTCCACATATTTTTCCAGTTTTCCCAGTAGTTTTTGTTAAATAGTGATTTCTTATCCCAGAAGCTGGAGTGTTTGGATTTATCAAATAGGAGATTAGTATACTCATTAACATTGTTGTGTCTTGCATACCTAACCTGTTCCCTTGATTCACCATTCCATTTCTTAACCCATACCAAGTAGTATTGATGATTGCTACTTTATAATACAATTTAAGATCTGGTACACCTAGATCACCTTCCCTTGCATGTCTTTTAATTAGTTCCCTTGATATTCTGAATTTTTTATTCTTCGAGATGAATTATGTTGTTCTTTTTCTAGTTCAATAAAAATATTTATGGTAATGTCATTAGAATGGCACTGAATAAGTAAATTAATTTGGGTACAATTTTCATTTTATTCTATTAGCTTGGCCTACTCATGAGCAACTGATATTTTTTCCAATTATTTAGATCTGACTTTATTAGTGTGAAAAATGTTTTGTAATTGTGTTCATATAATTCCTGATTTTGTTTTGGCAGGTAGAATCCCAAATATTTTATAATGTCTACAGTAATTTTAAATGGAATTTCTCTTCCTATCTCTTGGTGGTGGGCTTTGTTAGTAATATATAGAAATGCTGATTATTTTTGTAGGTTTATTTTATATCCTTCAACTTTGCTAACTTTGTTTGTTATTTCATGTAATTTTTACTTGATTCTCTAGAATTCTATAAATTTGCCATCATATGATATGCAAAGAGTGATAGCTTTGTTTCTTCTTTGCCTATTCTAATTCCTTCAATTTGTTTTTCTTCTCCAATTACTATAGCTAAGATTTCTAGCACAATATTGAACAACAGTGATGATAATTGACATCCTTGTTTAACCCCTGATCATATTAGAAATGCTTCTAGCTTATCCCCATTACATAAAATGCTTGCTGATGGTTTTTGTTAGATGCTATCTGTCATTTTAATGAAGACTCCATTTATTCCTGTGCCCTATAATGTTTTTAATAGGAATGGGTGTCGTATAAAATTATTTTAAAATCTAGATGTTGTCCACAAGTCAGTACACTAAATTGGGAAGGATATTAGACTTAGAGCTGGAGGACATGAATATGAGTCCTGACATGAGTACTGGAATTATCAATATTGTTTCTGTATTATTTTCTTTTTTGTCCTATTTACACTTAATTGGTTTTGTTCTGTAACTGCTTTTGTCCTATAATTGCTTGAGTCATGAGTCTCTGTTTCTGAACTTAGTTCATAATTCATATAGTCTATAATGAATTAAGTTCAGAAATCCAGCTCTCCTCCTAATCACTGTTATTGCTATAAGAAATTACTTGACATTGAGGAATGCATGCGAACACAAGAGAGACTAGATAACCTCTAAAAATGTAGTAGATGGTCCTTTAAATTTAACAGCTATGAAATATTTTTCTTCTCTTTGTCGTCTATCTTTTTTTTTCTTTAAATATATCAGAATGACTTTTCTTTTTTTGAATCCTAAAGCTTCTTTAGACTGATTTTATCCTTTTCTGACTCTGTTTTATGAGGTGCAAATGCTGATAATACTTTTCCTTTTTCTGTAAAATATCACAAATAAATTTCCTTTAGAACTTATGTCACCCATAAGTACATTGACTGCTAATTGATGAACTTTTAAAGCTCTATGAGTACACGTATAATGGCTGCTGATTTACATCTGGTAAGCATTTGTGTTAAATTATTGAAACTATGTGAATTTCATTTCAACCTTTTATGTATTTTTACAATAAAAAACTAATTTAAATAGGTCAGGATGGAGTGATTTTAACTTCACATCCTATTTTTCTCCTCATTTTTATTCTTCTAGATTTTTTTCTAGAAAAATTTTCAGATTTTTCCTCTGATTGGTGAACTGAATATACACAGACATCTGATTTATTAATGACGCCCACATCAAGAGCGATTCATTTTCTGTGCATTAATATATCATATAATTCATTTTTGTAGTGTTATTTAGTACTTGCTATGTCCAGTCAAATCAGATTCTGTTCTAAAAAACAAAATAAAACAGAAACCATCATGATATTGAAGTGTGATACTTCTATGCAATGTTTGCTTCCCTCATTTCATATTCATGATCTATATTTTCATATTACATATATATGAGAGAGACAGAGACAGACAGACAAAGAGACAGAGAGAAAGAGAGAGACTTTGATGACTGTGGAGGAGAAAGTGAAGCTGATGATTTTGAGCAGCTCTGCCTTACGTAAATCCAATTCACATGCAAGTCAAGACATCACCCTCATGATGTCATTGTTCGTCTTTAAGAAGGAAAGACACACAATAACTACATACATACGTATATATATACATGCACATATACACATACATTCATACATACATATGTATGTATTTATGTATACGTATCTCATGCTGAACTTTAAAATCACAAGGTTTCAATAAAGGTGATGATTGGACCTGTGATTTTATTAATATTTGGACCTACTGGATGAGAAAACTCCCTCTATTCAAGCAGGGCGTCATCTTTTCTGTAATTTATAATCTTAGGAGAGTTTCCTAGAGCACTAAGTGTTTGAGAAACTTGCCCAGGGTCACATAACAATACCTCTTGTACCTCAAAATGTGTGATAATTTAACTGAGACTATTGTTTCATACAGTTTCAACTTCCTTTTATTTATTTTATTTGTACTGAAGATGGTAATATTGTTACTATTTAGTTCTCCCAGAATAATTTTGACTTTCTACTTACTAGATGAGGACGTCATATTTACTCCACCAACAGCCAAGGTACATGTCCTAAAACTGTGATTCTTAGCATCCTATACCTGCCAGTCAAATGATCAGTAAACACATATTAAGTTTCAACTGTATTGCAGGTATTATACTAAGCACTGGAGATACAAAAAGAATAAAAAGATAGTTCCTGTCCTCATGAAGCTCACAGTTCAATATGGGAAACAACATGCAGACAAATACACAAAAACAGATTACATATAGAATGAATACTTAATGATTTATGAAGGGAAGGCACCACAATTAATAGAGATTTGGAAAGGTTTCTTGTAAGAGATAGGATTTTAGTTGGAACTTAAAAAAATCAAGTAAGGCAGTCAGTGGAATTGAGGTATGAGAAGATTCCAGGCTTGGGGGATACACAGGGAAAATACTTGGGGCCAAGAGACTGAGTGTGTCTTGTTTATGCAACAGTGAATAGATCAGTGTCAATGGATCAAGGAGAAAGGTGTAAAAAGACTGGAAATGGTAGGAGGAGATTAGGTTACTAAGGGCTTTTGAAGTCAAGCAGAGGATTTTATATCGATCCTGTTACTTTGGAATAATAATTTCTACAGATAGAAAAAATAAGACTACACACATGTGAGAAACTTTTATTGTCTCTTCATTTCATAGGTTGTCATAGCCAAAAATTAATTGTTAGCTATAAAACCACTTCTGATGGCCCTCTCTATACTTATGTTGGGCACTAGGTAACATGGTAGATAAAGTGCTAGAGTTGGAGTCTGTACAAAGTAAAATGATACAGAATTAATAAATACATAATGACCTGGCACTTTAAATGTGTATAGCAAAAGTTTCATTCATCTGTTCCAGATGAAGCTGAAGAAATTTACCTAGACTCAAATAATGGCATTAAAATATGACAGGAAAGTAGATTATTGGTTATTTTACATAAGTTCAGAGATGCCAGAAAGATCTCGTCATCCAAAATGCCTCCCTCACCTTACATTGATTATTTCTAATTTATCTTGTATATATTTTGTTGATACATAGTTGTTATTAACTTTCCTGCCCCATTCGAATATAAGCTCTTAGAGTGCAGGGACTTTTTGCCTTTCTTTGTCTCCTCTCGGCCTCACACAACACCTGGCATATATTAAGGTGCTTAATAAATGCTTTTTACTTACTGACTAACTCATTACTGATGCCCGAGATTCTAGAGTGGGAGTTTAGGCTTAAAACCAAACAGAGAAATTTGCCCCTGCTAAAAATATAAAATTTAACTGGCAGATTTAAGGCATTATGCCTTAGTATAAATGAGTTCTTCAGATCTTCTTTATCAGAATATATATTAATAGAGGAAAAAGAGAAATGTTTGAAACTAGTGTTGCTGAGGAAAGAAAAGTGAATGTCATTGAGAAGAGGGCAGAGAAAGTAGACACTGAAGATAAAACTTAGCTATATCACTTTCCCCCACAACGGGAAGGCAAAGTGCTTGAGTGTAAAGATGACATGAGGATATTAGAAAAGCTCTGCTTTGCCATTATTGTGCAAATCCATATTATAAAAAGAACAAATCTTGAATTACATATGTGCACATTTCTATATATTGTCTACTCAGGTACATTGTCTACTTCTGATATTCCCTATTTATCTTAAGTAGGAGACACATTAAATTCTTTTCTATCATCTCTTAGGATATCCCCATACTGTCACACTGACAATGTGAGTCTAACATGAGACAAAGACAGGTTGAAGTACTAAGATTTTCTTTGAGGGCTAGCATTTTCAGAGCAAATTGGACTTCTGACAAATAGGTAGTCTCCAAACCTCAGAGAGAGAGAGGTAAAAATCAGTGATTTCTGGATAGCAATTAAAAACAAACAAACAAAACAATTACCACTGTTTGACATGAAACTCAAATATTTGCTATGAATTTTTTCAAAGGCCTCCTAGGGGAATTACTTCCCAGTCTCTGTTGATGTTTTATCAGTTTTTTTCCCCCAAACTTGACTCAGAAGAGAATCTTAAATATACAACTTTTTGTGGAAGGATCTTTGAAATAGAAAGTTAAGTAGAATTGCATGTTAATGGACAAATAGAATCTCAATCTGGAGCAAGGAAAAAAAATAACCAATCAAATCCAAATATCCTTTAGCACATCAACCCATATATGGTGTGTTCTTCCTGGTGGCTGAATCTCAATACATGAGAGCTATTAAGTACAAGAGAGAACAAATGACAGGGGACCTAATTTTTATAAAGTTATCCTGACTGTCACTCAGTTTTTATTGATATCACTAGTCCAGCCACTGGAGAAGGAACACAATTGTTGAAAGTATTCCAAAGTAAAAGTACACAGTGTTCACAAATTCAAAAATAACTAGCTGTTAATATTAATATTTTTGATAATGTTAATAATGTTGATATATGTTAATGTTAACAATGTTAATTGTTAATGTTAGTAATTTTGATATATGATTAGATTATATGAAATATATATACTATATATGATGTAGGATATATAATATATAATTACCTTATATACATACATACATATACACACTTACATGTGTCCATATAAACATATGCATACATATATGTGCATTTACACAGGTAGATATGAATGTATATGTGTATATATGTACATACATACATACATATATGAATTAGTAGTTATTGCTCTTTTATCACTTGGAGAAACAATAGGGTCTAGGTTTTTTTATTTATGGATTGAAGGGTATTATATGGTATCTAAGAACTGAAATTCGGAATCACACAAAATGTGTTGGAAAGTAATAGAATGGTCACTAACAAGCTACAACACACAACAAACAAGCAATTATGAGTGGAAAGTGGTAAAAATATAGATGCCAAATAAATTCACATAAAAAAATTGACTTATCATATGCCAAGAATAAGGAGCAATTCATATGCTCTATTAGTATACTAATGATGTTAAGAGAAAGTGAAGAACATTTTTATCACATTGGGTGTAATAACTATAATAAATCTACAGAAGGCAGGAAGAACAGTTGGTCAAGGTGGAGAGTCATGAATGTGACTATGTTGTAAGGTATATCATCAAAGAATGAACTCATGATATTGAAATCACAGATCCATTTGAACATTTGAAATGTGAGGAAATTTAGATTCTGTCAAGGTCTTGGTGCTTGGTAGAAACATTTTGAATAATAATATAATTTATATAATGTTTTAATATGAATAAATCACATATCTAGAAAATTATTAATTCCTTTGCAAGTGTTATAAATCCCATTTTATAGATGAGGAGACTGACAGTCTGAGAGTTTATTTGATTTTTACAAGGTAATATAGGTAGTAAATGGCAGAGAAAGGGTGTAAATCATCCAATTATAAATTAGAACATAGATTTTAGGACATTTTCATAAAGATTGTTACTGTGGAAGAAAATATTTACAGCATCACCCTACATGATGTTTCTTAAGTAATCTTTATCTGGTAGAAAAAGAAAAACACTTTTAAAAAAAAGAGAAACTAAGGGGCATAATATGTTTCAGGTGTCCGTTGCTAAAATGATAAGACATTTAATTTCCCTGTATTGCTTTCTGGCAACTAGAAAAAATGGCAGTAATGTGAAACATATTAAGTGTACTCCCTTTTAAATCTTTTAGCAAGAATGAATTGCTTTTTTCTTAAGCCAACTTAAAAGGTGAAACCAATTTTGAAATGGCACTTTTTTCATTACAATTGAATCACAATGATTTTAACTGAATCTTATAATGCCAAGAATTTGTGAGAGGGGATGTTTAGAGCAGAAAACATTTTTCATTTAATTTATATAATTGCATTATATAATTCTTTATATAGGTTACTAGAAAGTTCAGTGCCACATATATCAGATTTACACTAAGACATATACTCATTCTCTTTAAGTATTCTCAAATTTTACAACAATTGAACTTTCAAATAAATTCAATAGAGCAATATGAAAAAAATGTGAGGACACATTTTTCTATATATTATAAATCCTTGTTACCTAGATAAAGTAGAATTTAGCAAGACTTTGCTACCCATGCTGAATGCAATCAAATTCGATTTTAAAGCACAGAAAATGATTTGTAATAACAATACTAAGATCAATGCTGGTTTATGAAAATGTAGCAAGTTCAAATATTTCACTTATATATGCTAGGGGATGAAAATAGCTAGGCAATTAAGTAATACAGAAAGAAACAAATATGTTACATACTAATATTTAAAAGTTACTTTGTTACTGTGAGAAATCTGTTTTCATACTGATCTGAATATAACCTAATCAGATCAACCCCTCCCTACACTTTTATCGCAGGTGACTCCTGTCCACATCATCCTGTGTTGCTGTCCAAGATTCTACTACTTCTTTGGACATTCTGTGAATATTAATGGCACATGAGTTCATCTTATCCACATCCCTCTGTATATCTTCTATAAGATACTATCCAAGATTCTGCTGGTCCTCTGGACAGTTTATGCACATTAATGGAAGATAAGAATTCATCCATTCTTTATTCTTTGATCTCAAAATGTGATTAGTTTGCTTTCTGTTCCAGTCCAACATTTGTTGATAACATCCTAATTTTGCCTTTTTTATACCTCTTCTTCATTATTAATGTTTTGCTGACTACTCAAATCCACCGGACATTTTCCCACTAATCTTCATATTACCCTAAATCTTAATTCTTCAGAGTAACTGTTATCCAAAAGTAACTTTTCAGTAAGAAAGTCAAATCAAAGAGCATTTTTAAGCACTTGGTATGTTCTAGACATTATGCTAAAGTGTTAGACTATAAATACAAACAGAAAGAAAGACAGTCCTTTTCCAGAATGTAGGTGTGGGAAGAATGAAGAGACATCTTAGAGACAGTAGGGTAAGTCAGCAATACACCACAAAGAGGAATGAAGTCATGGTTGACCTGGGTCTCTTCCTTAAAAGAAATTAGAGGTATAATCATCTAATCAGAGGAACAGAACACAGAAAGACACTTCCACAGGAAAGAGTGTACTTCCAATGTAAGAAGTAGTCCAGAAGTAGAGTGAGCTTCAAGAATGAAAATGTTTTGTTTATTTATTTTTAGAGTAGATTTTCTCTTTCATTTTTTTTTGGTTTTATTTAGTATTTTATTTTCACCAGTTACTTGTAAAAACAATTTTAACATTCAGTTTTAAAACTTTGAGTTCCAAATTTTCTCTCTCCCTCCCTCTCTACCCTCCCCCTCATTGAGAAGGCCAGCAATTCAATATAGGTTATAGATTTGTAGTCAAGCAAAACATTTCCGTAATAGTCATATTGTGAAAGAAAGAATAGACCCACCCCCCAAAAAAAACCTCTCAAGAAAAAGAAAAATAAAGTAAAAAAAATTATGTTTCAATCTATATTCAAACACCATCACTTCTTCCTCTGGATGTGGATAGCATTTTTCATCATGAGTCCTTCAAAGTTGTCTTCAATCATTGTATTACTGAGAATAGCTAAGTCCTTCAAAGTTGTCTTCAATCATTGTATTACTGAGAATAGCTAAGTCATTCACAGCTGATCATCTTACAATATTGGTATTACTTTTTATACAATACATTTCAATTTGCACCAGCTCATGTAAGTCTTTCCAGGTTTTTCTGAAAGCATCCTGCTCATCATTTCTTATAGCACAATATTATCCCTTTATAAATGTGTACTACAATTTATTCAGCCATTCCCCAATTGATGAACATTCCCTAAATTTCCAATTCTTTGCCACCAGAAAAGAGCTGCTATAAATACCTTTGTACATACGGGATCTTATCTATTTCTTTTTTTTTTTGCTTTTTATCTCTTTTGTGATACAGACATAGTAGTGGTATTGCTAGGTCAAAGGGTATGTATCATTGTATAGCCCTTTGACCATAGTTCCGAATCACCCTATGGAATGGTTGAATCAATTCACAACTCCACCAAGTGTGCATTAATGTCTCATTTTTCCCACATCCCCTCTAACATTTGTCATTTTTCCTTTTCTGTCCTATTAGCCAATCTAACAGGTATGAAGTAGTACCTCAGAATTATTTTAATTTGCACATCTCCAATTAATAGAGTTACAGCATTTTTTTTCATATGGCCATATATAGTGTTGATTACTTCATCTAAAAACTGTTCATATCTTTTGATCATTTATCAATTGGAAAATGGCTTTTATTTTTATAAATTTGACTCATTTCTCTATATATTTGAGAAATGAGGTCTTTATCAGGGAAACTTGCTTTTCTTAACTATTTCCCTCCATTCTACACCCCCCCATTTATTTTATTCTTTCTCCCCTTTTATCCTGTCCATCCTCAAAAGTATTTGACTTCTGACTACCACTTCCCCAGTCTAACCTCTCTCCTATCACCCTCCTTCCCTTCTCTTTCCCCTTCCCCTCCAACTTTCCAGTAAAGTAAGACAGATTTCTATAAACAATTGAGCATGTATGTTATTCTCTCTTTGAGCAAATACTGATGAGAATAAGATTCACTCACTCCCCCTTCAATTTCCCCACTATTCCCAATATAAAAGCTTTTTCTTGCTTTGTAATGTGAGATAATTTACCCCATTCTACCTCTGCCTTTCCCTTTCTCCTAGTACATTCCTTTCTCATCCCTTAATTTTATTTTTAGATACAATCCCTTCATATTCAACTCACACTTGTGCTCTCTGTCTACATATACTCCTTCTAACTGTCTTAAGAATGAAAAAAAAAAAACTTCTTATGAGTTACAAATATCATCTTCCCATGTAGGAAAATAAGCAGTTTAACCTTATTAAGTCCCTTTTGATTTCCCCCTTGCTGTTTACCTTTTTATGCTTCTCTTGAGTCTTGTATTTATATTGCTAAGAAGCCTTATTTACTGCAGCTTAAATTAGTTTCTATTCAGATTACCTTAGAAATGACTCAAGTGTGATTACATGTATGTATATAGTATAAATAGTATATATGTATATAAGTATATAGTAAAAAGTATTTGTTATTCGGATAGTAAAATAGGATTGAGATTAGTAAGTAGAATAGAGTTAGAGGTAATAAGTCCCAATAGGTAACAATAACATACTTAAGTCTCAATCTATATGAAATCTTGTCATAATCATTCATCACTGTCAGGGGAACAATCTATATCTGAATCACATGGGCTGGAGAGTCCCAGTTTTCAGACTCCAGAGTGCCAACAGGAAAATCCCAGGCTACATGTTTGCACCTTGAGGGACACTCTGAAGGTGAAGTCAGGACTATCTGCTTTTAGTAGTTCAAATATAACAAAGAAGGCAACTTGCCAAAAATATGTGATCTGTGGGAAAGGAGCTGCTCTAAAAAATTGAGAGCATTGCTATTTATGAATATCCAGTTGCTGGAGGGGTGGCTAGCCCTTCCTGAGGGCAAATACTATAAACATCTTCAACATATAACTAAGAATGAGATTAACATGAAAAAAGAGTCAGGGTCAAATTGCAGGCATATTGAGCAAAGTCAGAATGTATTTTTTTAATCCATTTATGACAGTATTTGAAAGTTAAATTTTCTGTTAGCTCTGGTCTTTTCATCAAGAATGCTTGAAAGACCTCTATTTCATGAAACATCCAATTTTCCCCCTGAGGGATTACACTTTTTCTGGGTGGGTGATTCTTTGTTGTAATCCTAACTCCTTTGCCATCCAGAATGTCATAGCCCTAGCACTCCAGTACTTTAATGTAGAAGCTGCCTAATCATGTGCCATCATGACTGTGTCTCCACAATATTTTTATTATTTCTTTCTGCCTCTTTCCAATATTTTCTCCTTGACCTGGAAGGTATGAAATTTGTCTCTAACATTTCTAGGAGTTTTCATTTTGGGATCTCTTTCAGGAGGTGATCAGTGGATTCTTTCAATTTCTATTTTATCTACTGTTTCTAAAATACCAGGCAGTTTTCCTTGATAATTTCTTGAAAAATAATGTCTTAGCTCTTTTTTCTCATCATGGCTTTCAGGTAGTACAATGATTTTGAAATGATCTCTCCTGGATCTTTTTTCCAGTTTAGTTGTTTTTCCAATAAAATATTTCATGTTGTCTTCATTTTTTCCATGTTCAGTTTTGTTTTATCGTGTCTTGATTTCTCATAAAGTCATTGGTTTCCATTTACTAAATTCTAATTTTTAAGGAATTATTTTCTTCAGTCAGCATTTGTACTTACTTTTCCATTTGGCCAATTCTACTTTTTAAGGAGCTTTTTTTATTCAATGAATGTGTGTGCCTCTTTTTGCATTTTTTTTTCAATTCTGCTTAATGAGGCATTTTTCTCCTTATTGACTGTTTGTAATTCTTTTGCATTTGGCCTAGTCTGTTTTTTAAGGTGTTATTTTCCTTGGTATTTTATGTGAGTCTCTTTTACCAAATTTTTGATTTGTTTTTCCTGATTTTCTTTCATCACTCTCATTTCTCTTCCCAATTTTTCCTCTACTTCTCTTACTTGATTTTCACAATCCTTTTTGAACTCTTCCATGGCCTGAATCAATTCACATTTTTCTTGTAGGGTTTTGATGCAAGATTTTTGACTTTATTTTCTTCTTCTGAGTGTGTGTTTTGATCTTCCTTGTCACCATAATAACTTTCTATGGTCAGAATTTTTTCTGTTGTTTGCTAATTTTCCAAGCTAATACTTGACTTTTAACTCTTTATTGAAGTAAGGCTGTGCTTCCAGGATGGACTGTTCACTGCCTGAAGCATCAGGGTTTTATACAACTATTTTTCTTTTTAAAATTATTTTATTTAGTTTTCAGCATTCACTTCCACAAAATTTTGAGTTTCAAATTTTCTTCCCATCTCTCCCCTCCCTCCACCACAAGATGGCAAGCCTTCTGAATACCCTTTCCCCCAATCTGCCCTCCCTTCTATCACTTCCCCTTCTCTTATCCCCTTCCCCTTCTATTTTCCTGTAAAGCAGGATAGATTTCTATATCCCTTTGCTTGTTTATCTTATTTCCCAGTTCCATGTAAAAACAATTTTTAACATTTATTTTTAAAATTTTGAGTTCCAAATTCTCTTCCTTCCTCTATCCCCACCCACTCTCATTGAGAAGGCAAGAAATTAGATATAGGTCATATCTGAGCAGATATGCAAAACACTTCCATAGTAGTCATGTTGTAAAAGACTAACTATATTACCCTCCATCCTATCCTGCCTCCCATTTTTTCTGTTCTCTAATTTGAGCCTTTCCTTCCTCAAAAGTGTTTTCTCCTGCTTACCCCTCCCACAATCTACCTTCCCTTCTATCATCACCCCCTCTCTTTTCCCCTTCCCCCAATTTTTCTATAGAGTAAGGTAGATTTCCACACCCAATTGAGTGTGTATGTTATTTCTTCCTTAAGTCAAATCCAATGAGAGTGAGATTCACTAATTCCCTCTCATATACCCCTGCTTCCCCTCCACTCTAAAAGCATTTGCTTGCCTCTTTTATGTGAGATAATTTACTCCATTCTACCTCTTCCTTTCTCCTTCTCCCAGTACAGTCCTTTCTCACCCCTTACTTATATTTTTAGATATCATCCCCTTATCTTCAACTCACCCTCTGCCCTCTCTTTATTGTTCTAAATCTTTTGTTATCTTGATTGTGTTTCCACAATACTTGAATTCTTTCTTTCTGGCTGCTTGCAATATTTTCTCTCTGACCTGAGAACTCTGGAATTTGGATATAATATTCCTAGGAGTTTGCATTTTGAGATCTCTTTCAGGAGGTGGAGTCATTCAATTTTCATTTTACTTTCTGGTTCTAGAATATCAGGGCAGTTTTCCTTGATAATTTCTTGAAAGATGATGTCTAAGCTCTTTTTTTTTTGATCATGTCTTTCAAGTTCTCTTATAATTTTTATTTTTTAATAATTTATTTATTTTTAGATTTCAACATTCACTTACACAAGATTTTGAGTTCCAAATTTTCTCCCCATCTCATCCCTCCCCGCACCCCAAGACGGCATGCTTTCTGAATAGTCCTTCCCCTAATCAGCCTGCCCTTCTATCTCTTCCACCCTTCTCTTATCCCCTTCCCCTTCTATTTTCCTGTAAGGCAGGAGAGATTTCTATACCCCATTTCCTGTATTTCTTATTTCCCAGTTGCATGGAAAACAATTTTTTTAATATGTGTTTTTAAAACTTTGGGTTCCAAATTTTCTTCCTTCCTCCCTCCACACCCACCCTCATTGAAAAGGCAAGCAACTCAATATAGGCTATACATGTGCAGTTATGCAAAATATTTCCATAGTAGACATGCTGTGAAAAACTAACTCTATTTCCCTTAGTCCTATCCCACTCCCCCCATTTATTCTATTCTTTCTTTTGACTCTGTAGCTCCTAAGAAGTATTTGCTTGTGATTACTCCCTTTCTCAATCTGCCCTCCTCTCCATCATCCCCCTACTCTCTTGTCTCCTTCCCCCCCTATTTTCCCACAGGGTAAGACAGATTTCCATACCCAATTGAGTGTGTATGTTATTCCCTCCTTAAGTCAAATCCTATGAGAATAAGATTCGCTCATTCCCTCTCCCCTTCCCCCATTTCCCCTCCACTGTAAGAACCTTTTCTTTTCTGTTTTTTTTGTGAGATAATTTACCCCATTCTACATTTCCCTTTCTCCTTCTCCTAGTATAATCCCCTCTCACCCCTTAATTTTTTCTCCAGATATGACACCTTTATCTTCAACTCACCTTATGCCCTCTATCTATCTATCTATCTATCTATCTATCCATCTCTCTCTCTCTCTCTCTATATATATATATATGTATATATATATATGAATACATACATACATATAATTTTTCCCTCCAACTACCGTAATACTGACAAAGGTCTCATGAGTTACAAATATCATCTTTCCATGTAGGAATGTAAACAGTTCAACCTTAATAACTCTCTTATGATTTCTTTTTCCTGTTTACCTCTTAATGTTCCACTTGAGTCTTATATTGGAAAGTCAAATTTTCTATTCAGCTCTGGTCTTTTCATCAAGAATGCTTCAAAATCCTCTATTTCACTGGATGACCATTTTTTCCTCTCAAGAATTATACTCAGTTTTGCTGGGTAGGTGATTCTTGGTTCTAATCCTATCTCCTTTGCCTTCCATGATATTATATTCCATGCCCTCCAGACCCTTAATGTAGAAGCTGCTAAATCTTGTGTTATCCTGATTGTGTTTCCACAATACTTCAATTGCTTCTTTCTGGCTGTTTGCAATATTTTCTCCTTGACCTGGGAACTCTGGACTTTGGCTACCATATTCCTAGGAGTTTTCCTTTGGGGATATCTTTCAGGAGGAGATCACTGGATTCTTTCCATTTCTATTTTGCCCTCTGGTTCTAAAATATCAGGGCAGTTTTCCTTGATAATTTCTTGAAAGATGATGTCTAGGCTCTTTTTTTGATCATGGCTTTCAGACAGTCCAATAATTTTTAAATTCCCTCTCCTGGATCTATTTTCCAGGTCAGTTGTTTTTCCAATGAGATATTTCACATTGTTTTCTAATTTTTCATTCGATTGGATTTGTATTACAGTGTCTTGATTTCTCATAAAGTCACTAGCTTCCAATTGCTCTATTCTAATTTTTAAAGAAGTATTTTCTTCAGTAAGCTTTTGGACTTCCTTCTCCATTTGGCCAGTTTTGCTTTTTAGGGCATTCTTCTCCCCATTGGCTTTTTGGACCTCTTTTGCCATTTGGGTTAGGCTATTTTTTAAGGTATTATTTTCTTCAGTATTTTTTGGGTCTCCTTTAGCAAGCTGTTAACTTTTTTTCCATGATTTTCTTGCGTCACTCTCATTTCTCTTCCAAGTTTTTCCTCTACTTGTCTTACTTGCTTCTCAAAATCCCTTTTGAGCTCTTCCAAGGCCTGGGACTGATTCATATTTTTCTTGGAAGTTTTGGATATAGGAGCTTTAGCTTTGTTTTCTTCTTTTGGTTGTATGTTTTGATTTTCTTTGTCACCAAAGTAAGATAATATAGTCTGACTCTTTTTGCATTGCTTGCTCATGATCCCAACCAATTACTTGAGTTTTAAACCCTTTGTTAAGGTAAAAGTCTGTTTCCAATGTGGAGAATGTACTGTCCCAAGGTTTGGGGGTTTGTACAGCTGTTTTCAGAGATAATTCTAGGGAACTGAAAATTTTCAGTTCTTCCAAGGTGCTGTGATAAGGGGTGAGGTGTTTCCTCTCCACTGCCACAACAAGGTCTACCACACCAGCACTCCTCCCCACCCCAGGACTGCCCGTTGGAACTGTGACCCAGATCCAAGCATGGCCAAAGCAAGAGATTCCTGCCTCAGCCCTGGCAAAGAGATCCTTGCAATCCCCCTCTGATCAGCCACTCAATTTCCCCTCAGTCTGTGAGCTGGAAGCTCATGAGCCAGCCATGGCCCGCACTCAGGACTTGTGGCTGAGACCTAGCTTCTTCTCTCACCGCAGTCACAGACTTTTCCCACTGACCTTCTAACTTGTCTTTGGCATTTGTGGGTTGAGAAGTCTGGAAAATGCCACAGCTGCCCACAATTCAGTCCTCTGAGGCCTGCTCCAGGGTTGCTGTGGCCTGCACACCCATGCCAAACTGCGCTCCTCTCCCAGCCTTGCACAATATACCTTTCTGATCAGCCTTCCAGGTTGTCTTGGCCTGGAAATTTGTTTTACTCTGTTTTTTTTGTGGGTTCTGCTGCTTTAGAATTTGGTTAGAGCCATTTTTTATAGGTATTTGGAGGGGTTTGAGGGAGAGCTCTAGCAAGTCCCTGCTTTCCCTCTACCATCTTGGCTCTGCCCCCCAGAAGAGTCCTATCTTTACTGTGGCTGCAAACTCTTGTGTGCTAGTGCTCTTCCTTGCCCTGAGACTTCTGCTCAGGACTGCAATGTGGATCTAAGTATGAGCAAAACAACAGAGGTCTGCTTCCTTCCAATTCTAGCAAAAAGAATCCTGTAATCTCCTTCTGCCTACTTATTTGACCCTCCTTGTCTGTGGGCTCAGAGCTCTGGAAGTAGCCACTTCCATTGCTGATTCAGTGTCTCCCATGGTCTGCTGCTCATTTTCTAGGGCATGGTATGCCCCAGTGCAGTCTGCCCTGTACTGTCCTCCACCCTCAATCAGGTATTACAGACCTTTCTTGCCAACCTTCTATGTTTTCTTTGGAGTCTGGGGGATGAGAGGTCTGGAAACTAGCACTGTTGCCACTGATTCAGTACCCCAAGCCCTGCTACTGGTTTACTGCTGCCTAGTCTGAGCTGGCCTAGCCTGTGCTGGTTTGCACTCCTCTCTTACCCTGGTACAACAGACCCTTCCTGCTGGTGCTCCAAGTTGTCTTGGGCTGGAAAACTGCCTCACTACATCTTTCTGGGGGTTCTGCTGCTTCAGAATTTGTTTAGAGTCATTATTTACAGATATTTGGAGGGATTTGGGGGAGAGCTCAGTTGAGCCCCTGCCTTTCCTCTGCCTTCTTGACTCTGCCTCCATTGAAAAGGTTTTAATGGCATGGTAGAGAAAGTCCTGTGGAGATGAGTCAGACAAATGGCCTAAGGAAAAATGCATAGTAGCTCATCATCTTTTCCCAAGAAAAATACTTTAAAGCATTATTCTTGTATTCACCACCATCTAACACTACCATTCAAATAACTCACATTCAAAACCTTATAATAATCTTTGAGTTTTCATTTTCTCACTTTCCACATCCCGTGAATTATAGTTCTAAATTATTTTGTACTTTTCTTCTACCTTTTCTATTTCCACTTCAACAACCATATTGCAGTGCCTCTTCCCTCAACACTTGTGATACTCTCTTTATTAGTTCCTATTTTCTATTGTCTAACCTAGCCAACCAATCCTTCCCATGACTGGTAGCATATTTTGGCAATTGCTGAGCTCTAATAAAAGAAGACAACAACAACATGTCTGGGACTTCATATTGCCTTTATTAGTTCAGTTGTGTCAAACTCTTCATGACCCCATAGTCCTTATTACACCAGGGTTTTTAAGGTTCAACTATGTCATGAAGTCTTTCCAAGCTCATGTTCGTTGTTTCTATGACGCTACCTATCCATTTCATCCTCTGCCATTCTCTTCTCCTTTTGCCTTCAATTTTTACAAACATCAGTCTTTTTTCAAAGAGTCTTATCTTCTCAATATATGGCCAAAGTATTTAAGCTTATGCTTAAGTATATGCCCTTCCAATAGAAATCTGAATTAATTTCTCTAAACATTGACTAATTTGATCTCCATGTTGTCCAAGGGACTCTCAAAAGTCTTCCCCAGGACCATCATTTCAAAGTGTCAATTTTATGGCACTCAATTTTCTTATAGTCCAACTTAAATAGTCACACATTACTACTGGAAAAAGAAACCCATTATTTTCCAGTTATGTCTGACTCTTTGTGACCCCATTTGATAATTTGTTGGCAGAGATACTGGAGTGGCTTGCCATTTACATCTCCCATTCATTTTACATATGAGAAAACTGAAGGAAACAGGGTTAAATGACCTACACAGGGTCACATAACTAGTAAGTGTTTGAGACCATATTTGAACTCAGCAAGATGAATTTTTCTGACTAGGGCCTGGAACTCTATCCACTGCACCATCTAGTTGCCCCATGTAGTCCAGATAGTCCAACTATACCTTTGGACCTTTGCTGACGAGGTGATGTCTCTGCTTTTCAGTATGTTACCAGGATTTGCCATAACTTTCCCTCCAAGGAGTAAGCATCTTTTAATTTTATGACCACAGTCATCTTCTGCAGTGATCTTTTAACCCAAGAATAAAAAATCTGACATTGTTTCAATTTCTTCTCTCTCTATTTGCCAGGAAGACATGAGACCAGTTGCCATGTTGAGGTTGTTGTTGTTGTTCTTTTCAAGTGTGTGAGTGTATGTTTCTTTCATATTGCCTATTGCCTATCAAGCTATAATTGCCATAGCATTCATAAACTCCTTTAAAGTTCCACTCCAAGTAGTTTCTTAACCATGTCTTTCACTGCACCATTTCATTAATGCCATGTTCTAAGCAAACTGGATTACTATTCAATTGACCATCATTTGTCCTTGTTCTCCTCATTCTACTCTGTTCTTTCACGCCTTTTTGTAATAAAAAATAAACTTACCCTCACCCTCATCTGTATATGGTGAAGCCCCTCCCCACATTCCTTCATGATTCAACTCAGATACCATTTCTTGTATGAAAACTTTTTTTCTTAATATCCTAGCTGAAATTAGTGTCTTCCTCTTCCAATTTCTGATACAATTTTCTATGGATGTCTCTTTCATATTAACCATATTCTTCTTGTCATCATAATTACTTGGACACTTTAGATTAGTTCTAGTAAGTTCTTATTGGCAGGAACTGCATCTTATTTCACTTTTATATCTCTGGGGATCAAGTAAAGGTTAGTGAATAGAACATTGGCCTGGAAGTCATGATGATCAAGAATTCAAATCCTCTATCTGACACATGCTGACTATATGACTATGGCAAGTTACTTAATCTCTTAGGACTCTAGCAAATTCCTGAAGACTATGAATTGCAGAAAAGGTTCTGACTTGCACAGGTATAAGAAGTTTCCATATTTGAAAGTTCCCTAGGTCAGCAAAATTGCATGTCAGTTCTCTATATTCCTTATATTGCTAATGTTACACAGAAGCTCAAACATAGTAAGTATTTGATAAATGCTCTATTTTTAAAATAATTTTTTCTAAGCAACTCCTGGATGATGTCTAACTGAGAGAGTATCATAGAGCTTTTGGTTGCATATTTAGATGAAATTGTGTTAACATTTTCAGAATATCGGAGTTTCAAAACAAACTTATTTGTGTGGGTTTATGTTTGTGCAACACTACAAATATTTTTTTCAGTGATTCCAAGAAAAAAAAATGTTTCCACCTAATTCAATTACATTCATTTTTTAACAACTCTTAGTTTTAGTCTTGTTCTCTTTACAACACCCATTATCAGGTTATGTTATGAGCACAATCCAATAAAAAAACTTTAGTGGAATTGACTTATTAAGGCTTTCCAAGTTATTCAGTGTAGCCTAGAGGTAGGAGGAGTTCCATCATTTGGGCATCTCACTTCTTCCCTCTCTATCTCTCTTTTGTATTTCTTTCTTTCCTTCTTTCCTTCCCCCAGAACTTTTTCCCCAACCACAAGCTTCTGAAAACCCTCTATGGTTGTTTAGCTAATCATAGTTCTTGGATGATATCTAGGGAAATCACTAACTTGATTACTTCCAATCAGACAGAGGTACACTAATAGGCCTTACTATTTGAACTGGCACTGCCCTCTAACATTCTCCAGACATTAACATCTACCCTAACTATCTGACCTCCACACTAACAACTCTGCCATATGACTGCCTGATGAATCCTTCCTGATGAATCCTGATGAATGTGGACCATTTTACCTTGTCATTCATTCTGCTTTTGTAGCATTAGGACTTCTAGGCTTTTTCATTTATCCTGTGGCTGGACTTTCTTTTCTGGGTTACATTTGCAAATTAGAGTGTGAAATTTTTGAGAGAAGTGACTGTCTTACTTTTTTTCTTATTTGCATCTCTGTTTCTTAGCACCATACTTGAAATATATAGTATGGAGGGGTGGAGCCAAGATGGCAGAGTAAAAGCAGTGACTTGTTGAGCTCTCCCTCAAACCCCTCCAAATACCTATAAAAATGGCTATAAACAAATTTTAAAACAGCAGAACCCACAAAAAGACAGATTGAAACAAATTTACAGCCCAAGACAGCCCAGATGGTTGATGTGAAAGGTATATCACACCGGGTTAGGAGAGGACCACAGTTCAGCATGGATGCTCAGGCAAGGCAGGCCTCAGCGAACCTGGAACAGGCCTCAGAGGACTGAATTGTGGGCAGCTGTGGCAGTTTCTAGAACTCTCATCCTACAAACACCAAAGACAACTTAGAAGGTCAGTGGGAAAAGTCTATTTCTGTGATGAGAGAGAGAAGCACAGTGGTCTCAACTCCAGTCCCTGAGTTCAGCCCTGGGGTGGCAGCAGCCTCCTGAGTTTCCAGCCAATAGACTGATGGGGAATGGAATGGCTGATCAGAGGGGGATTGTAGGGATCTCTCTACTGGTGCAGGATTTTCTTGTTTTGCCCATGTTTGGATCTGGGTCATGGGAGGAGGAGCACTGACGTGGTGAAGCTTGTAGTGGCTCTGTAGAGGAAATCCTTCTCACAGTTCCAAGACAGAAAAAAGTGCTGGTGGTCACTCATAGACCAGAGCACAGGCCAGGAAAGGAGTAAACACCTCATCCTTGATCATAGCACCTTGGAAGAACTGAAAATTTAGAAGTCCCTAGAAGTATCTCTGAAAACAGCTGCACAAAACCCCCGAAGCTTGAGACAGTACATTCTCCACACTGGAAAGAGATCCCTATCTTAACAAAGAGTTTATAACTCAAATAATTGACTGGGATCATGAGGAAGCAGGGCAAAGAGTCAGACTATATTATCTTATTTTGGTGACAAAAAAGATCAAAACATACAACCAGAAGAAAACAACAAAGCCAAAGCTTCTACATTTAAAGCTTCCAAGAAAAATATGAATTGGTCCCAGGCCATGGAAGAGCTCAAAAAGCATTTTGAGAAGCAAGTAAGAGAAGTAGAGGAAAAACTGAGAGTGATGCTAAAGGAGATCCCAAAAAATACTGAAGAAAATAACACCTTAAAAATAGCTTAACCCAAATGGCAAAAGAGGGACAAAAAGCCAATGAGGACAATGCCCTAAAAAGCAAAATTAGCCAAATGGAAAAGGAAGTCCAAAAGCTTACTGAAGAAAATACTTCCTTAAAAATTAGAATGGAGCAATTGGAAGCTAGTGACAATTTGAGAAATCAAAGCACTGTAAAACTAATCCAAAAGAATGAAAAAAATAGAAGAGAACATGAAATATCTCATTGGAAAAACAACTGACCTGGAAAACAGTTCCATGAGAGAGAATTTAACAGTTTTTGAACTCTTTGAAAGCCATTATCAAAAAAAGAGCCTGGACATCATCTTTCAAGAAATTATCAAGGAAAATTGCTCTGATATTTTAGAACCAGAGGGCAAAATAGAAATGGAAAGAATCCACCTATCACCTTCTGAAAGAGATCCCCAGAAGAAAACTCCTAGGAATACTGGAGTCAAATTCCAGAATTCCCAGGTCAAGGAGAAAATATTGCAGGTAGCCAGAAAGGAACAATTCAAGTATTATGGAAACACAATCAGGATAACACAAGATTTAGCAGCTTCTACATTAAGGGTCTGGAGGGCATGGAGTATTATGATATTCTGGAGGGCAAAGGAAATAGGATTACAACCAAGAATCATCTACCCAGCAAAACTGAGTATAATCCTTCAGGGTAAAAAAATGGTCATTCAGTTGAATAGGGGACTTTCAAGCATTCTTGATGAAAAGACCAGAGTTGAATAGAAAATTTGACTTTCAAATACAAGACTCAAGTGAAACATGGAAGATTTAAATGGGAAAGAGAAATCATAAGAGACTTATTAAAGTTGAACTGTTTACATTCCTGCATGGAAAGATGATATTTGTAACTCATGAGTCCTTTGTCAGTATTAGGGTAGTGGGAGGGAAAAAATAATATGTATGTATGTATGTATATATATAGAGATAGATAGATAGATAGATAGATAGATAGATAGATAGATAGATAGA
>NW_020954569.1:9335556-9353296 GCF_900497805.2 Vombatus ursinus
AGATAGATAGATAGATAGATAGATAGATAGATAGATAGATAGATAGATAGAGAGAGAGCACAGGGTGAGTTGAAGATGAAGGGGTGATATCTGGAAAATAAAATTAAGGGGTGAGAAAGGATTATACTGGGAGAAGGAGAAAGAGACAGTTAGAATGACCTAAATTATCTCACATGAAACAGCGAAGAAAAGGCTTTTACAGTGGAGGGGAAATGGGGGAAAAGCGAGACGGAATGAGTGATTCTTATTCTCATAGGATTTGGCTTAAAGAAGGAATAACATACACAACAAGGTATGGAAATTTATTTTACCCTACAGAAAAATAATGGGGGAAGTGGACAAGAGAGCAGGGGCTTGATAGAGGGGAGGGCTTATTGGGAGAGGGTATAATCAGAAGCAAAAACTTCTGAGGAGGGACAGGGTTAAAAGAGAGAATAGCATAAATGGGGGGTAGGATGGGATGAAGGGAAATATACTTAGTTTTTCACAACATGACTACTGTGGAAGTGTTTTGCATGACTACATATCTATAACCTGTATTGCGATGCTTGGCTTTTCAATGAGGGTGGGTGAGGAGGGTGGAAGGGAGAAAATTTGGACCCAAAAGTTTTAAAAACACGTGTTAAACAAATAAAATTAAATTAAAAAAAGAAATATATAGTATGGACTTAATAAATAATTTTTCAATATTTTGCAGTCATACCACAGCTAAGCTTAGGTAAAGATTAGGATTAAGAAAACAAGTGGTTTTTGTGATAAAAATATAAGTTTGGTGCAATTGAACTTCCCCCATCATAATTTTATTCTTCCGCAAAAATAGCATTTGAAGAGGTAGAAGAAAGAGAGAGAGAGAGAGAGAGTTTATATAAAGCTAGTACAAATTTTCTTTTAGGCAAGGAATTGCATGCTACTAACTCGTGTGTGTGTGTGTGTGTGTGTGTGTGTGTGTGTATGTATCTCTCTCTCTCTCTCTCTCTCTCTCTCTATATATATATATATATAAATAAATAAATCTTTCATTCTCTCTGTTTCCCTGTCTCTCTTCCCCCATGCATTTCCTAAACATTTTATTTACAGTGTCCACGTGAAGTAGTCAGTTCAGGAATCATTATTCTCATTTTATCAATTAGGAAACCAAGGCTTAATGATATTGAAGTCTGTATAAGTTCATGTGGTTAATAACTATCCAAGCTATAGCATATGTGCAGATCTTCTGGCCCCCAGATCAATGCAAATGGTATACATGTAATTATTTAGCTGCTAAATACTATCCATATATTTAAGGAAGAAGAAAATCTATCAAAAGAAAATATTTTGTTATTTTTTTATTCTTTGACAAAGATTCTGAGTACTAGAATTATATTACAAAATATAATTAGCTATTCTCTTTTAACATAAAATTAAAAATTTATAAATAGACAGAAAAGAAAAAAACTAAGTACTAAAGTTAAACATCTGAAAAAAATGGCTCAAATCAATTCTCTAGTCACCTTAAATGGAAGCCTTGAGCATCTCCTTAAGTGATGATAGATCCAGCAAAAAAGGAAATGCTTAGATCTTTCAATATCCACTAAGAATACTGCCTGTATTATGCAATACTTCAAGCCCAAAAAGGCCCTTGGGCTTGATAGGGTCTCATCTGAGTTGTCTATAGCTGATAAAAAATATTTGCACCAATTTTCCTGGGCTCATACAGAGAATTCTTTTTACAAAAATATCCCTCTGGCTCATTCATTGAAGCATTTATTACATGCAAGGAAGCTCACAAGAGATCCCCTGATAGTCTTTTCAATTCAAGGATGAGAAAAACATATAAGCTAAAAATTTCTTGCCCACAGACTAAAATCAGGAATATAAGTGAGTTCACTTTTATGCCATTAGAAGTATATTGATTCTCCAGAAAGCATTTGACTGAATTGACAGAGAATACATTCTACTTTAACATGAGTAAGGTATAATTTGTTTTCATTTATTTATTTTTTGAAACAAGTATATGCTTCAGAATACCTAAATTTTATCTCCAAAAAAGTCTCAAATGGATATTTATTCTCCCATTGTATTCTCTATTGTACCAATCTGATAATGACTCTAGGTTAATTAAAAAAATAAATTACACATTGTATTAGGAGAGCCTACATCCAAGTCTCATTTTTGTCACTACCTGTGTAGCATTGGCTAAGTTATTTAAATTGTATAACATCACTAAAGTTCTATCAATTAATTCTATTTAAATTATACATAGATGTCAAATATTCTTTCATGTTTCCCCTATTTATTATAAGTACATTGTAAATTGCCTATAAAATGTCTTTATAAATTTCAAAGCAGAGTTGTGAAAGTAAATGAAACTTTACACTTGGAATTTATGAGGCTTTTGAAAGAACAATGTCCCACATATTTGTGGGATTGGCTCATAAATGATGATGTGCCAAATACACATTTTTGTGGTGAGAAAAATAAAATGAGGTACACAAAAACAGACTGTTCATAAGCTGCATGTGAAAAAACATCTCCATCTAAGCTTTGGTTTGCTCCCTAAACCTAAGAAAATTGCAAAATTTTCTTTTGAGTGTAAAATTAATTTGACCTGCCGAAAGGCCAATCTACTTTGAAGAGAATTTCATACATACTAGCTGTTTCTTCATTTTGCAGGTATATGTAAAGGTGTGTTTCTTTTTTTTTAATCTTGCTTTCTTGAATCTTTCTCCTTTGATTCACTTCCCTCCAGTAATATATTAGCACTTAAACTCATGAGAATGAAAACATTTGAATCCACATATCAAATAGACAGCAATGATTTGTGCCTAATATTCTAAATAATGTTAGTAGGAGTAAAAATAATGCTAAAGCAACATTTGATATGAAAAAGTCTTCATTAAAAAAGTGATAAAAAAGAGATCCTGATTAATTCAGAGAATGTTATTAAAGATGTGCAAAAAATTTGTTAATATTATGTTTTGAACTAAGTCATTAAATCATGATGGAGTAAGGATAGGATTTGTTACTCACAATTTTACAATGTAGGATCAAATAAAGTTTATCATTTTGAGGTGTATGAAGTACAATATATAAGGCACTTGAACTAACATCTGACTTTTTATGTCTTTATACTTATCTGTATCCCTCATTTCAGTACATTTCCTTTGAGAATAACTGACATTTGTATTGTAGAGATCCTCCATATCCATATTTATTTGCATCATTGATAGATATTTGCATTTCCCCACACCCTCAATAGAATGGGATCCTTGAGGGCAGGGACCACACTTTTGCTTTTACTTGTATCTCCAGAGATTAACAGCATGTCTGGCACATAATATTTACTTAATAAATGTTGAGTGGCTGATTAAATGCTAAAACTTATAAAACTTTAGAAAATATTGAATATTGTTCAGTTGTATCTGACTCTTCATGACCCCATTTGGTGTTTTCTTTTAGGCAAAGATACTGGAGAGCTTCACCATTTCCTTGTCCAGCTGAATTTATAGAGGAAACTGAGATAAACAGTTTTAAGTGACTTGTCCAATGCCAGATTTGAACTCAAGAGAATGAATATTGTTGACTACAGATTTGGTATTCTACCTATGCACCAGCTAGTTTCTGAAACTGCTTAATAGAGATGGAGAAAACAATGAATCCATGCTAACTGAATCTATTGCACGATTAAGTTACAGTTAATCTCCATTGAACCCTTATTACAGCAAGGCAGTCCATTCCCCTTTCTCTAATAAATTCTCCACCTCAGTTTCCCTAGAAGCTATTATATACCTTTTTATTCTTACTCAAACATATAGTAACATTTTTGTTCCCTCACTCTAGGAGATAATTTGTTCTCTGATACCATGGTAAAACTTGAGATCATTTGTTCAGAGTCATCTCTTCTTTCCTCATCCTATTCTGATATCACTTAGACATCTTTGTCCCATCTTCTCTCCCTCCCCATCTGCTTCACCCTGATCTAACATAGAGAAGTGGCCCTTTTCCTTACAGTACAAGTATTTATAGTGTCCCTACATACATTCTTTCCCTTCTCAAGCAAATTAATCTTACCTTCACTCTCCCTTTCTCTATAATCTTAAATCTACCTACTAATTTCTTCTCTGCTACCAACATTTCTTTGCTCAATTTAGGAGTGTGTGTGTGTGTACCTCCTTTTCAACATCATAACTCAAATGTTTTATGACTATATTAAAGGTGTCACTCAACTTTTTCATATGTGATCATTGTTGAATAGCACATATTCTAATAAAAAAGCTCAGTAATTAAAAATAGGATCATCTCATTGTATTTCTGAATCTACATATCTTCATTGTCAAATAATTAATGATAAATTTGGAAATAATTTACATAATTAAATGATAACACTCCAAAAAAGCATTATTCTAAATATGAGGTCAAATTAATAGGCAGTCAGGCACAAAGCTAGGAAGACTTTGTTTCAGTTCTTTCTTTGAAACATATTGACTGTATTGCCCTGAGTAAGTCATGTAAACTCTCAGTTTTCTAAGATTATGTGCTGTAGACTAGCATTGGTAGAAAAATTTTCCTCATCTGACATTTCCCTATATCAATGAAACAGAAATCCTTTGCTATCCCTGTCCCTATTGTACACTTGAGTAAACAACATAGTATGGCTAGTAAGCATTCTTCACTCACATTTTACCCACTATATTTACATATATGTGTCTCAATACATACATTCATGAATATGTATTTAGATGTCTATAAAAATACAACAAAACATATGTGTATATGTATATATTTGAATTTATATGCATGAGTGTAATAAGGTTCTGCATCAGTTCTGCAATTTGATCCTTATTTGTTTAAAATAATGAAGATGAAACATGGGAAATTAGATAGATATGCAAGGCTTCCTATATTGAGCAAAGGAAAGGTAGTGTCTAAACCTAATCCCACCGTGTTTCTCTCTAATTATGACTTAAATGTGTGTGGAACATTCTTACATACACTTGGGATGTATACTCTTTGAAACTATTCCCTTGTATTTGGGGGGAGATAATTTTAAAGATACCCTTCTTTTTCTTGGTTATAATGTAAATTTTTCATTATTATTTGAGGTTAAAGTTAAAGTGCATGTCACAGCTTGAAACATGATTACTCAGCTCTTCTGACAAAGAAAGGGGAATTTTAGAAAAGTGTACATACATATAAGTTAATGATGTGATAGGGCAACCAACAAAGCTAATATGATATTAGATTCCATTAAGAAAAGCATAAAATCCAGGACTGGGGTGATGATGTCCCCCTTGCATTCTGCCTTGTCAGGATGACATCTGGACAATTTTGTTCCATTCTGGGTACCTTATTTTGGGAAAGACATTGGTCAGTTCATGATAGTCCAGAGCAGCAAGAAACAAGATAATGAAGGACTTTGAGAATGTGTCATATAAGAATTATGTGAAGGAATTTGGATGCATTGTTGCAGAAAACACGACCAAGGTATTGCTTACTAACTCTATGCAAATATGTGAAAATCCATCATGTGGAACCAAGGATTTTATTTGTTATAGATATAAATGCAAAGGAAAAATTAGATTTATGATAGGGAAAAACTTGGTAGTTAGCGTTATTCCCAATTAGATTAGAGTATTTGGGTTGGTAGTAGATATTTATTCCTAGGAATATATCAAAAAAAGTTTAGATTATCCAGCATAGGAGATCCTTGTTCAGGTACATTTTGAAGTAGGTAGTCATTTCAAATTCTGAGAGTCTATGATTTCTTAAAAGTGCAGAAGAAAATTTAAATTTAAATGTGTTATCAACAATTACAGTGGGATATATGTGTATGTATGTATATGTGTATATACATACATATATATGTATGTATGTATGTATGCATATAGTGTACCCCATAGTTCCTGAGTTTAGAAAGAGCCAGCATAAAGGTCACTCTTAAAGACATTGACTAGGTAAACCTGCTATATAACTCTATTCTCTTATCAATAAATTAATTTGTGAAAACATTTTAAGGATGCTTGAAAGAATGCCCTGTATCATCAAATATCCATTAGCACTGATAAGGACTATGTTTTCATATAGGTAATAATATTTCACTCAGAGACAAATTATACAAATCTATTTTTAGAACTCACAAAGGAAGAACATAATAATGGTTTTCTTATTTAATGGTTTGACAAGACCTTACTTCATACAAGCTGCTCTATTGGGATCCCAAAATCTATTTCTGTATAATTGAGGGAACCTCAGAAAGGTAAACATAAGATCTCTGCTGAGAGACAACCATAAATGTACTTTGATTCAATCATTTATTTCAATTCTGCCAAGAGGGAGATGCATGAAATTTGAAGATTTATGGACATAAAATAATGTGAGAAAAACAGGGGCTGACATATACGATCAACTGCTCAATTATGCAGTAGAAGACATCAATGTTAAAGTTAAGAAACTGGAATACATTCATGCATTCAGCATTTTTCTTGATGAAAATGCCTTCAAGCAGATCTTCATTTGAGCCTTACAGAAACATCTATGTCTACCCAGAATTGGAGGTGATTTTTTTTTATGTGCTTGGTAATTTTTGAAGTTAAAATCATCCATATGCATAATCATTATCAATTAGCTTTAATACCTTCATTAAAATACCAGAGGACAGTTATCTTCATTCTACTTGATCCCTCAAATTATCCCAATGTTAAAAATCTGCATGTATTCTAAATTTATTGAAAGGAATTATTAATTTTTTCCATGCTTAGCATCATTCTTCTTACCTCCAGCAAGCATGTATTGTTCCCTCCCACCCTATCATTATATGTGCAAGAACATTAAGAAAAAAAAATAGAAAAGAGGAGAAAAAAGAAAGAAAAAATAGTTTAACAAATATGCATAACACAGTCAAGCAAAACAAATTATCTCATTGGCCATGTCTCAAAACATCTCATTTTGCATTTTGTGTTTGTTTCCCCTTTACCAAGAAATGAGCTGTATTATTATTACTCTGAAATGGTGGTTTTTCATTTTACTGGTTAAAATTCTAAATTCTGTTAGTCTTTCTTCTTTATAAATTTCATGTAATTTTATGAATTGCTCATGTTTTTCTACTCACTTCCACATAAGATTTTTCAGTTTTATGTGAAATTGCCCATTTTGCCATCTTTAATGATACAATATAAAATATTTTCATATACAATAATTTATTTAGCTGGTCACCAATTGGTGTACTCTTCCTTAGTTTCTTTTAGTTTTTGCTACTATAAAAAATATGTATAAATGTTTATCTGATTTATTTAATGTGTATATGTAGCAACGTTTCTACTCAGCCAGTTTATAAGCAATTTAGTGACTCTGTTAGGCATAATCTCAAATTTCTTTACACAATTGTTTGGATAAATCACAGCTCCATCAATAGTGTAACTGTGGACCCATTTTCCGCTAGTCCTTCACACATTTGCAATTTTCCTATTTGCTTATATTTGCTGATCTGATGTAAGAGAGGTAGAAACCCAGAATTACATCAAATCACGTTTTTTTCTAATTATGAATAATTTGGAACATTTTTTTAAACTATGTCTTTTGAAAGATGCATTTTCCCCTTTGAATACTGGCTGACCATACACTGTGACAAGTTATATAAAGGAGAATGGCTAATATACATTTGAATAATTTCCTTAAATATCTTAGAAATATGATTTTTATTAGTGAAATATGCTATACAGTATTTTCCCCCATTTTCTGGTTTCTCTTCTCATTTTAAGCTCTTTGGTTCTGATTTCATGAATATTTTAATTTAATATGATCATAATGGTTTATTTAATCTTTTGTATTCATTTCTATACCTTTTGGTCAAATATACTTCTCCTAACTATAGATACATAGGCAATTTATTCCTTGTTCCTCTAATTGTTTTATGAGGTCAAAGTTTTATGATTAAGTCATATATTATCCTTAATGTGCAATGTTACTTTATACTAGTTTTCTTTATGCTTCTTTCCACCTTTCACAACATTCTTTCTTTAATAGTGAGTCCCAGTAACTTGGGCCTGGCTTTTGTCTTATTACTTCTTTGTAAATGACATCTCACAGTACAAAGATAAAAATCCAGGATTCAGACAAATATTTTAAGTTCCTAGGTTTTATTAACTAATCCATAATTTTGTAATTATAGAATTATTTAGAGCTGGAAGAGACATTAAGGACCATTTAGTGTAACTTTTCTAATTGTTTTATGAGGAAGCTGAGGCTGAAAGTTTCTGTTTTTATCATGACTATGCAAAGAATGGATTAGAATCTTTGGATCTGAATATGCATGTTGATGTGTTTTCTATGATGACATGTTACTTACTTTAAATCCAGGCTGGACTTGTTCATTTGTTCATTGATAATTTTAGCTAATATTTTGCATACTCCCTTTAAGTTGAGGCACTTTCTGATATGAAGATTATCAGTAGTTCATTTAAGTTCTTTGTTCATCATTACCTTAAGTAATGGTAAATAAGATTATTTAACTATATTGGTCCAAAGCATTTTATAAAAACTTATGCACTGTTGGATTGTTCCTGATTTGAGTAGTTTAGGGAAAGAGATATTTAATTTAAGGGGAATAACTCTCAGAGCTTTTGAAAAAAATGGCTTTTGTTGGTATCTTGTCTCTTTTAGATACTATATGATTCAATAACTCTTGCTTAATGCTTCTATTTGAAGAAATGAGAATCTTGTGTTTTTGTTTTTTTTTTTTTATACTATACCCTTAAGATTTTTTTTTTATGACTATGTGACTGGGCATATTTCAGTAATAGAACAGACTTGGTAATTACCTTACTGGAGAGTAAACACAGGCAAGCATCCTCAACATTGTAATTAATATTTTAAGTCTGATAATAATAAAACTTGCTTAGCACTGACTGGGCTCTGTAGGGAATGTGTCAATGGGCAGTTTGTTAATAAATGAAGCACCAGAAGTCCAATGCACTGGCTTAAGTAGATAATTGATGTCACATACAATTGTCAGTAGTGAATAGTAAAGGCTGGGAGCTAGTCATCCTCATCAAATGACTTTAGGGACAGTGTGTTTCCCTGGTCAATCTAGACCTGTCTTTCCAAATAAAGTCTTGGCAGAGATAATGCAAACTCACTGCTGAATGTTTTTAATTATGGATTATTGTGTGCCTGGTAATTTATCACCAGCCACTTAGAAATAAATGTAATTGGTTCTTTAGAGGCTTAAAGCCTCTATGAAGAAAGAGAGAGAGGCCTCATTTGGCCAAAGAATGCCATTTTACCACCAGGATGTTGTAATTCTGTTTGTTGAATATTTGTTGTAATTCTGGAGTTGAATACATGTTGTTCTCCCAAAAGCAATTGATATTTTAAATATTTCACATGCTTTATCATCAATAAGGATTAATTAATTTTTCACATGTACTATCTTAAATAGAACAACATTCTAAATAAACAAATATATTTAAAAAATATTAAGGATTGCTTAATGCTTAGTTTATATACAGAAAATATTTTCTTACCAAGCCACACTCTCACAAAGTTGTAGTGTGGAAATCAGGATTAAATATCATTCCTGACAAATGCAATGTTACACTTGATTTTCAGACACAGCTTTTTAAAAAATTTCATTAGCAAATAAGTGAGTACCAGAAAAATGAGGAAAAAAAACTGCAAAAACTTTCCAAAGTAAAACCTTAAGAATTTTTAAGCAAGAGACCATAAATTGTATATTAAACATAGGAATCAGGAAAATGCCATTGTATCTGATTGAATATTTTGGAAACTCATGACAGAGAAGAATGTGTAGCTCTGAAGAACAGGTGCTCTCATATGTAAGAAACCATCTTTTTAAGTAATGAAAGCTTTTATATTTTTTCCATTAAAAATAAGATTTGAGAGGGTAGAGTGAAGATGGCAGAGAGAAGTCAGGAAGTTGCCTAAACTCTCCCCATTTTCCCTTGGAAAAAACATAAAATCAAGCTTCTAAACAGATTCTGGAGTGACAGAACCTAAAAAAAGATGAAGTGAAAAAATTTTCCAGCTTAATATAATTTAGAAGAACTTCAGGAAAAGCTTGTCTCATTTGGACAAAAGGGGAGTGTAACTAGGTGCATTCAGTGTCCAGACAAACTGGCAGGAGGCTCTTAGCCACAGTACACATCAGCAACTGAAGCCCTGTGGTTCTGGCTCAGTAGGCCAGGAGCAGAGCAGGCCAGCTGTGAAGCTTCCAGTCCCAGGAGAGAACACAAATTGCCAGCCATGTAACCCAGGCAACAACGGGAATGACTACACTGGGCCACAGTATAGTACAGTACAGTAACCAAGCCACTAGCCCTGAGGCCCCAGTGTACAAAGCCAGTGACAATTTTCCTGACACCCAGTGTAAGAAGCTTGGGACAATGACTCCAGTGCCCCAGAAGAAGAGCTCAATTTTAAGAGCCACAAAATAGGCAAAAAAGTGAGCAAGAGAAAACAAAAGAGTCTTGACCATAGAAAGCTACTATAGTGACAGGGAAGAGCAAAATACAAACTCATAAGAGGACAACATTGCCAAAATGCCTACATGTGAAGGAAAATAAGAATTTCTCTCATGCCCAAAAAGCCTTCTTGGAAGAGATAAAAAAAAAGAATTTTAAAAATCAAAGAAGAGAGACAGAAGAAATTTTGGAAAAGAAATGAGAGGTATGAAAGAGAGAGTAAACAGTTTGGAAAAGGAAGGACAAAAATTGACTGAAGAAAGCAATTCCTTAAAAAACACAATTGGCCCAATGGAGAGAAAGTACATTGAAGAAAACAACTCCTTAAAACACACTAATGCATTGTTGGTGGAGTTGTGAACTGATCCAACCATTATGGAGAGCAATTTGGAACTATGTCCAAAAAGCTATAAAAATGTGCATACCCTTTGACCCATCAATAGCACTTCTAAGGCTGTATCTCAAAGAGGTCATAAAAATGGGAAAAGGACCCACATGAACAAGACTATTTATAACAGCTCTTTCTGTGGTGACAAAGAATTGGAAATTCAGGGGATCCTCATCAATTGGGTAATGGCTGAACAAGTTGTGGTATATGAATGTGATGGAATACTATTGTGGTATAAGAAATGATGAGCAGGCTGACTTAAGAAAATACTGGAAAGGTTTACATGAACTGATGCTGAGTGAAGTGAGCAGAACCAGGAGAATGTTATATACAATAACAGCCAAGTTGTGTGATGACTAACTTTGATAGACTTAGCTTTTCTCAGCAATGCAAGGATCTAACACAGCTCTAAAAGTCTAGTAATGGAAAATGCTATCCACACCCAGAGAAAGAATTATGGAGTTTGAATGCAGATGGAAGCATACTATTTGCTCTCCTTTTCTTATGTTGTTTTGTTTTATTGCTTCATTCTTGTAATTCCTCCTATTAGTTCTAATTGTTTGTTACATCATGACTAATGGGAAAATATGCATAATATGATTGTACAAGTAGAGCCCATGTAAGATTTCATGCCTTCTTGGGTGGGGGAGAGGAGTAGGAGGGGGAGAAAATTTAAAACTCAAAATATTATGGAAGTGAATGTTGAAAACTAAAAATAAATTAATTAAAAAAATAATTTTAACTTTTGTTTCATATAGGATGTATTTTCCAATATGTCTCTTCCATCACTCACAGATAGTAATCCCTTACCAAAATTAAGAGGGAGAGAGAGAGAGAGAGAATTAATGAGGGAGAAAAACTATTCCACTACACTAACAAATACATAAAAAAGTCTGAAATTATGCACTTCAATACTTCACCAACTCTGTAGCTAACTATCTCTGCAGAGAAGTTGGGGAAGTCTTGTTTAGATCTGTTCTTAAGGATCAGGATTGATCATTATGATATCACAGTCTTCAGATTTGATTGTTTTATCATTTTTCTTTCCTTTTATGCCATTGAAGTCTTTCTTGATAGTTTGCCTGGTTCTACTTACCTCACTTTTCATTGTTTTATATGTCTTCACATACTTATTTTTATTCATAATACTCATCATTTCTTACAGCACAGCAATATTTCACTACATTAATGTAACACAATGTATTTTTTCATTCCCCAATTTATGACATATAGTTTGCTTTCCATTATTTGTTACTAACACCAATATTGCTATAAATATTCTTGTGTATTGGTCCTTGGGCCTTTCTTTTTAAAAATCTAATTACTCCATTTGAATTACACATTTGAATTAGAGGAATCCACACAGAGTAAAGGGAAAAGGCTAAGACAGAATATATTGTGCTTCAGCTGAAGTTAAAAACATAAGGCAGGGTAGCAGTCCTGATCTCAGACAAAAGCAAAATAGATCTAATTAAATGAGATAAGGAAGGAAATCTCATCTTGCTAAAAGGTACCATACACAAGGAAGTAATATAAATACTACATATATATGCACCAAGGGTTATAGTAACCAGATTCTTAGAGAAGAAGTTAAGTGAATCACAGGAAGAAACAGACAGCAAAATTATACTAGTAGGGGACCTCAACCTCCCCATCTCAGAACTAGATAAGTCTAACCACAAAATAAACAAGAAAGAAGTTAAGGAGATGATTGAAAGTTTAGAAAAGTTAGATATAATAGACCTCTGGAGAAAACTGAATGGAATCCACTTACAATAACTGGCTGCTTATATCAGGTCACATGCTTTTTCCTTTAACTATAGATACAATGTAAAAGTCTATTTTGTGAAAATCAAGGCAGGTTATGTGAATGGTCACCAAGATCACATAGTTAGGCAGGTTTATTTTCCCTACTTCTGAGTCCAATTTGGTTACCCTGCTCACTAGTGACAACTTTTCTCCCAGTTTTATTTTTCTTCCAGTGCTCTGGTACCCCTTACTGTCCCTCAATTTCTATTCCTCACATGAATTTTGCACTTTTCTCCTTTATCTGGTATTATATAAGCCTCTTGAGAGCAGGGACCCCTCCATTTTTGTTTTTTTTTGTTTTTGTTTTTTTTTGTATCTTCAGTGCTTAGCACATACTTGGCTCATAGGAAGAATTGATAATTATTTTCTGGTCAATTGATTAATTCTTCATTTAGCAAATTGTTATGGAAACTTTTATATCAGACTGGGGCTGTTAGGATTACATTCTTGAAAACAAACCCACTTTAACTTCCCTTCATATTTTTCATTTGGGACCTCTCTCAATCACACCCTTTCTGTAAACAGAAGGAAAGTATTTTGTAAAGACTCCATCATTTCATTTCTCCTCTTTTTACTTTACTAGAGGATGAAGTGATGAAGTAAGGAAAAGAAATTATATTGGGAAGGGTCTCAGATATGGCAATCTACTTCAGAGACATTAAGAAGTTATGTACCTGAGGTTTGTTGAAAAAAATTTCCCTCAAATTTTACCTTTAATAAATTTCTAATTGTCTTGAATAAAAAAAAAGAAAATTGAATGGGGATAGAAAGGAATACACCATTTCCCCCATTGGTACATGGCATCTAGACAAAAATTGACCATGTATTAGGGCATAAAAACCTCACACTCCAATGCAGAAAGACAGAAATATTAAATGAATCTTTTTCAGATCATGATGCAATTAAAATTGTGTGCAATAAATGACCATGGAAATATAGACTAAAACTTAAGTGAAAACTAAATAATCTAATCCTAGTGAATAAGTGAGTCAAACAATAAATCATAGACACAATCAAGAATTTAATCAAAAAGAATAATAATGAGACAACATATCAAAACTCACAGGATACAGGCAAAGCAGTTCTTAGGGGAAATTTTATATCTCTAATTGTTTACATGAATAAAATAGAGAAATAAATCATAAGTGAATTCAGCATGCAAGTAAAAAAGCTAGAAAAGAACAAAATAAAAATCCTCAATTAAATACAAAGTCAGAAATTCTGAAAATAAAAGGAGAGATGAATAAGATGACAAGTAGGAAAACTATTGAACTAATAAATAAAAGTAAGAGCTCATTTTATGAAAAATCCAACAAAATGGCTAAATGTTTGGTTAATTTGATTATAAAAAAAGAAAGAAGAAAACCAAATTATGAATATCAAAAATGAAAAGGGTGAATTCACCACCAAATGAGTAGGTAATTAAAGCAATAATCAGGAGCAATTTAGCACAACTTTGTGCCAATAAATTTGCCAGTCTTAGTGAAATGGATGTATATTTACAAGAATATAAATTGCCCAGATTAACAGAAGAGAAAATAAAATACTTAACCCCATTTTAGAAAAAATAAATTGAACAAGCTATCAATGAACTCCCTAATAAAAATTCTCCAGGGTTGGATGGATTTATAAGTGAATTGTTCCAAATCTTTAAAGAAAAATTAATTTCAATCTCATATGAACTATATGGAAAAATAATGGAGTCCTACCAAATTCTTTTTGTGATACAAATATGGTGCTAAACCATGACTACAAAACAGAAAAGGAAAATTACAGACTAATTTCCCTAATGAATATTGATGCAATAATTTTAAATAAAATAATAGTAAAGAGATCACAAGAATTTATCACCAGGATAATATACTTTGACCACATGGGCTTTATACCAGGAATGCAGGGCTGATTCAATATTCAGAAAGCTATTAGCATAACTGACCACACTAATAGAAAAACTAACAGAAATCATATGATCATCTCAATAGATACAGAAAAAGCTTTTGAAAAAACACAGCCACCATTGCTATTAAAAACACAAGAGAGGATAGGAATAAATGGAGTTTTCCTTAAAAGATAAGTAATATCCATCTACAAACATTAGCAAGCATTATATGTACTGTGGTTATACTTGAAGCTTTCTTAATAATATCAGGGGTGAAACAAAGATACTCTTTATGACCACTATTATTCAATATTGCACTAGAAATGTTAGCTTTAGAAGTAAAAGAAGAAAAAAGAAAGTGAAGGAATTAGAATAGGCAATGAGGAAACAAAACTATCACTATTTGCAGATGAAATGATGGCATACTTAGAAAACCTTAGGAAATCATCTAATAAACCACTTGAAATAATTACAGCTTTAGCAAAGTTGCAGGATATAAAATAAACCCAAATAAATCATTGACATCTCTATGTAATGTTAGCAAAGCTCAGCAGCAAGAGATAGAAAGAATTCCATTCAAAATAAGTGGAGTTAATACAAAATATTCGGGAATTTATCTGCCAAGACAAACTCAGGAACTATACGAACACAATTATAAAATACCTTTCACACAAATAAATTCATATCTAAACAACTGGAAACATATCAATTGCTTATGGGTAAGCTGAGCTAATATATTAAAAATGACAACTTTAGCTAAATTAATTTACTTATTTAGTTCCATATCAACCAAACTACCAAACATTATTTTAAAGAGCTAGAAAAATAATAACAAAATTCATTTGGAAGAAAAAAAAATCCAGAATATCAGAGTATTAATGAAAAAAAATACTAAGGAATATGGCCAACCAGACCAAATCTAAAACTATATTATAAAGCAGCAATCATCAAAAACTATTTGTTAGTGGCTAAGAAATAAAGCAGTTGATCAGTGGAATAGTGCTTAATAACTGTAGTATTTTACTGTTTGATAAACTCAATGACTCCAACTTCTGGGATAAGAACTCAATATTTGAAAAAAGATTGAAATGAGCAAATGATTTAGACATAAAGTGTGATACCATAAGGAAACTAGGAGACCAAGGAATAGTTTACTTGTCAGATCTATGAAGAAGGGAAGAATTTTTAACCAAACAAGAGACAGAGAATGTTACAAAATACAAAATAGATAATTTTATTACATTACACTAAAATGTTTTTACACAGACCATACCATTGCAAACAAGATTAGAATGTAAGCAGACAGCTGAAAAAACATTTTTATAGTTGGTGTTTCTGATAAAGGCCTCATTTCTAAAGTACATACAGAGCTAAATCAAATTTATAATAATACAAGTCATTCTCTAATTGATAAATGGTCAAAGGATATAGACAGTCAGTTTTCACATAAGATAATTAAAGCTACCTATAGTCATATAAAAAATTCCTCTAAATCACTATTGATTAGATAAATGCAAATTAAGGCAACTCTGAGATACCACCTCACAGTATCAGATTGGCTAATAGGACAGAAAATGAAAATGATAAATGTTGGAGAAGATGTGGGAAAATTGGAACAATAAGGCATTGTTGGTGGAGTTGTAAACTGATCCAACCATTCTGGAGAACAATTTGGAACTATGCTCCAACTGCAATCAAATTGTGCATACTTTGTGATCCATCACTATCACTATTAGGTTTTTGTCCAAAAGATATCATTAAAAAAAAAGGAAAAAAAAGACCTACATATACAAAAATATTGATAGCAGTTCTTACTGTGGTGTCAAAGAATTGGAAATTGGGGGAATGATCATCAGTTGGGGAATGGCTGAACAAGTTGTGGTATATGAATGTAATGGAAAACTATTGTGCTATAAGAAATGAGCAGGTGGATTTCAGAAAAAAACTTTAAAGACTTAGATGAAATGATCTTGAGTGAAGTGAGCAGAACCAGAAGATCATTGCACACAGTAACAGAACATTGAGTAATGATCAACTATGACAGATGTAGTTCTTTTCGGAAATGAAATGATTGAAGACAATTCCAAAAGACTCATAATGGAAAATGGTATCCATATCCAGTGAGAGAACTATGGAGTCTGAAAGTAGATTGAAGCATACTATAATACAATATAATAATATACCTCAAATTTTTATTTCTTTAGCTGTTTCATCTTTCACACACCACACATTGAGGTTTTATTTCAAGATGCCAGTCAGCTTCTCGATATCTTTATATATCTTGCCTACAATAGACAAAAGTATTTGTTGACACCACCTTTAGCCATTGATTCAGCATGGACTCTGGATTCAAGATAAATGCCTTCATTCTCTATATTTATGTCACATAAATTCATAATTGTACATTTGTCAATAAAAAGTTATCTTTTCATATCAACACAGACATTTTTCATGGGATAAGAAAGCTGGTTATTTTTATATTTTTCAATGAGATCACTTATGTGCATGTCATGCATAACTATCATGTAATTAACACAGTGTTTTGGTTCAAATCTTTTAATTTGGAAGGTAAGCTTTCTTCTATTTAGGAAAAATATAATTGAATTAAGATCTGGACATTAAATTAAATTTGACTTTACATATCTCTGTGAAATGCTCTCATTTATATGAATTTTTTCTTTATATTATTTTGTTGATGGCATGTCTTATATACTGTGCAGTTTTCATAATAATGTTAAATGCTCAAGAATAATAATTACATTTGGATCAGTATTATATATTTGCAGTAAGTGAATAAATGATGAGTAAGCTAGTCAGATGAATACTTTGAGATATTTGACAAAGGAAAAAGAGATGTCATGCTATTTTCCAGCAGTGAATTGATAATAATTGGTTCTGTATTTCTAGAAATTTTTGGCATATCCTTTTCATTTCTCACTTGACATGTTCTCTTATAACTGCTTATATGTTTATTTGGGAATTATATTATTTATATTATGACATATAATAACATAAGATAATTATTTGGGATTATGATTTCTCATCAGGCTTTCCCACTTCTCACAATCATCTCAAGGCATTAAAAAGTCCCCACATATATCATCCTTGCTGTCATTCCCCTACTTTATAATTGAAGAAGCCCTTCTTGTATGCATGGTATCTACTACTACTACTACTACTACTACTACTACTACTACTACTACTACT
>NW_020954569.1:9353306-9452607 GCF_900497805.2 Vombatus ursinus
CTACTACTACTACTACTACTACTACTACTACTACTACTACTACTACTACTACTACTACTGCCACTATTGTTGTTATAATCATCCTCTGCTTCTAAGGCAGCACTTCTATATAGGAACATCTCTATCAAGGAACTCTAAGTAAGTTCCAAAAAGTAATTTGTCAAGTGAATAATCTGTACACTCAAATATTTTATACTTTAAAGAGAAGCAAGATAGTCTGTATCTTTTAACTCAGAGAAAATAATACAACTTAGCTTGTAAAGAAATTGTTCATACCCTGAGGGATCCTAAGGTCAAGGGTATTTGGACCATTTCTTGAACACAACTTAACAAGGAAACTTAAGCTTTTTTTGACCCTCAAATGATAAGACCTTGACATTTTCTGTTTTACTAGAATGTACCTATTCTTTTATTTGTACTTGATTTTCACAGCAGAAGGACTCACAGTAATCAAAGCCATTCACCAAGGTAGTTATTTGAGCACTGTAACAGGCCACCCATAGAAACAGTCAGTCAAACAGTGAATCATTTATAAATGCAGTGAAGTTGAGCAGAAATAAATGGATCTCCTGCCCTTTAACATTTCAGTATAAGGTGAAAAAGTATTCTTTGTCCTGTTCTAGTTAAAGGAAATGGATACCTTTCTGTCACTGTCTAAGCCATAACCTTTTCAATGAATGTTCTATAGACCTTTCATAAGGGGACACTTTCCACTTTTCAACTCATCTTCCTTAGTTATCAGTTTCCTCTAACTATTAACTTGAAGGCTGTCTTTGGTTAGAGTATTCTGGATCAAATGTATTGATGCACAACACAATGGCTTAGTTTAGAATTTGAGATAATAATTGCAATTCTTTATTTATTGAATTCCACTATAGCATAAAATAGTTCTGTCTCCTTAAACATAAATATATGCTGGCAGACTCCTAATTCCTTTTACTTGTTATAAACTTTATTGAAGATTTTATTGAAGAATTTTAAGCATTTTTCTGATTTCCCTGGTCATCAACATAATAAAGACGAAAAGTCTTTGCCCACATTCAAATCATTGACTAAGTTAGGTGTCAAATGAAGTTTTATTTTTTTTTTTTTACTTTCTATTAAATGGATTCCTGTGGAAGAGTCATGTCTGTAATTAGATCTAATCAATAAGTTCTTATACTCTTTATCTTTGGCAAAGACTATCAGTCATTAAAGAAATGGTAGAGGATACATTAAATAACTTAACCTATTGCCATGAGCAGACACACCAAATATGCAGTTGGACAAAAGAAGGCATTAGTGAGTAGTTTTTGTCATTGTTGTTGTTGTTGTTGTTGCTGTTGTTGTTTTTTAGTATGGTCTCTGGATGTTTGCTTATTGTAATGGTTGGGGGCTGTATCTACTGTTTGTTGAACTGACACTGGACAAATCCACAGCTGAGAAATGATCAGACTAGTAAAAAGTATTTACTCACTCTTAGGCGAACAGTGAAATACACAACAGCATAGTATGAAAATTGGGTGGCAGACGTGTGTGTGTGTGTGTGTGTGTGTGTGTGTATGTGTGTGTATGTGTGTGTATGTTAGCAGCCTAACAGATTAGAGAGCTAGAAGAACAGAAAATAGTTTGCTACAATTAGTTAACCTTGAAAATTGTTAGGAAAAGTCAGTAAAGATTGTATTTCCATTTGAAAATCAAGACTGTGACTATTCCAAAAGGTAGGATGACAAAGGAATGTTCATTGATGCTGTAGGATTAGATTTTGTATTTTTTTTGCAAGAGATAATGATCAAAATCTAATGTAAACTGTTTTGAAAAGAATTTGAAATGATTTAAAATATGTCTTCAAATTTTCTAGCCTCAAAGGATAATATTTGTGTTGTAGAAATAATAGAAGTGATAACTATACTTTGTATAAAATATTGAGAAAATGGATAGATAATATTATATATATTCTTAGAGGATACCTGAATGTACATATATACATATATATGATAATAAAATAATATTCATATGTTAATATAAGTTAAAAAAACACTATCTTAGATTTTTCCAAAATGTCATTATTAGGATGGGACAAAGAACTAAAACATGGCAATGGAAGTATGGACCTTGTTCAAAGGAACTGCACAAGAAAATGTGGTACAATAAAAATAATATTGACTCTCAGATCCAAGATCTGCATCTTTTATTTTAGTGACCTTAGGTAAATGTTTTTGGCCTCAGTTTCCTAATCTAAAACATATATATATATATATATACATATAGTTTATATGACCTTTAAGGTCTTTTCCAGCTCTAAGTAAATGAACCAGGAACTAGAATCTGATCTAAGGAGTTTTATACTTCCAAAAAGATATTTCATAAACTAGCATATAATTCCAATACTGAGCTAAATGATCATGATGGAGAACATTTAAATGTGAATAAATGATAAGGGAAATACAAGTGATATTATAATGGAAGCAGAAAATATTATATTTGTTCAGATGCAGGAAATGGCTGAAGTATACCTCATACACACTGAATATATGGCACAGATGTAAGCTGAGATAGCAATTGGAAAATTCAAAGTTCTGTGTGTGGGAAATCTTACTCTGCTAAAAAAAAAAGAATATTAGAAATAACTGAATGCTTTTGAGTTATTTTATTAAATAAATATGTGTTTGATGTAGAGAGATGGTTCAACAGACATATTCAAATGTCTATTTAGATTTCTAGGTCAACATTTATATTCATATATATATATATATTCATATATAATATACTGACATGCATATATGTGTATATACACATCTCTACATGTTTTATGTATATATGTGAATGAACCCATATATGTATATATATATATGTTTGTGTGTATAACATATATATGCACATATATATGAATGTATGTGAGAATATATGTGTATATATGTGTGAAACTTTGTCTATGTGCATACATATACATACACAGACACACATTATATATATACACATATATATACACATACATAAAATAGCATCTTTCAGACAGAAGTAGAAACAAAAAAATAATCTTTCTTGTTTTGAATAACCATATATGACCAACAAATGAAAGATACAGGAATTCAGGAGAAAATTACCCTTATACCATGAAGTCCATGGTAGTCAATGCTGTGCAGCTCAATCACATAAATATCCTTTTGGCATTTTTTTAATCCATGGAAAATATCACTGTGATCCAATGAACATACACCTAATGTGCCATATGGTTCTTGAGCTGGAAGGGACTTTTGCTGGTCAAACTACTTTATTTTGTTAATGAGGAGTCTGAAGCCCAGAAAAGTTAAGTAAAATGCTTGAGGTCCCACAGATAGTAATTGTTCAGAAGCAAATAAATTTTGAGAGAGATGAAAACCTTTAAAAAATGAAGGTTTAAAATTCAATACAAAGTCATTTGCTAAAAGAAGAAAAGGATGGATAGGAGGACAGCTAAAGAGGCCAAAGTGATTGTACAGGGAACAGTAGTCAAAGCTAGTGGATATGGGTGTACAAAAGATACAAAAATGGACTCATAACCATGGACTAAAGTAAAGGATTGCATGGATCTGCTTAAAGACTAAAGGCCAGAATAATTTAATACTTGATGAAATCTTTGGAACAATCCAAATGTCTTTTTTAAGCTGTGTTTATTGTCAGAGAAACTGAGGACAAACTAGACTTGTGCTTTAAAAAAACTCATGAAAGAGAGAGTTAAGAATTAATCAATACATTTCTTTCCAGTTCCTCTTTCAAAGACAATAAACATTTCCCTGCAAAAGGATGAAATAAATATAGGTAAGTCTGAATTAGAGGCTAAAATTGTGATAGGCCTCCTTCCTTTTCTAAATGATGCTATGACACAGTGGAGAGTGAACAGGAATATGAGGATATAAATCATTCCACCAAAAAAGCAGTTGAAGGAATTACATCTATTTAACCTTGAGAAGACTTAAAGAACACCTGATAACTGTCTTCAATATCTGATGGTTTGTCTTGTACAAAGAAGTTTAATGCAAACACAAAAGACTATAAGCAAAAAATGAGAATTACAAAGAGGCAGGTATTTTTTTTTTCAGTATGAGGAAGAATTTCTTAACAATTGGAATAGTTTAAAACAAGTATATATTGTTTTGTTATGCAATGACTTTCTTGGCATTCATTTGTGAAGGGAATTGGAGAAGATATTCATGAACTGTATAGGTGGTTAGATTAGACAAGTTTTGAAGTTTCTTCTAACTTTAATAATGTTTTTATGATTCTAATTATTATCATAATGAATTACATATCTTAGAGTTTAAGTTCTATACCTTTATTCAGAGCATTGTTTCAAATGTTGGTTAATATACTATGCAGATTATAGCCCTAGGGCAATAATAATAAAAAAAGGAATTTATTCAAAAATATTTAAATATAATTAAATATAAACTTGAAACTTATACAAGCCAAGTACCCAATAGTCAAAAAATAATAATCAACACAGAATACTGTATTTTCAATAAAGTGGAATCTTTTGAGCTATTTAGGAAAATTAATGTTATTTACATTAAAAAGTAAAATATTTCATATGGTATTTTCTTTTGCTTCACTTATGACCAAAAACATTTCCTATGAAATGTTAAGATTTGCTTTTACTTAGGAAAACTAGATTCAATACTTAAGATACAATCTGATGGTGTGGGGAGTTTAATTGTTCAATTAAACAAAATTTTCAATCATATCTTTAATAATTAAAAGATAATTTTAAAAGGGTGACAGAAAATTTTAAATGAAACAAAATTATTTATTTTATAGTGAAGATGAGCTAATTTTCCTCTATGTTATATGCTTTTATCATACATTTCAGTTATTTACTAATATTTCATATGCCAAATGGTCACTTAAAAATGGGTCACTGCCTAAACTTGAAAATTAAATAACTGCCCAAATAAAGAAAAGAGAACCCCTGGTAAAAGAGCCCTTCTCTATTCCTTTCCATTTTATAGCCTTGTTATGGGTTTTAATACCATGAGAGAATGTGTGAAATTTTACTGTTTTTTTAAGGGACATATTAGGTTTGTTAATGCTACAATACATTTTAAGACTATGCCAAGTTTTTAATATGTCAAAATTTAACCAGACCCATATTTCACATCACTTTTAAGTGCCACATTAGAGTATCAGATGAACTAATAGGCCAGTCATAAGTTATTGCATAATAGGAAATCATTTAATAAAGGACATCTATCTCAAGTATAGGTATGAATAGCCTGAGTTTTAATACCGATGCAACAAATGAAATATTCTGGAAATTAAAAAAAATGGAATTCACTCTGGAAAGAACAAACCTAATCACCTGAAATCCTCAAGGAATTTCATTAAAATTCTGATGCTTTCTCAAGGACTACACAAAATGACCATGTGTTTCTGACAGTTAAAAGGTAATTCACTGATAGGGTAATTCCTAAAAGAGGCTTCATTCAATAATGAATTGCATCTATTTTTTTAGTTTTTTTTTATTTCCCCCAATTACATGTAAAAACAATTTTCAACATTCATTTTTAAAAGTTTGGGTGCCAAATTCTCTCCTTCCCTCTCCTCACCCCCTGCACACTGAGAAAGCAGGAAGTTTGATATAGTTTATACCAATGTAGTCATGCTGTGAAAGAAAACACAGATTAAAAAAAAAACTCAAGAAAAATTAAAGAAAGTAAACAAAAATATGCTTCAATCTAAATTCAGACACCACCTGTTCTTTCTCTATGTATAGATAGAATTTTTAATCATAAGTCCTTCAGAATTAACTTGGATCATTGTATTGCTCACAATGGCTTAAACATTCACAGCTGCTCATCTTGCAATATTGCTGTTATTTTGTACACATTACATTTCAGTTTGCAACAGCTCATGCAAGTCTTTCCAGGTTTTTCTGAAAGCATCCTGCTCATCATTTCTTATAACATGATAGTGTTCTATCAAAATAACATACCACAACTTATTCAGCTATTGCCTAATTGATATGCATCACCTTAATTTCTAATTCTTGTTCTTAGAAATGAGCCACTATAAATATTTCCGTACATATAGATCCTTTTCCTTTTTGATTTGTATCTCTTTTGGATTACAGACCTAATCATAGTATTGCAGGTCAAAGGGTATGTATGGTTTAATAGTACTTTGTACATAGTTCCAAATTGCTCTACCAAATGGTTGAATAAGTTCCCAAGTCCACCACCAGTGCATACATCTCATTTTTCCCACATCTCCTCCAACATTTGTCATTTACCTTTTCTATCCTATTAGTCAATCTAATAAATATGAGGCATTACCTCAGAATTATTTTAATTTGCATTTTTACAATCATTGGTGAGTTACAATATTTTTTTAATATGGCTATAGATGGTTTTGATTACATCATCTGAAAACTGATCATATCTCTTAAACATTTATCAATTAAGGAATGTCTCTTATTTTTATGAATTCAACTGATTTCTCTATATGTTTGAGAAATGAGGTCTTTACCAGAAGAAAAACAACTTGCTTCAAAATTTCTTTTTCACAGTTACTATTGCTGACTGTATTTTTTTCTATCATATCAAACACACCCTCATTTATTCCATTCTCTCTCTCCTTTCATTTTGTCCATCCTCAGAATTGTTTTGCTTCTGAGTACCACCACCTCTAATCTGCCCTTCCTTCTTTCAACCCCCCTTCTCTCATCCCTTTCCCTTCCTTTTAAGTAAAGTTATATAGATTTCTATACTCAAGTTAGTGTATACGTTATTCCCTCTTTGAGTCCATTCTGATGAGAGTAAGGTTCACTCACTTCTCCTCATCTCCCCCCTCTTCCCCTCCACTTTAAAAGTTTTTTCATGCCTCTTTTATGTAAGATGATTTACCCAATTCTACCTCTCCCTTTCTCTTTCTCCCAGTACATGCTTCTCTCACCCCTTACTTTTATTTTCTAGATAACTTCCTTTTATATTCAACTTACACATGTGCCCTCTGTCTATATATCCTACTTCAAATTACCCTAATAATGAGAAAGGTCTGATAAGTTACAAATGTCATCTTCCCATGTAGGAGTGTAAACAGTTTAACCTTGTTAACTCCCTTAAGATTTCTCCTTGCTGTTTACCTTTTTATGCTTCTCTTGAGTCTTGTATTTGAAAGTCAAATTTTCTGTTCAACTCTGGTTCTTTCATCAAGAATCCTTTTTGAAAGTCCTCTCTTTCATTTAATATCATTTTTTACCTGAAGAATTATACTCAGTTTTGTTGGGTAGGTGATTTTTGGTTGTAATTCTGTCTCTTCTGCCCTCTTGAATATTCTATTCCAAGCTTTCTGATCCTTTAATGTAGAAACAGCTAGATCTTGTGTTATCTTGATCGTGGCTCCACCATACTTGAATTGTTTCTTTCTGACTACTTGCAATATTTTCTCCTTTACCTGGGAACTCTGCAATTTGGTTACAATATTCCTGGCAGTTTTCACTTTGGAATCTCTTTCAGGAGTCTTTCTTTTTCTACTTTACCCTCTGGTTCTATTATATCAGGGGGATATTTCTTGATGATTTCTTAAAAGATGATGTCTAGGCTCTTTTTTATTATTATGGCTTTCAAGTAGTCCTTTTAAATTATCTCTCCTGGATCTATTTTCCAGGTCAGTTGTTCTTCCAATGGCAGTTCATATTGTCTTCTATTTTTTTCAATCTTTTGGTTTTGTTTTACTGTTTCTTGATTTCTCCTAAAGCCACTAGATACAATTTACTCCATTCTATTTTTTAAGGAATTATATTTGTCAAATTTGGCTAATTCCACTTTTAAGGCATTCTTCTCCTCATTGGCTTTTTGTAACTCTTTTACCATTTGACCTAGTCTGTTTTTGTTGTTGTTGTTGTTTTGTTTTTTGTTGAGGCAATTGGGGTTAAGTGACTTACCCAGGGTCACACAGCTAGTGCATATTATGTGTCTGAGGCCAGATTTGAACTCAGGTCTTCCTGACTCCAGGGTCAGTACTCTATCTACTGTTCCACCTAGCTACCCTTCTACTATATTTTTAAGGTGTTATTTTCTTCAGTACTTTTTTTGGTCTACTTTACCATGCTGTTGACTTTTTTTTCGTGATTTTCTTGCATCATTCTCATTTCTCTTCCAAATTTTCCTTCTGCCTCTCCAACTTGATTCTTAAAATTCTTTTTGAGCTATTTCATAGCCTAAGACAATTCTTATTTTTCTTGGAGGCTTTGGATGTAGGATCTTTGACTTGTTTTCATCTGAGTCTGTTTTGATCTTCCTTGTCACCATAGTTAACTTTATATATTTTTTCTTTGTTTGCTCATTTTTTCCAACCTAGTACTTGATTTTTAGTTCTTTGTTAAAGTATGGTTCTAATTCTTGGATGGAGTTCATTCTGTCCCAAAATTCAGGGGATTTTTGAAGCTATTTTCAGAGATACTTCTAGGCATCTGTATATTGTCAGTTCTTCCAAGGTGGTATGATTTTAGGAGAGGTGTTTACAACTTTCCTAGCCTGGTTCTGTTCTACAACTGGCCAAAAGCAGTTTTTTTGCCCAGGAACTATGACAAGGGTCCACCCTCCACTGTGGCTGCAAGCTCTGCTATGCTACTGCTTCTCCTTGCCCTGAGACTGTCACCTATGACTAGGACCTGGAGCCAATTATTGGCAAAGCAACAGAGCCATCCTTCAGTGCTAGCAAAAAGACTCATGTAATCTACTTTGGACCAGTTTTTTGGCCCCATTATTTTATGTGGGCTGAAAGCATTGGAAGGATCCACTGCTACTGCTGCTGCTGATTCAGTCATTCTCAAAGCCTACTCTTGGTTTGCTGTGGCAAGGTCTGTGATGGGGCAGTCTGCACTAGACTGTGCTTTGCCCTCACTTAGGTGTGACAGAACCTACCTGCCAACCTTCCAAGTTGTCTTTGGTTCTGTGGGCTGAGAGGTCTGGAAACCACCACCATTGCTAGTGATTCAGTTGCCTGAGGTCTGCTCTGGGTTTGCTGTGGCCAGCTCTTTTTTGACACAGCATGTACTCTACTGTACTCATCTCTCAATATGGTGCAACAGACCTTTCCTACTGGCCTTTCAAGTCATCTTGGGCTGGAAATTTGTTTCAATCTCTCTTTCTGTGGGTTATTGTGGCTCTGGAATTTGCTTAGAGTTATTATTTAAAGGTATTTGGAAGGGTTTGGGAAAAAGATCAGGAGAATCCCTGAATTTCTTTTCCCATCTTGGCTCCATCAAGTACATCTTTTGAAGAGGCTCCCCTGAGTTTTTAGATACATACTCACTTTGTGATTTCAAAAGCATGAATTTTTTTCACAGATTTAGATCCTCTGTATCTTATTAAATCCATTTTGGTTAAAAAAATCAGCTGGTGGGGTTAATACTCCAAATTTATCTTGGGTGGTGTTGATATGAATTCCTATAATCTGTTATGGGATCAATGCTTGAAACCTGTCTATCTTGATAGGTTCTATTTGCAATGTCTATGAGAACTCAATTCCTTCTATGACTGAATTAACTCTTGGATAAAAAATGATGAAAATTTAAAGCTGTGTTGAGACATAGTGTTGCTTTAATTCACAGATAATTGCTGGTATCTACATGGTTTGAAATCAAATAAGAAAGTTCTAAGTCTCAGAAAATATGGCAGAGACAAGCAAGGAAGGTGTATGAGCTTTCCATTGTTTCCCTCTGAAACAACACTAAATAAAGCCTCTAAACAGATTCTGGAGTGACAGAATCCTTAAAAAGATGAAGTGAAACTATTCTCCAGCTTAAGGTAACTTAGAAGGACTTCAGGAAAGGTTTGTCTCACTTGGGCAAAAGGGGAATGCAGCCCAGAATAGACATGTCAGGGCAAGCCTGTGGGAGGTTCTTACCCACAGCACAAATGAGCAACTGAAGGCCCTCAAACTTGTCTCAGCAGGCTAGCTGTGAAACCTACAGACCCAGTGCAGAAGGCAAACTGAAAGCCCCAGAACCCTGGCACAACAGGCACAACTAGGCCGGGCCAACACAGCACTGTGGGCAAGCCAGAAACACCTGAAGCCCCAGCAGGGGAAGCCAGTGACCAAGCCCCTGCCCCCTAGCATAGGAAGCTTGGAACAATGCACCTTAAGCACCAAGAGCAGAAGTCAATATAAAAAAGCCATGAAATAAGCTAAAAAATGAGCAAGAAACAGAAAAGCACCCTGACTATAGAGAACTACCATGTCAACAGGAAAAGTCCAAACACAATCTCAGAAGAGGATAGCAATGTCAAAATGTATATATATGAAGCCTCTAAGGGGAATATAAATTGGGCCAAGCCCAAAAAGTACTCTTGGAAGAGCTCAAATAGGATTTTAAAAAATCAAATAAGAGAGGTAGAAGACAAAATGGAAAAAGAAATGAGAGTTATGCAGGGGAATTAAGAAAAAAGGAGTCAACAACTTGGAAAATGAAGCACAAGCATTGACTGAAGAAAGCAACTCCTTAAAAAATAGAATTGGTGAAATGGAAAAAAAAATCCACTGATGAAAATAATTCCTTTAAAAGTAAGACTGACCAAATGGAAAAAAAAGTTACAAAAGTTAACTGAATAAAATAATTTATTAAAAATTATAATTGGATAATTGGAAGCTAATGATTCTATAAGATATCAGGAATAAGTCAAACACAATTTAAAATATGAAAAAAATAGAAGAAAATATAAAATATATCATTGGAAAAAATTAACCTGGAAAATAGATCCAGAAGAGATAATTGAAGAATTATTGAACTACCTAAAAGCCATAATTAATTGGACAACATCTTTCAAAAATTATCGAGGAAAAACTGCTCTGAAGTACTAAAACCAGAGGGTAAAATATTTATTGGAAGAATCCACCAATCACCTCTTGAAAGAGATACAAAAGTGAAACTGCCAAGGAAGACTACAGCCATGAGTCATAACTTTTGCATGAAAGTGTCAGGGGGCTTGGAATATGATATCCTGGAAGGCAAAGGAGCTTGGATTACAACCAAGGATCAAGTACCCAGCAAAACTGAGAATAAACTTTCAGGGGAAAAGAGGGATATTCAATGAAATGTGGGAGTTTAAACTTTCCTCATGAAAATATCAAAGCTAAACAGAAAACTCAAACTTCAAAAAAAGCGCTATTCAAAATAAAGAAGCAAAAAATTGTAAACAGGGGAGAAAAAAAAGCAAGTCATTTAATAAGGTTGAACTATTTATATCCCTACCTGGGAAGAAGATATTTGTAGCTCTTAAGAACTGTATCTCTTTTAAGGTAGTTAAGAGGAGTATATATTGACAGAGTCTGTGGGCTAAAAAAATGATCTATTATAATATAATATTAATAATATTATTAAGAAGTGAACAAAAGGATTGTCTTGGAAGAAGAGGAAAGGGGGAGACAGAATAGGGTATATTACATCATACAAATTGCCCAGATTAACAGAAGAGGAAATGAAATACTTAATAATGCCATTTTAGAAAAACAAATTGAACAAACCATCAATGAACTTCCCAGAAGGGGAAAAAATCCTGTGCCAGATGAATTTACAATGGTATTCTAACAAACCTTTAAAGAACAATTAATTCTAATACTATATAAGCTATCTCAAAAAAAAATGCAAAGAGGCTCAGATTCTTAAGATCTGGTTAACTTGCATTACCAATACAAATACTTAGATTCCTTTAGAGTCTGACCAATATGGCAGATGCTCTAATAAACTTTGTCTTTGACTAAAAGAAGACTTGTATCTAATTTTGGCCATATAGGGACTTATTAAGGTTGAACTGTTTACATTCCTGCATGGAAAGATGATATCTGTAACTTGTCACAGCTGCTGCAGTGGAGAACAAGAGACCAGCTCAATGCTCAGTGACCCAGAGATGCATCAAAGAGGTGGGAGACAACAAGATGGCAGCAGCTCTGTTTATTGTTAGCTGGGTGTGTCCTATGTAGCCCTCAAAGTATGTTGGGATCGCGTGATCAGAGCCTGTCAGCCAATTAGTAGATCCCATCATTGCATGCAGGCCTCATGTCAGGCATGTGCACAGGAATGCTCAGCCATTCAGAGGAGAGCCGAACCAGTCATGATTGCTGCGTGCCAACAGAGGAGGGGTCGGTTAAGACTTCCTTGTTTTCACACAACAGACTGTGACCCTCAGCTTCCTGCTGAGGAAGCCAGAACTCCTATAGGCAGGGCGCAGCCCTGTGATCATTCCTGTGACAGTAACTCAGAAGACCTTTGTCAATATTAGAGTAGTTGAAGGGAAAAAATTATTTGTATGTATTTGTATATATATATATAGAGATAGATAGATATAGATATAGATATGAATAGATAGATAAATAGATAGATGGATAGAGAGATAGATAGATAGGCACAGGGTGAGTTGAAGATTAAGGGGTGATATCTGGAGAATAAAATTAAAGAGTTAGAGAGAATTATACTAGGAGAAGGAGAAAGGGAGAGGTAGAATGGACTAAATTATCTTGCATAAAACAGACAAGAAAAGACTTTTACAGCTCAGATTCTTAAAATCTAGCCAATAGCTCACTGATGTTCAGACTCCTTAAGAGTCTGACCAATATGGCAAATGTTCTAATAAATCTTGTCTTTGACTGAAAGAAGGCTTGGGTTGAATTCTTTTGGGCAAGACCCATGGGTTGTGATTTTGGAGTCCCATCACCCCTAAACCTCAACATTTTGGTGGCCCATACAGGGAAACTACCTAACTCCAAGTTCTTCTTCAGCCAAGACTGGAAGGTATATAAGGTTCCCACCTCTTTTTTTTGCTCCCCAGTTGGGGTTGCTCTCCAAGCACCAAGGGTTGGAGGTGCTTTTTGGGCAGACAGTTATGAGGATGTCTCACACTCGGCCTGATATTCTCAGGTTCTTGGTCCACTGGCACTGAATAAGTAAATTAGCTTAGCTAGAATTGCCATTTTTATTATATTAGCTCAGACTGCCCATGAACAACTGATGTTTTTCCAATTATTGAGATCTGACTTTATTTGTGTGAAAAGTGTTTTGTAATTGTCTTCATATAGTTCCTGGGTATTTTTAGGGAGGTAGACTCCTAAATCTTTTATAATGTCTCCAGTAATTTTAAAAGAAATATCACTTTCTATCTCTTGCAGTTGGGCTTTGTTGGTAATATATTGAAATGCTGATGATTTCTGTGGGTTTATTTTATAGCCTGCAACTTTGCTAAAGTTGTTTATTATTTCAAGTAGTTTTGTACTTGATTCTCTGGGATTCTCTAAGTATAACATCATGTCATCTGCAAAGAGTGATAACTTTGTTTCTTCTTTGCCTATTCTAATACCTTCAATTTCTTTTTCTTCTCTTATTGCTAAAGCTAACATTTCCAGTATAATATTGAAAAAACAATGGTCATAATGGACATCCTTATTTCACCCTTGATCTTATTGGAAATGCTTCTAGCTTGTTCCCATTACATGTAATGCTTGTTGAAGGTTTTAGGTAGATGCTATTTATTACTTTAAGGAAGACTCCATTTATACCTATGCTCTCCAGTGTTTTTAATAGGAATAGGTGTTGTATTTTGTCAAAAGCTTTTTCTGCATCTATTGAGATGATCATGTGGTTTCTGTTAGTTTTGGTGTTGATATGATCAAATAAACTGATAGTTTTCCTAATATTGAACCAGCCCTGCTTTCCTGGCATAAATCCTGCCTGGTCATAGTGTATTATGCTTATGACAAGTTGCTGTAATCTATTTGTTAATATTTTATTTAAAATTTTTGCCTCTATATTCATTAGAGAAATTGTCCTATAATTTTCATTCTCTGTTTTAACTCTTCCTGGTTTAGGTATCAGCACCATATTTGTATTATTAAAAAGCATCTGGTAACACTCCTTCTTCACCTATTTTCCCAAATAATCTATATAGTATTGGAATTAATTGTTCTTTAAATATTTGATAGAATTCACATGTAAATCCATTTTACCATGGAGATACTTTCCTAGGGAGTTCATCAACGGCTTGTTCAATTTCTTTTTCTGAGATGAGGTTATTTAAGTATTTTACTTCCTCTTCTGTTAATCTGGGCAATTTATAATTTTGTAAATATGTATCCATTTCATGCAGATTGTCAAATTTATTGGTATACAGTTGGGCAAAGTAGTTCCTAATTATTGTTTTAATTTCCTCTTCCTTGGTGGTAGATTCACCTTTTTCATTCTTGATACTAGCAACTTGATTTTCTTCTGTCTTTTTTTATTTAAATTAAGCAAAGGTTTATCTATTTTAGTGTTTTTTCATAAAACCAGCTCTTAGTTTTATTTATTAGTTCAATAGTTTTCTTAATTTCAATTTTATTAATTTTTCTTTTAATTTTCAATATTTCTAATTTGGTATTTAATTGAGGATTATTAATTTGTTCTTTTTCTAGTTTTTTTTAGTTGCATGCCCAATTCATTGATCTCCTTTTTTTCTATTTTATTTATGTAAGCATTTAGAGATATAAACTTTTCCCAGAGAACTGCTTTTGCTGCATCCCATAAGTTGTGGCATGTTGTCTCATTATTGTCATTCTCTTGAATGAAGTTATTGTTTCTATGATTTGTTGTTTGACCCAATCTTTTTTTGTTTGTTTGTTTGTTTGTTTTTGGTTAGGCAATGGAGTTAAATGATTTACCCAGGGTCACAAAGCTAGTAAGTGTTAATCTGAGGCTGCATTTGAACTCAGGTCCTCCTGAATCCAGGGCTGGTGCTCTATCCACTGCACCACCTAGCTGCCCCTTGACCAAATCATTTTTTAGGATTAGATTATTTAGTTTCCAATTGTTTTTTAGTCTATCTTTCCATGGCCTTTCATTGCATGTAATTTTTATGGCATCATGATCTGAAAATGATGCATTTAATATTTCTACCTTTCTGCATTGGATTGTGAGGTTTTTATGCACTAGCACATGGTCAATTTTTTTGTGTATGTGCATGTACTTCCAAGAAAAAAAGTATATTCCTTTTTATTCCCATTCAGTTTTCTCCAGAGGTCTATCATACCTATCTTTTCTAATGTTCTATTCACCTTCTTAACTTCTTTCTCATTTCTTTTGTGGTTAGATTTATCTAGTTCAGAGAGGGGGAGTTTCAGGCCCCCCACTAGCACAGTTTTGCTGTCTATTTCTTCCTGTAACTCCCTGAACTTCTCTAAGAATTTGGATGCTATACCATTTGGTGCATATGTGTTTAGCAATGATATTACTTCATTGTGTATGATGCCTTTTAGCGGGGTGTAGTTTCCTTCTTATCTCTTTTGATAAGACCCATTTTTGCTTTTGTTTTGTTTGAGATCATGATTGCTACCCCTGCTTTTTTTTTACTTCAGCTGAAGCATAATGTATTCTGCTCCAGCCTTTTACCTTTACCCTGTGTGTGTCACTCTTTTTCAAATGTGTTTCCTGTAAACAACATATTGTAGGATTATGATTTTTAATTCATTCTGCTATCTGCTTCCATTGTATGGGACAATTCATCCCATTCACATTCACAGTTATGATTACTATCTGTGTCTTTTTCTCCATCTTCCCCCCACCCCATTTGTGCTTTTTTTTTCTCCTTTCTCCTTTTCCCTCCTCACTAGTGTTTTGCTTTTGACTATCTCCTCCCTCAGTCCCTCCTCCCTTCTATAGCCTTTTCCTTTTCTTCACCTTTACCCTTACTTCTTCTTCCCTCCCTTCTATCCCCCTTCCCTTTTCTTTCCCCTTTTACCTCCTACTGCTTATAGGGCAAATTAGATTTCTATATCTCTGATTATGGTATTCCCTTCTTGAGCCAAATCTGAAGAGAGTAAGGTTCAGATAATGCTCATCTCCCTCCCTTCTTTCCCACTGTTCTAATAGGTTCTTGTGTCTTTTCCTGTAATGTAATTTATCCTTGTCTGATTCCTCCTTTCTCAGTACATTTTCTTAGATCAAACTAATCCACTTACTTGGATCCCTTTAACTCACTTGATTAGATTTTTTATTTATCATTATATCAAAGTCAACTTATATCCACCCCCTTTATGTATACTCCTTTAACATGGTGTAATAACAATACAGTACTCAAGAGTTACAAGTGTCATCTTCCCTTGTAGGGATGTAAACAGTTTGCCCTTATTAACAACATATTGTATCTTTCTGTCTCATTTATCTTTTTATGTCTCTCTTGAGTCTTGTACTTGAAGATGAAATGTTCTGTTGAGCTCTGATGTTTTTATTCAGGTAGACCAATAATTTTAAAATTGAAAGTCCCATATTTTGATGAATATCCATCTCCTCCCCTGAATGATCATGCAAATTTTCACTCTGTAGTTGATCTTTGGTTGTAACCCAAGCTCCTTTGCCTCATGGAATATCATGTTCCACACCCTGTTGTCTTTCAATGTAGAAGCTGTAAGGTCTTGTGTAATCCTGACTATGGTTCCATGAAATTTGAATTATTTCTTTCTGGTTGCTTGCAGTATTTTCTCTTTGACCTGGTAATTTTGGAATTTGACTACTGCATTCCTTGGTGTTTTCAATTTGAGATCTCTTTTAGGAGGTGATTGGTGGATTCTTGCTATGGCTATTTTACCTTCCACTTCTAGGACTTCAGAGCAATTTTCCTTTATGATTTCCTGAAAGATACTGTCCAGGCTCTTTTTTTCATCATGATTTTCAGGTAGACCAATAATTTTAAAATTGTCTCTCTTGGATCAATTTTCTAGGTCAGTTGTTTTACCAATGAAGTATTTTACATTTTCATCAATTTTTTTTTTCATTTTTTTTGTTTCTGTTTGACTGATTCTTACTCTCTCATAGAGTCATTTTCTCCCATTTGCCCAATTCTAGTTTTTAACAAATTATTGTCTTCTATTAGATTTTGTGCCTCTTTCCCCATTTGACCAATTGTATTTTTTAGGGATTTATTTCTTCAGTATACTTTTTTTTCAGTTGGCCAATTGTATTTTTTAGGGACTTGTTTTCTTAGTGTACTTTTTTCCAGTTTACCAATTGTATTTTTAAGGATGCTTCTACCTCTCTCATTTGACTTTTAAAATCCTTCTTGAGCTCTTCTAAAAAGGCTTTTTGGGCTTCACACCAGTTCATAGTCTCTTTTGATGTTGCAGATGTGGGTTTGTTGACAATGTTGTCCTCTTCAGAATTTCTGCATTGATCTTCACTCTTCTCATAATATTAATCTACAGTATGTTCCTTTTTACTCATAGTGTTTCCTTATTCCATGGCCTTTAAAGAGACTGAGCTCTCCTGCTGGGGAGCAGAGGGCATTGACCCACCTTCTTGTGTTGGGAGCCTAGGTCTTGGTCACTGACTTTGTGTGCTGGGGTCTCCGATGTTGGCATTTGGAGGCTGTAGGGTTCTGGCAGCTTATCTGATATTGGGCTGAAATCAGCAAGGTTGGAACTCTAGGGCAACTCTAGGTTGCCTGCTTTTTCCTTTCCTTTCACTTTCTTCAGCTCCTTACAGATGGATGTTGCAGGAAGTTCATCTGCCTGAGACCTTTTGTAGTGTTGCTTCCCTTATTTTTGCTGAGACACTGGGAGACCTGTTTGTTTTAGAATGCCAAGGCACCTGGTGGTTTTCTGAGCTGCTTTCACCATTCCCCCCTGCAACCTCACTGAGTCACTCAGAGGTCCAGCTATTGGTGTTTGCCTGCTTCACCACCTGGGTTTCAGGATCTCCTTCTGGTGTTCTAAAGTGGGACTTTCTGCTAGGTTCTAGGATACCTCCCATTCTGTACTGCTCCCCTTCCCCCAGGGCAAGACAGGCCTTTCCCGTTAATCCCTCAAGCTACCTGGGCTACTGCACTGCTGCTCCCTGTCTTTCTTCTGGTTTAGCTGTTTCAGGGTTTTTCCTGGGGTAATATTTTCTGGGCTTTCAGAGGTTGATGGGGGAGGGTGATAGTGACTACCTTTTTACTCCACACATTCTTCTTAAAGCTGTAGTTTTAACTGCTAATGATGAGATGCTGATTCTCTGTGTAAAGTCATTTAGAAATATATTTAACAAAACTGAAGTCACCTGATTGGTAATGGGTTTGTTTAAAGTTTCAAATGGGTAAACTTTTTGTATCAGTTATGTCAAGCAACTTTTCATAATTTGGTTACTGCTAAAATAATTTGGCTATTGTTAGTTATTGTTTTAATGTGTAAAGTTGCCAAAAAGCTTGTTTGAGTTAGGTATGGGTTGCTGAGAATTTGCAAGTGTATAGAAATCTCTAATGATTGGCTTTTTACACCAGGACAAATTTAAGTTTGAGATGTAAATCCTGGAAAAGTTTTTCCTAAGTTGTGATTAGTAAGATTTAGTAAGATTAGTAAGATTGCTGTTTGAGGTAAAAGTTCTTAGGATTTTATTTTGAGTTGTCTGATGGGTCATAATCTACCTATAATCAATAATCCACCATCTGAGACAAATGCCACATCAGAGAATGTGATACCCATGGGAAGTCAGCATCAGGGAAAGCTGAGAGGACAATTTTAGTCTCAATCTAAGATGAGAGCCTCCTGGTTTAGTTTCCCCATTATGTTCCTTTGAAAAGGAATGTTACCCACCTGGCTATTCCTTAGTCTGGCTATGAGGTAGATTTGATACTGCATGATTGGAAAACTGAATTATCTGAATCCAAAAAGGAGCTAAGGATTTTTTATCCTGTCATTTGGGCCCTGCAGTCTTTTGCATCAGATTTGTGTCTTCCAGGCTACAGGCCATTCACCCACAGTTGACAGCAAACAGTAGGTACCAGCCAATATCCCCCCATTGTTCCATAGATGCAGCCTGTGCTCAGTTCCAGTCAACCTCCTCTTTGGGACACCCTTGAGACAGGGCAGCTCTATACTCCTTTTCAGCAGGAAGCAGTTTCAGAAGTTGAGACCTGGGGGCGGAGCAAAGATGGCAGATGGAAAGCAGTGACTGTCTTGAGCTCTCTCCCAAAACCCTCCAAATACCTAAAAAAATGGCTCTAAACAAATTTTAAAGCAGCAGAATCCACAAAAATACAGAGTGAAACAAATTTCCAGCCAAAAACAGCCTGGATGGTTGATCAGAAAGGTATATTGTGCCGGATAGGGAGAGGAGCACAGTTCCGCGTGGGTTCCTGCAGGCCGCAGCAACCCTGGAGCAGACCTCAGAGGTCTGAATCCCAGGAAGCTGTGGCAGTTTCTAGACTTCCCAACCCCTGAACGCCAAAGACAACTTAGAAGGTCAGTGGGAAAAGTCTGTGACTGTGGTGAGAGAGGAGCTAGGTCAGCTGCAAGTCTTGAGCATGGCCTGGGGCCACGGCTTTTTCCTGAGCTTCCAGCCCACAGACTGAAGGGGAATCAGGTGACTGATCAGAAGGGGATTACAGGGATCTCTTTGCCAGTGCTGAGGCAGGAATCTCTTGCTTTTCCTGTGCTTGGATCTAGGTCACAGTTCTGAGAGGCAGCCCTGGGGCAAGGAGGAACACTGGCATGGTGGAATTTGTTGTGGTGGTGGAGATAAAACAACTCGCCCCTTATCATACCACCTTAGAAGAACTGAAAATTTACAGGCCCCTAGAAGTACCTCTGAAAACAGCTGTACAAACCCCCAAAGCTTGGGACAGTACACTCTTTACATTGGAGGCAGACTCTTACCTCAACAAAGTGTTTAAAACTCAAGTAATTGGCTGGGATCATGAGTAAGCAGTGCAAAAAGAGTCGGACTATATTATCTTACTTTGGTGACAAAGAAGATCAAAACATACAACCAGAAGAAGACAACAAAGCCAAAGCTCCTACATCCAAAGCCTCCAAGAAAAATATGAATCAGTCCCAGGCCTTGGAAGAGCTCAAAAGGGACATTGAGAAGCAAGTGACAGAAGTAGAGGAAAAACAGAGTGATGCAAGAAAATGATGAAAAACAAGTCAACAGCTTGCTAAAGGAGACCCCAAAAAATACTGAAGAAAATAACACCTTAAAAAATAGCCTAACCTGAATGGAAAAAGAGGTCCAAAAAGCCAATGAGGAGAAGAATGCCCTAAAAAGCAAAATTGGTCAAATGGAAACGGAAGCCCAAAAGCTTACTGAAGAAAATGCTTCTTTAAAAATTAGAATAGAGCAATTGGAAGCTAGTGACTTTATGAGAAATCAAGACACTGTAAAACTAATCCAAAAGAATGAAAAATTGGAAAACAATGTGAAATATCTCATTGGAAAAACAACTGACCTGGAAAATAGAGCCAGGAGAGAGAATTTAAAAATTATTGGACTATCTGAAAGCCATGATCAAAAAAAGAGCCTAGCCATCATCTTTCAAGAAATTATCAAGGAAAACTGTCCTGATATTTTAGAACCAGAGGGCAAAATAGGAATTGAAAGAATCCACCAATCTCCTCCTGAAAGAGATCCCCAAAGGAAAACTCCTAGGAATATTGTAGCCAAATTCCAGAGTTCCCAGGTCAAGGAGAAAATATTACAAGCAGCCAGAAAGAAACAATTCAAGTATTGTGGAAACACAATCAGGATAACACAATATTTAGCTGCTTCTACATTAAGGGACCGCAGGGCATGGAGTATAATATTCTGGAGGGCAAAGGAGATAGGATTACAACCAAGAATCACCTACCCAGAAAAACTGAGTATAATTCTTCAGGGGAAAAAATGGTCATTCAGTGAAATAGAGGACTTTCAAGCATTCCTGATGAAAAGACCAGAGTGGAATAGAAAATTTGATTTTCAAATACAAGACTCGAGTGGAAGATGAAGAGGTAAACAGGAAGGAGAAAATCATAAGAGACTTACTAAGGCTGAACTGTTTACATTACTGCATGGAAAGATGATATTTGTAACTCATGAGACCTTTGTCAGTATTAGGGTAGTGGGAGGTAAAAAATTATATGTGCGTATATATAGATATAGATAGATAGAGGGCACAGGGTGAGTTGAAAATAAAGTGGTCATATCTGGAGAATAAATTTAAGGGGTGAGAGAGGAATATACTAGGAGAAGGAGAAAGGTAGAGGTAGAAAGGGGTAAATTATACCACAAAAAAAAAAACAGAAAAGAAAAGGCTCTTACAGTGGAGGGGAAATGGGGGAAGGTGAGAGGGAATGAGTGAATCTTATTCTCACAGGATTTGTCTTAAGGAGGGAATAACATACACACTCAATTGGGTGTGGAAATCTGCCTTACCCTACAGGAAAATAGGGGGGGAAGGAGACAAGACAGTAGAGGGATGATGGAGAGTAGGGCAGATTGGGAAAGGAAGTAATCAGAAGCAAATACTTCTGAGGAGGGACAGGGTCAAAAGAAAAAATAAAATAAATGGGTGGGTGGGATAAAATTAAAGGAAATAGAGTTAGTTTTTCACAGCATGTCTACTATGGAAGTGTTTTGCATAACTTCACATATATAACCTATATTTCATTGCTTGCCTTATCAATGAGGGTGGATGGAGAGGGAGGAAGGGAGAAAATTTGGAACCCAAAGTTTTAAAAACACATGTTTAAAAAAAATGTTTTCACATGCAACTGGGAAATAAGAAATACAGGAAATGGGGTACAGAAATCCATCCTGCCCTACAGGAAAATTGAAGGGGAAGTAGATAAGAGAAGAGGGGGAGAGATAGAAGGGAAGGCAGACTAAGGGAAGGGATATTCAGAATGCATGCCATCTTGGGGTGGGGGGTGGGGCAAGATGGGGTGAAAATTTGGAACTCAAAATCTTGTGGAATTAAATGTTGAAAACAAAAAAAAATAAATAAAAAAATTACAAAAAAAGAAAAAGAAAAAAAAGTTGAGACCTTCACCCCTTACCCCAAAAGAATTTGGTCTCCATTTGTTTGAGGGGGGAAATGATGAGGATGGAATCTGGACTCCGGAAAGGCAAAACCTTGGACTTTCCCACATAGCCAAATCTCTGGCTTTCACCTGAGGCTATAATCCCATCAACAGGCTTTTTGTTATTGCCTACACCCAACCTTCCAATTCCAATCCAATTCCCACCCTCAATATTAGCTAGGCTACACTCTCCTTTGGCCATGTGGTCCAGGTCCTAGGAGTTCTGTTCACTCCAGCTTGCTGGCCAGTCCCATCCAGAGCTTCCTTAGAACCCTCCTCTAGTCACCTCAAACTACTTGGCCACTCTTCAATGCCTCCCGTAGTCTTTCTGTATATAAGGTCAAAATTGTCTACATTAAGTTGCTCGGATTCTTAAAATCTAGCGAATAACTAACTAATGTTCGTACTCCTTAACAGTCTGCCCAGTATCGCAATGTTCTAATAAACCTTTTCTTTCGCTGAAAAAAAAAAAAGGCTTTTACAGTAGAGGGGAAAAGGAGGAAGGTGAGAAGGAATGAGTGAATTTTATTCTCATTGGATTTGGTTTAAGGAGGAAATAACATACACACTCAATTGGGTATGGAAATCTATCTTACCCTACAGGAAAATTGGGGGGAAGGGGATGAGAAAGGGGGGATGAGAGAGGGAAGGGCAGATTGGGGAAGGGGTAATCAGAAGGAAACACTTTTGAAGAGGGAAAGGGTCAAAAGAGAGAATAGAATAAATGGGGGACAGGATAGGATGAAGGGAAATGTACTTAGTTTTTCACATGACTACTATGGAAGTGTTTTGCATGACTACACAAGTATAATCTACATCAAGTCACTTGCCTTTTCAGTGAAGGTGGATAGGGAGGGAGGAAGGGAGAAAATTTGGAACCCAAAGTTTTAAAAACAAATGTTAAAAACATTGTATTCACATGAAACTGAGAAATAAGATATACAGGCAATGGGGTATAGAAATCTATCTTGCCCTACAGGAAAATTGAAGAGTAAGGGGATAAGAGAAGGTGGGCAGGGGATAGAAGAGAGGGCAGATTAGGGGAATGGCTATTCAGAATGCATGCCATCTTGGGGTTGGGGGAGGAACAAGATGGGGAGAAAATTTGGAACTCAAAGTCTTGTGGAAGTGAATGTTGAAAACTAAAAATAGATAAATTCATAAAATATTAAAAAATAAAAAGAAAAGAAAAGAAAAACAACTGATCCAGAAAATAGATCCAGGAGATATAAATTAAGAATTATTGGCTTGCCTAAAATCTATGATAAAAAAAAAAGGAAAAAAAAAAAGAGCTTGGACACCATTGTTCAAAAATTATCAAGGAAAATGCTTTGATGTCCTAGAATCAGAGGGCAAAATAGACATTGAAAGAATCTACTGACCACCTACTGAAAGAAATCCCAAAATGAAAATGCCAAGGAAAATTGTAGCCAAAATCCAGAATTATCAGATCAAGGAGAAAATGCTGTAAGCAACAAGAAAGAAACAATTTCAATACCCTGGGACCACATTCAGGACTATGAAGGACCTTACAGCCTCTACATTAAAAACTGGAGGACTTGCAGTATGATTTTCCATAAGGCAAAGGCAATTGGATTACAATTAAGAATCAACTACCCAACCAAATTGAGTATAATCTTTGAGGGGAGGAGATGGACATTCAATAAAAGAGATGACTTCCAAACCTTCCTGATGAAAAACCAGGGCTCAAAAGAAAGTTTGATCTTCAAATACCAAACTCAAGAGAGGAATAAAAAGGTAAACAGGACAGAAAAATAAAACATATTATTCAATTGGGGAAACTATTTACATCTCTATATGGAAGATGATACTTGTTACTTTTAAGAATTGTATCTTTTTTACAACATTTAGAAAGGGTATGCATAGATATAGGGCATGAGTAAAAGTTGACATTTATATGATGATAAAAACAGATTAAGAGATTAAAATGGATTGGAATGGGAGAAGAGGAAAGGAGGAGGCAGAAACAAGTAAATTACATCCCATAAAGAGGTGAAAAGACTTATTACAGTAGAGGGAAAGAATGGAGGAAGATGAACATTGTTTGAATCTTACTCACTTGGGATTTGGCTCAAAGAGACAATTACACACTCAGGTATAGAAATCAAACTTACTATAGGAAGTAGGAGGGAAAAGGGAAATAAAATGGAGTAGTAGGTAGAAGGTAGAGAAGAAGTAGTAGGGGAAAAGAGAAAGGAAAGGGAGGGGACTGACAGAAGGGAAGGCAGATTGAGGGAAGCAGTGGTCAGAAGCAAAACACTAGTGAAAAGGGAAAGGAAGAAAAGATTTAAAAAGAAACATAAACAGAGGGGGAGATAGGATGGAGAGACAGACAAAGATTGTAATCATAACCATGAACGAAAATGGGATGGACTCTCCCATAAAACAGAAGTGGATAGTAGAGTGGATTAGAATTTATAATCCTACAATGTGTTATTTACAACAAACATATTTGAAGCATAGGGATACACACAGGGTAAAGGTAAAAGCCTGGAGTAGAATATATTATATTTTAACTGAAAAAAAATGCAAGGGTAGCAATCCTAATCTCAGACAAAACAGAAGTAAAAATAGACCTAATTAAAAGAGATGATGAAGGAAACTTTATCCTGTTTAAAGGTACTATAGACAATAAAGTAATATCATTAATAAACATAAATGCACCAAGTGGTTTAGCATCCAAGTTCTTAGAGAAGTTTAGGGAGTTAAAAGAAGGAATAGACAGCAAAACTATAATAGTAGTGGACCTTAACCTTGCCTTCTCAGAACTAAATAAATCTAGCCCCAAAGTAAACAAGAAAGAAGCTAGGGAGGTGAATGGAATTTTTTAGAAAATTTAGATGTGGAAGACTTCTGGAAAAAATTAAATGAGAATAAAAAGTAATACACTTTTCTCAGCAGTACATGTCACCTACACAAAAATTGACCATGTAGTAGGGCATAAAAACCTCACAATTCAATACAGAAAGGCAGAAATATTAAACGCATCCTTTTCAGATCATGATGTAATAAACATTACATGTAATAAAGGGCCAGGGAAAGATAGATTAAGATTAATTAAAAACTAAATAATCTAATCTTAAAGGATGAGTGGGTCAAAGAAAAAGTCAGAGAAACAATCAATAATTTCATCTAAGATAATGAAAGTAATGAGACAAGATACCAAAACTTATGGAATGCAGCAAAAGTATTTCTTAGGGGAAATGTGTATCTCTCAATGCTTACATGAATACAATAGTAAAAGATGGGGCACTAGGTGGCATGGTGGATAGAGCACCAGCCCTGAAGTCAGGAGGACCTGAGTTTAAATCGAGCCTCAGACCAAACACTTGATACTTACCAGCTGTGTGACCCTGGGCAAGTCACTTAACCCCAATTGCCTTAAAAAATAGTGAAAGATGTGATCACTGAATTGGGCATGCAACTTAAAAAGCTAGAAAAAGAACATATTAAAAATCCCCAATTATATGCCAATTTAGAAATTCTGGAAACCAAAGGAGAGATTAATAAAATTTAAATTAAAAATACTATTGAATTAATAAATAAAACTAAGAGTTAGTTTTATGATAAAAAGCCAATAACATACTTAAGTCATTGCTTAATTTGATTGAAAAAAAAAGAAAATTAAATTACCAGTAGCAAAAATGAAAAGGGTGAATTCACCACTAATGAAGAGGAAATTAAAACAATAATTGGGAGCTATTTTGTCCAATTGAATGCCAATAAATTTGACAATCTTAGTGAAATAGATGAATATTAACAAAAATATAAATTGTCCAGATTAACAGAAGGGGCAGTAACCCCATTTCAGAAAAAAAGAAAAGAAAAAAGAAATTTAACAAGTCATCAATGAATTCCCTAAGAAAAAAAAATCTCTAGGGCCAGATGGATTTACAGGTGAATTCTAGCAAACATTTAAAGAACAATTAATTTCAATACTACATAATTTATTTGAGAAAATAGGTCAAGAAGAAGTCCTACCATATTCTTTTTATGATAAAAATATGGAGCTGATGCCTAAACTGAGAAGAGCCAAAACAGAGAAAATTATAGACCAATTTACCTAATGAATATTCATGCAATAATTTTAAATAAGATATTAGCAAAGGGATTAAGCAATTTATCAAGAGGCAAATATACTGTCACCAGGTGGGATTTATAGCAGGAATTCAGGGTTGGTTCAATATTAGGAAAACTATGAGCATAATTGACTACATCAACATCAAATCTAACAGAAATTATATGATTTTTTCAATAGATGCAGAAAAAGCTTTTGAAAAAATACAATATCCATTGCTATTAAAAACATTAGAGAGCATAGGATTAAATGAAGTCTTCCTTAAAATTATAAGTGACATCCTTCTAAACCCATCAGCAAGCATTATATGTAATGGGGATAATCTAGAAGCATTTCCAGTAAGATTCGTGGTGAAGCAAGGATGTCTATTATCACCATTCTTATTCAATATTGTACTAGAAATATAAGCTTTAGGAATAAGAGAAGAAAAAGAAATTGAAAGAATCAGAATAGATAAAAAAGGAAACAAAACTGTCACTCTTTGCAGATGATATGATGGTGTAATTAGAGAATCCTGGACAATCAGACAAAAAACTACTTGAAATAATTTGTAAAAATTAATAGTTACAGGATATGAAATAAACCTACATAAATTACCAACATCTGCATATATTAATAACAATGCCCAATAGCAAGCAACAGAAAGAGAAATTTCATTTAAAGTTCCTCTAGACACTCTAAAATATTTGGGAGTCTACCTGCCAAGACAAACCCAAGAGCTTTATAAACACAATTACAAAATAATTTTAATACAAATATAGCCAGATCTAAATATTTGGGAAAAATTAGTTGCTAATATAACAAAAATGACAATTCATCCTAAATTAATTTACTTTTTCAGTGTCATACCAATCAAACTACCAACAATTATTTTGTAGAACTAGAAAAAATAAGAATAAAATTCATCTGGAAAAAGAAAAGGTCCAGAATATCATGGAGATTAATGAAAAGAAGTGCAACAGAAGGTGGTCTAGCTGTACCAGATCTTAAATTGTATTATAAAGCAGCACTCATCAGAACTACCTGGTTCTGGTTAAGAAATAGAATAGTAAATCAAAAGAATAGATTAGATATACAAGACACAGTAGTCAATGACTAGAATAATATACTGTTTGATAAACCCAAAGACTTCAGCTTCTGGCATAAGAACTCACTGTTTAACAAAATCTTCTAGGAAAACTGGAAAATACTATGGAAGATACTAGGCATAGACCAACATCTTACATCATATACCAAGATGAAGTCCAAGTGGATACATGATTTAGATATAAAGGCTGATACTATAAGCAAACTAGGAGAGCAAGGAATAGTTTACCTGTCAGATTTGTGGAGAATGGAAGAATTTATGACTAATTAAAACATATAGAACATTATGAAATGCAAAATAGATAATTTTGATTACATTAAATTGAAAAGTTTTTGCACATTCAAAGCCAGAGCAACCAAGATTAGAAAGGAAGCTGAAAGCTGGTAAACATTTTTTCTTTTTACAATCTGTCTCTGAAAAATGCTTCATTTCTAGAAATATAGAGGATCGAGTAAAATTTATATGAATACAGTTATTGCCCAATTGATAAATGGTCAGAGGATATGAACGGGTAGTTTTGAGATGAAGAAATTGAAGATCTCTGTACTCATATGAAAAAAAATTCTAAATCACTATTGATTAGAGAAATGTAAATCAAAACAACTCCGAGATACCACATTGCAGTATTAGTTAGACTAACATAACAAAATAGGAAATGAAATTGTTGGAGATGTGGGAAAATTAAAATACTAATGTGTTGTTGATGGAGTTGTGAAGTGATCCCACCATTCCAGAGAGCAATTTGGAACTATGCCCAAGGAGCTATACAACTGTGCATACCCTTTGACCCAGCAATACCACTTCCAGGTCTGCATCCCAAATAGATAATAAAAATGGGAAAAGGACTCACATGTACAAAATATTTATAGTTGCTCTTATTGTAGTGGCTAAGAATTGGGAATTGAGGGGATGCCTATCAATTGGGTAATGGCTGAACAAATTGAGGTACATGAATGCAATGGAATACTATTGTTCCATAAGAAATGATGAGCAGATGAGTTTTGGAAAAACCTGGAAAGACATGAGCTGATGTTGAGTAAGGTGAGCAGAACCAGGAAAACATTGTACACAGGAACAGTAACATTATGTTATGACTAACTTTGATGGAGTTAGTTCTTATCAACAATGCAAGGAACTAAGACAATTACAAAAGACTCTTGATAGAAAATCATATCTGCATCCAGAAAAAGAACTATGGAGTCTGCATGAAGATTGAAGCATACTATTTGCTCTCTCTCTCTCTCTCTCTCTCTCTGTTTCTCTTTGTCTGTCTTCATGTGTCTCTTTTTCTGTCTCTGTCTCTGTCTCTCTCTCTGTTTCTTCTTTCTTATGGTTCCTTCCATTTGTTCTAATTCTTCTTTACCACATGACTAATATGAAAATATATTTAATATGATTGTATATGCAGAGTCTATATCTGATGGCACTCCTTCTAGGGGAGGGACCATGGGGAGGAGGGTGTGAAAATTTAGAACTCAAAATCTTTTGGAAGTGAGTGTTGAAAACTAAAAATTAATTAATTAAAAAGTTAAATTAAATTTTGATTTAATTAATTAATTTATTTATTAAAAAGTGATTCTTTGAAAGGAGATAAGAATGGTTCTGTAGAATGGGGTACTACATTGGTATGATAGACCTGAAAAGCTATACCAGTCACTCTATCAACAAGCGTTTATTAAACATTTGTTGCTTAAAGTGTGAGAAAACTACAAATGTATGAAGAAACCAAGTTATGAAGGGCTTATATTTTATCCTGAAGGTAGTAGAAAGGGCCTGAAGTTAATTGAATAGTAAGTGATATATTCAGATGTCTGCTTAAACAAAATCAATTTCCCTGCTGAATAAAAGATAGACTTATATGGAAGGAGATATGAAACAAAGAAATAATTAGAAGTCTATTGCAGTAGTCTAGGTATGATCAAGTCCTAGAGTAGGGTGATGGCAGTTTTAAAGGAAAGAAAGGAGTGAATAAGAAAGATATTCCAAAGGCCAGGCAGTTTTTTGGAAATGCAACAACAAAAAGTGAAAAAAAAAACTAAGAAAGACAAGCTGGTTAGGAACCTGGGTAATTGAGGAATGATGTTATGCTCAACATTAATATAGAAAGTTAGAAATAATGTAGGTTTTTTTGGGAAAGGGAAATTATTAAAATTGGGAACATACTGAGTTTGAGTTCTGCAGGATATCTAGTTGAGATGTTCAATAAATAATTGAAGATACTAGATTGTAGAACACATAAGTGCTGAGCAAATAGATCTAATAATCATTTTCATAGACATACTTGAATCCATGGGAACTGATGTGATAGCCAAGCAAAAGAGTATGGAGGTAGAAGAGAAGATAATATCAAGGGGAAGAAGGCGATCAATAATGGCAAAAGCTGCAGAGAAGTAAAAATAAAGTATGTGGATTAAGAAAAGGTGATTAGACTTGACATTTAATATATTGTTGGTAACTATGGAGAAAACAATTTCAGTTCAATAATAATGTTGTTCACCATGTTGCATTGCATAAAGTTAAAAACAGAGTGAGGAGAAGGATGAGGTTGACTGGAGACAGGATTCTTAATGAATTTATACACAAAAGGGAAAAGAAATATAGGAGAATGTGTAGAAGAGATGGGTGGATCAAATGAGGGTTTTTGGGATATGGGAAAGATAAAGTATTTGTGGACAGTCGGGGAGCAGTCAACAGAAAGCTATTAAAGATTAATTTGAAATAAATTATAGAGGGAACAAATTCTTATAGAAGATGGGATGGAATGGAGTCATTCAGCTTGTAAAAGCATTTGACTTTGAAAGGAGAAGAGACTTCTCTTCCTTCATATGGAATGGGGGTAAAAAAGACAATAGCAGTAGAAATCATTTAAGTGATTTAAAATATGGAAGCAAGATGTAGGAACTCTTGGTGAATGGCTTCAATTTTTCAGTGAAAAATGAAGTTGAAATCATTGTGCCACCAAAGCTCCAGATTCTTAGGAATGTACAGGTGAGTGAAAGAAATGATAGGCATATAAAAAAGTGACATAGGAAAGCTTTAAAAGATAAATTTCACCTTCACAATTTTGCTCATTACCCAGTAATGCAGTTCTGTGAGTAAATGGTTGTTCGATGTTTATTCCCTTTCAAGGGTTCACTTAGGGTCCAAAGACATAAGCTAAAATACTCAAAAGAAAATAAAACAAAAAACAGAATTGGAGACAGTTTGAGAAAGTATCTGGCTCTAACAGAAAGGCAAAATAAAAGCACCAGTAATTATGCTAAAAATATGCTTTGATACATATCTACAATTCTCCAAGTGTGTGATACTTGAGGCTCTATCTAAAGCCCATTTCTCTTCTATTTTTCCCTAAACTCTCACTTGTTGATCCCCTCCATTCACAAATGTTCAACTATTATCTCAGTGCAAAAAATTGTGTAGCCCCAATCTCTCTCCTGATCTCAAATCCTTTTTCTTATTTCACTTCTATACTTTTTTTACTATTTTTTTGCACCACAAATATAACATGTCCATCAACTCACCAAAAATTCTTCCTCCTCCAAATTTTTCTATCTGTTAAAAATATCCATAACTCTCTCTGTCACTCAGATTTATTACCTGGCCATCCAAATTTCCTCTTTCCTCTTATTAATCCTTCATATCCCATAAGTGGTGAAATCCTCAGTCCTCTTGATTGTGTCTTTTCTTTTCTTTTTTGTTTTTGGTGAGGCAATTGGGGTTGAGTGACTTGCCCAGGGTCACACAGCTAGTAAGTGTCAAATGTCTGGCGTGAGGCTGGATTTGAACTCATGTCCTCCTGACTCCAGGGCTGGTGCTCTATCCACTGCACCACCTAGTTGGCCCTTCATTTTTTCTCAACAAAAATTTTCTCCTGTCCACTCACATGACCATCATACTAGCATGCATGTCTTCATTTCCTCTCACTTGGATTATTGCAATAGTCCCCAATTGGACATCTTTCTTCCAGTCATTCTTCTGATCAATTCATTTTCCATACCACTATCAAAATACATTTCATAAAGGAAAGATCTGACCATAGCATTCCTTTCCTCAAAATGACATGAAATTCTCTATTGTTTCTGGGATAAAATGCAAATTCAATGTCCTCTACAATCTGATTCTTACCTAACCTTCTATTCTTATTTCACACTACTTGCAATCATCTCTTATCTGTCCTAGGTAAATTCAATTGTGATCTCTTACCTAGTTGTGATGGTTCAGTTCCTCTATGTGTACATTTACTTAAACTATCTCCAAGGCTTGTAAATACTATGCTTCCTCACTTTACCTTTCATAATCCTATTCATTTTAAAGTTCAATTCAAATGTCATCCTTTTCATGAAGTTTTCCATTAACTCTTTGGTTCTCAGACCCTCCTAAAATCATCTTGCAGTATGTGTGTATGTGTGTGTGTGTGTGCATGTGTGTGTGTGTGTATATGTGTGTGTGTATTCACATCTATTGCATGTTTCTGGTACAAATAAAGATATTCAAGGAAGGTAACTGTTTCATTTTTATCTTTTAATCTTCTGTACATTAAATATAGCATACATTTTACACATATTTACTATAATCAAATAATCAAATTCTCAAATTCTAATACTTATGATTCATGAGTTGTAATTTACTCTGTAGTCTACTTTTGTCCTAAATGTGTTAATGGAGTGTCCCAAATGCTAAATTTTCATTATCCCCACAGAGAAGAATATGAAGTGGCCTTCCCTTCATTGAAATTGGAGAGAGTACTTTTGTCTTAATTGAATATAAAAGTGATTGATAATTACAAACAGATCAGGCCTTAACTAAGAAGAACTAAATTTTGCAGATTAATAAACATTTTAGGTAGAAAAATAACCCTTTTCATTTGTATAGCATGTTTGTATTTGATAATGGACTTTTGTATTGCAAGATGATCATGACTATACTTGCGTTATGTAGATCAGTGGGTTCAGATAAATTAAGAGACTTATCCAACTATCTGTGTAATCATTATTAGAAATAAGACTTGAGAAGTGAAGTAGAAGAAGGGGTAGAAGAGAAGAGAAGAAAAAATATCAAGATCAGTGGTGAAAAAAGGTAGGGAGAGGGAGATGAAAACTAATTAGCTAATATGCATTTCTACTTCTAGAGTGTTTGAATTTGTCTTCTAACGGATGTGGCAAGAATGTGTTAATAGCCAATTAAAGTCAGAAAAGATTGGAAAGATTGGGTTTACTGGATTTTGGAGATATAAATCTGAATGACATTCATTCTTTATTTCTAGAAATATACAAAAGAAATCCCTACCCCACCCCACCCCAGAAAAGATGTTATTCCTCTTCCTCTTTTCTTTGATTCATTGTTTACATTTCATTAGTTTTATTGATATAAATGTGATTATCATAAATTGTTGATATTAAAAATAATTGGGGAAATATTTGAGTTGAATTAGATGCTAAAGGTTTTGTATTTATATATAATATTCATATATAATTATGAATCTTATGCATATTTTCTTTTTTTCTTTTTAATTAATCAATTAGGGAATGACTGAAGTTGTGTCATGAATATGACTAGGTAGTATTGTACTTTGTGATATGATGAAGGGAATGGTTTAAAAAAAACAGCAAGATCTGTGACCCAAGAAGGTGATGAGAGCATGCACTGTGAATCACTTAGAGCTTGGTTAGACATTGAAGATGCCAAAGTCATCCACCACATCATGAGCTATTTCCAGTCATTTTTACTTTTGTCCTGTCAGTGTACTTTGATTATTCTGGAAGAAAGAATGGGGCCAATCACATTTTGAACTCAGCGTCACTAAAATCCAATTTATGTACAAGGATACATTCCAAAATAATGAATAACAGGCTCATGACAATGAGATTGACACTTTCTGGCTATTTCCTGCCACTATCATCAGCCTATATGCTTCAACCATTATGAACACTGATGAGGTCAAAGAAAAATAATATAAAAACTTGGAGACTTTCATCATCAATATTCTGAATTAATGTGGTTACATTAATACCAGAGTAGCCCCAGACTATTAAACATGGCAAGGAGTACTTAGAAGGAAGACAGTCAGAAATGGCAATGATCACTTGCTGCTGAAGACTTGTGCATCTCATTACTTTCTCATCACCAACATTCACTTCAATTTACCTAAGTACAATTAAACTTCATAGATACATTCTTGTAGCAAACATTGAATTATAATAGACTATGTCATTGTAAGGAGAAGAGACAGACAAGTTTTGAGTATCAAAGTTGATGTGTGGCACAAAGGCCTAGACCAATCATAGACTTATCATCTCCAAGCAAAAAATTACATTCCACAAAAGAAAGAGCCTCAAGGCAAGATGGCTACCAGAAGATGAAATGTCAACAGATTAGATTACTTATCCATGTGTGAACAGTTTGGTGCTGACTTGGAGGTAAGCTCAGCCAATTTACTTTTGGCAATAAAGGGACAAAAAAAGAAGTGAAAAGCTTTCAGAGAACTAGTGTATAGCACCAAATATATTCATCTGTGCCAGAACACTTATAAACATCAATTTTTTTTTGACAAAAATGATAAGGAAATTCAGATGCTTTTGAGCAAAAATCAAGATCTTCACAGGGTTTACCAGCAGGAAAGGCAATCTGTCTCTAAAAAGGCAGCATACAGCTCAATCAAAACTAAAATGTAAGCAAACCTTAGAGAGATGCAAAATTCTGGGCTCGATAAGAAGGTAGATAACCTCAGTTTTACACTGATAATAACAATCCAAAGCACTTTTTTCTTTTTTTTATTAATTTATTTTGATTTATCAACAATCACTTCCATAAGCTTTTGAGTTTTAAATTTTTCTCTCCCTCCCTCCCTACCAGAATACTCCTCAATAGGCTATTCCTTTACCTGGAAGATGGTCATCTACTTGAGAGCCAGTGTGGCTTTCAAAAAGGCTGAATGATTGATACAGTATTTGCTGCCAGACAACTTCAGAAGAAATATCAGGAACAGGGAGCCAAGATATTGGAGAGAAGCCATGGAGTTGCCTGATCTCTCCCAGTTTCTCTCAGAAACAATAATAACTCAATCCTTTAAACAGATTCTGGAGTGACAGGATCCACAAAATGACAGAGTGAAACAATTTCTCAGACCAAGATAACTTAGAAGGACTTCAGGAAAGGTCTGTCTCACTTGAGTAAAAGGGGAGCATACCCCAACACAGATGGTGTCCAACCAAGCCAGTGGGAGATTCTTAGCCATAGCATAGGGCAGAAAATGAGGACCCTTGGTCCTGGGCTAGTAGGTCAGTGGTAGACTAGGTCAGCTGTGAAGCATCTAGCCCCAATGCAACACACAAACTGTCATCCCCAGGACCTAGGGTAAAACAGGTGCTACTAGTCTGAAACACCCAGTAGAGTGGGCAAGCCACCACTCCCAGAGGCCCCCACAGAAAGTCAGTGACCAGGCTCCTGGCCCCCAGAAGAAGAAGCTTGGGAACATGCCCTAGGACCCCAGGAGCAGAGTTCAACTTTTAAAAATGAGCAAAAAAAAAAGAGTCCTCACCATATAAACCTAATATGGCAATAGAGAAGATCAAAATACAAACTCAGAAGAGAACAACAATGTCAAAATGCTGACATGTGAAGCCTGAAAAGGGAATATGAGTTGATCTCCAACCTAAAAAAGTCCTCTTAGAAGAGCCCAAAAAGGATTGTAAAAATCAAGTAAGATTATGCAAAAAGAGACAACAGCTTGGAAAGGAAAGAACAAATATTGACTGAAGAAAAAAAATCCACTGATGAAAACAACTCCTTTAAATATAGAATTAGTCAAATAGAAAGGGAGGTACAAAACTTGACTGAGGAAAATAATTCCTTAAAAATTAGAATTAGGAGACTGGAAACTGTTTATATCCCTTCATGGGAGGAAGGTATTTGTAACTTTTAAGAACAGTATCTCTATTAGGACAGTTAGAAGGAATAAAACCTAGACAGAGGGTATGGTTATAAGTTTACTTTGAAGTAATGATAAAAAAATATTAAGGAGTGAAAAACAGATTGTACTGGGAGAAGAAGAAAGGGGAAGACAGAATGGGGTAAATTAGTTCACATACAGTAGAAGGAAAGAAGGGAGGGGGGACCATTGTTTGAACCTTACTCTCATCACATTTGGCTCAAAGAGGGAATAACATACACACCCACTTAAATAAAGAAGTCTATCTTACCCTATAAGAAAGTAGGAGGTGAAGGGCAAAAGAAAGCAGAAATTGTGAGAGATGGGAAGGCAGATTGAGGGAGGTGGTGGTACAAAGCAAAATACTGGTGAGGAGGGACAGGGTGAAAGGTGAGAGAAAAGTATAAATAAGGAGGGAAATAGGATGCAGGGAAACACATAGTAATCTCAACTATGAACCTGAATTGGATGCACTCTTCCATAGAAGGGAAGTGGATAGCAGAGTGGATGAAAAAACAGAATCCTACAATATGTTGTTTACCAAAAAACAAACAAATAAACAAACAAAAAACAAAAATAAAAACAAAACATTTGAGACAGAGAGAAATACACAGAGTAAAAGTAAAAGAATGCAGAACAACATATTATGCTTTAGCTGAATTAAAAATAATTAAAAAGCAGTAGTAATTCTGATCTCAGACAAAACAAAAGCAAAAATATATCAATTAAAAGTGATAAGTAAGGAAACTGCATTTTTGCTAAAAAGGTACTGAAGGCCATGAAGTAACATGAATACTACACAGATATGTATCAAGTGGCACAGCATCCAAATTCTTAGACAAGTGAACTGAGTTACAAGAAGAAGTAGACAGCAAAATGATACTAGTGGAGGGGGACCTCAACCTCCTCCTCTCAGAATTAGATAAATCTAACCACAAAATGAACAAGAAACAATTTAAGGAGGCAAATATAATTTCAGAAAATTTAGATATTATAGACCTCTGGAGAAAATTGAATGGGAATAGAAAAGAATATACCTTTTTTATCAGTGGTACATGGTACCTAGATAAAAACTGACCATGTACTAGGGCATAAAACCTCACAATCCAATGCAGAAAGGCAGAAATATTAAATGCATCCTTTTCAGATCATGATGCAATTAAAATTGCATGTGATAAAGGGTAATGGAAAGATTGATTAAAACTTAAGTGCAAACTAAGTAATCTAATCCTAAAGAATGAGGGGGTCAAACAAAAAAATAAGATAAACAATAATTTCATCCAAGAGAATGATAATAATGAGACAACATACACAATATATATGGAATGCTGCCAAAGCAATACATAGGGGACATTTTATGTCTCTAAATGCTTATGTGAATAATATAGAGAAAAGGCAGATCAATCAACTGGGCATGCAATGTTAAAAGCTAGAAAAAGAACAAATTAAAAATCCCTAATTAAACATTATAATAAAAATCTGAAAATCAGAGAGATTAATACATTTCAAAGTAAGAAAACTATTGAACTAATGAATAAACTTAAAGCTGGTTTTATGAATAAAACTCCATAAATTAGATAAACCTTTAGTTAATTTGATTTTAACAAAAGAAAGAAGACATCCAACTAGCCACTATCAAAAATGAAAAGGGTGAATTAATCACCAAATGAAGAAAAAATTGAAAGTTTAATTAGGAGTGATTTTGCCCAAATGTATGACAATAAATCTGACAATCTAAATGAAAAGGATGAATATTTACTAAAAATATAAATTGACCAGATTAACAGAAGAGGAAGTAAAAAATCTAAAAAACCCCAATTTAGAAAAAACAAATTGAACAAGTCATCAATGAACTCCCTAAAGAAAAAAAAAAAGGTGAATTTATAGGTGAATTCTACCAAACTTTTAAAGAATAATTAATTCCAATTCCATATAAAGTATTTGCAAAAATAAGTGAAGAAGGAGTTTTACCAAATTACCTTTATGATGCAAATGTGGTGCTGATACCTAAACTGGGAAGAGCCCAAACAAAGAAAGGTATAAACCAATTTCCCCAATGGATATTTAAGCAAAACATTTTAAATAAAATATTAGCAAAGGGAATATCAAAATTTGTCAGCAGAATAATACACTACAACCAGGTAGGATTTATACCAGGAATGCAGGGCTGGTTCAATATTAGGAAAACTATTAGCATAATTGACTACATCAATAACAAAACCACCAGAAATCATATGATTATTCCAAAAGATGCAGAAAAAGATCTTTTGGAAAAATATAACACTCATTCATATTAAAAAAACACTAGAGAATATAGGAATTAATGGAGCTTTCCTTAAAATGATGAGCAGCATCTATCTAAAACCATCAGCAAACATTTTATGTAATGGGGATAAACTAGAAGCCTTCCCAATAAGATCTGGGGTGAAACAAGGGTGCCAATATTATTTAATTCTATACTAGGAATATTATCCTTAGCAATAAGAGAAGAAAAACAAATTAATTTAGAATAGGCAATGAGGAAACAAATATTTCACTCTTTGCAGATGACGTGATAGTATCCTTAGAGAATCCTAGAGAATCAACTAAAAAACTAATTGAAATAATTAACAACTTTAGCAAAGTTGCAAGGTATAAAATGAATCCACACAAATCATTAATATTTCTATATATTACCAATAAAAGCCCAGCAGCAAGAGGTAGAAAAAGAAATTCTGTTTAAAATAATTGTAGGGAGAGGATTCTGGAATGATGAGGAGTAGATCAGAAAATTTCAAGCTTTCCAGATTTTCTTCCACAAAAGAGATAAAAAAGTACCTCTAGGCAACCATAGAGGATGAAAATAAATAATATTAGGGGCAGGACAGGAATCTTCCTGGGATAATCAGAGAAGATCTGAAGAAAAATCCCAGGATGAAATTTACTCCCTGTGAAGAGTAAACACTGCCATGATAGGGACCTTTTAAACAACAAGTGGTAAGCCATGGGGTTAGCTGGTTTGGGATGCTGCCTCAGCTCCAGCCACAGGAACTTTTACCCCAGAACAGTGAGGGGAGTTGGGTATCTGACCTGGGGGAGATATAGGGAACCTCTACTGACAAGGAACACCAGACCAAGTTGTGCTCTGGAAAGTAGAAGGGGCCAGAAGGAACCAACACATGTCCAGTGAGTGAAGAAACTGTGGGACAGGTATGCTACTGTCTGTGGGCACTTACTGGAGACTAGAGGTCTTGGTTTGAGTTCAAGATCAGAGTGGAGAACTGAAAGCATTCAGAGACCAGAGGCACCACCCCTCACAACCCAGCACTAGAGGTGATTATAAAAACTAAACTATTACAAAAAATGCACAGGCAAAGGAGAAAGAATCCACCCATAGTGAGCTATTAAGGGAATAGAGAAGACTGGTGTTCATCTTCAGAGGAGGATACCGAAGCAACAAAATCCTCTTCTGCTCCAAATAGTAATGTCAAATGGTCACTTGCCCAAAAAATAATTCATTGAAGAACTTAAAGATTTTAAAATTAAATGAGTAAGATAGAGGGGAAAAAACTGAAAAGGATAATAATAATAATAATAATAATAATAATAATAATAACAAGAAGATTATGAAAAGAAAGTCAACCAATTAGAAAAAAAGACATCCAGAATCTTAAAGAAGAAAATGATTCATTGAAAATCAGAATTGGGCAAGGGGAAGCAAGTGAAGTTGTAAAAGATGAAGAAAGGGAAAAAAATATAAAGAATAAAAAAATAGAAGAAAATGTGAAACATCTCATAAGAAAAATCATTAATCTGGAGAACAGATCAAGAAAAGAAAACATATGAATAATTGAATTACCTGTAAACTATGATCAAAAAAAGAATCTGATAGAATAATAAAAGAAATAATTAAGAGAAATTGTCCTGGAGCATTAGAAAAAGAGGGAAAAGTAGAAAAAAGAAAAAAAAATTATCACCACCTAAAAGAGATCCTATGAGGAAAACTCACAGGAATATTATAGTCAAATTCTGAAAACCTCAGTTCAAAGACAAAATATTATGAGCAACAGAAAAAATTATATATTGCAGTACCACAAATAAAATCACTCAAGACCTAGGAGTGGTGACACTAAAAGATTGCAAGAGCAAAAGCACTGAGCTTCCAGCCAAAAATATCATGCCCAGCAAAGCTAAGCACAATTCTGAATTTAAACAAAAATAAAAAGATATTTAATGAATTGTCAGACTTTCAGGACTTTATTAAAAAAAAACTAAACTCAATAGATTTGTCATACAAGAGCCAAGAAAAATATAATAATAAAATGACCAATTACAAGGGACTCAATACAGGTAGAATGTTTACCCTTTATGTACATAAAATTTAAAACCTATGTCTAAGACTGTTAACAGTAATTAGGTACCTTATAAGAAAGATTATGGTAGACCCAAGTATTATATGACTTCAAATAGTAAAACCTTCAAGAACAGCTAAAAGAGTAATTATCTTATACAAACAAGGTGCAAGAGAAAGAAGCAATACAGAGGAATTATATGGGGGAGGGGGACTGTTAATTTTTGAAATCTAATTTCTTTGGGAATGGGTTTAAGAAGTATATATGTGTGTGTGTGTGTGTGTGTGTGTGTGTGTGTGTGTGTGTGTGTCTTCTAAATTTAGAAAGAAATACAATTCTAAGGTGATAGGGAAGAGGATAAAGGAGGAATCTTTAAAGGGCAGCGTGAAGGAATAGGTCAAAAAGGGCATATAGAAAGGTGTTTAGATTTAGGGGAATGGGAGGATGAGAAGGATAGCAGGAGGTGAGTAGGTTAATAATGAGATGGCAAGGTAGCAGGTAAAAGTAAAGTAGAGGATTTTGGAGAAATAGGAAATAATTGATATGCACAAACCAACAAAACCCTAAAGATTAGGAGTGGAATCTCTTAACAAAAGTATATTTTTGTATATGTATGCATGTATATATGTATGTATGTGTATATATGTATAAATGTAATATTATAATATATAATATTATTAATATATACAATATGATTACATATAATATGTGCATATTATATAATATGTAGTAATGTATATTATATCTTTATAATATATGCATAACATAATAAATATATGATATAATATTACATAGAAATATATCCGTGGTTAATTGTAGCCTCAGGGTGAGGGGTTGAGTGGAGGAAGGAGGAAAAAAAGAACAAAATAAAAAGTGTGCAGCAGAGAACAAAAAAAAACATACAAGAAAGTGAAGAAAAGATGGACAGCTTTCAACAGAATGCGCAGTATTTAATATATAACTTTCTTGAAATAAAAAGTTATTGCTACATATTCTGAATTCTCCTATGTTCTACTGTGCAAATGTCTTTTTTCTTTTCTTATTTTATATTTATGTTTATAATATATTTCTTTTTTCTTTTCCTATTATGTATTTAAGCTTTAGTATTTGTCTAAAATTTAAAAAAATAAAAATAAAGCGGAGGAACTAACAAGAAGTATTATTCTAGAGATGATTCTGAACAACAAGGAGGAAGTCCTTACTGGGGTGAAAATTATAGGAATCTAGGGAAGAAGTAATTATTCCTTCTTAGAGATGTTGTAGTAGAGAATGGGTGGAAAGCTGGGAATACTATGTAAAATATCCTGGATTTGGGAAGAGTTTTAAAAACAAGGGTGTACTGGTAAGTATTTCACAACTGGCTTTCCAAATTAAAATTTTGTGAATGACACACACAAAAATAGTGTAAAATAAAATAAAATAAAAACTATGGACAATATAAAATATTTGTGAGTCTACCTGTAAAGATAAACCCAGAAAGTATATGAACACAATTAAAATTACTTTTTCATGCAAATACGTTCAGACCTAAACAATTGAGAAAATATTAGTGCTCATGGGTAGGCCAATGTAGTATAATAAAAATGAAAATTGTACCTAAATTAATTTAATTATTCAGTGCCATAGCAAACTACCAAAAAGTTAATTTAAAGAGGTAGAAATAATCATAACAAAATTTGCCTGGAAGAAAGAAAGGTCAAGAATACCAAGGAAATTAATGAATAAAAAATTCAAAGGAAGGTGGCTTTGCCATGCCAGATCTAAACTTTTTTATAAAGTGTCAATAATCAAAACTATTTGGGGCTATCTAAAAATAGGAATAGGTCAGATACACAAGACACAGTAGTCAATTACTAGAGTAATCTATTGTTTGATAAACACAGATACTTCTGCTTCTGGGATAAAAATTCACTAGTTGACAAAAAACTGGTTGGAAAACTGGAATATGGTATGGCAGAAACTAGGCACAGAGCAACATCTCACACCTCATACCAAGGTAAGTTTATAATGGGTACATGATTTAGACATAGCAGGTAATATCATAAGCAAATTAGGAGAGCAAAAAAACTAGTTTACCTGTCAGATTTAGGAGAACAGAAGTATTTATGACAAAACAAGTGATAGAGAACATTATGGAATGCAAAATGGATAATTTTGATTACATTCAATTCAAAGGTTTTTGCCCACCAAAGTCAATGCAAGCAAGATTATAAGTAAAGAAGAAAGGTGGGAAATAATTTTTATTGCCAGTGCTTCTGATAAAGACCTCATTTCTAATATATATATAGAGAATGGAGTCAAATTTATAGGAATACAAATTATTCTCCAATTGATAAATGTGCAAAGGACATGAACAGCAGTTTTCAGATGAATAATTTACAGCTATCTATATTCCTATAAAAATGCTCTAAATCACTATATATTAGATAAATGCAAATTAAAACAATTCTGAAGTACCACATCATACCTATCAAATTGGCTAATGTGACAGAAAAAGGAAAATCAATAATGTTGGAGAAGATGTGGAAACATTGGGACACTAATGCATAGTTGGTGGAATTGTGAACTGTTCAAACTATTCTGGAGAGCAATTTGAATTTATGCCTAAAGCGCAATCAAAGTGTGAATATCCTTTGATCCAACAATACCTCTACTACATTTGTATCCCAAATAGAGCTTAAAAAGGAAAAGGACCTATAATATTTATGGCAGCTCTTTATGTGGTGGCAAAGAATTGAAAATTGAAGGGATACCCATCAATAGGGAAATGGCTGAACAAGTTGTGGTATAAGAATGTAATGGAATACTATTGTACTATAAGAAATGATGAGCAGGTGGATTTCAGGAAAACCTGGAAAGACTTCCATGAGCTGATGTTGAGTGAAGTGAGTAGAACCAGGAGAAGATTCTACATAGCAACAGCAATATTGTGTTATGCTCAACTATGATTGACTTAGCTTTTCTCAGCAATACAATTATCAAAGACAATTCCAAAAAAAAAACCCAACATAATGGAAAATGCTATCCACATCCAGAGAAAGAACTGTGGCATCTGAATGCAGATCAAACATACTATTTTCACTTTTTATCATGGCTTTTCCTTTTGGTATTGTTTCTTCTTTCACAACATGACTAATGTGGAAATATGTTTATATGATTGCACATATATAACATATAACAGATTGCTTGTCATCTTAGGGAGGGATGATATGAGGGGAGGAAGGAGAAAAAATTTGGAACTCAAAATTTTATAAAAAATGAAAATTGAAAACTATCTTTATATGTACTCTCACTCCTATAAGACAGATCTTTCCAGTGAACCTTCTTAGTTGTCTTGGGCTGAAATTATTTCACTCTATTCTTCTTCTTCTTCTTCTCCTTCTTCTTCTTCTTCTTCTTCTTTTTCTTCTTCTTCTTCTTCTTCTTCTTTTTCTTCTTCTTCTTTTCTTCTTCTTCTTCTTCTTCTTTTCCTTCTTCTTCTTCTTTTCTTCTTCTTCTTCTTTTATTTTTTGACTCTACTGCTCCAGAATTTGTTTTGAGTTTGTTTTAAAGTGGTTTTAAGGAGAATTTGGGAGAGCTCAGGAAAGTCTCTGACTTTACTTCACAATCTCTACTCTCTAATTCTGTTTTTAAGGTATTATTTTCTTCAGTATTTTTATGACTTTTTAAATAAACAGTTAATTTTCTTTTGTTCTTTCTTTTTTTAAAATCATTAACCAAAGGTTTATCTATTTTATTGTTTTTTTTTCATAAAACCAGCTCTTAGTTTTATTTATTCAGTAGTTTTCTTGATTCAATTTTCTTAATTTCTCCTTTGGTTTTCAGTATTTCTAATTTAGTATTTAATTGGGGATTTTTAATTTGTTCTTTTTCTAGACTTTTGTCAGTTGTATGTGCAATTCATTGTTCTCCTTTTTCTCTATTTTATTCATGTAAGCATTTAGAAAAATGAAACTTCCTTTAAGAACTGCTTTCACTGCATCCCATAAGTTTTGATATGTTGCCTCACTATTGTCACTATCTTTGATGCAGTTATTGATTGTTTCTAGAATTTGTTATTTGACCCACTTATTTTTTAGGATTAATTATTTAGTTTCCAATAATTTTTAGTTTATCTTTCAATGGCCCTTTATTACACGTAATATTTATTGCATCATGATCTTTAAAAAGATGCACTTAATATTGCTGCTTTCTGCATTGGATTGTGAAGTATGTTTTTTATACCCTAATATGTGGTAAATTTTTGTGTAGGTGTCATGTACCACTGAGAAAAAAGGTATATTCCTTTGTAATCCCATTTCATTGTCTCCAGAGGTCTACCATATCTAACTTTTCTAAAATTCTATTCACCTCCTTAACTTCTTTCTTGTATTTTTTGTGGTTAGATTTATCTAGGTCAGAAAGGGAGAAGTTGAGGTCTCCCACTAGTATAGTTTTGCAGTCTGTTTCTTCCTGTAACTCCCTTAACTTCTTCTCTAAGAATCTGGACTCTATACTACTTAGTGCATATATGTTTAGTAATGTTGTTAATTCATTGTCTATGGTGCCTTTTAGCAGGATGTAGTTTCCTTTCTTATCTGTTTTAATTAGATCTATTTTTGCTTTTTCTTTGTCTGAGATCAAAATTGTTACCCCACTCTTTTGTTGTTGTTGTTTTGTTTTGTTTTTACTTCAGCTGAAGCACAATATATTCTAATCCAGCCTTTTACTTTTACTCTGTGTAAATCCTTCTGTTTCAAATATGTTTCTTGTAAACAATATATTGGAGGTATATACACACACATATAAATCCTTTCTAAATGCCATAATACAGATACAGTTCTCAAGAGTTACATGTATCATCTTCCTATGTAGGGATGTAAACAGTTTTCCTTTATTTAATAACATGTTTTGTTTTTCCTTTCCTATTTACCTTTTTATGCCTCTTGAGTCTTGTATTTGAAGGTCAAATTTTCCATTGAGCTCTGTTTTTTGTTGTTTTTTTTCCATCAGGAAGGTTTGGAAGTCCGCTATTTCATTGCATGTTCATCTCTTCCTCTGGAAGATTATGCTCAGTTTTGCCAGGTAGTTGATACTTGGTTATAATCCAAGCTCCTTTGCCTTATGGAATATCATATACCAAAACCTGTGATCTTTTGAGACAGAAGCTGCAAGGTCCTGTGTAATCCTGACTGTGGTTCCACACTATTTACGTTGTTTCTTTCTGTCTGCTTGCAGTATTTTCTCCTTGACCTGATAATTCTCAAAATAAGCTACGATATTTCTTAGTGTTTTCATTTTGATATCTCTTTCAGAAGGTGATTGGGGATTCATTTGATGACTATTTTAGCCTCTGGTTCTAGGATCTCAGGGTAGTTTTCCTTGGTGATTTCTTGAAAGATGCTGTCCAGGTTGTTTTTTTGTTTTTATTTTTGTTTTGTTTTTGTTTTTGTTTTTCAATCATGGCTTTCAGATAGACCAGTAATTCTTAAATTATCTCTGCTGGATCTATTTTCCAGGTCAGTTGTTTTTCTATCACGTATTTTATATTTTCTTCTATTTGTTCATTCTTTTGATATTGTTTCACTGATTCTGGCTGTTCCATAGAGTCACGAGCTTCCACTTGCCCAATTTTAATCTTTAACAAAATTATTTCTGCAGTTAGCTTTTATACCTCCTTTTCCATTTGTCCAATTCTTTTTTTTTTCAGGAATTGTTTTCTTCCACTTTTTTTTTCCAGTTTGTCAATTGTATTTTTAAAGGAATTGTTTTCTATAGTCAATTTTTGTCCTTCATTTCTCAACCTGTTGACTCTTGTGTAACTCTCATTTTTTTCCATAATTTTTATTTTATCTCTCTCATTTTACTTTTAAAACCCTCCTCAATGGGGCAGCTAGGTGGTGCAGTGGATAGAGCACCGGCCCTGAAGTTAGGAGGACCTGAGTTCAAATCCAGCCTTAGACCAAACACTTGACATGTACTAGCTGTGTGACCTTGGGCAAGTCACATAATCCTGATTGCCTTACTGAAAAAAAAATAAAATAAAACCCTCCTCAAGCTCTTCCAAGAAGCCTTTTTCTGTTTGAGACCAGTTCATATTCTCCTTTTAGTTTTCAGATGTGGGTATATTGACAATGTTGTTCTTATCTGGATTTGTGTTTTGATCTTCCCTGTCACCATAATAATTCTCTATGATCAGTGTTTCTCTTTGTTGCTTTTTGCTCATGGTCTTCTTGGTTTTTAAAGCTGATATTTGCTTCTGGGGGCACAGGGAGCACTGTTCCATTAATTTTCTTTTCATTATTCTCTTGAAGTACTCTCTTTTATTTCTTTCATTTTTCCTCTACCATTCTTATGTCTTCCTTTAACTATTCCACTAAGTTTTGTTGGTCTTAGGTTCAATTTTCATTTTTCTTTGATGCTTTGCTTGTAGCTTTTTTCACATTCTTGTCTTCTTCTGAGTATATGTGTTTGTTTTACCTTCCATCATATTAGCTTTTTATTATCAAGTTCATTTTTTGTTGTTTATTCATTTTTCAATCTTTTGAACTCCGTATTCTGCTCAATTGGGATTGTACAAGCCTTGTCCCATATGTAAGGTCTTTTCATGCTGTTGCTTTTGAAGCCAGTTCTGGGGATCTGCAAGTTTTCAATGCTTCCAAAAAGATATAATTCAGGGCATGATGTCATCATCCCTCTTCTGTTCTGTGCTCTGATCTTTACTTAGGAAGGGAACTTGCTGCCCTGCAGAAACAAGCATGCTGGTTTTTTTTTTTCTCCTTCACTCTTGAACTGTGTCCTAGAATTGATTATGGGCAATAGAATTTCTAAACTCTGTTAGCTGTTCCCAATGCCACCAAAAGGTACCCTGTAATCTCTTTCTGAGCAGTTGTCTGAACTTCTTACTAACTCTGGGCAGAGAACTCCTCAAACTGCTGATGCTTCTACCACTGTTGGAGCTGCCTCCAAGGATCACCTTTTGGTGCTGTACTCTAATCTTGGCCTACCCCATGTGACCTCTCTTGCAAATATCTTCATTGTCTCAGGCTAAAAAAGTGTCACTTTGACTCTTTGTTGTCTTTGCTACTCCTATACTTGATTTCAGGTATTATTTTAAAGCTGTTTTAAGGGGAATGTTGGCAGAGTTCAGCTGGGCTGTTGCTTTATTCTACCACCTTCATATATATTTGTTTTTTGAAAAAGGACAGAATCAAATATTTTATCACAGGAAATACAAACTGTTGATAACCATACAAAGGTTAAGTAAGTCTATAATAATCAGAAAAATGCAATTCAAAGTAACCTTAATATAATTCTTTACTAAAATGGAAAATACTAAAATTCAATGCTGATAGGGTTGAGGGAAATGAGGCAATCTAATGCATTGTTGTTAATGGGACTGAAAACTGATCTGAGCATTTTGGAAAATAGTATTTGTAATGTGAAAAGAGAGTCACAAAATTGATCTCAACTTTTGACTCCTTTTTGAAACTAGGATAGTAGAATGATAAATGAAGAATGCAAAGGAGGAAGAGAAAAGACAGGTAAAAGTAAAGGAGAAGGAAACAGAAGGGAAAAGAAAAGGAAACTTACCTAAATCCTCAGGATGAATTCATAACTTGAGGCTACTTTAAATTAAAAAAAATATGGATAGTTGACTATAGTCTACATTGAATAATGAGAAGTTAACTCTGTTGTTTCACAACACAATCTCCTGCATAAATTATATTTAAAAAGAAATTTGAGATATTTAAGAACAAATGACTGTCAGTGCTCTATGTTCATTAAAATACTCATCATCATTTAGAGTTTTGAGTTCCTTTTGGATAATAATTTAATATTCTATCTTTATCAATTTCATAATGAAGGTGAATTTCTGAAATATATTCTAGTTATTATTTTGCCACATGCAGAGAATGCAATGGTTTATTTAGAGATGATACAATCAATCTCCATGTCTACTGAGGGCAAAATATTTTCCATGTCTGTTATGAAGTGTGGCTATATTGATTATACCTGTGTTTATGAATGCTAATTCAATATTCTGAAATATAATGAAATTTTTTTAAAATTTTAAAGAAATGCCCAATTTTATCTTCATTGCAGCTAACCATTACCAAAAAAGGAGAATTGAAAATGTCACATATTAATCCCTATCATCTCAAAAAGCTATTTAAAATTTTTCTACTTATATGGTTGTTAAATTTTAAAGTAATGTATAGTAAACAAGCCTGTGATTTTTAAATGATCAATGTGTTCTATCTAGGGTCAAAGCTTAGTATATTAATCACAATTCCAAAGGGTTTGTGATGAAAAATGCTGTATACATGCAAAGAGAGAACTCATGAACTCTGAGTGCCGATTGAAACACACTTTTTTCACTTTATTTTTCTTGCTTTTTTCCAAAAACATGGCTACTGTGGGATATGTTTTGCATGACTTTATTTATATAACTTGATATTGTCTTTCTTGCCTCTCTGTGGGTGGGGAAGGAGTTGAGGGTTGGAGAGAATTTGTAACTGTTTTTTTTAATTTAAAAAGAAATGTTAAAAAAAAGCATATAAGAGTTCTACACTCAAATAAAATATTCCATGAGAGAATAGCACTAAGATTTAACTCCTATTCTTGTGTATTCTGTTAATAGAATTTTACTGAGCCATTCTCTAACCTGTATGGTAATGAGGAAACAGAACAGGACAGAGACAAAGTGCCAGTGATGAAGTAGTGGTTTAATTAATTGGTTTCATTACAAGGAACAGAGTGGCAAATTGGGAATTCTGATCAGAATTCCACCTTGCTGTAGCAGAGGCAGAGATTATATACATAAATCACAAGTGGGAAGGGAGTGTGGAAGGTAGGTTATAAATAATCATTTCTAGGACCTGCGTGGTTTCTCATGATGAGCCCACAAGTCCACAATACACGTGTCCTGGAGTCCTCTGGGAACATTATTGTTTCAGATATTTGGGAGGTCATTACTTAGAGAAACACAGGACCAGAGTTCTATGATGGGAACAGGTTCTAAAATCTTTGATTCACTTCACTCAAGGTGCTCAGGGACAAGCATGCAGTGATTGTGAGAGCGTTGTCAAGGGTTTGATTGATCATTTCAAACTACATTGTAAGCTTTTGACTTGCAAGCCAGAAGAGGCAATTCTAAAAATTCTAAATTATTAGCATATTCATTACACATATCATATCTATTAATATGAAAATCATAATTCCCTTCAAAACTCTATGCCACAGACATCTACCCTGAGCCCCTCCTTGTTCTAAAAGTTATGAAACAGAAACAAATTCCAACTTATATCTACTAAAGTTCTATAACTGTGTCCAATCATGCCTAATGAACAATATTAAGATATGTTTTTTTACCAATATACCATGCAATACCTGATCCAATTATTAGTCTGTACTTTTTTCCAATAGCTTCTGAAAAAAAAATAGATCTTTTTTAGGACAGATTGTATCCTTAGAGAAAACCAGTTTACATCTGTGAGAATTTTTGCCCAAGCTAAGAATCATATGATTAGGGAAAAGAAATAGTTTTCTCTGCTTTGCAGCTCTGTATGGTTTGTTGCACCCCATAGGATCAGAAAGGGGAAATTAGGAAGAGTATGTATATGTTAATGCAAGTTTGTAATACTTTAAGACATATTTTAACTGGTTTCCATGAATCCCATATGTTTTATTTTATTTATTAAGAAGCATTAGTCTAAAGAATTCATAGGCTTTATTAGACTACCAAAGGACTCTATAAAAGACACATATGCACATATGTACTCACACACAAATACACTCTCCCAAAATATAAGAACTCATGATCTAGACAAAATAATCGAGGGAACTGCAATTACAACAGAATTTGTTTTTGTAGAAGAAGTATTACCTGAGATGAATGTTGAAGGATTTCAAGAAGTAAAATGTGGAGAGTCTGTCTCAATTCTGGAGAGCAGCTTATCCAATGCATTGAAATGGGACAGAGCAGGATCAAGGGGGTGGGGGGTAGTAAAACATTTCTGAAATAATGAGTATATGGAGTAATGTAAATTAAGTTGTAAGAGTAAGTTAGAGCTAGGAAACCTATTGTGCAGGGCATAAATACCAGACTAATTAATTTATATGATGTGCTATAAGCCAAAGTGTGTCCCTAAAGATTTTTGAGCAAAGGAGTAACAAATTTAGTTTTATACAATATGAAAAGTATTTCACAACTTTGTGATAGGTGAATTGGAGGGGGAAGAAAATGCAGGTAGGAAGAATACTTAGGAGGCTAACATGTTTGGCAGGTGAGAGGTGATATATGCCTGAACTATGGTGTATGAGTGCAATAGAAAAGAGGAGATAGAGATGACATTAAAGATGGAGGTGAAATCAATGGGATTCAGTGAGTAATTAGATTTTGAGGAAATGGGAAAATTAAAAACTGGCCCTATTACCAGACTGTTATATTTTTAGCAAAAATATTTTCATTTCTAATTTCTCTCTTTTCTCTTTTAACTCATGAAAAATGTATTTTTCCATGTTACTCCACACTCATTAAAACAAAAAAAAGTGCATTGCCTATAAAATAAAATTCAGACTTCTTAAGTATGATGTACAAGGTCTTCCATAATCTAGGTCCAAATTACCATTCCAAAAATCTCCTATAATATGAACTCCCTATGTGCTTCACATTTTGTTGAATTTGTTTAGTGAAAATAAATGACTACTATAATTAAAATGATTCAAACCACCAAGGTGGCCATCCATGTTACTCTGGCACCACATTCTTTGAACAGGGCACTTGCTTTGAAGTATTTAAACTTTTAAGCTCTAAAATTCCTGATGAAATGACCACATTGTTGGACCCAATATAGTGACTTTGATTGTAGAGAGCCCCACATAAATGACCTGATCTATCTAGCAAATTCCAACCATACTCCACTTTATACTCTGGCCATTTTCTTTATATTCATCCTGCTTCAGGGTCCATAGTCTCTGCCCTTCCCTCTTTTTCTGTCACTGAAGTCATAATCCAATCAATATTACCATAACTACTGAAATATATATATATATATATATATGCATGTGTACATACAGTAATTTAAACAAATTTAACAAATTAAACAGAGACCACCACTCTTCTATATCTGTTGTTTATCTCTTTTTTGAATTTAAGTTTCTTGAAGGCAGAAATTGTGTTTTTTTATTGTAACCCCAACACTTAGCACAATGCTTAGCACATGTAAATAAATGTGTAACATATTTTTAAATTATTTTTATTCATTCAAAACTCATTGTTGCCATATTTTTCTTTAATATTTCATATGTTTTCATTATGCCTCATTAAAAAATGTAATCTCTTGGAGGGAAGAGATATTGAATAGTGTCAAATATCTGTGTGAAATTCCCCATATCTTACCACTATTCAATTCTTCCATAATTGATCAGTTTATTTTCTTGGCTTCCTATGTTGATTGATTGCTAATTTGAATTCTTCTGTTCAAAGAGCACTGACTTTTTCATTTTTTTCTTTTGCTTACCTCCTTTAATTCAAAACAAAATTTTATTTCTTTTAATTTGTATAGGGCTTTAAGATATCTGGGAAAGTTTTAAAACTTACAGACCTAATAAAAAATAACTCAGGTCTTAGATGTAAAGTGTAAAGAGGTTTAAATATATTTTAGATCCAACTTATACCTCCTTTATTACCTTTATACTATCATACCATAATTGTCAAGTCTCCAGTCTTAGGCACAATCAACTATCTGGCCCAATACTTTCTGGTTTGGATGCCAGTTAAAGGTCCTGTGTTCTTGATAATGTTGATTAAACAAGCTATATCAACCCATTTGTTGTTTTGGTATTGCTATTTTCAATTTTATGTTTTTATCCTCCCTAGTAAACTTTGAGGTCCATAAGGACTTCCTTAGCTACTTATTGTATATTCAGGCCTCTAAAATTTTCTACAATGGCCTTTCAGAAACTTTTCTCCCTATTGAAGGATTTAATGACTCTGGTACCTGAATGTTATGTAATATTCAAGTGATTTCTCTAGTCCTGGTACTAAAACAAAGTTGCTTTCCAGATACAATCAATGAATGTTTCTGATTTATGAATGAAACATTGCTTCTTTATATTGCTTTCAACTAACATCTACAAAATGTTGTATAATCAGGTTCATGAGATATAGGGTTCTATTACTATACACCTTATTTTGCAAATTCTAGTGTAACTTCCCTAAGTTGTTCTAAGTTAATGGATATCTTTCATGTTTGAAAATGGTGTCTCCTCATATACTGACTACCAGGACTGAGTTTCTGGGAATTGTTAGCCTTTTTTTTTTTTTAGATTCTTGGTTGGTTTGAGTAAAATCTACTCTCTGGTACAAATGAATTTATTTAAGTTCATTTGGTACATCTGATTGCTTCTTTACTTTCTCATGTTGGTTACACATTGGTAATATTGTTAATTTAATATTGAGTAGTTAATGTACATCCAACTTCATAAAAAAAGGGGAAAAATGCCTGAAACAAGCAAAGGATATATCCTTCTACCAAGAAGAGATGCTTATTGCCTTGGAACATGGAAATTCTAAGAGGTAAAACACACACACAAACACACACATGCAAAAACAAGTATGTCTAGAGTCCACAAAGCATAAATTAAAAAGAAGAAAGACTGGGACATAGAGTACAATAGAAAATTTCAATAAAGGATTAACGAGGATAGTTTTCCTTCTTAATTTACTTTTTATTAAATTTTGTTTTTCATTTCAGTTCAAATACTCTTTCTATATCTATTGAAATATTAAAACAACTTCTGTTGTTTTTGTTGTTGATATGGTCAATTGTGCTAATAGTTTTGATTATACTGAATAAGCCCACAGCCCCTGGTAGAAGTCAAGCCTGATTATAGTGTATGCTCTTTGTTATTTATTGTTATAATCTCCTTGCTAGCATTTTATTTAAAGAATCACATGAACACTCAGTAGGAAAATTTGTCCATAGTTTTCTTTGTTTAGGCTCCCCTTTGTTTATATATCAGAATCATATTTGTTTAATAGAAGGAATTTTCTAGGACTCATCTTTCACCTATTTTTTTCCAAACAGTTTGTATGATATTAGAATAACATGTTTATTAAATGTTGGGTCAAATCCAATTGTAAATATGTCTGCTCCTTTTTTTTTTTACCTTTAGGAAGCTCATGATTCATGTCATTCATTTTTGTAAAAGATGATGTTATTCAAATATTCTGTAGCCTCATCTGTTAATCTTGGAAGTTTATATTTCTATGAATATTTGTAATCACATGGAGATGGGCAAAATTGCTACTAAAGCTGCTTTTATTTATCTTCATTGCTTCTGCATTCTTTTTTGTTTTAATTTTTTTGGTAGTGGTAATTTGGTTTTCTTTTTTAAATATTTTATTTTTAAAACCTATTTACTTTTTTATATACAAGCAAGTTCTAGTTTCATTAATTATTTATTAATCTTCCATATCATTAACCTCTCCTTTGATTTTCAGTATTTCTATTTCCAGGATCTTTATTTTTTTTATTTAAAAATTTTTTTAAGTTAGTCATAAATGTAGTCATCTATGCTCTAAATGTGTATCTCTTTCTCTGTCTCTCATAAACTTTTAAAAGATGTAATTTTGGTAAGTTGTCGCATTAACATCATTTTATTCAATGAAGTTAGTTGTCTCTATAAATTGTTCTTTGACTAACTCAATTTTTAGGATTAGGCTATTTAGTTTCCAATTAAACTATGCTTCCAAGCCTCCTTATTAAATATGTATTTTTAGTGTATTATGGTTAGAAAAAACTATGTATTTAGTATTTTTCTTTTTTAATATTTTGTAAGGTTTTTGTTCCCTTCTACATGGTGAATTTTTATGAAGGTTTAATACAGAGCTGAGAAGATGATATACCCATTTTTATGGCCATTCAATATTTTCCAAAGATTTATATTACTTAATTTTTTTTCTAAAATTCTGTTCATCCCTTTTACTTTGTTTTTGTTTATTTTGTGTTTATATTTATCTAGGTCTGAGAAAGATAAATTGAAGTTCTCCACAAATATAGTTTTACTTATTCTTCTATAACTCATTCAAATATTTTTTAAAAATAATCTAGATGTTATATTACTTTGTTAATATGTGTTTAATATTGATATAGATTCATTGTCTAGAGTAAATTTTAGAAAAGAAATATACTCCCCTTACGATCTCTTTTCTTTAACTCTAGTTTTGTTTTTACTTTGTCTGAGTTTGTGATTGCTACTCCCAACTTTTTTACTTCAACTAATGCATAATATAATCTGCTACAGCCCCATAGTTTACTCTCTGTGTATTTATTTTTGTTAAGTATGTGTATTGTAAATGACATATTGTTGTAGTCTGATTTTTGTTCCCCTCTGCTTTCCTCTTCCATGTGATGGGGGGATTTATCCCATTCAGAGTTATGATTGCTAACTGTGTATTTCCCTCCATGCTATTCTCTTTGATTTTTCCTTGCCCTTTTCATTTTCTTTCCTTTTCAATATCTATTTTGTTTTTTTATCACTGCCTGTCTTAACCTATTTTCAGTGTTTTCACTGCATCCCCCTTCTCTTATCCCCTTTCCTTCCTATTTCTCTAGTTAGTAAACTGAATTTCTATACCTAACTATGTGTATACACACTCTTACTCTTTTTGAACCAGTTAAAAAGAGATTTAAGTGTAAATATTACTATCTACCCATCATTCCCTCCATTGTAAAAACTATTTCTTTTTCACCTCTTAGGTGAGATATATATTTTTCCCATTCATCCTCACCTCCCTTGTCCTAATGCATTTCACTTTTCATCCTTCCATTTTTCTTTCAAGATAGTCTCAACAAGTAGGGAGCCAAGATGGCAGAGAAAAGACAGGGATTCACCTGAGGTCTTCCCCCTAACCTCTCTGAACAACTTTAAATAATGTCTTAAAGCAAATTCTAGAGCAGCAGAAGCCCTAAAAGGACAGGGTAAAACAATTTTACAGCCAAAGAAAGGTCAGCAGGAAAGGTTAGTAACACAGGAATGAAAATGGACCACAATCCAGTGCAATCCATGCCAGTGCAGATCAGGCCCCAGTAAACCTGGAGAAGACCTTGGGAGCTACTAAATCAGCAAAGGCAGTGGCAGTGGCTGCTTCCTCAGCTCTCAGGCCACAGACAGTAAGGAAGTCAGACAATTGTTCAGAAAGAGATCATAGGGGTCTATTTGCTGGCACTGGGGGTAGGACTGTGTAGTTTTGCTCATATCTGGATCTGGGTCACAGTCCTAAGTGGCAGTCCCAAGGTAAGGAAAAGCACCAGCACACCAGAGTTTACAGCATCAGGAGAGCACAGACAGTCCTCAGAGTTCCAGGGTAGAAAAAAGTGGTTGTGATCACTCACAGACCAAAGCACAGGCCAAGAGGATAGTAAATGCACCCCTCCTTAAATCATACAACATTGGAAGAACTGAAAACTTACATATCCCTAGATATATCTCTGAAAATAGCTGCATAGAACCGCTAAAACTTGACATAATATGCCCTCCACCCTGGAAGAAGAGTTTCACTTTAGCAAAGAGTTAAAAGACAAGAAATAGGCCAGAAAATGAACAAACAACAGAAAAAAATTCTGACTATATAAACTTACTATAGTGATAAGGAAGATCAAAACACACACTCAGAAGAAGACAACAAAGTCAAAACTCCTACATCCAAAACCTCAAACAAAACTATGAATTGGTCTCAGATGATGGAGTAGCTCAAAAAGACTGTAAAATGAAATAAGATGTAGAGGAAATATTGGGAATAGAAATGAAAGTGATGCAAGAAAATCATGATAAAAGAGGCAACAGCTTGGTAAAGGGAGCACAAAAAAGTACTGAAGACAATAACACCTTTAAAAAATATAAAATGCTGTCCACATTCAGAGAAAGAACTAGGGAGTCTGAATGCAGAATGAAGCATACTATTTTCTCTTTTTTGTCATTTTTTTTCTTTCTTTCTCAATGTTTCCCCTTTGGTTGTGATTTTTCTTTCACAATATGACTAATGGAGAAATATATTTAATATAATTGTACAAGTATAGCTTATATCAGATTGCATGCCATCTTGGGGAGGGGGGAGGAAAGGGAGAGGGGAAATTTAGAACTCAAAATCTTATAAAAGTGAATGTTGAAGACTAAAAATTAATTAATTAATTAATTATAAAAGCATATATATGTGTCTATATGTATGTATGTACACACACATATTTATATACATATATATATATATATATATACAGAGAGAGAGAGAGAGAGAGAGAGAGCAAATGGTAAAAGATGTGCAAAGATCCAATCATGAGAAGAATGCTTTGAAAAGCAGAAGTGATTGGTCAAATGGTAAATGAGATATATAAATTGACAGAAGAAAAGAGCTCTTTAAAAAGTAGAATTGGCCAAATGGACAAAAAAAAAGTTACAAAAGCTCACTGAATAAAATAATTCCTTAACAATTACAATTCAGCAAGTGGAAGCTAATAACTTTATGAGACAACAAAAATCAGTAAAGCAAAATCAGAAGAATGAAAAAAAAAAGAAAGCAATGTGAAATATCTCATTGTACAAACAACTGATCTGGGAAATAGATCTGGAAGAGATAATTAAAAAAAATTGAGTTACCTGAAAGCCATAAGAAAAAGGATCCTAGACATCATCTTCTAAGAAATTATCAAGGAAAACTACCTTCATATTCTAGAATCAGAGGGTAACACAGAAATTAAAAGAATCCACCAATCATTTCCTGAAAGGCAACCCAAAATGAAAACTCCCAGGAATATTATAGCCAAATTCAAGAACTCCCATTTCAAAAGGAGAAAATTCTGCAAGCACGCAAAAAGAAACAATTAAAATATTGTGTAGCCACAGTCATGATAACATAAGATTTAGCACCTTCTAAAGGGTTTGTATTATGATATTCTGGAGGGCAAAGGAGCTAGGATTGCAACCAAAAACCACCTGCTCAACAAAACTGAATATAGTCCTTCAAAAGGAAAAAAATAGATATTCAATGAAATAGAAAATTTTTAAACATTCCTGATGAAATGACTAGAACTGAACAGATAAGATCAAACTGTTTACATTCATAAATGATGAAGATGATACTTATAACTCCTAAGAACTTTCTCATTATTAGGGCAGTTATAAGGAGTATATATAGATAGAGGACACAAATATGAATTGAACATGATGAGATGATATCTCAAAAATACAATTAAGAGGTGAGAAAGAGGAATACTCTGAGAGAAAGGGAAAGGGAGATGTAAAATGGGGTAAATTGTCTCACATAAAAGAGACAAGAAAAAGCTTTTGCAGTGGAAGGGAAGATGGGGGAGGTAGTGGGGAATGACTGAACCTTACTCTCATTCAGAATTGGCTCACAGAGGGAATAACATACACACTCAGGTATAGAAATCTATCTTACCCTACAGGAAAGTAGGATAAAAAAGGGTTAAGAGAATAGGGTTGGTGTTGCTGATAGAAGGGAGGGTGGATTGTGGGAGATGGTAGCCAGCAGCTAAACACTTTTCAGGGGGTACAGGGTGAAAGTGGAGAGAGAATCAAATAAATGAGGGAAACAGGAAATAAAATTAGGAATCATAACAAGAAAAAAAGTAGCAACTTTCTTTGATAAAAGCCTCATTTCTCAAATATACAGAGAATTGAGTCAAGTACATATATAAAATTGCCATTCTCCAATTGATAAATCATTAAAAGATATGAATTGTTTTCAAACAAGGTAAAAAAAGCTATATCTTGCCATATGAAAAAATACTCTAAATCCATATTGATTGGAGAAATTAAAATTAAAACAATTCTGAGGTACTACCTCACACATAATTTTAGACTGTCTAATAGGACAGAAAAGGAAAATGACAAGTGATGGAGAGGATACAGGAAAATTGAAACACTAATGCCCTGTTCATGAAGTCATGAACTGATTCAACCATTATGTAGAGTAATTTGGAACTATGCCCAAAGAGCTATAAAACCATGCATACCCTTTGACATAGCAATACCACTACTAGGTCTGTATTCCAAAAGAGAGAGAAAAAAAGAATATATATACATATATATGTATATATGTATACACACACACATATATTATATATGTATATATATTCTACATATATATGTTCTACATATATTCTACATATATATATATAAACATATATATATATATATATGTACACACTCTTTTCTGGTGGCAAATAATTGGAAATTGAGGGGAAGCCCATCAATTGGGGAATGGATAAAAAAAGTTGTGGTATATGACAATGATGGAATACTATTGTGCTGTAAGAAATGATGAGCAGGATGCTCTCAGAAAAATCTGGAAAGACTTAGACGAATTGATGAAATGCGAAATGAGTAGAACCAGGAGAACACTGTACATAGTAACATCAATATTGTAAGATTATCAATGGTGAATGACTTAGCTATTCTCAGCAATACAATGATACAAGACAAACCTGCAGAATTTATGATAGAAAATACTGTCCATCCCCAGAAAAAGAACTGATGGAGTATGATTGCAGATGGAAGCAACCTTTTTATACTTTGTTCATCTTGGGTGGTTTTTTTTTTTGATGGGGGAGGGAGAGAGTGGGGTGGAATCTATGTTTTCTTTTATAACATGACTAATATGGAAATATGTTCTGCATAACTACACATGTGTAACATATCAAATTGCTTGCATTCTCAATGAGATAAGAGGAATAGAGAGCATTTGGAACTCAAAAATTTGAGAATGAATGTTAAAATTGTTTTTATATATAATTGAGGGAAAACGTAATACTAAAAATATATTTCCAACAAAATAAACTCTTACACATGTCTTCTGTCTAAGCAGACTCCTTTAAACTCTTTTCATGATGGAAATGTTCATAGTGGGTTATATATATCATTTTCCATATGACAATATAAACAGTGTAGCTGTGTTAAGTCACTTATGATTTCCCACTCATGTTGACCATTTTGTGCCTCTCATGAGTCTTGTGTTTGAAAGTCTAAGTTTCTATTGAGTTCTGGTCTTTTCATCTGAAATGCTAAAAGTCAACTATTTCATTAATTATACTCAGGATTGTATTAAGTTTTGGTGGGTAGCTTATTCTTAGTTGTTATCTTAAATTTTTTTTTGCATTCCAGAATATCATATTCTAAATCCTTTTCTACTTTGAATTTATAACTGCTAAATATTTTTATATTTCTGGCAGTTCCTCCATGACATTTGAATTCTTTCTGTGTGCTTCCAGCTTTATTTTTCTTCTTGACTCAGGAAGTCTTAGCTATAATAATCCTAGGAGTTTGGGAGATTTCTTTCAGCAAGTGACTGGTAGAATCTTTCAATTTCTGCTTTGCTCTCTAGTTGTAAGATATTTGACCAGATTTCCTTTCTAATTTCTTGAAACATGATGCTTAACCTCTGTTTTTGATCATGGCTTTCAGTCAGTCCAGTAATTCTTAAATTTTACCCTCTTTGATCTACTTTCCAGATCTGTTTTCTTTTGATGATATATTTCACATTTTCTTTTTTAAACTCTTTAAATTTTCTCTATTGTTTCTTCATGTAGCATGAGTAATTAGCTTCCAACTGACTAATTTATTTTTTGTAATTTTTTTTCATTTTTCTATTTCATGACTTTGGACTTTATGTTAGTGTTGGGTTCTACTCAACTCTGGGGGTCAGAGAATGTCTGCCCTGAGTTATTGTCTTTTATGTCCTTTTGCTGTTTTTGGAACATGATCTGGAGGCCTGAAAGTTGTTGGTGCATCCCATGCCATGAGTTCCACGTTGAGGTTTCTTCATTACACTTTTATTCAATGATCATGTCTTTTCATAGGTAGGTTCCTGCTCTTTCACAACTGTGACACCTCTCTACCATGGAACTGTGACCTTGATATGTTTAATGTTTAATGTTCTGGCACCAAATGACACCCATTTCTGGTCCTACTGCTATTATAAGTATCCTTTTGGATCTCTTTCTATCTAGCTATTTAATTTCCTGGGCACTGAGCTGCTACCTGGTGCTGCTGCCTTTGCCACAGTTTGGTCTGCTTCCAATGCAAGTGTCACTTTCACTTTGCTGCAAGTTCCTAGCCATCCCTAATCCTGTTGTCTATAGACCTGTCTTTTTGTCTTCCTAAACTTCCCAGGACTGGAAAAATAACTCACTGTAACTTTTTTATCCCATTAAAAATTTGATTTGTGGTGCTTTTTAAAGTCACTTAGAGGTGAATGTTGAGAGAGTTCAGCAAAAATTCTCAATGTATTCCATTGTCTTAGCTCTGCCTTTTTTGTATGTTTTAAATGTTTCAGTAGATCATGTGAATATTAGTCAAAAGTCTTCTGTGGGGAAAGGGGAGGTGAAAATTTTAGAATAAAATAGAAGCAATTAAATCTTTTTTTAAATGATGCATGTACTGAATATTTTAACTCATCAGCAATTGGATAGGTCTAAGATGTTACTGATACAGATACTCATCCCAACAATTCAGATCATAACACATCTATACCTTTTCATCCTTTGCAGTTCTTCCCTGTGTCTTTCCAAAAACACTACAAAGAGAATCTACTCAGTGTGCTGGACACTTCCCTATAATTGTTTAATCTTTTGTAGACTAGAGTGCAATAACCAAGTGTCTCCATTTTTGTCTTCCCTCTTGCAACACACCTTGCCCATCACCTTTTCTAGTCATCCATATTTTTGATTAAATTTACTTCTTAATATCTTTTTGAATACAATTTAATATTTATTATAAATTAGTTTTAAACTTATGGACCACAAAATTTCTCTAATTCAAAGTCCTCAAATAAGAATATTAAAAGATGTTTACTAAAGTTATCTGAAAGAGGAGAGATACAGAAAGAATGAAGGAAGCCCCAGGTAATATTACTACAAAATAGGCAAAGCAAAAAACAAATCTCAGTAGCTACTGGAATAGATAGATATTGATATGTCTATAAATATCTATAAATTTAGACATTTATCCATATCCATCTATCTATATCTATCAGTATAGATATATCAATAGATATATTTATATGTATATATGTATAGATATATCAATAAATATAGATGTAGATATGGATATATAGATATTTACATATCTATATATTATATAGCTAGGTAGCTAGATATAGATATATTGATACATAGGTATAGATAGATAGATATGGATAGAGAGATATGCTTTGTCATCTCTAAAAATCTTTATAAATATGTTCCATGTTCACATCTAGGTAGTCTCAATCAAACTTTGAGAAAATAACAGGCAGGATTTTATAAATGTTATTCTATAACAGATTATAATTTTAATCATAAATTTGAATGAAAGATACAAAGCATACAACATCTTATTTTTTATTATTTACTGAATGAATGTGTGTGAGTACATTCTTCTTGGTCCATACTTTTTCTTAATGCCATCAACTCTCATTTTTATGCAGATTACTCCTAAGCTGACTTTTGAGGCTCTCATCTCTCTAGATCTAGTCCCATATATCTGCTAAGTATTTCTATTTCATTGTCTCATAGGTATCTAAAGCTCAATGTATGCCAATTAAAAGCTCTTTTTTTCTGACCACTCACCTTTCTTATTCAATTCTTTATTTATCTTAATGATAAATGTATTATTTTATACAAGTTTGAAATTTAGCAAGCACCTTTGACTCTACCTTCTCATTCTTTACCAATAATTTATCATTTGCTATGTCTTTCACATTCTCCTTCCTCAAAACTTCTCATAACAGTTATAACATCTTTCCTTCTTTTCACTCTCACTGCAATTACCCTAGTCCAGGCCTTATCTCCTCTTCTGTAGTCTACCGTAATTATTTTCCAAAAGTTCTTTCTGCATCCATTACATTTCTTGTCCAATTAATCTCTGCCAAAATGATATTTAGAAACAAGTTTCATTGTACTACTTCCTTGACAAAAAAAATTGTTAGTGATTGCCTCTTGCTTCTAGGATGAAATTAAAAACTCTTCTGTTTGTCATTGAAAATTCTTCACAGTATGGCACTTGCCAATGTTTACAAGGTCATTTTATATGACTTTTCTTCATGGATTCTGTGTCAGCCAAACTGGCCTATTTGGTCAATCTCAAATATGACACTCCTTTCACAGCTCCATATTTACTTTTTCCCTTTTTAGAACTCCTAGCTCACTTCAAAGCACAGTGTAAGTGCTAACTTCTTTAGGAAATAATTCTCTTATTTTTATTTTTATTTTATTTTATTTTTTTCATTTTAAAATTTTATTTATTTTTAGTTCTTAACATTCACTTCCATAAGATTTTGAGTTCCAAATTTTCTACCCATCTTATCCCTTCCCCCATTCTAAGATGGCATGTATTCTGAATACCTCTTCCCTAATATGCCCTCTCTTCTATCTCTTCTACTTCTTTTATCTCTTTCCCCTTCTGTTTTCCTGTAGGGCAGGATAGACTTCTATACCCCATTGCCTGTGTATCTTATTTCCCAGTTGCATGTGAAAACAACTTTTAATATTGTTTTTAAAACTTTGGGTTCCAAATTTTCTTTCTTCCTCCCTCCCTACTCACTCTCATTGAGAAGGCAAGCAACTTGTTACAGGTTATACATGTGTACTCATGCAAAACACTTCCATAGTAGTCATATTGTGGAAAAATAACTATACTTCTCTTCATCCTATCCCACTCCCTGTTTATTCTATTCTCTCTTTTGACCCTGCCCCTCCTTAGAAGTATTTGTTTCTGATTATTCCATCCTAGAATCTGCCCTCTTTTCTGTCATCCCCCCACTCTCTTATCCCCTTCCCTCCTATTTTCCTTGGTAACATAGCTTTCCATACCCAATTGAGTGTGTATGGTATTCCCTCCTTAAGCCAAATCCAATGAGAAAAAAAATTAACTCATTCTCTCTCACCTTCCTCTACTTCCCCTTCACTGTTAAAACCTTTTCTTGTCTTTTTTATGTGAGACAATTTAACCCATTCTACATCTCCCTTTCTCCTTCTACAAGTATAATCCTCTCTCATCCCTTAATTTTATTTTCCAGATATACAACTCCCTCTGTGCCCTCTCTCTATCTGTCTCTCTCTATATACATATAATTTTTCCCTCCAACTACCCTAATACTGACAAAGGTCTCATGAGTTACAAATATCATCCTTCCATGTAGGAGTGTAAACAGTTCAACCTTAATAAGTCCCTTATGATTTCTCTTTCCTGTTTACCTCTTCATGCTTCTTTTGGGTTTTGTAGTTGAAAGTCAAATTTTCTATTCAACTCTGGTCTTTTCATCAAGAATGCTTAAAGTCCTTTATTTGACTGAATATCCATTTTCCCCCTGAAGGATTATACTCAGTTTTGCTGGATAGGTTATTCTTGGCTGTAATCCTATCTCCTTTGACCTCTGGAATATTATATTCCAAGTCCTCTGGTCCCCTAATGTAGAAGCTGCTAAATCTTGTGTTATACTGATTGTTTCTCTCCAATACTTGAATTGTTTCTTTCTGGCTGCTTGAAATTTCTTTTCTTTGACCTGGGAACTCTGGAATTTGACTACAACATTCCTAGGAGTTTTCCTTTGGGAATCTCTTTCTGGAGGTGATTGGTGGATTCTTTCAATTTCTACTTTACCCTCTGGTTCTAGAATATCAGGGCCAGGAGGTTATTCTTGATTTGCATATTGTTAAAGCCCACCAACATTTTTCTTTGTATATATGTATATACTTATGTGTATATATGTATATGCATATATAAATATTTTTGCAAATATGTACATATATACCTATATATGCATGTGCATATATATGTATACATGCATAAAAGACTCTTTCAAGATTTTCCTGGATGCATCTATATATTGAAAAGCAAAAAGGTAACTAAATTTTAAAAAAAAGCTAGAGGGATAACAAACATTTTACAGGTTTTAGCTTTTTTCTGTCTTTTGCCCTGAGTATTGGTATACCTGAAACATCAAAGGAATAAGAGTGTGGAGGCAAGAAACATAATACCAAAATCTGTTTGGTATTCATTGGACAGACAATCAAAATACTCATTGTAAACTAAATTGGGGTTAGTTGTCTTATTCTGAACTGCCCAAAAGAAGAATTTTACTTAAAAAAAAACTGAAAAAGCCTGAAGGCATTAGTTAAAATTATGCTGTTCTTTCTTCTGAAATCCTTGGTGCCTTGAGGCTAGAATCTTCTGATGATATAGGAGCTTTCATAGCCAGGACTTTGAAGAACAAGAAAGAATGACTCAAGGTGTGTGTGGGTGTGTGTGTGTGTATGTGTGTGTGTGTGTGTGAGAGAGAGAGAGAGAGAGAGAGAGAGAGAGAGAGAGAGAGAGTGTATGTGTGTGTTTGTGTGTGTGTTAAGGGAGGCTTTATGCTGATGCTAGGAAATTATTTCAGCCTTGAATAAAAGAGCTTTTACAAGGAAAAATATAATACATATATATATATTATATATAGATGCATATGTATAGATAGACAGATAGATAGATAGATAGATATAGATATGCATCTATTTAAGTAGCATTCAATAGTATACTGTCCAATGGAGTGTGTGACAACACTAGGGAGCAGGCCTAAGGAGAGAAGTATATTGATAGTATTATAGGTTGACAACTAGAAAACACTAGTAGTCCTGAAGAATTGGAGGAATGAGTTACTCCTCTACAAATGTGCCCTGGCCACATGTGTTCTGTATGTATAATCACCTCCATGCATGTTCCTTACATTTCTTTACCTTTTCTAATGAATTGGGCAAGTCTTCCTTAGAAATGACCCAATATCTTTTCCTCCAGTATCTATTCGTGATCTACTGCCAATAATACACAGATAAAGCCAAGAATATCAGGAATAATAGTATTTCCTATTTTCTCATCCTACCTTCATCTGACTGACTTCCCAATTTTTAGCCAAACCCTGAAGAATCCTTGAGGATATTCACTTGTCATTTGTTTATACAGGTGCTAAATAAACATGAATAGCTAAAGACTCAGAAGAGAAAATTCTCACCACCAATTTCTTGGCACTGGAGCTCAACATCACAAACAGAAATCATCTAATCAGTGGATGTGGCACTAAAGAACATGAGGTAATACTTTTTTTGTTATTGTACTCTAACAACCAATAAGTCTTAACATTTAATTTGTAGCTGAAGCCTCCTGTATGTGTTGCCTTCCACCATTAAAATGTTAGTTCCTTGAAAGCAGGTACCATCTTGTTTTTTTTCCCCCTGTTTGGTAACCCTAGAAATAATTGAATAAACAGGTTTTTTTTAATTGAGTAATTGAACTACTCCAATCATTCTGATAGACATCAAAATTATGAGTTGGGGAGGAGGTGTATCCAGGTACACCAAATATATATTTCTTATAATTACTTACTTGTTGCAACCCTCAGTAGAATGTAAGCTCTGCAATAACATAGATTGTTTAACTTTTGTATTTGTTTTCCCACTGTCAAACACAATGCCTGCATAAAACAAGTGCTTACTTAATAATGTTAGTTATTTTAGTTAGTAAGTTCTTTTGAAGAAGGAAAAGACCTGAGGGAAAGCATATATGGTACATGGCCTCTAATATATCCAAAGCCTTTTACCTGTTAGTGACTCTACCCAGACTAAGCATAGTCCTTATCCAGAAATGCTTTCTTGTAAATAAGATTCATTATGAACTATGAGACCCATTATAGCACAGCTGAATGGTAATGACTCAATTTCCTTGCATATCCCACCAAATAGTATGAGGCTTGTGGTTCTGGAACCTGGCAATGAAACTATCATTACTTGAATCCATTTCCACAATATTATATTTTTGAGGTCTGTTCCCACAAACCAAAATATAGCTGTGACCATTTTTATACTAGTTAAATCCCTTGATACTGACAAATACATCTAATGGCTGGCTGTTGATTCTAACAGGCATTTGTAATGGCCAGATTGCAGCAGCCTCCATTGCAGCAAATTGGGAACATTTTTTTTAAAGTATGTTTGGCACTATGGAAACTGAGCTATTCAGTGACATTTTGCTTGTGTGTTTATTTTCTTTCCTGCTTTAAAATCACACCCAAATGGGTATTCAGCAAAGATTCCAAAATGATCTGGCCAAATTTCTTAAAGCTTGCCTTTTACACACTTTTGAAAGAGAAATAAAGACTATTGAGAGAATTTTTTCAAATCAATACAAGAAGGAAATTTAGTCCTTGAAATGTAATCTTCCATTGTCAGAGACACTTTAAAAACCAAGAGACTGAATAACATTCATTGAACATTGACAATGTTACCTTGAGTAAAACATTTGAAAAAAAGAATTAGTTATGGAATTTTTCTTTCATCAAGCTTGTATAGAGGGAATATTCTTACAATTGACGTGATTACAATTTCCTATCTTAAGACTCCCATTATATTAGCTTTGTAATATAGTTTTATTAGGTAGAAATTAATTTCTCTCTCACACAATCAAAAAAAATTTTTTTCTGTGTTTTGATCCTTCTTGATATCTCTCACATTTGACACTGCTGATCACTTTGTCCTCCTATGGGCTCTCTCTTCTCTAAGTATTTTTGTCATTGCCCTCTCCTTGTTTTCCTCCTAGCTAGCTGACTGCTTTTTCTCACCCCCTTTACTAGTTCTTTATCCATGTAATGCCCAATTAATTTGCTTGTACCTCAAGGCTCCTTACTGGAGCTTTTAGTCTTTTGCCTCTATACTATCTCACTTTGTGATCCTATCAACTCCTAGCAATTCAATTATGATATCTAGACTATGATTACCAGATGTAAATAAACTATAAGAACAAATCATCAATGTCCAGTTGGACATTTTGAACTGAACAAATCAGTAGGAATCTCAAACTCAATATTTCCAAAAAGGGCACATTATCTTCACTCCCCCTCTCCCAAAGAAAAGCCACCTTACTTTCTTTTGAAGTACCCTGTTACTGTCAATGGCACCACTATCAGCCCACTGATCCCTTCTTATAAACTTGCTCTCATTCATCATTCTTCATTCTCAAACACCCCACATATCCTATCCAATATAAAATCTTATCAATTCTACATTCATTACAACTCTTATGTACATTCCATTTTCTCTATTTACACAACTACCACTCTAGATCATGTTCTCATAACTTCTTACCTAGATTGTTACAATAACCTTGTATACCAGTCTCCCTAATTTGACTTTCTCCTTTCTCCAATTCATTATCCATTCAGCTTACAAGGTGATTTTTTTTAAAAATTGACTATTACAACCTCTCCATTTTTAGTATTCATAGTCAATTCATGATTAAACTCTTTTACTTATTCAGGTCTTAAAATACCTTTATTTATAGACCTCACTGTAGTCAATTGGATGAGTCAAATTGCTTATTGACTGAACTATTCCCTTCCTTTCCTCTCCTCTCCTCTCCTTTCTGTTCTTTCCCTTTCCTTCCCTTCTTTACCCTCCCCTGCCTTTCTCTGCCCTTTTTCTTCCCTGTTTCTTCCCCTTTCCCCTGAGGGAAAGCATATATGGTACATGGCCTCTAATATATCCAAAGCCTTTTACCTGTTAGTGACTGTACCCAGACTAAGCATAGTCCTTATCCAGAAATGCTTTCTGGTAAATAAGATTCATTATGAACTAGGAGACCCATTATAGCACAGCTGTATGCTTCCCCTTTCCCCTATCGTTCTCCTTTTCTACCTTCTCCCTTCCCCTTTTCTATTTTTCTCCTTACTCCTTCATTCCTTTCTCCCTTCCTCCATTTCCTTTTTATTTGCTTCCTTCCTTCTTTTTTCTTTCTCCATTCCTCTCTCCCTCCCTCTCTCCCTTCCTGTCTTCTTTCTTTCCTTCCTTCTCTCCCACAGGGCATTTTTTTCTTCTCTAGTTATATTTCTTTTATATTTTTACCCAACAGTATCTCTCTTAGGCTATTTATCTCTTGCAAAGTAATTATACTCAGGTATCACTTATATGTTCATATCATATGTACATTTATATATGTATATTTACATTTCTATGTATACATACACACTCAGCCAGGCAAACTACACCAAGATTCTTCATCTATTGTTACAATATTGAAACTATCATGCTGATAATACCAACTTAAAATATTTAGGAGTAAATGATTCAATCCTCTCTCTTCTCTGGAGTCTCAATATTCACAAAATTACTACTATTTTTCCCATGAAATAGGCATTAAATTTTTAGGGACTGACATTTTTGAACTCCCCAATTAAGAAGAGGAGGACTACTTCTCTCGCTAGCTATGGAACCATATCTCCAGAGAGAGTGAGAGATAGAGACAGAGACATTCAGATACAAACAGACAAACAAAAGAAAGATATAGATACAGAAAGCCTGAGACTTAACTGTCACAGTGGTATGAACAAATATTAAATATCTAGCAAATCCCAAATGGAGTGAAAAAATTTGAAGGGAAGATCAGTGTATTCCAATCAGAGATCTAATGATCAGTAAATCTCAATAGGCCAATTCTAGAATTCTATAGAAGTATCAAGTCTTGGGTGCTGTTGTTGTTTAGTTGTTTCAGTCACATCTGACTTTTTAAGAATCCCATTTTGTGTTTTCTTAGTCAAGGTACTATTATGGTTTTCCATTTCCTTCTCTGGTTCATTTTACAGATGAACTGAGGCAAACAGAATTGAGTGACATGCTCAGGGTCACATAGCTAGTGTCTGAGACCATATTTGAACTCATATCTTCCTGACTTCAGGCCCAGCACTCTATCTGAGAGAGAGAAAGAGAGACAGAGAGACAGAGACAGAGAGAGAGAGAGAGAGAGAGAGAGAGAGAGAGAGAGAGAGAGAGATTTATAGAGATAGATAAATAGATATAGATATTTGAATCTATATAAATTTGTATCTAAGAGCAAAGGGTTAAAATCTTGGCAGAAGGATGGAGGAGTTGAGGGAGGATGTTGAATGTATACTCAGGTTAAGGTCAGAAAAATTACCATTAGCGGGGGAAGTATGGAACATCAGAGGCAATTTTTTTAATAAGCAATTAGTGTAACAGACTACGCTGATCAAGTCCCTTTGTTAGAGATACAAATGTCCCCTCCCTCCTACTACCAACACATTACACTAACTATATACATCTTTAGGCTAATGTATTTTTTTTCTGGGACCATTTTTTTTAAAGATTATCACTTATTACTGTGATGTCACCAAAGTTATTTTGTATACTTTGAGAAGTTAATTTTTATTTTTCTGCCTTCATTTCAAACATCATATTATTTTTAATGTATAGTTTCACTATTAAAAAAAGTTTTGCTTATATCACATCATAACATTATAATTATGAGCATAGATTACCCATAAAACTTCCTAACTTAGATTCTTAAGTGTCTCTCACCTGTCTCATGATGACTAGGTTATCATAGAAGCAATAAGGATCATGGACCAATAGACTCCAAATCTACTTTTAAAAGGCATTCACATAAGTGACCTCTTATAGCTTGTCCTGCCTGCCTGTGTCTTTCAGTCTCAAGTATTCCTTATAATTTTTATCTCCATGTATTCCTGGCACTTCATAGCTGGCCAGATTCATTTTTGAATGTCCTCTAGGTAGTTAGGACCCAACTCAGATATCCCTGACATCTTTGTTCTACTTGCTACTCTAGCTTCTCATCCTTCATGGTAGATTCTGATTTCTACTTTGGATTGCTACTATAGTTTCTCACTCTTCTTAATTCCCAGTTATGTGATACTGGATTCTTTTTCACTTTACTGAGAGAAGTTGTCACATGCTTAGAACACTCTACACTTATGCAGGCCCAAGGTCCATTTTTGTGGACCATCACTGGACTTTCTACCACCTATTAGTAAAAAATTACAAATAGATGTGTTTAGAAATATTTCTTTGCAATATATAGAAGAGAAGACAAACACTCACATACACATACATGCTATATACACACACATATACATACATTACTGATTGTATATGATTTCATATATATGTATGTGTATGTATGTATACATGTATGCATGTATACATGTATATACACATTCACACACATATACATACATGTATGCACATGTGTATATATGTATACATATGTGTGTATGTGTGTGTATATGTGTGTGTGTATATATATATATACACATATACATATAATCAGTTACATAGTAATTTCTTCACAGAGCTGATAGCCTTAAATATATGTCATAATGAATGCTTGCAAACTTTCCTAGGCAAATTCTAGGTCTTTGTTACCTCCATAAGCTCAAGTAGTTTAAAGTGATATATTACTTTGAGAGTATATGGCATGTTTAATATTTAAATTTGTCAGTGTGTTTTGGAGTAAATGTTCAAGGGCTTCAAATTATCCTAGCAAAGTGATTTACCCTTCAAATGGAGAAATACCACTATGCCCTTTGACTATTTAAATCATAATAAATGTAATTGATTCAGAAAGTTTGTGAATTATTGTGGTTTTTACAATTGAATGTAGCTTTGAAAATCACTGTTTGGAATTTCATTTCCTTTATTACCTATGACTTACAGGATGCCACTCAGCAATGACAGCAATGAATAAAAAGACATTACTAATCTTTCTGGAGATTTTACAAAGTCTTTTCATTTTCTTACTTTTCATTAACTTACATTGAAGTGTGGGTTATTCTCTTCAGTTCAAGGATTCAACTGCATGAAAATATAAAATAATACATTTTGAATATTTTCCCACATGGAACCATTTTATTTGAAAAACAAAACCCTTGACATTCTATTTTTCCTTTTTGCCATTATTAAGTAAATGAGCAGAACAAATTAAACTTATATATCTGCCTCTACTTTTAATTGTTCTAAATGAAGTGAGGAAACAGGTCTATACATATGTATATATGAAAAGAAAAGGCACTCAATATTTGCTGAGAAGTGGATACCATCATTTTCACACTGCACTTTCCATTATTTGTCCCAATAATCTTTCCCATTGATTAAGCAAATTGTTCAGTATTCTCAATATTAGTCAATGCTTTGACTTCAGATATTAACTACCTCCTTAACTCAATATAAAGTAATTATGTGACTAAGCAAAACTTAGTAACAAAATGGTATATGGGAAAAAAACACATTAAGATATATACTAGGTAATGTGTTCTTAAAAATAATATGCTCTTAAATTGCATAAAATTGACAAAAATATTTCTTTGTCATAGGTACCACATGTATTTAGAATTAATTATAAATTATTTTTCTTAATTTATTTTAAACTTAAATACATAAGAAAAAATGGAAAGTATTGTAAACTTAAATATTAAAACTTACATAGAAAAGCAAAAAAAAAAACATTGCCACTTGCACAGCAGAATGTGAGGGAATTTAAAGCATGCAGCAATAAATTTTGATTTCAAGAAAGCCTATGTAACAAATGCTACTCATCATTTCCTACACCACAGATTATAATGTCTGGTTATTTTAAATAATCTAAAACAATATTGATTAATGTTGCTGACATATAGCATAATTTCCCTATTTTCTCTTTTGATTGAATCTATTTTAGCTTTAATTTTGAGATCATGATTACTACCTCTTTTTTTTCTTGCTAAGTTCTACTCCTGATCTTTATTTTATGTTTGTGTGTATTTCTTATTTCCAATCCCTCCTGACTCTTATCCACATTACTTAACCTTCCCTTCCCTCCAAAGATCCTTCCCTTATTCTTCCATTCCCATTAATCTAAACACCCTTCTATACCCTTTTATGCTATTCCCTCACTCATTGTTCCTTCTAAAAATTGTTTTTAATTTGATCAAGCAAATACCAAAATGATGTATTATTCCTCTAACTGCAATGATAAAGTTGTAGTCATGTAGCATCATTTTTGTGCTTGGTGTACACAGACTTGTGTGTATTGTTCTTACTATCCAATTACAGTTATCCTCTATTTAGCTGTTAAACTAACAACTAGTTAGACAGTCTTAAAGCACCAGGTCTAACTATGTCTCTTTTTTTGCTAAATTGGCTTCAACAGCTTCAAACTGCCTATGGGAGAATACATAAATTCTTCTGTTCAGAATTTAAAACCTGTGGCACCCTGACTGTAGCCTGTCTTTCCGGGATGATTATATATCACCCCCCCCCCCATACACTCTGCATTTTATCAAGAATCCCTGGAGTAAATGGAGAAGAGTGCATTGATAATATTCTAGAGAGAACTAACTTCTTAAAGAGAATATTCAATAGTGGCTACTCAACAGAGTCAAAGACTTCACAAATATAAAGAAAAGGAGGAAAGATGTAAAATGATAGCTACTGAGGATTCTGAGATCCAACAAAGGCTTTTTTTGAGAATGGAGGAGATGGATGTGATTTAGGAATCAGAGAGTCAGACAGAAATAATGAGAGTTTGAAATTTAACAAGAAAGTGGGAATAATAGATTAAACAACATACTAAAGAAAATTGAGTAGAGTGGGATCAAGGGTGCATGTAAATGAATTTGTATTGGAAGGGAAAACACAATTTCTTTTGGTGAGAAAAGGTTGAAGGAAGAGATAGTGGAGGAAGATATTTGAGTGGTGTGAGATGAGGAGGATAAAGCAAGAAGGACATAATGACCTATTTTTAATTAAAGTGTCAGGCAAGGTTCTTAGATAAGAGGATGCAGGTAGGAGGTGTCATATGAGGTTGAGGATGACTGAATAAAATGATTTGGTGAGAATAATACTGTATGTGGCCATTTTTAACTATTTCCACTGGCAAAATTTATGAATCATAAACCTCTCTTGAATTCAGTATTCAGTATTCACATAAATCTTGTAATTAGGTCAGGTAAAATAATATAAATGCTTCCTGAGTGAAACTCCCCAAAATCTAAGTTAATATTTGCTTCTCTTCTACCTACATTCTTCATGATAGTGTTTACCAAGACCTTGAAATTAAGTTAATCATTACAGTTTGACAGCATTGTTCTTTGAAAAGAGCTAAGAGATTTATTAGAAAAGAATGACAGAATTAAAGTTCTACTTCCAGTGATATTGTAGGTGCTAATACTGTATCTAATCTTCCAGATTTAATTTGTTATGGATTTGTTAGTCATTTACCTAAATCCCAGAGACTTGTTGAATATTTTAAATGTATAAAACTCTTTTTGTTTTTTACAGCCTATAACAGTATGTCTGTCTGCCTTTCATACACATTGTGATAACTTTGCCAAATATTAATGCATTAGTAAAACTTTTCTTGAATAAAAATGTCAATGTTTAGTTGTTTCTATTACCTATATATTTTCTTATTTTTTTGCTTACCTTTATACCAGTTGTGATATTTGCAGCAAAAGTTATCAGTGGTCTGACATTACAGATAACTGATTCACTGTTAACTTCTACATCTGAAACACATTTTTTCTTATCTGTTAAGATATCATTTTCATTTTTTTGGTATGATATGTGTTGTTCCTCATTATGGTGTCAACCATTTCTTTTTTTCTCCTTAACAAAAATATCCATGCTGTGAAATTGTGAGATGTTCACATCTACTACATGTCTATGACTTCTCATTTCTGACCTATTTTTTTCAAATATCTTTTCCACTATTCTCATTTAGGCTTCCCTTTGCTCTGAAGTTATCAACTATGAAGTTACATATTGATTTAATTTGGTAAATATCATTCAGTACTTTCATGCATATTTCTTCTTCTTTATGCTCTATAATTGACTTTGCTGAATAAATTAAAATTACATACATGGTGGCCTTTTAGCAAATATTCTTCATTGACATTGCAATACAAGATATCCAAATACCTCCAAAAATTAGGATTTGGGTTGTTCCTAATTTGACAAGTGCTTGCCTTAGTAACTCTATGTATTCCCAGCCATCCTTCCCCTTATGGCCAAACCATCTTTTCAACAACTACCCTGCTTCCAAACATACACCTTCCATCTTATTTTCAGCTCTGTAAATCTGATCATAAGATTACCATTATTATTACCTGGAAAATTAAAATGCAACAATTTACAGTTCCTCATTGTATTTATAACTTTTAGGTAAATAAGTTGGTTGAGTATGGGAAAAGGTATAAGAAATACTATTTTGAGCTGTTCGAAATTACATAGGTGTCTTGGATTTATGAAGAAAATTGTATTTTAGAGAGAAAGAAATCTATGTGTATATTCTACTTACAACTTCTGTGTGGGGAAAAAAGTAAGAAGAAAAGTATGATCAATGAGATTAGAGGAATTAAGGAATAAATATTTGAAAAGAGAGACAGAATGAGATGGAATAAAGGATAAACAAAAGAAGAATGAAGTTTTCAACTCAAAATAAGTAAGAAAAGCTAAATAGATAAAATTGTAACCTAATATAATTGGTTAGACTGTTTTGGTGGTGGAACAAATTAGGAAAACAGGATTTTTGTCTCAGAGGGGTGGGTGGTGGAAAATGCATGGCTGTATGTTTTTGGTTAAAAATTTAAAAAGGGAAGCTAGGTGGGGCTGTCCACTTATTAAGAGATAATCAAGAGACAAATGACAATGAGATGATTTGGGGTAAAACGTAAACATCTACAAATATTTAATAAATACTGAAAATTTCATTGAGAGCAAAAATGCAGATGTGAAGCTCTTCCTAAAAAGGGAGAAATTGGATTCATTCAGGGGTTTAAACTAAGAAGGGTGAGGGATAAAGAAGACTATCACAAAAAAAAAATCTTATAGAGCATAGACACAAAGAAAAAAGACAACAAATAGCAGTGCAATTACCCAGAAATTTATAGGAAACAGGAATGCAAAAAAAAAGAGTAGTAGTAAAACTCATAATATTAAGCTCAAGTAGGGGTGGAGCCTACGAAACAATAAATGGGAATCCCTATGGTCTGCATATCAACTAAGAAAACCATACATTTTTCTTTCTCTTTTTATTATTAATCCATTAAAACATTAAAATCATAGGAATAACATTTTAATTTGGTTCAGGTCACACTGGGAATTGTTGTGGGCTTCAGGCCTTATATTTTCTACCACAGATCTTAAGTATCTATTAATAAATGTCTGACATTTAGGCAAGAAACAAGAGGAACTAAGCAACCTAATGAAAGGAGATTAATTTTGGGCCATAGAGCATACCTATTGTAGACATGATAGGATAAAACCTATGACTGGATTCTGGTATATCTTATTCAGAAGAAATAGCATTAACAAAACAGATGGTATATTTGTATATTAAGAAGATATATGAGTATGAGAAAATCCAGGAAATGGAGAGATTCATGACTAACAAATTGTGTGTGAAAATAAAAGATGGAGAGAGCTAGTCAATAAGCACTATTAAGTACCTACTGTGTTCTAGGTAATTACTAACTTTTAGGGATCTTCAAGAATCTTAAAATCTAATGAATAGGAGGGAGAACTAAGAATAATTTTGTTGTTTGAATATGCAATAGATCATTTGGACAGAATGAGGAAATATGGAAAAACTTTAGAAAATAGGTCATAAATATGATACAGAAGTATGATGTAGGAGTGATGAGGGACTTCAATTATTCAAACATCTGCCTGTTCTTCCCCCTTTGACTCTCACTCTCCTCATTAACTTCTGCTCAGACATTTTATAGTGTTACTTTATGTTCCTTTTGAAATCTAGAAGCTTGCATTCTTCAATGAGCCATTTGATCTCTTTCACTTTTGATATAAGTACTGTTGCCAACCCTTGCTGTCTTGAGCACATTGCTAAGAAGTTGATTGAAAGTCCTACTCTTTTCTGAAATTAACAAAGTCTTTTTCCACTCAATAACTTGGGAGGGAAAAGAGAAAGAATTATGGTTTTTTTTTTTTTTTTAATGAGCCCAGGACTCTTCTTCTTTCCTCCAAGTGATTCCTTCTTAGGAGGTTTGCTGAAACGTCTTAGTATTCTCTCTGTTGTAAGATACTTGAATGGTCATATTTCAGATTTTTTTTTGCCATTTTCTACAAAATCCACTTGGAATAAATAAAATTTCTATACTAAAATGAACATAGTTCCTGCTCAATTTCATTTCATCATTGTTTTTTTTTCAGAACTTATAAATTAATCAAGGAATTTTTGCACCCATTTGAAAGCCTTTGACTGGTTGGTTGATTCAATAGCAATATTTAGCAATCAGCTCACATCTGATTGATTGACTTATACAATAGAGGTGTTTTACCTGAAAAAGTATATATAGTGGGGTGAATTGATTTATTGAATCAATTGAGCACCATTTTTACATCATTCTTCAAAAGATCCAGGAACCAATGAAAGGGAATTAAATTGTAGATATGATACTTGCCAACAGAGAGGAACTAGGCTGAAAATTATTAGGACCGTGGCAACAGTGATCACTCATCAAAGAGTTTATGACAGATTAACACAAATAATCTGTGCACAGCCTATAATAATTCCTAGATCTTACAAAATCTAATATCAAAAAATAATAGGAAATGTAAGTAGAATCCCATGGACATGATGCTTCATGAGAAGTGAGTCCAGGCATGATGGGATTTAGGCATGAATTAAATTATATAAAAGTATTAAAATAATATAAAATTGTCTATGATTTTGACCATATGAATTTGTAAGTCCCTTCCAAATATCAAATTACGTGTTTTTTTTTTAATGCTGATGACTATAATGTTGAATTCAGGTAAATAAATTAGAAAAAATAGTATAGCAATAGTCTATATGATAGGTCATAAAAGAGTGCACTAGGATAGTTATTGTTCAAATAAAAAAAGATATGGGTGCAAGGGATGTGAAAATAAAATAGAGAAGACTAGGATATTAATAGATATTACAGTAAGTTTAAAGAACTAAGTAAAATTTATAGATTTCAAATATTGATGAGTAGAACAATTTTGGTACCTTTAAGAGAAATAGCAAAGTAAGAAGGAGAGCTTCAGGGGAAAAAAATAGTTCTCTTTGATATATGTTCAGCTTGAAATGCCTACAAGAAATCAGATGGATATGTGAAATAGCTAATTAAATATTTGAGACTGGTGTTTAGATGATAAATAAAGTATGAATAATAGATTTTGGACTTATCAACACAGAGATAATATTTCTAAAGATAAAGATTATGAGCTCACTAAGAGAGAAAATAGAGAAATAAAATGTGTCCAAGCAAGAGTCTTGGACTACACCCATACATGAATTATGATAGTATAAAAAAAAAGCTGAGGAGGATTATTCTGAAGTATAGGAGAAGACCCGCAATGGAGCTGTATCAAGATAATCTAAAGAAGAGAGAATAGCAAGAAGAATAGGGTGGTTGTAATGTCAGATGCTGCAAAGGTAAAGAAAGATATTGTCTGACTATATATCTGAGGATTTTTGGAAAATTATCCTAAAAGTTAACATTTAAAATTATTCATGACTGTGAAATAAAGTTTCAATCAAGGGTCAAAACTAGAATTCAGACTGCTAAGGACTAAATGATGAGTGGAAGGTGACAATGTGAACTTTATGTAAAAATTAAAAATGAAATGAGATAGAGACAGAGACAGATAGAGATAGACAGAGAAACAGAGACAGAGATAGAGAGACAGAGAGAGACAGAGACAGAGGGAGACAGAGAGAGACAGACAAAAAGACATAGACCTAAAAGGAGACACAGGCAGAAAGAAAAAGTCAGAGACAAAGAGACAGACAGAGACACAGAGACAGAGAAAAAGAAATGGAAAAGGATCCCAAAGATAAGATCCCAAATGAGATAGATGGAGTTTTAATCAAATGTAATGTTAGAGAAGGTGGTGATGGTGGCAAAGTGTAGAGTAATATCTTCATCAAAAAATGGGGGAAAAGTGAAGAGAAGGTCAATGATACTGATTTTGAGTTGAAGAATTAAAGAGAAGAAAAAGAAAACAATATATGACCTAATTTTCCAGACTTGTCAACCCACAGACAGTAAGAGGTTCAGACAACTGGTCAGAATATTATAGTGGTATTTTAGTTTGCCTATACTAGCATAGGGATAAAAGCCCTGATCCACAATACAAGAGTGAGATGTAGCTCTAGAACACCAAACCTTGTAGTTGCAGGGTACCAGGGACACTGGTAACAGTTCCAGAGAACAAAAAAGTGTTTGCAATCACTCACAGACCAGAGAACAGGTGAGGAGAATAATAAACATATCTCTCCTTATCATCATATAACCATGGAAGAATTAAAAACTTATAGATCCCCCAGAACTTGCTCTGAAAACAGTTGCACAAAAAACCTGAAGCTTGGCACAGTGCCCCCTCCAATCCAAGAGCAGAGCCCAATGGTAACATAAATTTCAAAGTCAAGAAATAGGCTGAGAAAATGAGCCAACAACAAAAAAGAGAAACAGACAACAATAAGATACTATGGTGATAGGGAAATCAAAACACAAACTCAGAAGAAAACATAGTCAAAATAGCTATATCCAAAGCCTCAAAGAAGAATGTGTATTGATCTCAAGCCTAAAAAGAATTCCTGGAAGGGCTGAAAATTATTTTAAAAATCAAAGAAGAGAGAGAAGAAATTGGGAAAAGAAAGTAGAGGTGCAAAAAAAAATCATGAATCATTGGTAAAGGAAGTACAGAAAATAATGAAGAAAAGAACACTTTAAAAAACAGAATAGACCAAATGGTAAAAGAGACACATAAATCCAATGAAGAGAATCTCCTTAACAAGAATAATTGGCCAAATGGAAAAAAAAAAGAGGCCCCAAAAATTGGTTGAAGAGAAGAACTCCTTAAAAAGCAGAATTGGCCACATGGAAAAGAGGAAGAAAAATTCACTGAAGAAAATAATTCCTTAAAAATTAGATTAGGGAAGTGGAAGTTAGTGAATCCAGGAGACATCAAGAAATAATAAAACAATGAAACAAATATAAACTATTTCATTGGAAAAAACTGACTGGAAAATAATTCCAGGAGAGATAATTTAGAATTATGGTCAAAACCATGATCAAAAACAGAGGCTAGATTTCATCTTTCAGGAAAACACCAATGAAAATTCCTCTTATTTTCTTGAACTAAAAGACAAAATAGAAATCAAAAGAATCCACTGATTACCTCCTGAAAGGATCCAAAATGAAAGCTCCTAGGAATATTATATCCAACCAGAGCATCCAAATCAAGGAGAAAATATTGTAAGCAATTAGAAAGAAACAATCAAAATATTGTGGAGTCATAGTCATGATGACATAAGATTTAGCAGCTTCTACATTAAAGGATAAGGAGACTTGGAATATGATATTCTGGATGGTAAAGGAGTTGGGATTACAAACAAGAATCACCTACACAGCAAATCTGAGCACAATTCTTCAGGAGAAAAAGTTAACAGGGTTATTAATCACTGGGAGCTGTTTTTGTTTTCGAATGTATGGTTTATTCGAGATGAAAGCTCAAATGCAAGTGAGTGAATGTCCTCTGGTTGGGGGTAGTCAGTAGTGGTTTTGATGAAATGGACTAGGTTTCCAGCCATGTTTTTGAAGGGTGGGTACTCCTTGGTGGTACTTGGTGGGACTCTAGCCTTCTCTGAGCAGAAGTCTGAACAAGCATCCAGGATTGACTCTATGACTCAATTCAAGTATGGCACCAGACAGGAAGGGAAGGTGAGCCTTGGAAATTGTCTCTTGTCTTTCCCTGTTTGGTAGACTGGGGCAGCTAGGTGGTATAGTGGATAGAGTTTCCTCATTTGTAAAATGAGCTGAAGAAGGAAATGGTAAACTACTCCAGTATCTTTTCAAGAATACTCCAAACAGGGTCAAGAAGAATTGAATATGACTGAAACGACTGGACAACTGAAATTCTTTAAACACAAAAATCCCAGCTATTAGGATAAAGACTCACTATACAATAAAACTGCAAAAAAAAAAAAGAGAGAAATATAAGGGAAAAAACCAACAGCCTTAGAGCAACAACCTATACTTTATGCAAAAAATGACATCCAAATAAATATATAACCTAAATAGAAAGGTCATCCTTACTATTTTCCTTAATTCATATCTCTCCTATATAGAATTCATGCCCTACAGAGCTGCCAAAGTGGTTTTCCTAAAGTGTAAGTATGATCATTACATTGTTCTGTTCATGAAATTAGGATAAACTACAAAATTTTTTTTTGTATTTAAATCCCTTTACAACCTAATTTTAGCCTACCTTGCTTGAATATTCTATAACATTCCCCTTTACCTTTCTATAATCTAACTAAATTGGCTTGATTACTGTTGTTTACATGTCTTTTTCTGTACCATTTTCATCTGTTACATAAACTGTCCCTCTTGCCTGAAATGTACTTCTTCCTCAACTCTACCAGGTTAAAAAAAAACAAAACAAAACAAAAAAAAACTTATCTTTCTTCAATAGTCAACTCAAGTGCTACCTGAGTTCTCTCCTTATTCTGGTGCTTGCCATATAGTAAGCATATTAAATGAATGGTTTATTGATTGATGTATTAATATTTTAAATAAAAAATCAAAAATTGTTTATGACAATATATTACATTTTATAGAAAATATATTGAGTGGGTTGCTATAGACTTGAATTTCTCAATTATTCACACTTGAGAAGAACCTCATGAACTACACATCAATTGAGGTGGTAGCTACTAAAGAATTAAGCTTAATAGCAATAAAAATTTAATTAGTAAGCATAAGGCTTGCCTTGAGAATGAATGTAATTAAGAGATTTCACATAGTTGGGCTTTTTTTTTAAGAAAAATAAATATATCATTGTTCTTGAATCCATCACCACTACCTGATCCCAGAACCCATGTACAATACTAGAGGTCATCGTGGCATCCTGGGATCATAGATTAAAACTTGGATGAGATTATCTAATGTAATTGAACAGTTGAAGAAATTGACCCCATGAGAGACAAAGGGACTTCCCTAGTTGTAGTTATTAAATAAAACTTTGATATTTCTATCATAGATGCCTTTATTCTTTGTCTCACAAGTTCATAACTTTAGTATTATAATTGACTCTAGACTCTCTTACGTGCAATCCCAATTGATTGATTATTAATTTTGCAATTTCTACCACCAAAATATCTATAATATCTTATCATTTCTCTCTACAAATAAAGTCACCATTTTATTTAGGCTTTTGTCACTATTCATTTAGATTATTGCAAGTAATTCCAAATTTATCTCTCTGTCTCATGACTATCCCCACTCAAGTCTGACTTCCACATAGTTGCCACAGTGACTTTACTTAAGCACTCATCTAACCATGTTTCTCCTCTTTTCTAAACTTCCCTGGCTCCCTAGTTTAATCAGAACATACACTGTCTGGTGATACAAAGATAAAAATGAAACAGTCTCTGTCTAAAAGAAGCTTATAATATACAGGGGAGAATACAATATACATACATACACACACACACACATATATACATGTACATATATATGTATGTGTGTATGGGATTCTTAGCCAGAATCCATGAATTTCTTAAATATTTTTGATAATTATTTTTCATTGTAATTGGTTTCATTTATTTTTTCTTTTAAATATGTTATTTTGAAAAGTAATACATAGATAGACCTTACCAGAATGCAAAAGAGGTCCAAGATGCCACAAGTTTAAGAAGCTTTTGATAGAGAGAACTAAGGAAATGACAGAACATCTCAATAGGAAGTGAGCACAAACATTTGGAGAACAGAATGGCATGTAACAAGAGGTATGAAAGAAACTGGAGGTGCTAAGAGGGAGTCATGGAGACATCATATGTTCCAGAAGGAAGAGATCACCTAAGCAAAGACACAGAAATAGAAAATAGAATGCTCTTTTTGGGAAACAGATATCAAGCCAGTTGCCTGGAATGTATGGTCCATGATAGAAGTTCAAGGATACAAGTTTAAAAATGTAAGTCAAAGCCAGAATGTGGAAACCTAAAAGTTCCAGTCTGAAGAGTTTGTGCTTCATCCAAAAAAAAAAAAAAGGAAGCCACTAAAGATTGTTTAGCAGGGGAGCAACATGCTCAGTCACTGAATTCTTCAGATTAATTTCTTAGTACATTAAGTTGTCAGCTGTGTGGAAAACAGTTTGGAAAGGAAAGACTGAATGCAGGGAAACCAATTAGAAGTCTATTTCACTGGCTCAGGATGATGATAATGAGACCGCAAATTAGCATATTTTCACTTCTGTATTGTTATTGAGACAACCATAGCAATTTCATACAAAAATCAACTAATCCTATTAACAAGAAACAATTTTCAAGGTTATGAAGACTAAAAAAGGCAGTTATAGTTTTTAAACACATTATAAGAATCAAATAGTAGGTTGAAGTAGAGAATAGCACATAAGCAAGGGTACAATCGACAAGGAATAATGCTCTACAGTACTGTTCCAAATATATTTATTAGCACTAATTATCATCAAGGTATAATTATTTGTCCACAGTTTTCATGTTTCACTTACATTGTTATCCCTTTTCAATGACTATGATAATTCTTGACCACAAGTTTTAACATGGTTGTAGTAAATACAAGAACTGCAATTGTGGTTGAAGCTATTTATCAAAAAAAAAAAAGTAAAAACATTTGGCTTGTCATTTTATTATTGACTATGTCAGCCATACCAGAAATTGTATGTATATATAAATGACTGACTGAATGAATGAAAAGTTCTTACTACCTGCCAGACACTGCACTAAGTACCAAGAATACAAATACAAAAGCGAAAAATTCTCTGCTTGCATTCTAATGGGAAGACAAAACATATATGTGAATGGTGGCCAAGGAGGGATTTTGGTCTGAAAAGTCACAAATTTATATTGTTTGCAGAGTCACTGGGCAAGTGATAGAGAGGGAAGAAAGAAAAGAGGCAGTGAGAAAGGAGGGAGAGAGAGAGAGAGAGAGAGAGAGAACAGAGACATACAGACACACAGAGATAGAGAAAAACACAGACACGGATATTTTTACATATGCATGTATATATATATGTACATGTATGTATATACTTACATACACATATCTACATAGATACATGTGTGTATGGAAACTTTATGCCTTTGATTTCTGTGGGCATATAATTAGTAACTAGATCACTAGATTAAAAGGTATAAAGATTTAATCACTTCTTTGCCAAGATTCCATATTTTCCAGAACAGATGAAATAAGTTACATTTCTATAAACAGCATGTGAAATAAACCTTTCTTCTCATAGCACTTTGCGAACAGTGATCTTTTCCCATCTATTGTCACTTTTCCTGATCTGAGAGGTTTTGATATGCCTTTTTCCTAGTAATCTGGAGCACTTTTCCATGTAGTTCAATAAATCAATAAACATTTATTAAGGACCTGCTATGTGCCACAAACTGTGATAAGGGTCAAGGATAAAAAGAAAGGCAAAAGACAGTTTGCCCTCAAGGAGCTTACTGTCTAATGGGAGAGAAAACATTCAAACAAATATTTAAAAAGCACATAGATAGTGCTACATGGGGCTTGGAATTAGGAAGACCTGAGCTTAAATCTTACTTCACACACTTAGTAGCTGTGTGATCTTGGGCAAGTCACATAATATCTGTTTGCCTTGGTTTCCTCATCTGTAAAATGGGAATAAGAATAGCACTGACCTCCCAGGGTTCTTCTGAAGATCAAATAAAATAATAACTGTAAAGAATTAACATAATGCCTAGCATATTGTGCTATATAAATGTTAGCTATTATTATAGAGGAAATAATTAAAAGAGGGAAGAGACTAGAATTAAAAATGGTTAGAGAAGGCATACTGTTAAAGGTGGTATTTTAGTTGGGACTTCATGCAAGCCAAGAAGTTAAATATTTAAAAAGAGAAGAGAGAGCTTTCAAGGCATTGGGGACAGTAAGAAAAAAAGTTTTGGATTCCAGAAATGGAATAATCAGGAAGCCAGTGTCACTGGATGGAAGAGTATGTGTCAGAGAGTAAGGAATAAAGAGACTGGAAAAATAAGAAGCTAAGTCATGAAAGGCTTTGAAAAGCAAACAATATTTTTACATGATTTTGGAGGGGATATAAAGCCATTGGAGTTTATTGAGTGAGGATTTGGTTAAATAATCAGATCTGCTCTTTAGGAAAATCACTTTAGTGGTTGAATGAAGAATTTATTGGAGTGGAGAGAGACTTGAAGCATGCAGATTCACCTGTAAAGTATTGCAATAATCCAGGGATGAAGTGATGAGGGACTGCATTAGAGTGGTGGCAGGATCAGGAGAGAGAAGGGAGTATATATAAGAAATATTGCAAAGTTGAAATTGATAGGCCTTAGGAAAAGATTGAATAGGGATGGTGAGAGACAGTGAGGAGTCCAGGATGACTCCTAGTTTTGAGCCTGAGGTATTGTAAGGATGGTGTTACCTTCTACAGAAATAAAGAAGGTAGAAGGAAGGTTTAATCAAATCAAATCCAAAAATATTTACTTAGTGATTACAGTGTGTCAGACACTGTGCTGAGTTCTGTGGAGTTGAAGGTAGGAAGAGCAGCAGTGAAGTGATCCCAAGAGTCTAGTTTCTATCTTCTATAAAGGAAGGCATGGGAAGAAGTTTGATAATTAGTTCAAACAAAAAGGATAGTACAGTAAACTAAGGATAGTACAGTAAAGCAAGGGTTGAGTTAGCAGAATTATGGTGAATTTGGAAGTTAATAGTCTAATAAGTTAAAAGCTTAATAGTTTATAATTCTGAGAATTAGTTGTTTCATTTCACAACATAATCATGAGTCAATGAAATAACTTAATCTTGTATATCTATGTTAATTCCCAGTGCATTTTGTATTTCACACTTTTATTAGATATATTGATAATGTTCAAAAACAGTACTTCTATAAAATTTGTGTGGACAAAATACATATAACAAGGAAATCTGTGTATGCATATGGCTAATTATTTGTAAATATTCACATCAAAATGTATTTGTGTATTATACCCACACACATACACATATGGTGTGCAATAGAAAAAATAACACACATAGTATATAAATATTCGTATTTACCAATCAAGAGACTAAGAAACTGGATAGATTTTGATTCAGAGCTTGCTTGATTTGGCATGGTTTATAAGGAAATTTGTAGAAGACTTAATCATCTCAAAGCAAAACAAAATTCTAAGCCATGTGTTTATTCTATGGCTCAGTCTTTTATATTATTTAACCTCTCACCAAATTTATATGGTTAATATTACAAATAAAGCTAAGTAATTTAAATTACAAAATGGAAAACTTTCTTTTTTTTTTTTTTCAGCCAAAGACAAGTTTTATTAGAACATCCATCATATTGGGTAGACTCTTAAGGAATCTGAACATTAGGATCCTACCTAGGATTAAGGGTGGGAAGTGGCCTGGGGCCATAGGGAGGTAAAACAAGGGAAGGGAGTTTGGGTGTAGCCACAATGAAAGGACAGCTGATGGGATTATGGCCTCAGGCCAATGCCAGAGATTTGGTCTTGTGGAAAGTCCAAGGTATTTCCTTTCTAGGGCCCAGATCCCAACCCCATCATTCCCCCCTCAAACAAATAGGAACCCAAATTCTTTTGGAGTAAGGGGCAAAGGTCTCAGCTTCTGAAACTGCTTCCTGCTGGCAAAGGGCCTAGAGCTGTCCCTGCCTCGAGGGGGTCCCAAAGAGGAGGTTGACTGGAAGCAAGCACAGGCTGCATCTAGGGAATGATGGGGGGACATTGACTGTTACCTGCTGTTTTCTACCAACTGTATGTGAATGGTCCAGAGTCTAGAAGACATAAATCTGACAGAAGAAAAAAAAACTGCAGGGCCCAGATATAAAGCAGGGACTAGATTTAGGACCCAACTTTGAGAGGATAAAACATCCTTAGTTCTGTTTGGATTCAGATAATTCAGTTTTCCAACCATGTGGTATCAAATCCACCTCAAAACCAGACTCAGGAATAGCCTGGTGGGTAACACTCCCTTTCAAAGGTACATAATGAGGAAACTGAGCCAGGAGGATTCCATCTTAGCCTGAGGCTTAAATTGTCCTCTCAGCTTTTCCCAATGCTGACTTCCCACCAGTATCACCTTCTCTGAGTAGCTTGTGGCATTTCTCTCAGATTGTGGATTATTGATTATCAATAGATTATGACCCATCAGACAACTCAAAATTAAATCCTATGAGTTTTTACCTCAAACAGCAAGTTTTACTAATCACAGCTTAGGAAAAACTTTTCCAGGATTTACATCTAAAACTTAAATTTATCCTAATGTAAATAGCCAATCATTAGAGATTTCTATACTCTTGCAAATTCTCAGCAAGCCATACACAATCCAAACAAGCTTTTTGACTAGTTTACACATTAAAACAATAAACAATAGTAAATTATTTTAGCAGTAACCAAGTTATGAAAAGTTGCTGGACATAACTGATACAGAAAGTTCACCAATTTGAAACTTGAAACAAACCCATTACCAATCAGGGGACTTCAATTTTGTTAAATGTACTTCCAAATTACTTTACACAGAGAATCAACATCTCATCCTTAACAGTTGAAACCACAAATTTAAAAGAGTATGCTTATGCAAGTTCAGAGGCCTGCTTCTTTACCTTAAGCAGGATGTGCTGAACCTGGGTGATGCTTCCAGGCAAAGGTTGCCCCAGAGTCCAAGGCCATTGCCAGTGGGGCCCACACTATAGCTGCTGCCCCTCACCCTTCCTTCCTTTCCCAGGTGGGGGTGGGCAAAATCAAAAGTGAGGGGTAAAGGGTGAAACTTTCTTCTCCTATGAGTGGGGTTAACATACCCTCTTGACTCAAGGGAAAGGAGTGGGAGAAAGGAGTGAGCAGGGTTGTAAGGAGGAGTTTCAAAACTCCTTAATGATCAATAACAAAACCTCCAGAATCTGCCAAGATATTTTTAGCTGTTCTAACTTTCCCTGTAACCTCCATGAAGGAGGATTCAGAGGTACAGAGGGAAGGGAGTAAGTAAGCCTCAGGGAACCAAAAAGCAACTGCAGTTTTTCCCCAATTCTCTAGCACCAAGAGAATTAACAGATACACTTCTGGATAGGGCATCTGTCCTTATCCTCTATGCTGCAGAAGGTGTACCCAGGTCCATGGTCTTGAATGGACCCAGTGGATCAAGAGCCTAAGAGCGTCAGGCTGCCTGGCAGACAGCCTCATAACTGTCTGCCCAAAAAGCACCTCCAAACCTTGGTGCTTGGACAGCAAGCCCAACTGCAGAGCAATAAAGGAGGGGAGGGAGGAGGCTTACATACCTTCCAGTCTTGGCTAGAGAAGAACTTGGGGTTAGGTAGTTTTCCCCATATGGGCCACCAAAATGATGCAGTTTAGGGGTTCAAGGGTACTGGGACCCAAAAATCACAACATGGGGGTCCTGCCTGAAAGAATTTGACCCAAGCCTTCTTTCAGCCAAAGACAAGGTTTATTAGAACATCCATCATATTGGGCAAACTCTTAAGGAGTCTGAACATTAGTTTAGCTGTTGACTAGATTTTAAGAAACTAAGCCAAAAACTTTCTTTAGGCAAATGTGCTTCTGTGGTATGTTCACACACATGTAAGAATTAATTAAAATGATAGGCTTTGTGATTTATATGTTTCCAATAGTAGTTTCTTAATAAATATCTTTTGATTTTATAGTGTTTCTTCTCTAAGAATAATAAGAGTTTGCTCTAGGGATGAGACCGGAGTTAAAGCTTATAGTTAAAGCTTATCTTTCTGAGATTCTATATTTTATTCCCACTCACATCATATTTACCCCAGGCCAATTGACCTCCCTCTTGCAGCTTCCAATAGCACCCAATCTTCCCCTCTCTACCCGCACCATACTCCATTATCCAATGTCTAAAAATGAATGTTTTGCCTCATCAGCACTGCCTGTTTCAAACTTTGCCTTCAACATTTACTTCTAACATCAACTCCTTGAAGACACCTTTCCTGATTCTCCAAGTAATTGGACACCCCCCAAAATGCTGTGTGTGTATTTGCATTTATTTACCATTGCACCTGATGTTCCCTCTTTCCCCAGTAGAATCTAATATCCCTAAAGTTTGGGAGTGATGGGTGTTCTCTTTATAAATCTAATAACTGGCATAATACTTGCAAATACTAAGCACTTGATAAAATACTGATTTAACTGAATTGATTGAATTATAGCCCAAAACATACACACACACACACACACACACACACACACACACACACACACACCTTCCCAAAACTCAATTCCAATTTTTGCAACTCTTTTCATCAACTGAAACAGAAAATAGTGAAAGTAATGATTGGTTTTAAAGTTATCATCACATTAAGTGAATTACAATTGCAGTCTAATAGATATAAAAAGGACCTAAGAAACAAGATCGGAAGTGGAGCCAGGAAGACTGAGTAAAAGCAGTGACTTGCTTGAGCTCTCCCCTAAACCCCTAAAAATGCCTGTAAAAATGGCTCTAAATAAATTCTAGCATAGCAGAATCCACAAAAAGACAGAGTGAAATAAATTTCCAGCCCAAGACAACCTGTATGGTTGATTAGAAAGGTCTATTGTGTCTGGCTCGGAGAGGAGTGCAATTCAGCATGGGCGTGCAGGCAAGATCAGGCCTCAGCAAACCAGGAGCAGGCCTCAGGGGACTGAATCACAGGCAAATATGTGGTTTCCAGATTTCTCAACCCACAAAAGCCAAAGATAACTTAGAAGGTTAGTAGGATAGGTCTGTGACCACAGTGAGAAAGAAGCTGAGGAGGAGGAGGAGTACTGTCATGCTGGAGATTGTGGTCGTGGTGATGGGGGAATCCTCCTCACAATTTCAAGGCAGAAAAGAGTTTTTGTGGTCACTCATAGACCAGGACACAGGCCAGGAAAGGAGTAAACACCTCTCCCTTGATCACACCATCCAGAAAGAACTGCAAATTTACAGGTCCCTAGAAGTATCTCTGAAAACAGTGACACAAAACCCCCAAAACTTGGGACAGTACCTTCTCCACACTGGAAGCAGACCCTTACCTGAACAAAGACCTTAAAACTCAAGCAATTGGCTGGGAACATGAGCAAACTGCACAAAAAAATCAGACCATAGAATCTTTCTTTGGTGACAAAGAAGATCAAAACATACAACCAGAAGAAGAAAACAAAGTCAAAGCTTCTGCATCCAAAGCCTCCAAGAAAAATATGAATCAGTCCCAGGCCATGTAAGAGCTCAAAAAGGATTTTGAGAAGCAAGTAAGAGAACTAGAGGAAAAACTGGGAAGAGAAATAAGAGTAATTCCAGAAAATCATGAAAAACAAGTCAACAACTTGCTAAAGGAGACTTCAAAATATACTAAAGAAAATAACACCTTAAAAATAACCTAACACAATGGGCAAAGGAGGTGCAAAAAGCCAATGAGGGGAAGAATGCCTTAAACAGCAAAATTGGCCAAATGGAAAAGGAAGTCCAAAAGCTCACTGAAGAAAATACTTCCATAAAATTAGAATGGAGGAAATGGAAACCAGTGACTTTATGAGAAATCAAGACATTGTAAAACAAAACCAAAAGAATAAAAAAAAAAGAAGAGAGTGGGAAATAATCTCATTGGAAAAACAACTCACCTGCAAAATAAATCCAGGAGAGATAATTTAAAAATTATTGGACTATCTGAAAGCCATGATCAAAAAAAAGAGCCTACACATCATCTTTGAAGAAATTATCAAGGAAAACTCTACTAATATTTTGGAACCAGAGGGCAAAGTAGAAATTGAAAGAATCCACCCATCACCTCCTGAAAGAGATTCCCAAAGGAAAACTCCTAGGAATATTGTAGCCAAATTCCAGAGTTTCCAGGTCAAGGAGAAAATATTACAAGCAGCCATAAAGAAACAATTCCAGTATTGTGGAAAAACAAACAGAATAACACAAGATTTAGCAGCTTCTATATTAAGGCACCATAGGGCTTAGAATATAATATTCTGGAGTTCAAAGGAGATAGGATTGCAGTCAAGAATCACCTACCCAGCAAAACTCAGTATAATCTTTCAGGGGAAAAACGGACATTCAGTGAAACAGAGGACTTTCAAGCATTCTTGATGAAAAGACAAGAACTGAATAGAAAATTTGCCTTTCAAATACAAGATTCAAGAGAAGCATGAAGAGGTAAACAGGAAAGAAAAATTGTAAGGGACTTGTTAAGGTTAAACTGTTTATATTCCTGCATGAAAAGAATATCTTTGTAACTCATGAGAACTTTGTCAGTATTAGGGTGGGAAAAATTATATGTATATATAGAGAAATACATACATAGAGGGCACAGGATGAATTGAAGATGAAGGTGTGATATCTGGAAAATAAAATAAAGGGGTGAGAAAAGATTATACTGGGAGAAGGAGAAAGGGAGAGGTAGAATGGGGTAAATTATCTCACATAAAACATACAAGAAAAGGTTTTTGCAGTGAAGGGGAAACAGGGGAAGGTGAGAGGGAATGAGTTAATCTTATTCTCATTAGATTTGTCTTAATGAGGGAATGACATACACACTCAATTGGGTATGAGAATCTATCTTACCCTACAGGAAAATAGGGGGGGAGAGGATAAGAGAAGAGGAGGCGGAATGATAGAAAGGAGGGCAGATTGGGGGAGGGGGAAATCAGAAGCAAACACTTCTGAGGAGAGGCAAGATCAAAAGAGAGAATAGAATAATTGGGGAGAGGGATAGGATGAAGGGAAATACAGTTATTTTTTCACAACATGACTACTATGGAAGTGTTTTCTATGACTACACATGTATAACCTGCATTGAGTTGCTTGCCTTCTTAATGAGGGTGGGTGGGGAGGGTAGAAGGCAGAAAATTTGGAACCCAAAGTTTTGAAAACAAATGGTAAAATTTGTTTTAAAAAATTGTTTTTACATACAACTGGGAAATAAGATATACAGGCAATGGGGTGTTGAAATCTATACTGCCCTGCATAAAAATAGAAAGGGAAGGGGATAAGAGAGTGGGAGATAGAAGGGAGGGCAGATTAGGAGAAAATGTATTCAGAATGCATGCTTTCTTGGGGTGGGGAAAGGGATGAGAAGGGGAGAAAATTTGGAACGCAAAATCTTATGAATGTTGAAAACTAAAAATAAATTAATTAATTCGAAACAACAAGATCATAGTGGACAGGGGGAAAGTTATGTAATAAGATTTAGTAAAAGTCAGAATGTTTAAGCTATTTATAGATAGCATAGATAAAATCAATTTGTTTATCATGGTAATGAATTCTATATTGCTATTATAGTATTTCTGTAGCTCCTGGCTTAGTATTTTTTAATACAAATAGAAACTCTACCTATATTTAATTGTTATAATGAACTTCCAGATGAGGAAAATCCTTCTACCAATGTAGATTGGTACATAGTCCACAACTTATAGTATTAGAGAATTTATCAGTACAATAAGAAATTAGGTAACTTTCCCACTTAGCTTTTTATGACATAGCAGGAATTGGCAGAGATAGACTACAGTGAAAATGAAGGTATTTAGTCTTAAATGACACCTGTCAGTATAAAAGTAAATTTCAAAGTACAATTAGAAGGGAGAATTTGAGAGAACGTCAAGAATTGGGTGTGGGGGGGACAGAGACAGAGACAGAGATATAGAGACAGAGACAAAGAGACAGAGAGAGAGAAAGAGACAGAGGCAGAGACAAGGACAAAGAGAGAGAGATAGTGAGGGATGGGTACAGATCAGGGTAGTTATATAGAGAGGAAGAAGCAGGGACAGATATACCTAGGGAAAGACAGATGAGAAAAATTGATGAAGACTGTGACAGACAGAGAGAAACAGAGCTTTATGGGGTAGGGTAGAGAAAGAAGAGAATGAAAAGTAGAAATTTCATAATTCAAATGGATCAATGGAATTGGACCAAAAATTGCCTTAAATTTCATTGAATTACTATACTAAGATGATTTGTAAATAATAATATAATCTTGACAATTACAATTAAAGAACAAACTCATCTATGGTTATATTTATCTAATCTTTATAATAATAAAACTAGTGAATCTGTTTATTGGTATAAAATCTTTTATATTATCTTGAAAATCACTCAAGAATGATATGATTTTTTCCATTGTCCTTTTCTTGAAAAAAGGCCTGATAAACGGAAGTATGAATGCAGTAAAAACAGAAAACAAATTTGATGGGAAATGTTATTGACTGAGATGAACTGTTGACAGATTGATTTCAGAATTTATATGGAATCCTCTGTTGTTAGAAAACATAGTTACCATTTTTGAAAATGTGCTGGCATGAAAGAAAACTCAACTTCAAAATATATTGATACTTTGAAAAAATATTATCAGTAATAATTTAACAGACTCCAAGTTATAATAGAGTTTCAAGTTCATATTTAACAATATGCATTTAATGCATGATTGAAAGCAAATCATGCAGTTAGCTATATTTTATTCCTACAGTTTAGATAGGGTAAGTATATCTGCAAAAAAGTAAAAAAAAATGTTTCATATATATATTATATATATATATGCACACACATATGTACAAGTCTATATGTATATGTGTGTATGTATATATGTACACAGAAATATGTATGTGTGTGTGTAAAACCTCAATGCCAAAACAAATAAATAATCTGAGAGGAAATTGAAAAGCTTTTTTTGAACATTCTAATACTGTTAATTTGCATTCATGGATATAAATACGATTGTATAAATAATATTGACATAAGGAAAAATGTGCATACCCTTTGACCCAGCAATAACACTTCTAGGGTGGTATCCCAAAGAAATCATACAAATAGGAAAAGGACCCACATGTACAAAAATATTTATGGCAGCTCTTTTTGTGGTGGCAAAGAATTGGAAATTGAGGGGATGCCCATCAATTAGGGAATGGCTGAACAAGTTGTAGTATATGAATGCAATAGAATACTATTGTGCTATAAGAAATGATGAGTAGGTGGACCTCAGAAAAACCTGAAAAGTCTTGTATGGACCGATGTTGAGTGAAGTTTGCTGAAGTAGGAGAACATTGTACACAGTAATAGCCACATTGTGTGATGACTAACTTTTATAGACTTAGCCCTTCTCAGCAATGCAAAGATCAAAGACATCTCCAAAGGTTTCATAGTGGAAAATGTTATTCACATCCAAAGAAAGAACTATGGATTTTGAATGCAAATCAAAGTATACTATTTGCCATTTTTTCTTGTGTTTTGTTTTGCTTTCTCTTTCTTGTGGTTCCTCCTATTGGTTGTCATTCTTCCTTACAGCATCACTAATGTGAAAATATGTTTAATGGGAATGTATATGTATAACTTATATTATATTGTGTGCCTTCTTAGGGAGGGAGGTAGCAAGGGAGGGGGAGAAAAATTTTAACCTCAAAAGCCTATGGAAGTGATTGTTGATAAATCAAAATGAATTAATAAAAAATAGCAAAAAAATAGAAGATAGGAGTTGAAATGGGGACATAGACAAACAGAATAGTGTTAAATATAAAATATGAAAAAAAAGTTGTGTATTATGAAGACATAGTTTCACATACAGTCCTATCTATTCTTCACTGTATGAGTAAATGTTCACATTTGTTTGTATTCAACATGTTAATGATAATAAGAAGGAAAGTCAAAAATTAAAGGAGAATAGATGTGAAAAAAAGAATTGGAAATTGAGTGGATGGCCCTTAGTTGGGGAATGAACAAGTTGTGATATATGAATCTAATGGAATTCTATTGTGCTATAAGAAATGAGGAGCAGGTACATTTAAAAAAATAAACTTGGAAAGACTTACATGAAATGATGTAAAGTGAAATGAGTAGAACCAGGAAAACATTGTACACAGTAATAGCCACATTATGGAATGACTGACTTTGACAGATTTGGCTCTTCATAGCAATACAAGAATTTCAGAAAACTCCAAAAGATTCATGATGGAAGTTGCTATCCACACCCAGAAAAAGAAATGTGGAGTTTGAATGCAGATGGAAGAATGCTATTTGCTCTCCTTTTCCTTTGTTGTTTTGTTTTATTGCTTCATTCTTGTGGTTCTTCTCATTAGTTCTAATTGTTCTTTACATTATGACTAATGAGACAATATGCTTAACATGAATGTATATGTAGGTCTTATATCAGATTGTATGCCATCTTGGTGGAGGAGGGTAAAGTGTGAGAAAAAGAAAATATAAAACTCAAAATCTTATGGAAGTGAATGTTGAAAAATAAAAGTAAATAAATTAAATTTAAAAAATAAAACAATATTATAAGTAATCATAAATATACTTCCTCACTTAAAAGACTGAATAAATGGGGGCACATACTTCTACTAAAGAAAGGATAATTACAATCTAAACAGTGTTTCTATCTAAGATTGATGACTTTCCTTGTGCTACAAATAAGAATATAAAATATACTTTATGGGCATATATATATATGACTGAGGAATGCCCATAAAGTATGTATACACACACACACACACACACACACACACACACATATATATACACATATATAAAGTATATATAAATGCTTTATAAATATAAATACATATAAATTATATATATACTTTATAAATATAAATACATATAAATTAAATGTATACATTTGTATATACACACATATATGTATATATGCATGTATATGCATGTATGTATATGTATATATATGTATATACATATATAGACATTAATGAATCAAAAATGTAAAGGGAAATTTTATCATATTCTTATGTCATTTCCTTTCAAAGTTCTTGTGGGGGAAATTCGCATTATTTTTGTTTATATGATTTTACTGTAATAAGTGCTTCAGATTTTTTCATATTGATGAAAAGTTGACATTTACTTTCATTTTGCAATTCCAGAAATCTCAGAATCATTGTTAGACTGTGATTGTACTGGCATTGGTAGCATTACACAATCTTCAGAGAACTTTGACATTCATTCAACAGATCTTCATTGCAACCCCAATGGAGTAGGCATTATTACACATATATCATGGGAGCAGAAACTGAAATTTATTTAGACTCTGCCTTATTAAAAGTATGTGACATAACTATTAGGTAGTGAATCTGAGGGTAGAGTCCAAGTTGTCTGATTTTTGCATTTAGTGATTGATTGACTATGCCATGCTTAGTTCTAATGGGTTTGAATTAATAGCAACTGAGTTTCTATCTGACACTAAAATACAATGATTCTTTTTATTAAAGGTCCCAATTTTAAGGACTAATTATGAATAGATGGTCTTAAAAGTAAGAAGTAAAAAATCAGGAGAGACAGGACTTTCTAACTCCTGATACATACATATATATGTATATGTATATGTATGCTTATATTTGTCAAACTGACTAATATCAAATAATCTAAAAAGAAATTAAGTGAAACAATGTGATAAAAATATTTGATTTGATTTTGTTAACAACCAGCAGTGATCATGATGATGAATAATAATATATTTATTTAATAACTTCTACATTTCAAAAATATTATGGACTATTCACAAATTAAATAGTGTCAAATGCCTATCATTCATAAAATGAATGTAATGTAACATGGTAATTATAAATAATGAATTGTATTTCCATGAAAAAGATATCTAACAACTTGAAAATCTTAAGGCTTTTTGTGAAATTACATTTTCAAGAAGGAAGGTAGTCAGATGTGTTGTATATAAACACATACACATATGGATGTATGTCTGCATATGTATAGATATATACATACATGTACTTACACACATACATGTGTATGCATGTGTTAACATGTAAACTTTTAACAATGAATAAAAATAAAAATTGATGGAGTATGCAGAAAGACACGAAACATGACCCAGATTTCAAAAGCAAATTGCAACCATAAAGCATTTAAATAAGGACCTCCATAAGCATACGTGTTTTCCCTAAAGGCAAGCATTATGACAAAGCATTATGATGGTGATAAGCACAAGTAGACACATTGAATTTAACTATACATGATCAAAGGCAAAAAGGAACACTCTGATCCCAAGAAATTTAAGATCAACACATTTTGTTCTAGGAATATGAACTGTTAATAATAAATTATGTGGGAAGGTCAGATTGAAATTGTAGGTTATATGTCCTGTTATGCATCACAATTGTGAAGTGAATTCTGAGTTTTTGTTTTTCAAAATTAAGCAGAAAATTAAACAGAAAATAATCCATGTCTACAGATACCAGGTGAGTTCAAATGTCAGTAGCATTGATGGACCTGAAATATGTTGAGCAGTGGGAGAAAATACCCCAGGGATGTGTTCCTTAAATCTTAGAAATATCTTGAACATTTCAGCAAAAGCATTCTTTGATTCTTTGAATGTTTATATTGGAAATAATAGTAATGCAATTTTTCCTATATGTTTGTGAATTGTTGAACAATTTCCCTTTAGAGACTTGCTGATCCCAAAATTTAAGGTTGGATTCTATATTCTAACTTATTTTTCAGTTACTTTATAAGTGGTTTTTAAAATTTCCAAAAATTTTATTTTACTAGTTTTACTTCATATACACTTAGAGATGAATTATGCATATTGTTCTCCTTATATGTTCCTTAATAAATTGATTTTTGTGAATTAAATTAAATAGCATTATAAAATATTTAAAGTAATTATTTAACATACACATAATTTCCTTGTTGGTAGAAACTAAAAGACTACTTCTTTCATTCATTATAGATTCATTCAAAAAGGGAGGAATTAAGCATTCCAGGTTTTTTTATCTGAATTTTCAAATAATGGTTTTACACAAACTGTGGAGCATATGTGTCATGTGCATATTTCTTCAACGAATACATTTATTCTTTTTTTCCAGTCTTCATCCTTTTTTTTTAAATCTCTCTGAACCTTTGACAGTCAATCACCCTCTTCTTCTTGATATTCTTTTCTCTATAGGTTTTCATGACACGGTTTTCTCATACTAATCCTCCTACCTATCCAACTGATCTTCTCTCTTCTTTCTTGGGAGTTCACCCTCTAACCATCACAGACACTCAGGGATTTTCCCATTGAACTCTTCTTTTCCCATTTTATATTATTTCCTTGCAGTTCCATGATTTCAATAATCATTTCTATGCAGGTGACCAATACATTTCCTTATCCAGCCCTAACCTCTATCCAAACTTCTAACCCTGCACCTGCAACTGCCTATTTGACATTTAAAATTGTATATCCCATAGACATCTTAAACTAAATATTTCCAAAACTGAGACCATAATTACCATCCTAAGGCTTTTCTACCTCCTAACTTCACTATAACTGTTGAGGGTAACATTATCATTCTATTCCATCATGCTCACAACATAGGTGTCATCCTTCACTTCTCCTTATCCCTCACCACCACCTCCTACATATTAAATGTATTGTCAATGTCTATCAATTTCAACTTTGCAACATCTCCTGAGTATGCCCCCTTCCTTATCCTGTAATTGCTACCACCCTTGTGCAGATCGTCATCACTTCATACCTGGACTATTGCAATAGCCTGCTTGTGGGTCTACCTGCCTCAAATTTCTCCACACTTCAATCCATCAAAAGAATGTCTTAAAGCACAAGTGTGACCTTATAGCTCCTTATTCCCCATTCAATAAGCTCTAGAAATTCCCTGCCACCTCCAAGAAAAAAATGTATAAAATCTTCTGTTTGCATTTTTAAAGCTTTTCATAACTAATCTTCTTAAATCTTATTGCCCTCCATAAATATTTCTCTGCACTGAAATTAGCCTCTTACTGCTCCTCTAGTACACTGCATCTCTTGACTCAGGGCATTTACATTAGATTTCTCCATGTCTGAGGAATTATTTCCATCCTCATGTCCATTTCCTAGCTTACCTAGATTCTTTCAAGTCCTACTTTCTACAGAATATCTTGTCTAGTCCTTCTCAATCTTAGTGCTATCCATCTAAAACTACTTCAAATTTATGCTGTACATATCTGACTCTAAATGGTTGTTTGCAAATTGTCACCCGCATGAGACTGAGCTCCTTGAAAATGGAACTATTTTCCTTCCTTTCTCTCCCCGGTGCTTAGAACACTCTTGGCAAAGAATAAGGACTTAATAAATGCTAGTTGGTTTGATTTAATTTCAAATCTATAAATATTACAAAACAAATCTAAACATTCACTTCTTTATTACACTGAATGCTGACCTGAATGTCTTAACATAACAAAGATAAAAACAAAACAAAACTTTGATGTCCAACACATTACTATGACAATGAGAATTAAAGAAAATAATTTGACATTTTCTGAGCTCAATTAACAATAAATAAATTGAAATTTAATACTTTAAGGATAAATAAATTCATCAGTTCTTAACTCTGTCAATGTAAAGTGCCTCCCTACATTAAAGAATAAGATCTTTAGCTCTTCTCTTGAGCTGACCTAGGTAATCATTTAAAATAGATACTTTCTTGATTCAGAGAACTCCACAAAATCATGCAAGTCAAGGGGTTCAAATCTCTGGGTTCACTTCATGAACACCCGTAAAATAGTCAAAGCTATCCCAGGCACATCCAAAAAGCTATCAAGTATTTGAAAGATGTCACATTGAAGAAACAATGTATTCCCTTCCAATGATATGATGGTGGAGTTGGCAGGTGTGCCCAGGCTTAGCAGTGGGGTTGGACACAGGGTCATTGGCTCAAAAAGAGTGCTGAACTATTGCTGCATGTACTTAAAAATGCCAAGAGTAATGCAGAAATGGAGGGTTTGGATGTGGATTCTCTTGTCATTGAGCATATCCTAGTTAACAAGGCTCCCAAAATGTGATGGCGTACTTACAGGGCTTATGGTTTAATGAACCCATACATGAGCTCTCCTTGCCATATTGAGATGATATTTACTTAAAAGGAACAAATTGTTCCTAAACCATAAGAGGAGGTTGCTCAAAAGAAAAATATATCCCAGAAAAAAATTGAAGAAACAAAAGCTTATGTCACCGGAGTAAATATGACATTAGAGTGCAAATAAAAGTGGAGTTAAAAAAAAAGAATAAGGTCTTTGTCAGATATTTTGTAAACAATTCATAATCCATTGAGTATGAAGATGAAGAATAACCTTCAAATTTAAACTAATCCTAAGGGATAAAATATATGTGCATTACACAGTTATATACATGCATATATCCACATCATATACATACATACATACATACATACAGGCGCGTGCGTGCGCACACACACACACACACACACACATATATATGTATGTATATATATGTGTATATATATATATATATATATATATATAGTTTGTATGTATGTGTGTATACATACTAAGCCCATTGCCAGAGAAGTACTTGAAATATTTCCATTTTGGTAGAACTTTCCAGAACTTGCCTTCTAACAATACAGCCTTCAAAACTTGAGGGGTTGACATGATGAAACATGATTATATAAATGACATACACTTGTATGACACGGCACAGTTACAAAAACAATTTTCATAAATGATTTAATTTTATCCTCACTACTATTACTATTATTATTTTTTTCCTTTTTATACATATGGTATCTACAATTCAGAGAAGTTATTCATGTTAAAAAGAAGAAGAAGAATACATGGATAATGAAATATGGAATCAGGGTTTGAACTCAAATCTCCTAACTCTGAATCCAGTTCCCTTTACATTATAGTTGTCTTTCAGTAATCCCACATACCTAGATTCTAAGTAGCACATGGCAGAAGTCTTTTATGTTTAATAAGATTCACTAGATGTTTTAAGAAACTCATGTTCAAATTCTATATTTGCAAAACCATTGGTAGTTCTTAATTGCTTCTGTTCAAACAAGTAACAGGAAGAAAAATTTAAATTATAGAAAGATCAAGAAATGTGCCAACTACACTCACTGATTTAATGTGACTGAATTCTCCATTTTCAGCAAAAAGTAGTTTGGTCATTTCAAATTCCTATGGTTATTTTCCACTTTCAAAACCTAGTACTAGCTCAGATTCTTAAAATCTAGTCACTACACAGATTCTTACAATCTAGCCAATAGCTCACTAATGTTCAGACTACCTAAGAGTCTGCCCAATATGATGGATGTTCTAATAAACCTTGTCTTTGACTGAAAGAAGGGGTAAAATTCTTTTGGGCAGGACCTGCATGTTGTGATTGAGGAGAAGAAGAAGAGGAGGAGGAAGAAGAAGAAGAAGAAGAAGAAGAAGAAGAAGAAGAAGAAGAAGA
>NW_020954569.1:9452617-9522969 GCF_900497805.2 Vombatus ursinus
GAAGAAGAAGAAGAAGAAGAAGAAGAAGAAGAAGAAGAAGAAGAAGAAGAGGGAGAAAGGGAGAAGAAGGAGAAGAAGAGGGAGAAAGGGAGAAGAAGGAGAAGGAGAAGAAGGAGAAGAAGGAGGAGGAGGAGGAAGAGGAAGATGAAGAGGAGGAGGAGGAGGAAAAGGAGGAGGAGGAGGGGAAACGCTTCTACAGGAAGATTTCTCCAACCCCTACTAATTCTAGTGCCTTCTTCTCTTAATTATTTCCTATTTATGCATAGCTTGTTTTGCATATATTTGTTTGTATTCTTTCTCCTTTATTAGATTGTAAGTTCCTTGAAGACAGGGACTATTTTTTTTTTTGCCTATTTTTGTTTCCCCAGTACTTAGCACAATGCCTAACAGTAGGTATTTAATAAATATTGATTGGTTGAGTGTTTACTAATGCTACTATTACTATTACTACTACTGATTTTACTACTATTACTACAACTCATACTACTTCTAACTGATGCAGCAGCTGTTGATACTACTTCTACAGCTACTATTGATGAGAGTGCTAATGTTACTGCTATTATTAAGAAGCCCTTCTACATCCAGAGAAATCTGGAGTCTGAATGCAGATGAAAGCATACTATTTGCTTTCCTTTTCCATTGTTGTTTTGATTTGTTGGTTCATTCTGCTGGTTCCTCCCATTAGTTCTAATTGTTCTTTACATCATGATTAATGGGAAAATATGTTTAACAAGAATGTATATGTACAGCCTATATCAGATTGTGTGTCGTTGTGGGGGGAAGAAAATTTAAAACTCAAAATCTTATGAAAGTGAATGTTGAAAGCTAAAAATAAATAAATTTAAAAAAAAAGAAGTCTTGGTCTAGAAATCTTGCTGTTCTGCCCTCTTAAATAGCTAATCATTTTCAAAATCTACTTTTCTCTTTTTAAGCTTTCTTTTTTTCTTCTTTTCACAGCAACATTGAGAACAACACCTCACAGTATTAATGTTTTAACAGGCATTCAGTCTGGAAACATTGGTAAAATCTTTGATTCTTCCCTTTTCCTTGATGTACACTTCCAATGATTTTTAAGACTTGCAGGTTATTCTTGCTGATTATTTCCACACAATGTCTCTCACCTCTTTCCCTGCTTTCCATATCAATTGCCAACATTCTAGCTCCAGCGTATATTATTTCTTTGTGGACCATCATAACAGCTCTTCACTGGTTTAAGCCATGGTGAATGCTAGAATGCATGTATATCCTAGGCATGAGGTTTTTCTTCCTCATTCTAGGATGCAGTTTTACCTTCTATCAATTCCATGCTAAAAAGGAAATAAAAATCATGATAGTGGAGCAAACAATATTCTTTGCATATTTGTATGCTTCAAGAGAGAAAGCAATTGTCATTTTTTCTTTTAGTTTAATATTTCATTTTTTCCAATTACATGTAAAAACAATTTGAACAATCTTTTTTTGCTTCAGATTTTGACTTCTAATTTCTCACCATCCCCTCATTGAGAAGGCAAGCAATTTGACATAAGTTTTGCATGTATAGTAGTGTAAAACACATTTCCATGTAAATCATGCTGTGAAAGAAAACAGACAAAAATTCCAAGGAAAAATAAAGTAAAGAAAAAAGTATCTTTGATCTGTATTCTGGCTCCATCAGCTCTTTCTCTGGAGATCAGAAAGCACCTTTAATCGTAAGTTTTTCAGAATTGTCTTGTATCATTGTGTTGCTGAGAATAGCTAAGTTATTTCCAGTAGATCATTATACAATATTTCTGTTACTGTGTACAATCTCCTGGTTCCACTCATTTCATTTTGCATCAGTTCATGTAAGTCTTTCCAAGTTTTTCTGAGAACATCCTACTTGTCATATCCTATAATACAATAGTATTTCATCACAATCTTATACAACAATTTGTTCAGTCATTCCACAATTGATGGACATCCCTCAATTTCCAATCTTTGCTACTACTGAAAAGGTGCTATAAATATTTCCTTTGTGTGTGTGTTTCTTTTATCTCTTTGGGATACAGAAGTAGTACTGGTATTCCTTGGTCAAAAGATACACGTGGTTTTATAGCCCTTTGGGCATAATTTCATATTGCTCTCTGAAATGGTTGAATCAATATACAACTTTATGAACAATGAATTAGTGTCTCAATTTTTCACATTCCTTCCAACATATGTAATTTTCCTTTTCTGTCATGTTTCCCAAACTGATATGTGTGAAGTGATATCTCAGAAGTGTTTTGAATTACATTTCCCTAATCAGTGGTGATTTAGAACAATTTTTTTCTATGATTATATATAACTTTAATTATTTTGTCTGAAAACTGCCTGTTCATATCCTTTAACCATTTCTCAATTGAGGAGTGGCTCTTATTTCTATAAATTTGATTGGGTTTTCTCTATATTTGAGAAGTTAAGACTTTATCAGAGAAAATTGTTGTTAAATTGTTTTTCACAGTAATGATTACTGTGTATTTCCTGCCATCTGATTTCCCATTATTTGTCCTTCTCTCTCTCTCCTTTTACCCTGTCCATTCTCAAAAGTGTTTTGCTTCTGACTTTTTCCTCCCCCAATCTGCTCTCCCTTCTATCACCTCCTCACTTCTCTTATCCCTTTCCCCTCTTGCTTCACTGTATGATAAGATAGGTTTTTACAGCTGAGTATGTACGTTATTCCCTCTTTGAGCCAGTTCTGAAGAGAGTAAGGTTCACTGAGCTAATAATAAGTGAGATTTGAGAAATTAAAAGTATAATTTTGCCATGTAGGAATATAAAGAATTTAACCTCACTGAATCTTTTATGATTTCTCTTTAATGTTTACCTTTTTATGCTTCTCTGGAGTCTTGATGTTGAAAGTCAAATTTTCTACTCAGGCCAGGTCTTTTCACCAGTAAAGTTTGAAAGTCTTCTACTTCATTGAATATCTATTTTTACTCTGAAAGATTATACTCAGTTTTACTGGGTAGTTGATTCTTGGTTATAACTCTTGCTCTTTTGCCCTACAGAATATTATATCCTAAACCTACCAATCCTTTAATTTTGAAACTGCTAAATCTTGTGTTATCCTGAATATGACTCCATGATATTTAAATCACTTGTTTTTGGTTGCTTACAATATTTTCTCCATTACCTGGGATCTCTGGAATTTTGTTACAATATTCCTGGGACTCTTAAATTTTGGGATCTTGTTGGGGACATAATCCATTGATTCTTTCAATTCCAAATTTACCTTCTGGTTATAGAATATCAGAACAGCTATATTCATTAGGCAAACTGGTCTATAATTTCTTTTCTCTGTTTTGACTCTTCCTGGTTTAGGCATCAGCATCAGATTTGTATCATAAAAAAGAATTTGGTAAGATCCCTTCTTCACCTATTTTCCCAAAGAGTCTACATACTGTTGGAATTACATGTTCTTTAAATGTTTGATAGAATTCACTTGTAAAACCATCTGGCCCTGGAGATTTTTTCTTAGGGAGTTCATCAATGGTTTGTTCAATTTCTTTTTCTGAGATGGGGTTATATAAGTATTTTACTTCCTCTTCTGTTAATCTGGGCAATTTACATTTTTGTAAATATTCATCTATTTCACTAAGGTTGTCAAATTTATTGGTACACAGTTGGGCAAAATAGTTTCTAATTATTGTATTAATTTCCTCTTCTTTGGTGGTGGAGACAAAATTTTCATTTTTGATACTGATAATTAGGTTTTCTTTGTTCTTTTTTAATTAAATTAAACAAAAATTTATTCATTTTCTTGTTTTTTTTTCATAAAATCTACTTAGTTTTATTTATTAGTTCAATAGTTTTCTTAATTTCAATTTTATTAATCTCTTTTTTGGTTTTCAATATTTCCAAATTGCTCTTTAATTGAAGATTTTTAATTTGTTCTTTTTCTAGTTTTTTTTTAGTTGTATGCCCAATTCATTGATCTCCTCTTTCTCTATTTTATTCATGTAAGCATTTAGGGATAAAAACTTCCCCTAAGAACTGCTTTTGCTGCATCCCATAAGTTATGATATTTGTCTCATTATTGTCATTCTCTTGAATGAAGTTATTAATTGTTTCTATGATTTGTTGTTTGACCCGTTCATTCTTTAGGATTAGATTACTTAGTATCCAATTAATTTTTAGACTATCTTTCCATGGCCCTTTACTACGTATAATTTTTGTTGCATCATGATCTGAAAAGGATGCATTTAATATTTCTGCATTTTTGCATTGGATTGTGAGATTTTTATGCCCTAGTACATGGTTAAATTTTGTATTGGTGCCATGTACCACCAAGAAAAAAGTATATTACTTTCTGTCCTTATTCAATTTTCTCCAGAGGTATACCATATAGAACTTTAAAAAAAAATTTTATCCATCTCATTAACTTCTTTCTTGTTTATTTTGTGGTTAGATTTATGTAGTTTAGAGAGGGGGAGGTGAGGTCCTCCACTAGTATAATTTTCAAAAATTTTGAATAAAATATTAGCAAAAAGATTACAGCAACTTATCACAAGAATAATACATTATGATCAGGTAGGACTTATACCAGGAATGCAGGACTGGTTCAATATAGGAAAACTATCAGCATAATTGATCTTATCAACAACAAAACTAACAGAAACCACATGATCATCTCAATAGATGCAGAAAAACCCTTTACAAAATACAACACCCATTCCTATTAAAAGCACTAGAGAGCATAGGAATAAATGGAGTATTTGTTAAAATGATAAGTAGCATCTACCTAAAACCTTCAGCAAGCATCACATGTAATGCAGACAAGATAGAAGCATTTCCAATAAGATCAAGGATGAAACAAGGATGTCCATTATCACCACTGTTGTTCAATAGTGTACTGGAAATTTTAGCTTTAGCAATAAGAGAAGAAGAAATTGAAGGTATTAGAGTAGGCAAAGAAGAAACACAGCTATTACTCTTTGCAGATGACATGGTGATATACTTAGAAAATCCTAAAGAATCCAGTAAAAAAAAAACTACTTGAAATAACAAACAACTTTAGCAAAGTTGCAGGCTATAAAATAAACTCACATCAATAGTCGGCATTTCTATATATTACCAACAAAGTCCAATAGCAATAAATAGAAAGAGAAATTCCACTTAAAGTTACTGTAAACATTATAAAAGAACATATTTAGGGGTATCTACTGAAACAAATCCAGGGATTATATGAACACAATTACAAAACACTTTTCACACAAATAAATTCAGATCTAAATAACTGGAAAAAACATGAATTGCTCATGGGTAGGATGAGCTAATATAATAAAAATGACAATTCTACCTAAGCTAATTTATTCAATGCCAAAACAATCCAACTGCCAAAAATTATTTTATAGAGCTAGAAAACAGAACAAAGAAGATTCATCTGAACTAACAAAGGTTCCAGAATATCAAAGGAACTAATGAAAAGAAATGCAGAGGAAGGTGGCCTAGCTGTTCCAGATCTTAAATTGTATTATAAAGCAGAAATCATCAAAACTTTTTGGTACTGGCTAAGAAATAGAGTGGTGGATTAGTGGAATAGGTTAGGTATGCAAGACACAAAAGTCAATGACTATATTAACCTACTACTTGATAAATCTAAAGACTCTGCCTTCTGGGATAAGAACTCACTATTTGACAAAAACTGCTGGGAAAACTGGAAAAGAGTATGGCATAAAATGAGCATAGACCAAAATCTCACACTACATACTAAAATAAAGTCAAAGTGCATACATGATTTAGATATAAAGGCTGACACAATAAGCAAACTGGGAGAGCAAGAAATGGTTTACCTGTCAGATTTATGAAGAACAGAAGAATTTATGACCAAACAGGAGATAGAGAACATTATGAAATGCAAAATGGATAATGTTGATTACATTAAACTGAAAAGTTTCTGCACAGACAAAGCCAATACAACCAAGATTAGGAGGGAGGCAGAAAACTGGGAAAGAACTTTTACAACTCTCTCATGAAGGCCTCATTTCTAAAATATACAGAGAACTAAGTCAAATTTATAAGAATACAAGTCATTCCCCAATTGATAAATGGTCAAAGAATATGAACAGGCAGTTATCAGATGAAGAAATTAAAGCCATCTATCATCATAGGAAACAATGCTCTAAATCACTATTAATTAGAGAAATGCAAATCAAAAAAACTCTGAGGTATGACATCACACCTATAAGATTGATGAAAATGAGAAAAAAAAGGAAAATGATAAATGTTGGAGAAGATGTGTGGAAATTGGAACACTAATGCATTGTTGTGGAGTTGTGAAATAATCCAACCATTTCAGAGAGCAATTGGAACTATACCCAAAGGGCTAACAAATTGTGCATACATTTTGACCTAGCATTAGCACTTCTAGGGCTGTATCCCGAAGAGATCATACAAATAGGAAAAGGATCTACATGTACAAAAATATTTGTAGTAGCTCTTTTTTGTGGTGGAAAAGAATTGGAAATTGAGGAGATGTCCAACAATTGAGGAAAGGCTGAACAAGTTGTGTTATATGAATGTAATGGACTTTTATTGTGCAATAAGAAATGACTACCAAGCAGGTGGACTTCAGAAAAAACATGGAAAGACTTGTATGAATTGATGCTGAGTGAAGTGAGCAGAACTAGGAGAACATTGTATGATGATTAACTTTGATATACTTAGCAATGCTATAATCTAAGACATCTGCAAAGATCTCATGATAGAAAATGCTGTACACATCCAAAGAAAGAAATATGGAGTTTAAATGCAGATTGAAGCATACTATTTGCCCTTTTTTTCCTTCTGTTTTGTTTTGTTTCCTCCTGCTAGTGGTTCCTCCTATTGGTTCTAATTCTTCCTTACAACATCACTAATGTGAAAATACGTTTAAGAGGAATGTATATGTATAGCTTATATCAGATTGTGTGTTATCTTGGGGAGGCAGGTGGAGAAAAATTTAAAACTCCAAAGCTTACAGAAGTGGTTGTTGATAACTCAAAATAAATTAATAAAAAAATAAATTAAAATAAAAAAAATCAAAGCAGTTTCCCTTGATGAAATCTAGGCCTAGATTTTTTTTTTATCATGATTTTCTGGTAGGCCAACAATTCTTAAATTATCTCTCCTGGATCTGTTTTCTAGGTCAGTTGATTTTCCAATTGGATGTTTCTCATTTTCTCCTATTTTTTTCATTCTTTTGGTTTTCTATTATTGTTTTTTGATGTCTTCTACAGCAATTAGCTTCCACTTGTGCATTTCTAATTTTTAAGGAATTATTATTATTTTTTAATTTCTCCTTTACTTTATTGTTAAATTTATTTATTTTTAATTTTTAACATTCGCATCCATAAGATTTTGAGTTCCAAATTTTCTCCGGATCTCTTCCCTCCCCCAAACCCAAGACAGCAAGCATTCTGAATACACTGCCCCCTAATCTGCCTTCTCTCCTATCTCCCCTCCCTTCTCTTATCCCCTTTATCTTTTATTTTCCTGTAGGGTGGGATAGATTTCTATACCCCATTCCCTCTATCTTAATTCCCAGTTGCATGTGAAAACAGTTTTTTAACATTTGTTTTTAAAACTTTCAGTTCCAAATTTTCTCCCTTCCTCCCTCCCCACCCACCCTTATTGAGAAGGCAAGCAACTTGATACAGGTTATACTTATGTAGTCATGCAAAACACTTCCATAGTTGTCATACTGTGGAAAACTAACTATATTTCCCTTTATCCTATCCTGCTCCCTGTTTATTCTATTCTCTCTTTTGATCCTGTCTCTCCTCAGAAGAGTTTGCTTCTGATTACCACCTCCCCCAATATGCCCTCCCCTCTATCATCCCCCTGTTCTCTTATCCTCTTCTATGCTATTTTCCTGTAGGGTAAAATTTGTGTATGGTATTCCCTCCTTAAGCCAAATCCAAATCTCTTGAGTGCTGTATTTGAAAGTCAAATTTTCTATTCAGCTCTGGTCTTTTCATCAAGAATGCTTGGAAGTCTCTATTTCACTGAATATCCATTTTTCCCCTGAGTTTTTCTGGGTAGGTGATTCCTGGCTCTAATCCTATCTCCTTTGAACTCCAGGATATCATATTCCGAGCCCTGAGGTCCCACATTGTAGAAGCTGCTAAATCTTGTGTTATCCTGATTGTGTTTTCACAACACTTGAATTTTTTGTTTCTGGATGCTTGCAATATTTTCTCCTTGACATGGGAACTCTGGAATTTGGCTACAATATTCCTAGGAGTTTTCCTTTGGGGATCTTTTTCAGGAGGTGATCAGTGGATTCTTTCCATTTCTGTTTTACCCTCTGGTTTCCATTTCTGGTTTTACCCTCTAGAATATCAGGGCAATTTTTCTTAATAATTTCTTGAAAGATGATGTCTAGGCTCTTTTTTTGATCATGGCTTTCAGATAGTCCAATAATTTTTAATTCTCTCTCCTGGATTGATTTTCCTCATTGGGTGTTTTTCCAAAGAGATATTTCACATTATCTTCTATTTTTTTTTCATTCTTTTAGTTTTGTTTTACATCTTGATTTCTCGTAATGTCACTAGCTTCCAATTGCTCCATTCTAATTTTTTTTCACCCAAAGATGAGGTTTCTGAGGGGCAGAGCCAAGATGGTGGAGTAAAAGCAGCGACTTGGTTGAGCTTTTCCCCAAACCCCTCCAAATACCTGTAAAAATGGCTCTAAACAAATTCTAAAGCAGCAGAACCCACAAAAAGACAGAGTGAAGCAAATTTACTGTCCAAGAAAGGCTGGATGGTTGATCTGAAAGGTATATCACACCGGGTTAGAAGAGGACCACAGGTCAGCACAGGTGCTCAGGCAAGTGAACCTGGAGCAGCCCTCAGAGGACTGAATTGTAGGCAGCTGTGGCAGTTTCCAGACTTCTCAACTCATGAATGACAAAGACAGATTAAAAGGTCAATGGGAAAAGTCTGTGTCTGTGGTGAGAGAGAGAAGCGAGGTCCCAGCCCCAATCCCTGAGCTCAGCCTTGGGATAGTGGCTGCTTCCAGAGCTTCTGGCCCACAGACTGATGGGGAATGGAGTGGTTGATCAGAAGGGGATTGCAGGTATCTCTCTGCTGGTGCAGGATTCTCTTGCTTTGCTCATGCTTGGGTCTGGGTCACAGTTCCAGGTGGCTGTCCTGTGGCAAGGAGGAGCACTGGCTTAGTGGAACTTGTAGTGGCAGTGGAGAAGAAATACTCCTCACAGCTCCAAGACAGAAAAGAGTGCCTGTGCTCATCCATAGACAAGAGCACAGGCCAGGAAAGGAGTAAACACCTCACCTGTGATCATAGCACCTTGGAAGAACTGAAAATTTACAGGTCCATAGAAGTGACTCTGAAAACAGCTGCACAAAACCCTTGAAGCTTAGGACAGTGCATTCTCCACACTTGAAGCAGACCCCTACCTTAACAAAGAGTTTATAACTCAAGTAATTGCCTGAGACCAGGAGCAAGCAGCACAAAAAGTGTCAGACAATAGAATCTTTCTTTGGTGACAAAGAAGATCAAAACATGAAACCAGAAAGAGAAAACAAAGTCCAAGTTGCTACATCTAAAGCCTCCAAGAAAAATATGAATTGGTCCCAGGTCATGGAAGAGCTCAAAATGGATTTTGAGAAGCAAGTAAGAGAAGTAGAGGAAAAACTGAGAGTGATGCAAGAATATCATGAAAAACAAGTCAACAGCTTGCTAAAGGAGACCCCAAAAAACACTGAAGAAAATAACACCTTAAAAAATAGCCTAAAACAAATGGCAAAAGAGGTCCAAAATCCAATGAGGAGAAGAATGCCCTAAAAAGCAAAATTGGTCAAACGGAAAAGGAAGTCCAAAAGCTTACTGAAGAAAATACTTCTTTAAAAATTAGAATGGGGCTTTTGGAAGCTAGTGACTTTATGAGAATTCCAGACACTGTAAAACAAATCCAAAACAATGAGAAAACAGAAAACAATGTGAAATATCTTATTAGAAAGACAACTGACCTGGAAAATGGATCCATGAGAGATAATTTTAAAATTATTGGACTATCTGAAAGCCATGATCAAAAAAAGAGCCTAGACATTGTCTTTCAAGAAATTATCAAGGAACACTGTCCTGATATTTTGGAACCAGAGGGCAAAATAGAAATGGAAAGAATCCAGTGATCTCCTCCTGAAAGAGATCCCCAAAGGAAAACTCCTAGGAATATGGTAGCCAAATTCCAGAGTTCCCATGTCAAGGAGAAAATATTACAAGCAGCCAGATAGAAACAATTTAAGTATTGTGGAAACACAATCAGCATAACACAAGATTTAGCAGCTTCTACGTTAAAGGACCTGAGGGCATGGAAAATAATATTCTGGAGTTCAAAGGAGATAGGATTACAATCAAGAATCACCTACTCAGCAAAATTTAGTATAATCCTTCAGGGGAAAAATGGTCATTCAGTGAAATAGAGGACTTTCTAGCATTCTTGATGAAAAGGCCAGAGCTGAATAGAAAATTTGACTTTCAAATACATGACTCAAATGAAACCTGAAGAGATAAAGTGGAAAGAGAAATCATAAGAGACTTATTAAGGCTTAACTATTTATGTTCCTGCATGGAAAAATGATATTTTTAACTCATGAAACCTTTGTCAGTATTAGGGTAGTTGTAGGGTAAAAATTATATGTATGTATGTAGATAGATAGATAGATAGATAGATAGATAGATAGATAGATAGATAGAGGGCATAAGGTGAGTTGAAGATGAAGGGATGATACTTGGAGAATAAAATTAAGAGGTGAGAGGCAATTATATTAGAAGAATGAGAAAGGGAGAGGTAGAATGGATTAAATTATGTCACATAAAACAAACAAGAAAAGGTTTTTACAGTGGAGAGGCAACAGGGGAATGTGAGAGGGTATGAGTGAATCTTATTTTCATTAGATTTGGCTTAAGGAGGGAATAACATACACATTCAATTGGGCATGGAAATCTATCTTACCCTACAGGAAAATAGGGGGAAGGGGACAAGAGAGCAGGAGGATGATAGAGGGGAGGGCAGATTGGGGAAGGGGGTAATCAGAAGCAAATATTGCTGAGGAGGGACAGAGTCAGAAGAGAGAATAGAATAAATGGGGGAGGGGTTATGATGAAGGGAAATATACTTAGCTGTTCACAACATGACTACTATGGAAGTATTTTGCATGACTACACATGTATAACCTGTATTGAGTTGCTTGTCTTTTCAATGAGAATGGGTGTGGAGGGAGAAATAGAGAAAATTTGGAACCCAAAGTTTTAAAAACACATTTAAAAAATTGTTTTCACATGCAACTGGGAAATAAGAAATACAGGAAATAGGGTATAGATATCTATCCTGCACTACAAGAAAATAGAAGGGGAAGGGGAATAAGAGAAGAGGGGATAAGATAGAAGGGAGGGCAGATTATGGGCAGGAGTATACAGAATGCCTGCCATCTTGTGGTGGGGGTAGTGATGAGATGGGGAGAAAATTTAGAACTTAAAATCTAGTGGAAGTGAATATTGAAAACGAAAAATAAAATAAAAAAAGAGACCAAAAAATATCTATCTAGTTGTACTAAAAAATAAAAAAAAAAAACTAAAACTAAAACAAAGACAAGGTTTATCAAAGATCCACCTTATTAGCCAGACTCTTAAAGAATCTGGGAGTTTGTGAGGTATTCTGAGCAGTAGCTAGATTATAAGAATCAGAGCATCTTAATGGAGACAAGACGGACCTTATATACAAAAAGACTATGGGAGGGATCTAGGAGTGGCCAAGTAGTCTATAAGGTAATGGAACTCCAGTGATGTCTGAGGGAGAAGCTCCATTTTAATTTTTAAGGAAGTATTTTCTTCTGTGAGCTTTTGGACTTCCTTTTCCATTTGGTCAATTTTGCTGTTTAGGGCATTCTCCTCCTCACTGGCTTTTTGGAACTCTTTTGCCATTTGGGTTAGGTTATTTTTAAGATGTTATTTTCTTTAGTATTTTGGGGGGGGTCTCTTTTAGCAAGCTGTTGACTTGTTTTTCATGATTTTCTTGTATCACTGTCATTTCTCTTCCCAGTTTTTCCTCTACTTCTCAAAATCCTTTATGAGCTCTTCCATGGCCTGGGACTGATTCATATTTTTCTTGGAAGCTTTGGATGTAGGAACTTTGACTTTGTTGTCTTCTCCTGGTTGTATGTTTTGATCTTCTTTGTCACCAAAGAAAGATTCTATGGTCTGACTTTGTTTTTGCACTGTTTGCTCATGATCCTAGCCAATTACTTGAGTTTTAAACTCTTTGTTAAGGTAGGTGTCTGCTTCTAGTGCAGAGAATGTACTGTCCCATGCTTTGCTGGGTTTGTACAGCTGTTTTCAAGGTCCTTCTGAGGATGTGTAAGTTTTCAGTTTTTCTAAGGTGGTATGATGAACAATGAAGTGTTTACTCCTTTCCTGGCCTGATTTCTGGTTTATGAGTGACCACAAGCAGTCTTTTATGCCTTGGAACTGTGAGGAGAATTCTCTTTCCACCAGCACTTCAAGCTCTACCATGCCAGAGTTCCTTATTCCTCTTCACCTCAGAATCCTCACACACAGCTGTGACCCAGATCCAAGCAGCAGCAAAGCCAGAGAAACCTGTTTCAGCACCATCAAAGAGATCTCTGCAATCCTCCTCTGATCAGCCACTGGATTTCCTTTTAGCCTGTGGGCCAGAAGGTCTGGAAGCAACTGCCACCCTGGGCCTGCTCCAGGACTATGGCTGGGACCAAGCTTCTCTCTCACTGCAGTCACAGACTTTTTCTACTGACCTTCTAAGTTGTCTTTGGCATTTGTGGGTTGAGAAGTCTGGAAACTGCCACAGATGTCCATGATTCAGTCACCTGAGGCCTGCTCCAGGTTTGCTGGTGCCTGTTCTTTGAGTGTGTGCCCACACTGTACTATGTTTCTCTCTCAGCCAGGTGTGATAGACCTTTCTAATCAACCATTTAAGTTGTCTTGGGCTGGAAATTTATTTCACTCTGTCTTTTTGTGGGTTCTGCTGCTCTAGAATTTGTTTAGAGCCATTATTACAGGCATTTTTAGGGGTTTGGGGGAGAGCTCAAGCAAGCCACTGCTTTTACTCTGCTATCTTGACTCTGCCCTGAAATATTTTCTTCAGCGAGCTTTTGTATTGTCTTTTCCATTTAGTCAAGTATATTTTTTTAAAGAGTTCTTTTCTCCAGAGGATTTTTGCATATCTTTTTTCATTTGTCCAATTTTGTTTTTCGGTGCATTCCTCGGTTTATTAGATTTCTGTGCTTCTTTTTTTCCATTTGGCTTATTTTTTCTTCTTTTCTTCAGTATTTTTTTGTGCCTCCTTTACCAAGCTGTTAACTCTTTTTTTTTTTTCAGGATTTTATTGCATCACTCTAATTTCTCTTCCCAATTTTTCCTGTACCTCTTACTTGATTTTTAAAATCCTTTTGATCTCTTTCAGGGCCTAAGATCAATTCATATTTTTCTTTAAGTCTTCAGATGTAGAACTTTAGACTTGGTTGTGTTCTTCTGAGTTTGTGTTTATATCTTCCCATTATCATACTCACTTTTTATAGTTAGGATATTTTTTCTGTTCTTTGCTCATTTTCCAGCCTATTTCTTGACTTTTAACTACATACTAAAGTGGAGCTCTGCTTTTGCAGTGTAGAGAGCACCAAACCAAGGTTCAGATTTTTGTGCAGCTGCTTTTAGAGGTAACTCTGGGGATCTGTAAGTTTTCACTTCTTCCAAGGTAGTATGATTTAAGGAGAGTTGCATTTACTACTTTCTTGCATGGTGCACTGCTCTGTGATTGACCAGAAGTACTCTTTTCCACCATGGACCTGGCTTTCTGTGGCCAGGTTTGTGCTGACAGGGCCTTCAGTGGACTGTGCTCCACTTTCCCTCCTGTAACAGATCTTTTACTGCTGACAAATTGTTTTACCCCATAATTTTGTGGATTCTGCTGCTCTATAATTTGTTTTTAGACATTATTTAAAGGTATTTGATGGGTTTAAGGGAGAGCTCAAATGAGTCCCTGCCATTTCTCAGCCATTTTGACTCCACCTCCAGTTAGTAATTTTCAAATAGGGCAATGCAAAAGCCTATGAACAAAAGGGATAAGTAACTAGTTTAAAGAGATCAGAAGAATTGTAAAAGATAGAATTAGCTTTTATAGGAAAGGAGAACTATTTCTCTGAGAACTATGAGATGATAAGAGGATAAATATAGGGATACTTCTATACCTAAAAGAAATGAGAGAGTTCACACCTGATGGCCACCATGTAATGGCAAATACTTGTATTTCATTCAAGATATAGCTGAAGTTTTACAAGAATAAATCTTTCTGTGAAGAATTTGTAATAGTGCTGTAAATGAAGGTGTGGCTCAGAAAACTGAGCTAGTTAAGAAAAAAAGGTCTTTTTAAAAGTATTATTATTTTTATTATTTTAAGTTCCTCTAACAAATTTTTACTTTTTGAATTAAAATGGTAGATCAGGTATTCTCATTTGAACAGTATTACCAATATATATTTTGATTTTAAAGCAGACATATTTATAACGTGATGTTATTTGATAACAGAGCAATTTACCTTAACATCTCAAAAGTTGTTGAATATTTAAGGCATAAATTCTCCAAATCATGTAGGAGATATTTTGTACTATGTTTGCTTAATTAACAAAGATTTTACAAAGTCATTTCCTTCTGCAAGAAACTTAGAATTACTAAACTTTTACAGAGAAAGTGAAATAACTACATAGCAAATGGTACATGTTGAAGAAAAAAATATATTTGCTTAACTGGCTCATACAAATCAGTAAATATATATGTGCATTAATATAATTTATATATCCTGACTTTTAAAATTCAGTTCAGTATTTTTATTTAAAATATTTTAATAAATTAATATACTAGTGTCTCTGTATGAACTAGTTACCATTATTTCTTTTAAGTAATAAAGTAACACTTAATTAAAGCTGTCTTCTACACCAAGATGTAATTAACCAAATAGTTAGCTGAATATACAGCTGTTCTCCAACCTAGCAGCTGCAGCATTTCAAGCAGTATGCTTGATACATTTAAAGCAGTATGAAAAGTTTGCTGGATTTGTTCTGAGACTATTTTACTTAATTAATCCTGTCTTAGTAGACACTTAATAAATGCTTGTTCTCTCCTTCCGACTCCCTATCTTGATTTTCCTCTAACATGTTTAATTATATTTTAGTCTCTTTTGAAGTTTCATCATCTAAATCATAAATTCCTTTGTGTCCAAACATTATAATTTATCATATATATGATATATATCATCTCTATCCAAAAGATTCTTAAATCTATGTATTCAGCCCTAGTCGCTCTCTGAGCTTCATTATATATTAGCTTTTTGAACTTCATGTGCTAAATTCACAGTACATTTACAATTAAATTCACAACATTTCCCCCTAAGTATTCTCCTTTTCTGAACTTCTGTTCCTCTTGTGGGCACCTCAATCCATCCAGTCAACCAGGTTTATCTTTTCAATATCATACTCAGCTTTTTACTCCTATCCTAATAATCATCTACAATATATTTTCATAGATGTCTTTTATTCACTCATTCACCATTCCAGTTCTGGCCCTTATCATATGCCTTCTTAAAATAGACTTCTAATTGGTTCCTGTGCCTCAAGTATTTCTCAAATCAAACTGTACACAGTTGCCATCACTCAGCTATAATTCATCTTGCAAATAGTTGCCAAATTGCTTTTATTAAAACCCAGGTCTAACTATGTTATCCTTTTCCTCAATAAATGCTCTTGGTTCTTTATTGCCTTTAGAATTAAACATAAATTTCTCAGTTTTGTATTTAAAGCTCTTCATTTCTGTGCCTCAACAGATCTTTATAGGCACCTTACACATTGCAGCCTTCAATGTCTTCTACATTTTGGTCATATTTGTCTTTTTGTTATTCCTCTCTCATCTTTATGACATTGCACTGGATTTCTTCAATGCCTGGAATGTTATCTCACCACACATCTGTCTCTTTTAATTCATGATTTCCAGTAAGACTCACTTCAAGTATCTTAAACACTTCACATGAGGTCTTTTCTTATCCCTACATTTATTAGTGGCTTCTCTTCCAAATTATATTGGTCCTATTTTATTTTTTTTCATTCTTCTATATATGTGCTTTGTATATACACATATGCACAGGTTGTCTTAAACATAAGAATGTAAACTCCTCAAAGGCAAGAATTGTTTTACTTTATTTTCTTTGTATACTGGGTGCCATACATTGGTGCTCCTGACAGATAATATGCACTTAAATGCTTGCTTTGTTAAATGATTGACTCACACAAAGTAGTTCAGTCAAAATGCTATGATTTCAGGTTTCTAGTCTGAATTTTGAGGATGGTATCTAAATAATATACTCCTGACCCACATAAAAGACTGTATTTATTCACCATTAGGTAATGATAAAAGTTGGGACAATTCTGATTATATTCTTTAATTGATTCTATAGGATTCAGTTGATTTTATAAGATGTCAACACTCAAATACTGGTTGTTTAAAAATGCAACACTATTTAGAAAGACAACATTGGTTGGCTTGATGGATTTTATGTTATCAAGAAATAGCCTCAATATCATAATGTGCACTTCAGCTCACAGCATGAGAAAATCAAGCTTTTCACTACATATCATTCTACAAGTTCAATGGTAAGCCCAATGCTATGCTATGAATACCCAAAAGAATTTATTATAACAATTAGCTGTCAAACATGTGGGCTTGGTAATGTAGTAGTAGAGTATAGGTTGTTAAATGTGTGTATACAATGAAAGGAATTGGATTAACTTCTGTGAACTTCAGGAGCAAAATATGTGTTGGACAGAAATAGTCTATGATTTTGAAATGTTAAGAAAACCTTTACCTATCTGTACTCATTGTAGTTGAGACAGAAAGAAAGTTAGATACACCGTGATTAAGTGGAAAAGTAATGGGTACACATACTATACCTAGTGATCAGGGTATTTTCAAACTGGTTGAGAATGAATATGGTCTTATAGAATTGGCATATGATTGTTACAATATAAAGGAATATACCATTTGGATTGATTATGAGGATCAATAAAACATTGTATAATGGCTAGCTAGGAAGCTTAGATACCACCCAGTCTAGAGCAGGGTGTTTTTCTTTTGCCTACACTCCTAGTAACTTTGCCTTAGTCTATTATTTCAGAATTTGTTTGGAATTTGTAGAAAGCACCCTAATCATCTGAAATGTGTGGTGGACAGATGTAAGAAGAGAAACCATCTGATTTCTAGAGTCAGACATCCAGTTACATAGATAGTAGCATGATTTAGGTCCAGCAAATCTCTTCATCCAGGGGATCAAGAAGGAAAATGATCCAAGAAGGTGCAGAAATACAAGATTTTAAACTAGAAGTTAGAGAAAAGTAAGTTTAAAAATTAGTAAAGAATAAGTCCTAGGTCAAAGTTACTCAGGTCAATTCTAAGAAGTAGAATTAAAGAACTATACTTGGAATGAACAATGGAGATGATTCTCTCCAAATTTCTCCTTTTATATATGACAAAAGATCCCCAAGGATGTTACTTGACATCCACAAGGTAACTAGTTAAAAGTAGTCAGATGCCTCAGGAACTTATTCAGTTCAGTAAGACATAGATTTTGCTGGAAATATATTTAATTTATTTCTTTGAAAAACTAGCAGTTGACAAGTATTTTAATCCTAACAGCTGAAGTATTCATTTTATCTTTTTTTCCTGGTCCATAAAATTTCTCATTAACTATGAGTCTTTTAGCTTGACTAATTAATAGTCTGATGTTTCTGCTAATAATACCACCATATTAATTAGTTTATTACACCAAAGTTTTGAGCGGTGATAAAATAAAAGAGAAATACTATAATCATTATTTTGAAATACAAAGAGCCTACAATGTGGCTAAAAGATGGTCAGAATTGGAGTTCCAGAAATTGTATCTTTTGAGATGTCAAGGCCACAATGAGTTGACCCAGGTCAAGACTGAGACTCATTACTTTGATGACACATGAAGATAGAAGGAGACAACTGATGAATTGTAAAACTATTGTCTATATATATACAGCAGAATAACTTTAGTAAGCCATGAGAAAAACAAACAACAACAATAAAAAACACAATGTGTTGATTAGATCTGCTAGACATTATACTAGGTAGTGGGGATGAATTATTTATAGAAAATATGAATCTAAATACCACGAGATATAGGAGAAGTACATTTCAATGTGGACAGATAGAGCATAACAACAAGAAGCCAAAAAAGGCCATAAAAATCCTTGTATTTTGTTTAGTAAATATAGGAAAAAAGAACTGGCCCTAAAATTTCAGGCAGGTACAGGCAGGTCCCAGTTAGGAACCATCTAAACCAATGCAAGTCATCATGTATTCTGTAACTTATGATCTTAGAGAGTTGCCTCAAGCATTAACCAGTTCTGTAACTTATGCAGGGTCACAAAGCCATTATTGATTAGTGAAAGAATTTAAACCCAAGTGATTCTAAGTATGACAACAGATCTCTATTCACTATGTCATGCTATCACTTAGCTAGGTTAGTAATGGCATTTATATTGTACTTCAATAGATTAGAATAGCTGAGTTTTCACTTCCTTCTTTAGTCTGGATTGCAATCCCTCCCTGCCTTAATCACTAGTATGTGGCAAGCCATTATATAAAAATTTCTAGTCTCATGATGAACTTATCTAGGATGGTTGCTAGATGACTTTCAATAACAGTATTAACCCTCTCATGTTCCAAAGCCTTTCAACTTAGTGGAAGTGACTAGATTACATGCCCTTGTGGCATAGTCTATAGGAAACAGGTGGCATTTTAGAATATGTGAGTCATTAGGGTAGGGCATTAATAAAGAAGAAATAGTATTCCCTAATATATAGAGAGAATGTAATTCAGAAAGCCTGGTCAACTTGATAACTCTCTTGGGAGTGGGAAAAGAAGAACTACATAAGGCAATTAATATCTCCCAAACAATCTGTTAATGGAGATAAATAATCAAACTCTCCAATAATAACCCAGAGTTATCTTATGATGTTGACCAGACTCTCCTTGTAATACTATGAAATACATCAATATGCAAAATCAGCTCATCTTTAAGTTTTTTATAAGCTTATTTTTTTAATATACTATATGTACACATCCTACATTAACATTGTTAAACTAGTTAGCAGATAATGGATAGGGACTATACTCTTATTTTATTGACATAAGGAAATCATATGTTAGGAAACTCTCTACAATTGCAGCTTAGAACCTTGTTTGTGACTTTCTTGTCTCATAGTATTGCCTAGGGCAGATTTGTCAAACATGCAGCTTATTATACCCAGTTATTGCAGCTGTCTATATGTACATCCTGAAACAAATAAAACTACAATTTGAAAATTTACAAAATTAATACAAATTCAAATGAATGTAGATAAAGTTAATATGTAAGTTTCTAAATTAATATGTTACCAAGTGGCCAGCTGGGATATTTATATATAGTTCATTGCTCCTTTTTCTATTTTAGTTTGAAGCCATTCATTAGAATATTGAAAGATTAAGTGAATTGTCAAGATTATACAGCCAATATGTGTAGGAGGCAGAGTTTCAATTCTCCAGGTCTGTATTCACTTCACTAAGTAGACTCTCACACCAAAATATAGGAATAGATATTTAAATCTATAAATAATTTTTTCTTTGTAATGAATATTATATCTGAATAAATAATGTAACTTTCGGTGTGGAAGTGCATAAAATAATAACAGATGTTCAAGGTTAAATTCAATGTTAAATATATATTTAAAAAAATATTTTTGCATTTCATTCTCATTTTTTCTAATCTATATTCACTATTTGTAATTATCAATATTTGCAATGAATATGAAATATGTAGCAAATATTTTAGGGAGATTCTAGTCTTTATTACAAGATCATACTTATTGTGTTACTAGGATAATTTCTTTTACTGAAAATAGAACAAACATAAATTCTCTTTTGGAATTGAATTTAAACCTTTATGAATAAAGGTTTTTATTTTCAAAGGAGAAAGACTCTAATAAGCTTTTTCTTCTAGTGTCTTCTAACTGGTGGTTAGAAGTTTTTTGAAGATCAAATACGTCTAAAAGAATAGCCTAATGTAGAGGGACATCAAACTAATTGCATGCAGGCATAGTATACTTCTACATAAACTGTTAGAAAATGAATCATAACAATTCATAGCCAATGTATAGTTTGGTATTTTGACCAAATAGGAAACGATATTCCAAACTATTTCAAAAGGGATTTTTAATATTAAAAAATGAAAAAAAGAAACACTAATTATCCCTACTCAATGGTTGTATCTACATCACCTGTCCCTGAATTTTCCAATAATAAGTTGACAAAAGCTATGTCTTCATGACAACATAGACCTAATGTCTTCATGATATAAAGAAACATTTCCTGAGGAAGAAATAGGCATTTTTCTACATGCATCAATTCTCTTCATAGACAAAGTTAATCCAGCATGCTCCTTATGTATATTGATATTAGTCCCTTGCACATAGCATTACTTTGTTAAGTGTTAGTTAAATTGAATACAATAGACAAAACCTCAATTTATTTATTCCTGTTCTGTTTTGTCTTCCAGATAGTCTTAAAATATAGTGAGCCAAAGAGAAATTATCAAGAGTATTACACCTCTTCAAATAAATGTAATTTATTAGGGATAATTTTATGAAAGGAAGGCATATTTGTTCTCTCATGATAAGTGGAAGAGCAATCCAAAAGGATTTTGTGTATTATTTATACATTCTTATCAATCACTAAACATTTATTAATCACCTACTATATAATAGGCACTATGCTAAGAGTTGGGGGATACAAAAAGAGGCAAAAGATAGTCCCTGTCCTCAAGGATTTTCCAATCTAATGGGAGAGACAGCATGCAAACAAATATGCATAGAATGTGAGCTATATATAGGATATATAGAAAGTGATTGACAGAGAGAAGACACTAGAATTAAGAAGGAGTAGGAAAGACTACTGTAAAAGAAGGGATTTTAGTTGGGATTTAAAGGAAGATAAGGAGATCAGTAGGTAGAAGGAAGTTGGTTACTACACACAAACACATGCATTCAACACGTACACGAATAGGCTCATACGTGACACATTTTAAGATACGTTCAATACACAGATGCTGCTTGTTATAAAACCTATAGGCCAAGATGGCAGAGTAAAAAGGAAGTTCCTCTCACCCTCCCCTATCAACCTCTGAAAACCCAGAAAATAATACCCCAGAAAAAACCCTGGAACAGCTGAACTGAGAGAAAGACGGGCAGCAGCAGTGCAATAGCCCAGCAAACAGGTCTCCCAGTGCCTCAGCAAAAATACAGGGAAGCAGAACTAAGTGCCCCAGGCAGATAAGCACCTGGCAGCATTCCTCTGAAAGGAGCTGAATAAAGCAACCTAGAGGTGCCAAAAAGTTCCAGCCTTGTTGATTCCAGCCCAATACCAGGTAAGCTGTCAGAACCCTACAGCCTCCAACTGCCAACCAGGAGGAGATCCTGAAGTCCAGGTGGTCAAGCAGGCAAACACCAACAGCTGTACCTCTGAGTGCCTCAGTGAGGGTGGGGTAACTGGTGGAAACCAGCTCAGAAAACCACCAGTTGCCTCAGCATTCTACAGCAAAGAAGTCTCCCAGGGCTTCAACAGAAATAAGGGAGGCAGCATTGCAAGGGACCCCAGGCAGATAAACACCTGGCAGCACTTATCTAAAAGGAGCTAAACAAAGCTAAAGGAAAGGAAAGCAGGCAACCTAGATTTACCTGAAAGTCCCCGCCTTGTTGATTCCAACCCAACACCAGATAAGCTGCCAGAACCCTACAGCCTCCAATTGTCAACATAAGAGTCCCTAGCACACAAAGCCAGTGACCAAGACCTAGGCTCCCAACACAAGAAGCTTGGGTCAGTGCCCCCTGCTCCCCAGCAGGAGAGCTTAATCTCTTTAAAGGCCAGGGAATAAAGAAACACCATGAGTAAAAAGAAACGTACGATAGATTCATGTTATGAGAAGAGTGAAGATCAAGACAGAAATTCTGAAGAGGACAACACTGTCATCAAACCCACATCTGCAACATCAAAAGGGAATATGAACTGATCTGAAGCCCAAAAAGCCTTCTTAGAAGAACTCAAGAAAGATTTTCAAAGTTGAAAGAGAGAGGTAGAGGAGTCCTTTAAAAGTACAATTGGCCAATTGGAAAAAAAGTACAATGAAGAAAATAAATCCCTCAAAATTGCAATTGACCAATTGGAGAAGAAAGTACAAAATCTAACAGAAAAAAATGTTAAAAATTAGAATTGAATAAATGGAAACTTATGACTCTATGAGAGAGCAAGAATCAGTCAAACAGAAATAAAAAAATTAAAAAATAGATGAAAACATAAAATACCTCATGGGTAAAACAGCTGACCTGGAAAATCGATCCAGGAGAGACAATTTAAAAATTATAGGCCTACCTGAAAGTCATGATGAAAAAAGAGCCTGGACAATATCCTTCAGGAAATCCTAAGGGAAACCTGCCCTGAAGTCCTAGAATCTGAAGGTAAAATAACTATAGAAAGAATCCACCACTCCCCACCTGAAAGAGATCCCAAATTGAAAACATCAAGGGATATAATAACTAAATTCCAAAATTACCATATTAAAGAGAAATTACTGTAAGCAGCCAGAAAGAAACAATTTAAATATCAGGGAATCACAGTCAAGATTACACAGGACCTTGTAGCCCCTACATTAAAAGACTGTAGGGCATGGAACATGATATTCCATAAGGCAAATGAGCTTGGAATGCAGCCAAGGATTAACTACCCAGTGAAAATGAGCATGATTTTTCAGGGAAGGAGATGTATATTCAATGAAATAGGGGACTTCCAAATGTTCCTGATAAAAAGACCAGAGCTCAAAAAAATTTGCTTCAGTTACAAGATTCAAGAGAGACATAGAAAAGTAAATGGGACAGAAAGATACAGTATGTTGTTAATGCAGGCAAAATGTTAGCATTCCTACAGGGGAAGATGACACTTGCAACTCTTGAGAACTATATTGTTGTTATACAATGTTAAAGGAGTATACATAAAGGGGGTGGATATAAGTTGACTTTGATGTAATAATAAAAAAAAATTAATCAAGTGGTTTAAATGGATCCAAGTAAGTGGATTAGTCTGAGCTAAGAAAATGTACTGAGAAAGGAGGAGGCAGACAAGGGTAAATTACATTACAGTAAAAGACACAAAAACCTATTAGAGCAGAGATAAAGAAGGGAGGGGGATGAGTATTGTTTGAACCTTACTCTCATTAGAATTGCCTCAAGAAGGGAATAACATAGTCAGGTAGAGAAATAACTTACACTATAGGCAGTAGGAGGCAAAAGGGGAAAGGAAAGGGAGGGGGGATAGAAGGGAAGGAAGAAGCAATAAGAGTAAAGGGGAAGAAAAGGGAAAGGGATAATAGAAGGGAGGTGGGAATGTAGGAGGCACTGGTCAAAAACAAAACACTAGTGAGGGGGGGAAAGGAGAAAGGAGAAAGAAAAGCTTAAATGGGGTGGGGGGAAGATGGAGAAAAAGACACAGATAGTAATCATAACTGTGAATGTGAATGGGATGTGACACATACAGGTAAAGGTAAAAAGCTGGAGCAAAATATATTATGCTTCAGCTGAAAAAAAAAGCAGGGGTAGCAATCCTGATCTCAGACAAAGCAAAAGCAAAAATAGATCTTATCAAAAGAGATAAGGAAGGAAACTACATCCTGCTAAAAGGCACCATAGACAATGAAGTAATATCATTACAAAACATATATGCACCAAATGGTATAGCATCCAAATTCTTAGAGGAGAAGTTCAGGGAGTTACAGGAAGAAATAGACAGCAAAACTATACTAGTAGGGGAACTCAACCTCCCCCTCTCTGAACTAGATAAATCTAAGAACAAAATAAACAAGAAAGAAGTTAAGGAGGTGAATAGAACATTAGAAAAGTTAGGTATGATAGACCTGTGGAGAAAAATGAATGAGGATAGAAAGGAATATACTTTTTTCTTGGTGGTACATTGCACATACACAAAAATTGAACACGTACTAGGGCATAAAAACCTCACAATCCAATGCAGAAAGGAAGAAATAGTAAATGCATCCTTTTCAGATCATGATGCAATAAAAATTATATGTGATAAAGGGCCATGGAAAGATAGACTAAAAAATAATTGGAAACTAAATAATCTAATCCTAAAAAATGATTGGGTCAAAGAACAAATCATAGAAACAATCAATAATATCTTTCAGGAGAATGACAATAATGTGATAACATACCAAAACTTATGGGATGTACCAAAAGCAGTTGTTAGGGGAAGTTTTATGTCTCTAAATGCTTATATAAATAAAATAGAAAAAGAGGAGATTAATGAATTGGGCATACAACTAAAAAAACTAGAAAAAGAACAAATTAAAAATCCTCAATTAAACACCAAATTAGAAATATTGAAAACCAAAGGAAAAATTAATAAAATTGTAATTAAGAAAACTATTGAATTAATAAATCAAACTAAGAACTGATTTTATGAAGAAAAATACTAACAAAATAGATAAACCTTTGGTTAATCTAATTAAAAAAAAAGAAAGAAGAAAACCAAATTACTAGTATCAAGAATGAAAAAGGTGAAACTACTACCAAGGAGGAGGAAATTAAAACAACAGTTAGGAATTTGCCCAACTACATGCCAACAAATTTGACAATCTTAGTGAAATGGATATATATTTACAAAAATATAAATTGCCCAGATTAACAGAAGAGGAATTAAAATACTTAAATAACCCCATCTCACAAAAAGAAATAGAACAAGTGATTGATGAACTCCTTAGGAAAAAATCTCCAGGGCCAGATAGATTTACATGCGAATTCTATCAAACATTTAAAGAACAATTAATTCCAATACTATACAAACTATTTGGTAAAATAGGTAAAGAAGGAATCTTACCAAGTTCTTTTTATGATACAAATATGGTGCTGATACCTAAACCAGGAAGAGTCAAAAGAGAGAAAGAAAATTATAGACCAATTTCTCTAGTGAATATAGATGCAAAAATTTTAAACAAAATATTATTAAATTGATTACAGCAACTTATCACATGAATAATACACTATGACCAGGTAAGATTTATACCAGGAATGCAGGGTGGTTCAATATAAGGGAAACTATCAGCATAATCCATCATATCAACACCAAAACTAACAGAAACCACATGATCATCTCAATAGATGGAGAAAAATCTTTTGACAAAATACAACACTCATTCTTATTAAAAACACTAGAGAGCATTGGTATAAAAGGAGACTTCCTTAAAATAATAAATAACATTTATCTAAAACCTTCAGCAAATGTAATATGTTATGGGGATCATCTAGAAGCATTTCCAATAAGATCAGGGGTAAAACAAGCATGTCCATTATCACCACTGTTATTCAACATCTTACTGGAAATGTTAGCTTTAGCAATAAGAAAAGAAAAAGACATTGAAGGCATTAGAATAGGCAAAGAAGAAACAAAGCTATCACTCTTTGCAGATGACATGATGTTATACTTAGAGAATCCTAGAGAATCAAGTAAAAACTACTTGAAATAATAAACAACTTTAGCAAAGTTGCAGGCTACAAAATAAACCCACATAAACCATCTGCATTTCTATATATTACCAACAAAGCCCAACAGCAAGAGATAGAAAGAGAAATTCCATTTCAACTTATTGTAGACATTACAAAATATTTAGGAGTCTACCTCCGAAACAAACCCAGGAACTCTATGAACACAATTACAAAACACTTTTCACGCAAATAAAATCAAATCTAAATAATTGGAAAAACATCAGTTGCTCATGGGTCGGCCGAGCTAATACAATAAAAATGACAATTCTACTTAAGCTAATTTACTTATTCAGTGCCATACCAATCAAACTACCAAAAAATTATTTTATAGAGCTAGAAAAAATAATAACAAGATTCATTTGGAAGAACAAAAGGTCCAGAATATCAAGAGAACTAATGAAAAAAAAATGCAGAGGAATGTGGCCTAGCCATTCTAGATCTTAAATTGTATTATAAAGCAGCAATCATCACAACTGCTTGGTACTGGCTAAGAAATAGAGTGGTGGATCAGTGGAATAGGTTAAGTATGCAAGACGCAGTAGTCAATGACTATAGTAACATATTATTTGATAAACCCAAAGACTCCAGCTTCTGGGATAAGAACCCACTCTTTGAAAAAAACTGCTGGGAAAACTGGAAAATAGCATGGCAGAAACTAGGCATAGACCAGCATCTTTTACTGTATACCAAGATAAGTCAAAATGAGTACATGATTTAGATATAAAGGCTGATACTATAAGCAAACTGAGAGAGCAAAGAATAGTTTACCTGTCAGATCTATGAAGAACAGAAGAATTCATGACCAAACAGGAGATAGAGAACATTACAAAAAGCAAAATAGATAATTTTGATTACATTAAATTGAAAAGTTTTTGCACAAACAAAGCCAATGCAACTAAGATTAGAAGGAAGGTAGAAAATTGGGAAAGAATTTTTTCAACCAGTCTCTCTGATAAGGGCCTCATTTCTAAATTATATAGAGAATTAAGTCAAATTTATAAGAATACAAGCCATTCCCCAATTTATAAGTGGCCAAAGGATATGAACAGACAGTTCTAAAATGAAGAAATTAAAGCCATCTATATCATATGAAAAAAATGCTCTAAATCACTACTGATTAGAAAAATGTAAATCAAAACAACTCTGAGGTACCACATCACACCTATCAGAATGGCCAACATAACAGAACAGGAAAACGACAAATGTTGGAGAAGATGTGGGAAAATTGGAACACTAATGCGTTGTTGGTGGAGTTGTGAAATGATCCAACTATTTTGGAGAGCAATTTGGAACTATGCCCAAAGGAATATAAAAATGTGCATACTGTTTGACCCAGCAATAGCACTTCTAGGGCTATATCCCAAAGAGATCACACAAATGGGAAAAGGACCTACATGTACAAAAATATTCACAGCAGCTCTTTTTGTGATGGCAAAGTATTGGAAATTGAGAGGATGCCCATCAATTGGGGAATGGCTGAGCAAGTTGTGGTATATGAATGTGATGGAATGCTATTGTGCTATAAGAAATGATGAACAGGCTGACTTCAGAAAAACCTGGAAAGACTTGTATGGTCTGATGCTGAGTGAAGTGAGCAGAACCAAGAGAACGTTGTACACAATAACAGCCACTTTGCATGATGACTAATATTGATAAACTTAACCCTTCTTGGCAATACAAGGATCTAAGACATCTCCAGAGGCCTTGTGATGAAAAATGCTATTCACACCCAAAGAAAGAACTATGGAAGCCCAATTGTTATTTTTTTTCTCTTCTGGTAAGTTTTGTTTCCTCTTTCTGATGGTTGCTCCTATTGGTTTTAATTTCTATTTACAACATCACTAATGTGAAAATATGTTTAATATGAATGAAAATGCATAGCCTATGTCAGATTATGTGCCACCTTGTGGAGGGTGGTGGGGAGGAAGGGCAAGAAAAATGTTAAACTCAAAAGCATATGGAAGTGATTATTGACAAATCAAAATAAATTAATTTTAAAAAGCCTATAGATTTTTGTAATTCACTTTTCATTTATCTGTTCAATATTTTGATTAGCTTCTATATACATAGAACTATACAATTCTTTGTCTAGAAGGAAAACAAAACTTTTGCTTCATTTATGTAGCATTTTTGGTGGATTAGAATGAATGATTAAGAACAAATACAGTGAACTGGGCAGGAGCGAAATATCACAAGTACTTTCTAATAATATGGTAGGTACAAACTTTGGAAATACATATATAAAACATAAACATTATAATTACAATTTCAAAGCACTGAGGAGAAAATGATATACCAAAGTCACCATATACACAGCATGCTTTCCCTTAGAATTTCTAAAGTTGCAAAAGCATTTTGATGTTTGGTGGATCAGTGATTTCACTAATAGTGACCCTCATTCCCATGATACAGACATAAAATCCTCTCTATATCTTTTCATTTTTGGTACTTTTATCCATTTCTTTCCACAAATCCTTCATCAATGAAACAACATGTTGGAGGCCTACTTTTAATTGTTTTGGCCTATTGGAAAGATTTCACGATTTGTAGTGAAGATCTGAGTTTGAATCATACCTCAGATATATCTTAGCTGTGTGACGTCTATATAAATGACAGTAGGTGCCCTATATAAAGTTCTTTAAAACACTTTAAGTGCTATATAAATATGAGGTATTATCTTGGGACTAATATGAGGAAATAAAAATGTATAAATTTTCAATGAACCAAAACAGTAACATTTAGCAAAAAAGAAAAATTCCATACAAAATGGTTTATGGGCATTCATATTAGCAAGGAAAGAAGGAAACAAGCATTTATTAAGTTCCTACTTTGTTCCAGGAACTTTGTTATGTGCTTTATAATTGTTGTCTCCATTGATAATCACAACATCCCTGGGAGTTAGGCATTATCTCCCTTTTCCAGCTGAGGAAACTGACATAGAGGTTAAGTGACTTGCCAAGTATCACACAGCTAGCAAGTGTCTCAGGTAAGATTTGCACTCACATATTTCTGACTCCGAGGCCCAGTGTTTTATGTATTGTATCACCTTGCTGCCTTTGTTAATTTTCATGGTAAATAATTAATTAAATAATAGAAATGTCAATGATCTTACAAAACACACACGTGCAACACATTATACATGTGTTCTTTTGTGTTCTTTGTGTGTGTGTGTGTGTGTGTGTGTGTGTGACAGAGAGAGAGAGAGAGAGAGAGACAGAGACAGAATCAGGAAGCCCTCATCTTCCTGAGGCCAAATCTGGCCTTAGACACTAGCTATATTACCCTGTGCAAGTCACTTAACCATGTTTGCCTTATTTATAAAATGAGGTGAAGAAGGAAATGACAAATTACTAGTATCTTTGCCAAGAAAACTTCAAATGGGGTCATGAAGAGTCAGACACAACTGAAATGACTGAACAAGATAAAATCTATCTATCTATATCTATATCTATATATACATGTCTGTTGATGTGTGCATAAGCATGTATATATGTGTATATGTACATATGTATGTATGCACACACACATAAAGCCGCCTGATACTTTTTACATGTAGGCAAGACAAGATTACTGCAAAGTTTCATACAAGCAAGAGTGATGCAATCCTTTACCAACTCCAAGTCACTAGTAGGAAAAAAAAAATACTGCATTTGGAATCAATATGTCCTCAGTTTACATCCAGTCCATGAAACACATTCACTGTTTGATCAGAAGCAAATCACTTAACTTCTTGGAGTGTCTTTATCCACAGAATTAGGATAATATTATATATGATGCACCATTGTTAAAATTATATATAAAACATTTAATAAGCTTTGATATGCCAGTTAAATGTCAGTTATTATTATTATAATTACAGAAATAGTCATTGTCCAGTAATAATGACCAAACGTAATTGTGAAAAGGGCTATAGTGATGAGGGTTGGTAAGGGTATAATCAGGCAGAGCCACAAGTAACAAAATTATTACAATTCTGGAGGCTATGATTATGCAACATAATACTCCTTAATGTAATTGTATTGTCCCCTTTTCCTCTCTTCTTTCATCAGGATCCATTAGGTCCACTATATGGGCTACTGTTGATTACACCAAGGCCTTAAACTCCTCATAGAATGAATTGATAAATGATGATTTGAGTGAAATATAGTATTTTTCAGCTTGTTACTCTTTGATCACTTGAATTAATTTATATTAAGAATGAGAAGACTTTAGTGAGTACTCCAGCATTCTAGGAATACTATCATCTTAGGAATAAGCTTCATTGGTTGGAAAAAATCTGACTAGAGGTGCAAGTGGGATCATCTTACTTCTATTCTCAGAACCCACATTAACCCTCTCAGTAGCCTCATTATATTAATGTTTATGTGACATCTGCCTTTCAAATTTCCTTGAGATATGCAATAAAAATGTAGCAAACAAGGCCCTCAAGTATTATATAGTATTGCATAAGGGAATATGAAACCCATGTCCATGAGAGCAGAACAGTATTATGCATAACACAATTTACTAAATAGAGCTTTATTTACAAAAAAAGAAGAAAAATCTTTTTTAAAGGTAGATAACAGGTCTGTTGTTGATTTCAAAACAGTTCTTAGAGGTGTGTGTCTTGAATTGCCAAAATATACTGCATCCATCTTATCTATTAGCAGCAAAGGAAAGACCATTTCCAGAATGCAAAAGTTTAAGACTGGAGTTCACTTCTAGGGTTACAGTTTTTAATGGACTGGCTGTCACTGATAAGAAGATGATGGAGGAGCTCAATGTTCTTGCAATCTCATTAGCTGGATGTATTATGTGATGTTAAAGTTGCCAACCTGAAGCATACTAACACACTCCAGAAGCTCAGTACTAAAGGAGAAAGCAATTTAAAGTTTGATATGTAACTTCTATACTTCAGCTGTGGATTTCAAATAATAGTTCACAGAGCAGTTTATTTTAATTATTTCTTTAATGGCATGAAAAGTTCAACTCAGAAGTGTTTTAGAATAACATTCAATTGGCATTAAAGTGGCATCTTTCCAGAATGCATCATCCAGCCCAACAGATTTCTTTGTTACAGAGTTTGTACCTACACTGCTTCCTTCTCCAGAAAGAGAAACAGTGGTTCAACAAACCAGCTAGGGAAAGAACTCCTCACAAGTGATTATTTAGAATTGTTAGTGATGTGCAAATGTGACATTTGAAAATTATTTATCTAGGAAAAGCAAAATAAATGGATTGACCTTTAATCACTTACTCATGTGAAATAAAGTTTGCTGTAAATATTTTATCATTGTCATATTCTTTGGCTGCATCTGCATCTTGATTAGTGCCAAAATATTTAGAAGAAAAGTTTACTGTTGCTGCTGCTGCTACTACTACTACTACTACCACTACCACTACTGCTATATCCTTATGCATTCTCTACCACAGAAGTTCTCAAAGTGTTATCTGGGATCCCTTGGAGAATACCAAAGACCTTTTACACTGCTGTCAGGATGTCAAAACTGTTTTCAAAATAATATTAAAATGTTTCAATTTCTAATATGGTACATGTTCATAAATATAACCTATATAAATGCAGCTTCTTTGGAGTACAAAATAATTTTTATGGGTAAAAAGGGGTCTAGAAAAAAATAGAGAACTATTAGTCTATAGGGTCCCACATATCCAGATATTCATAATTCTATATACTGATAGAGTCCTCTTTCTTTCTGACTGCTTTTCTGTATCCTAAATATGATGAAAATCTTCTACTGCTGGTCTTGACTAATTTACTTTATATTGGGCAGAACCTGATTGGTGCTTTTCATAGTACTAAGTGAACAGTGAAATTAGGTAGGTTGAGTTTCAAAAGCTTACAGATTCTCACTAAATATGCAAAATTGTGATAAGCTCTTGGTACTCCTCATACTCTTCTTTTAACTTGTCTTTTGTCTCCAAGTTCAATAATTTTTGCTATTGCCTTTGACTCTGATTTTTCCTCAGACTGTTAAGGAAAGTTAAAAACAATCATTTTCTCTAGGTGAAATAGTCTAAAGAGTGAAAGGATACCTATCAAAAAGAAATACTATTTTTGCTTGTCTTTAAAACCACTACATTTCACTCTTTTCCATCATTGAGGTTCTAGAAAGACCCACACTTCCAATAGTGCCTATTAACTGGCAAGAGAAATGTAGGATAAACAGATTCAACTAATTTCCTCTAGTGGCTTTGAAGTAAGGCATCAAAGGACCATTGGTTACCTTTTGGGTGCATTTGGTTTGATGCACTCAAGCTACTTTCAGAAACAAAGATATTGAGATACTACTTCCATTTAAAGGACAAATGAGGAGCATTGCCATCTTCTACTTCTACAGGAGTACTTCACAGGACATTTCATGATTTCTCAGGAAGATGTACATTTTATCATTAATGTTATTTATCCTGTGGCTATTATCAGTAAAAGCAGCTTCCCTGTAATGTGATCATTAAATGTAGATTTTTAATTAAGAGGCATTTGCACTATAAAAGAAGCTTTCATCTATGAAGAAAAGATGTTTAAACTGTTTAATTTACTCTCAATTATCATTTTCAGGAAAAAATAACTTTCTGAAGTTATTTTTAGGGCTAGAGTTAACATTTCTGGAAATCTTTGAAAATATGGATCATGTACTTCCATAGATAACATTTCATTATGGTTTAAAATTATTACAATTGTATTGAGAAGGCAAGATGGACAAAATAAATATATAAAATATGTAGTATTTAGGCAGGTGATTTATTTTCTCCTTTTTAGGAGTAGGAAAAGGAGGGAGGGAGATAGCCCTTATGAAGGAGGATGCAGTAAGGAAGGTAAAATAAAAGAAAAATTAAGAAATACACTTTCTTGCTCTGAAGATTAGGGACTGAGGTTGTGGAAATAGCAAGTAGACCAGTATCTACAGGTGACAGATGCAGGAGTAGTAATAGGTACTAGAGGTGAACAGGAAAGGATTACAACATAATTGATAGTAGCTAAATGGAGGGATGACCAATAGGTGGGATATAGAACTGATACTTGCAATTGGAACAGCAATTCTAGTACAATCGTTTTCCTAATAAGTCCTGAAGAAAGCCACTTAAATGTTCTTCCAAATGAAAAGTAAAAAATGATAAAATGAAAAAAAAACTGAGGTTCAAAAAGTTTATCTAATTTGTTGGAAGCCAAACAGCCCATTATCAGTAAAGGCAAAATTAAAATTTGGGTCTCCTGATTTCCAGTGCTCTTTTTATTATACCAACCTATTTTCCTTACAAACACCGACTATTCATGTCGCCTACATCCAAATGGCACTCCTGACTTTCTGCTGTATAAAGCTATTGAACCAACCAAAAAGTAGGAAAAATAAAGAGAATATTTAGAACTTACTTCTGCTTTCAGAGAAATAATTGGGGACACATTGTTAGTACCATTGATTGGGATGATAATACTTCAAAGCAGAGTATCATCATTTTGAGCCTTTCTAAAATGTAGTCGCTAACATATTTCACTGAATTTTTGGGAATTTCAAAAAATAGGTATATTTTAGTATTCTTTCAGAAACCAAGCAAGTAAACATTTGTCTTTTATTTCATACATTAACTGATCAAAGGAAAGTTAAAATAAATAAATAAAATATTGAGTCTGGATTTTATAAGTTGAAACCAACAAACATATTTCTTTATCATGACTACTGTATGTTCTTTGAATATAAATGTATTAAAAGACTATAATAAAACCAAGAAAGCTATAGAGTAAGTAAAATTGATAGAAAAGTTAATTTTACTTTGTATAACTTCTTTGGGGAAAACTAAAGTGTCATATATATATCATTTTTAAATGATTTAAATTAATAAGATACCTGTACATTAATAAGATATTATTAGTAATATGATATAATTATGTATAAATATGAGATATATTAGTTCCCAGTTCTAGAGTAATCTGAATCCAGCAAAGGAAGAACCAGTGCAAGAATATCAGACCAAAGAGAAACCTACAATGCTGTCACTTTCAATCAGCAGAACTTCCAACTATCTGATAGGAACAAAATTCAGCAAGTCTACTGTTACTTAGATCCAAACCTAGGTAAGAAGCTTCAAAAGCTTAGAGCACAAGGGAAGTGACTAGATTTTGCCCTTTATCAGATCACTTAGTCTTCACTGAAATCTTGCAAGTCCCTAGTCTGATGTTTCCACAAAAACCTGAAATAAAGCAATAAATATACCTCTAATAAAGCAACAAATGGACCAGCCCAGGCTTTCCCTCTAGAAATACATAGACACTGGTTCTAAAGTAAAGTGTAAAGTTAGAAATTAGACTGGAAGAATTTTCCAACAACAAAGAAAAAAGTCTCATGGTATAAAGCTATTATTTTGACAAATATTCTCATTACAAAACTAGAAGAAAAGAATGATCCCAAAACATCTACAAAAAAAAAAAAAACTCAAAGAAAAACAAAGGTTGGGTACAAATTCAATGGACTATTTCAAAATAATTCTGGAAGATATGAAACAAGAATTTCAAAAAAATTAGTTAAATTTAAATATATATATATGTATATATATATATATAATTACATCATTGGAGGGGCAATTAGAAAAGAAATTCTTACTATTGAATAAAGCATAGAAGAAAAAAAATTTAATAACTTGATGCAAGTGGTACAAATCCTTGATTAATCAACAAATTCCCTAAAAATTAAGATGGACATAATAAAAGTCAAAGACTGCTTGAGAGAACAGGATAAAACAAATGACAGGAAAAAATAGAAGAAAACACAAGGTATCTAAAAACAAAAACAAGCGACCCCAAAAATAGGACAAAGAGAAAGAAAAAAAAATGACTGAAATAATGAAAGCCATTTTCTAAAAAAACAATCAATCAAACAAACAAACAAACAAACAGAAACACTAGGTAGCATATGATGAGAAATCTTAAAAGGAAAATGCTCATATCTCTTAGACACAGAAAGCAAGAGAAAAAAAAAATACAGAGAAATAGAAAGAATCCGCCAGTCATCCCCTGAAAGACACATTAAAATGAAAACTCCCAGAAACACTATAGACAAAATTACAAGCTTCCCAGCAAAAGAAGAAAAATAAATACTGCAAGCACCTAGAAAGAAAGTATTCATGTACCAACAATCCACAATATGAATCAAACATGATTTAGCAAACATTATAATGAAGAAGCAGAATATTTGAAATACAATTTTCCAGAGGGTTAAGGATATATAAGATTCTAGCCCAGAATAACTTACCCAGCAAAACTGATTATAATGCTATAAAGGAAAAAGAATATTTAAAGAAACAGGACTTTCAAGCATTCCTGATGAAAAAAACAAGAATTGTCTAAAACTTTGAAGTTCAAACCCAGAAGCTAAAAGAAACATAGTAAAAGTAAAACTGAATAAACAATGATGAAGGACAAAACAAGGATAAAATACCTAGGGTCTAATAGGAGGAAATGATACATATGTCCTCTTTGAATTTTATCATCATCAGGGTCATAGATAGAGTCTAACTAAACAGAAGACCTGGAGTGCTTTGGTTATATTTCAAAATCTTAAAAGAAGAAAGGAAAAAGAAAGGATTAAGAATATACCAGGAGATGGAGGGAAAGGAAGGTTAGAGAAAATCATCTCTCATGATCAGGTTGTTCAAATTGAAGTTTATTCAAACACGTTGTAAAGGCAAGGCGAATGACTGACATTTTAACATCCCATCTGAACCAGTCAAAGGAGGAAAGAATACACGTGTGTGCACACAGAGATACATTTTTTTCATTGTAACATAGTATAGGAATTGTTTTGCTCGACTGTTTTGCTTTAATTCTCAGTTGTGCAGGGTGGGATGTGAGTGGGAGAAAAGGGATTTTTTTATTTTGATTAAAGATAATTATAAATAAAAAAAAAGCTGAGGGAAACCCTTCGTTGAGAAGTTACTGGATCCTGGCATTAAGTTGAATAGGAAAGTTATTAGGTCCAATTAACAATGGAAAAACTGAGGCCAAGAGAAGTTAAATAATACTTAAGGTCACATGTATCAAGGGATTGAGTCAAGAGCTAGAATATACCTTTTGACTTTTTTGTTAGTATTTTTGTATTATATCACATTGTTTTTCTCCCTACCATACTATGTTGCTTCCATGTTAACTGACCTATGAGACAGACCATGTTTACAGGTTGGACTCTAGGTTATCCATCATATTTTCCTCTGTTGTACTTAATAGGTTTTTTTTTTCTTTTCCTCAAACCAGAGAAACTCTCATGATCAGCAGCATCTTTGAGGATAATATTATGGACTATAACAACTATTGTTTCTCTCAAGCCAAGAATAAGTTTAAAAGTTCACATGAAGTAACATAATGCTTCAAATATAATGAGAGAAAAATATAAATATTATATTATTATGCATTTATAATAGTTATTATTTTATATGTATATATATATATATTTAGATCATTATTGTAGTTCAATTGATATATAATTAAGAAATACACTTGTCCAATGAATGTTTTTCATGTCTAAAGAATTTATTTTTTTCTCCACTTAATAGTATTTTATTTTTTTCCAATTACATGTAAAGATAGTTTTCAACATTCAGTTTTATAAGATTTTGAGTTACAGATGTTCCCACTCTCCCTCCCCAAGACAACATGCAATCTGATATAGGCTATACACGTACAATCATATTAAACATATTTCCATATTACTCATGTAGTGAAAGAAGAATCAGAGCAAAAGGGGAAAACCACAGGAAAGAAAAAGAATAACAAAAAAAAGAGAAAATAGTATGCTTTGATCTGCATTCAGACTCCATAGTTCTTTCTCTGAATGTGGATAACATTTTCCATCATGAGTCTTTTGGAATTGTCTTAGATCACCGCATTGCTGAGAAGAGCTAAGTCTATCAAAGCTGATGATTGTACAATGTTGCTATTTCTGCGTACAGTGTTGTCTTGGTTCTTCTCACTTCACTCATCATCATTTTATACAAGCCTTTCCAGGTTATTCTGAAATCCACCAGCTCATAATTTCTTATGGAACAATGATATCCCATTACATTCATATACTACAACTTGTTCAGCCATTTCCCAATTAATAGGCATCCCCTCACCTTTCAATTCTTTGCCACCACTAAAAGAGCTGCTATCAATATTTTTTTGTATATGTGGATCCTTTTCCCTTTTTATGATATATTTGGGATACAGACCTAGTAGTAGTATTGCTGGATCAAAGGGTATCCACAGAATGGTTGCCTTTTCGGCATAGTTCCAAATTGCTCTCTAGAATGGTGGATCAGTTCATAACTCCACCAACAATGCATTAGTGTTCTCATTTTCCCACATCTTCTCCAACATTTATCATTTTCTTGTTTTATCATGTTAAATAATCTGATAGGTGTGAGGTGTTACCTCAGAGTTGCTTTAATTTGCATTCCTCTAATCAATAGTGATTTAGAACATTTTTTATATGACTATAAATAGCTTTAATTTCTTCATCTGAAAACTGCCTGTTCATATTTTTTGACCATTTATCAATGGGGAGTGACTTGTATAATACTTTATTTTCAACATAAAATCAATTTAATATTTATGTTTCTTTATTTCATCTCTTTCCCTATACCTCAAGCATTTATCAAATATGAAGTTAGTGAGTACCATGAATATTAAAGAAATCAGTGTGGTGGATCTAGTGATGAATTTAGAGTATAAGTACTTGGTCTCAAAACTGAGCTCTGCCACTTAATTCCTTGTGACCTTGGACAACTCACTTCTTTCTTGTTTTTAGATTCCTTATGGGAGGAATTAGGTGGTTGGATTGGATGAACCCTAAAGCTTCTTCCAAGTTAAAATCTGCAATTCTACCTTTTGACTACATAATTATACTGTGAAAACTAGATCTATATCAATTCAGCAGAAATAAATATGACTGAAGGATGCAATTGATTGAATCCCATCCAGAAGATCATCTAATTTCTGAATCAAATGTAATAACTACTTTGTGGTAAGTGGATTTTGGCAGAAAGTAGAGAAGAATTTGTACATCATGAAATAATAATAGATGGTATTACAGTTAATATTGTAATCTTTGTAGATCATGATTTAGCTGTTGCATAAATCTGCTGAGAAAAGCCTTTTTTTTCCTTTTTTCTTCCACTCTGGAAAGGAGCCATACCTTTCATAATGCTTTATGCAAATGTTCTCTCAGACTGTCTTAGAACTTTGTTATTGGAGAGTCATTGCCTTGTTTATTTAGTTAGCTACAAGTAAAAGGGAATGAACAGGACTTCCAAATGACAGTAGTGCAAAGCCTGGAGCATAGCGGGCAGAGAAATACCATGGGTACACAAAAGGAGAGAAAAACTAGCATTATCTCACTGTGACACCTGACCAACATGACCAATATCTTCATTTAGGATATATCTATATCTGTATCTATATCTATATCTATATCTATATCTATATCTAACCTGTATCTATATCTATATCCTAAATGAAGATATTGTAGCCCCTGCCCTCCAATTCCCCATATTCTGTTATGTTGTTTTTAATTTCTTATTTTGGACTGTTTTTTCCAGGCTTCAATTATTTACAAAATATGAGATTAGTAGGTTACAGGAATACTTAAGAGCTAGGTATGGTGGAATGAGTGTTAGATTTTAAGTCAGAAAACTTGGGCTCAAATCCCTGCTCTGACATGTAATTCTTTGTGACCTTGGACAAGTCATTTCAAGTATTAGGGCCTCAATTTTCTCCACTGCAATATGAGAAGGTTTCGTGATCTCAAAACTATCTTTCAGCTCCAACTTTTATGATCATAATTAAAGCTATGTCATAGATTCTTTTTATTGAGCATGTAGTTTCACACTGCAAATGCTTAAAAAGATGTTAGATGCTATGAGTAAATTATAGTCTAGGTAATAGGTGGGCAACAGGGAAGCCTCAAATATTTATTAAGTACATACCATGTGCCAGGTACTTTGCTAAGTGCTAGAAATTCAATTACAAACACAAAGTAAGACAGTCTCTGATCTCATGAAGGTTACATTCTAATGGGGGAACACACCACACAGTATAAAAGGGATTTTAAAGACCAGCTAAGAGTGAAGAAATGGAAATGAGGAAGGACATAAAGGTACCCACACAGAAGCATGGTACAGAGAAAGACTGTAACTCTGGAAAGATGTATGGAATATTTATTGAATAAAACATAATATTTTGGCTCAGAAATAAATGTGAAAATTAATAGATGGGCCTAAAACAATGCTTTCTTGATATTTTGTTCAAGAAGAATTTAGTTCTATGTATCCCTCTTACTTTGGTTTCCTAGCCAACATCATATGTCAACAGGTGGTTACTCACCAGCTTAGGCACTGGTTGGTCTCTGTGTCTTAGGCTGTTTTTCTGTTCCCACAGACTCTTCATTTTTCTCCTGGTAGTAGTACCTTAGAGGCAAGCTAATGACTTCATGGCTCACATATATGGTTTCCCCACCTTTCTCTGTCTTTCTAAATGTCTCTCTCTTTCTTCCCCACCCCCTTGTCATTGTCTAACCAACCAAAGCTGGAGTTTCAAGGTTTTTCTTTTTTTCTTTTTCCATTCCTTTCTCTCCCCTTCATCTGAGATTTCAGGCATAATATGATTTTGATTTTAATATTTTCTTTGTCCTTACCTTGCTTTCAGTGCTTTTGGTATAGGGTCTCTATAGATGTTACAGAGTTTTCATTCATGTATTTTGTAACTCTTGAAAATGTTCTTTGTATATATTTGCTGGATAGCTCCAGTAAAAGGATCCAGCCTCTCATTTCTGTGAAAAAAAAAAAAGAAAAGTGGTTTGTGGTCTAAATGGTTAGGATCTTTTTTTTTAATTTAAACTGAGATGTTTTCATAAAATTTCATGTCATCCTTGCATAGAAACCAGACTAATATTCTGCACCATTCTAATGTTAGTATGAGTACTGCCAAAGTGAGGACAAAAGCCTTGGTTTAGATGCTTATATATGACAAATTTAGTTCAGATAAATGTCTATTTGAGGGATTCATCAAAAAACCTCCCATATAACTCTACCTGTAATTTAGAAAACTCATATAAATCTAAATTTGAATTAGACGTAACAGCTCTGCAATTTAAGCAATTTTATCCTAGAACAAGTTACTCATCTTAATTGATATAGAATCCACTTGAAAAGGGAAGATGATGCTGGTAAGAAGTGTGGCATTTAATCAATTATCTAAAATATTAGATGATACATTGGTGGTTAGCAATTTTATCATAGACCTAAGAGGAATGTAAGATGATATCATTCTGCTTTTCAGCATTTTGTATTTTTATTTACATTGCCAAAGAGGAAAAACAAAATATTTATCTATGTAAATTCAAGGAAGTATATTGCCTAATTACAAACTCTTATAGATACCACAAAACAGTCATTGTAAATACAGTCCTGCACATGTTCCAGCATGGAAACTAGAATTACAAAGGTTTTCCTGAAGGTACATTGGAGTGGAGATACAACCTTTCTTGCTGTCCATCTGCAGAAGGGTCCCTTTACTAACTCTAGTAAAGGTCTTGTGTTTTGTATTCATAAGAAGAAAGTTACAAATAAACCACCAACATGTATATCACTTGAATTCAAAAAAATGTTAGGCTAAAAGAGTCTTTTATGACTCATAGGATCATAAAAAAGACAACTAAGAAAATCATTTCTCAAATAATAAATGTCCAGAGAATATTAACAAATAGATCTCAACAGAAGTTGCAAAGTATTAAGAACATAGACATAATGCTACAGTTTACTAATAATAAGAGAAACACAAATCAAAATCACCCTAAGTTTTCCCTTCTCATACTCTGAAATGTCAAAGATAACAAAAATGGCAGTACTCAATGGTGGAAGGATTCTGGGAAGATAGCTACATGTGTTAACTGGTGATGGAGATCAGAATTAGTACAATCATTTTGGAAAGTAATTTGTTATTATGAAATTAAAATGGCTAAAATGCTCATACCCTTTGACCCAGAGATTTCATCAGGATGTTTATATCCAAAGGAAATCATTGAAAAGAAGAAACTGCTCCATGTGCCCCTATTTATAGTAGCAATTTTTATTATCATAAAGAACTGGAAACAAAGTCAACACTTGTCATTTGGGGAATGACACAAAACACATTTAAAATATGAATGCAAAAAATATACTACTGCAATAAAAGAAATAGTGAATGTGAGGAATACAGAGAAACATGGAAAGATTACCTAAATTGATGCACAGTGAAGTAGAGCCAAGAAAACAACATTGTGAGATTACAGTAATATAAAAAGAAAGAACAACCACACAGATATACAAAAACATATAAATTAAAACTAAATGTTGCAAAAAAATGAAGAATAAACATATTTTGAAATAAAATTTCTGAAAATATGCCCCTACCCTACCAGTTTATAGGTGGAAGATTCAACATATTTTGAATTGCACATATTTTCATACTTTTGGATATATTGATCAGATATACTGATTTTTTTTCCTCTTCATATCTTGTTTCATGGGCTTTAAGAATAAATATTTGTTAGAGGGGATGGCTGACTGAGTATGAGGAAGTTAATGGGAAAAATTATCTTTATCTTAAAAGAATTTTTTTTAAATTAAAACTTAGGAAATGTTTTCCCTGTGTAGTTTTTAATGTTATTTTAGACATGTTCTAGTACGTAATTGTGATTCATTAATTTATGATCACGTATTGATAAACAGATAAAAAAGAGAAAAGGATTTTTTCAGCAATGAGTCCTCCAACCACCCTCATGAGAAAACACTGTATTCTGAATAGCCAATTGAATAAAAGCCTAGAGAATTTTAAAGAGCTTTTGGGTTGAACTGAGAGGTAATAAACGTTTTGGGAGAAAATTATCAGTGCACTTTCTGATAAGAAAAGCAACAACAAAAACAACAGCATAATTTATATCTTGTTTCTTATTAATTCAATTAATAAGGCTTCTTTCACAGCAACTATTATTAAGAATATATAAAGTATTGTTTACATGAATTGTAGATAATTGTTACTTGATATATAAATGCATAGAGAATATATAATACCTGTGAGAATATAAATAGTTAATGTTAAAATAGATCTTTATGGATATATCAAATTGGTCCCTTTTGTCCCTCTTAGTGGGTATACATTAAATAGAAAGACACACTGTTTACTTTTTGACTTGAATCTCTGAACTCACAAGCTGTGATCTTTAAATGTAATTAATAAGCTGTTCTAGTGTATGATTGTTTAGTTTATAGAGCTGTTCTATCTCACTCAAATTTGTGAGCTGAAGGACTTTTAAAATTACTGGCAGAATCTACCTTTATATGAAGTTTATGATGAAAGATTCAAAGGAGAATGGGTGTATTGTTCATAAGTGTATGTATGTATGTATTCATGTGTGTATATTGTGTGAATACTTGTATATTTCAATGCATTGTGCATACACACATGCACACACACACACATATATACAAATACCATACTACATACTATGCTCATTTGTATAAATGCACGCTTTTTTTTAGTACTGAATTTCCCTGTGGATGGGACTTTTAGAAGCAGCCATAATGTAAATTACTCTTGTAGCATAGAATAAATACAACTGGAATCTCAAAAGGAATAACAATTAATTCTATTATATTACTTTATCCCTATTATATACAATGTCACTTTCAGTCTTTATAATAGTTCCTATTAAATGTAGATAACTCTCAAATTAACAATTATCAGCTAAGACTGGAAGGTAGAAATGTTTCCTAGGATTAGAATCTTGGCTGTGGAAAAGGAATATGAGTACTAAGAATGCAGGAATTATATGGAGACAATTTGAGACTTCAGCAACAGAGTAGTAGCAATAGGACAATTAACATGTAAAAAGTACAGTATAGAAGCTAGATAACAGTACAACAGATAGAATTTATATATGCATACAAATATATATATATATATAAATTATAAGATAATATATAATACCTTTATTGTTGTTATAATTATCATTTTCCAGTATTCCTTCAGAAGCAATGATTTTCAAATTCAATCAAGTGTCAGATTTGTCAGTGGATGAAATAGGTTCCTATACCATCTCTATATGACCATGAATGAGTAATTTGATATTTCTAAGCCTTGGTTTCCTCTTTTGCAAAATGGAGTAAATACATTAAGTACCCATTACACCAGGTTGTAGTGAAGTTCATATAAGAATATGTATGGATAGATAACACGTATGTATGTATGTATGTATATATACATGTATATATACATGTGTACATGCATATACACATACACATATTTGTGTAATCTGTACAATTTATATATCAAATTCTTGATATATTAAATTATAATTTTACATCTTACTATCTATCCTTATACATTCTTACATGAATCTCACAACAACCTGATGTAATGGCTACTTAATATATTAGCTCCATTTCACAAATGAGTTAACCAGGGGCAGTTAGGTGGCACAGTGGATAGCATACCAGGCCTTGATTCAGGAGGATGTGAGTTCAAATCTGGCCTCAGACACATAACAATTACTAGCTGTGTTACCCTGGGCAAGTCACTTAACCCCAATGCCTAGCCAAAAAACAAAAAAAAACAAATGAGGATACCAAGGCTTAAAAATATCAAAATACTTGTCTATGATTACAGTGTCAGAGATGATATTCAATCTCATTTCTTCAAATGACAAATCTAATACTTGATTGAATGTGAAAAGCATTGATTCTAAAGGAATTCTAGAAATAACAATCCTAACAACTGCAACATCTATCATTTATAAAGAGCTTTACAAATGTTGTCTCATTTGATCTTTACAACAACCTTGTGAATGTGCTGCTATTATTATTCATATTTTATGGATGAGGAAACCGAAACAGTCAGTGACTCAGTGACTTGTATAGATATCTCATAGCTTAGAGGTTTCTGAGGCTGCATTTGAGCTCAGGACTTCTGGACTCCAAGCCATTATAAAATAAAACACAATAATATAAAATAAATATATAAAATAAACAATTTTGTAGCACCTACTATGTAGCAGACATTGTGGTAAACTCTAGGGATACAAATACAAGTAAAAATAGGCAGTTCCTATCCTGAAGGAACTTATAGTTTAATGGAGAAAGACATTACACAAAAGGAAGTGGAAATATGTGAGTGTGTGGCTGCTGAGAGAAGGTGCTCAGTAAGGGGCTAGGATAGAGTTCCAAAGAATTCTAGAACAGTATAGCAGGTGGGAAATGTGGAGAAAAACTGTGCTGCATCCACTTTTTAAAAATTCATTTATTTTTAGGTTTCAACATTCACTTCCACGAGATTTTGAGTTCCAAATTTTCTGTCATCTACTCCCTCCCCCCACCCCAGGATGGCTTGAATTCTGAATACCTTCTCCCAATCTGCCCTCCATTCTATCTTCCCCTGCTTCTCTTATCCCCTTACCCTTCAATTTTCCTGTGGGGCAGGATAGATTTCTAAACCCCATTGCCTGTATATTTTATTTCCCCAGTTGCATGTGAGAACAATTTTTTAACATTTGTTTTTAAAACTTTGCATTCCAAATTTCCTCCCTTCCTCCCTCCCCACCCACCCTCATTGAGAAGACAAGCAACTCAATACAGGTTATACATATATAGTCATGCAAAACACTTCCATAGTAGTCATGTTGTGGAAAAATAACTATATTTGCCTTCATCCTATCCCTTCCCCCAGTTGTTCTATTCTCTCTTTGGCCATGTAAATTTTCAATTCTTCCAAGGTGGTATGATCAAGGGTGAGGGGTTTACTCATTTCCTGGCCTGTAGTCTGGTCTATGAGTGACCGTAAGCAGTCTTTTCTGCCTTGGAATTGTGAGGAGAATTCCCTCTCCACTGCCACTAGAAGCTCCACCATGCCAGCACTCCTTCTCTCCCCAGGATCACCACCCAGAACTGTGACCCAGATCTAAGCATGGGAAAACTAGAGAATCCTGCCTCAGTGCCAGCAAAGAGATACCTGCAATCCCCCTCTCATTAGCCAGTGGATTACCCCTTCTTCTGTGGGCCAAGAACTCTGGAAGCAGCTAACACCCTGGGGCTGCAGCTGGGACTGGGGCTGGGATAGAGCTTCTTTGTTACTTTGGTCACAGATTTTTCCTACTGACTTTCTAAGTTCTCTTTGGCACTTGTGGGTAGAGAAGTCTGGAAACCTCCACAGCTGCCCGTGATTCAGTCCTCTGAGGCCTGATCCAGCTTTGCTGAGGCCTGTTTTGCATCTGAGTACCCACACTGAATTGTGTTCTTCTGCCAGCCCAGTGTGATAGACCTTTCCAATCAACCATCCAGGTTGTATTGGGCTGGAAATTTGTTTCAGTCTCTTTTTGTGGGTTCTGCTGCTTTAGAATTTGTTTAGAGTCATTTTTAACAGACATTTGTAGTGGTTTGGGGGATTACTCAAGCAACTCACTGATTTTACTCCGTGGCTACTCTTTTAATAAAAGTCCTGGAGTCCATAGTCCTGCCCTCCAGTCAAAGAGATCAATGAGAGGGCAGGTAATCAACTAGATACCTCTAGATTTAAAGTTGGAATATTTGTACTGAATTCTAGTTCAATGTTTACCTGTGTAAAAATGGTTGAATCACTTAACTTCTCTGGAACTCAAGTTCCTCACCTGTAAAATAAGTGGATTGGCTAAGAGAATTCCTCAGGTAACTTTCAACAATAAATCCTCCAGTCTTGATGAAAGTGACCAAAAAGTAGAAAGATTGAGGGGACAGAAAAATAAATACCCTGCTTTAAAAAATTTGCCAGTTGTGATTGCTACCTAGAAATTATAGTTTTGCAGCTGACAAGTTAATATTTATGAGTCAGCAACTCTTGTGTAGACTTTATCTCAATCCATATGAGAAAAAGGAACAGTTAATTAACATTGAGTTCAAGGTACTTAAAGTGTAATATTTACATTATGTAAGTCAACATTTATATTTCCTCATTCAAAAAAAAAGTAATCTTTGCCAAAAGTTCAACAATTCCTTTTAAATAAATATTATTTTCCCTCTGGATTATGAACATTAAAAGATATTTATTTATTTGTTCATTCATTCATTTGTTTTAGTTTTTGAGGTAAGGAGGGAAATATTGTGCTAGTATCATTGTTAATACATTTTGATTTAATTTCAATAACACTCAAAGTACTGAAGACTCACTGACTTTATTCCAACTTTCATTTTCCTTCTTTATTTTTTCCTATTAATAAATTAATATTACTCCATCCTTCTCAAGGTTTAAATTTGATATTATGAATTTATATAAGTAAATACTCAAAAAATGTGTTCAAAGAAATCTAGCTAAGAATCAATAATGGCACAATTTAGAAAATAAAGCTACTCATTTTTCCCTAATTCATAAAGAAATAGCTCCCTTTCCCTACACATGAAACACTAAGAAATTTATTCCCTGTTTTCCAGCCTTATGCTTTGTAATTAACTGATTGCAAAATTTAATATAGATATATATAATTTATCCAGTCTACTTGAATAACTGGATCACATTAAATGTGTTTTATAGGGTTCTTCTCTCTGTGGTTTTCTATTTCCCCATAGGGCTTTACATTTAGCACTCAAGAGCATTTAAAAATAAACAAATTAAGTAAGTAGATAGATGAAGTAAGTTGATAGATAGATAGATAGATAAATAGATAGATGCAACTAAACATATGAATTTAAGATAGAAGTTTTCAAATAGGGAGCTACCAATCAACTGAACAGCCATTTCATAAGCCTCTTTCTTTCTTTAAATGACAGTCTATTTATCCCACTATTCAAGAGTCTCAGAGGAAATCTGATGGTAAATGACATTTTATTTCACAGGTCATGTAAGGGACAACTTATCATTCTTTGTTATGTAGAAAATGATATGTGATGTCAGTGACACAGACAATGAACCTGTTAACAACATTTTTATAATTCATACAGTGTGAATAGATAGCTACTCTTGAGATGTTTTATTAAAACAGTGGGATATGCAATGGCAATCAATTTGTTATAGGTGAAATTAGGAGGAAGAGAAAGGGAGAGGAAATGGCAGAGAGAAAGACAGAGACAGAAACATAAAGAGAGAAAAGAAAGTAAAAGAGAGAGAGAGAGAGAGAGTCAGAGACAGATATATTGAAACAGATTTAAAATATGAATTTGTATTTATATATCAATTTTCTTGTATTTTTATCACTTTTAGATTTGACACATAAAGATATTTTTGTTTAGATATTGTTCTTTGTGATAGTTTGACTCCTTGAAATATCATAACCCTTAAAAATATATTTTATTGATATAATTTGGTTTTGTTACCCATATTTGACCCCTACATATCTCTCTCTCTCTCTCTCTCTCTCTCTCTCTCTCTCTCCTCTCCTCTCCTCTCCTTCTCTCCCTTTCTCTCCTTCTTGCTCTTTTCCTTTTCTTTCCTATCCCCTCTCTCTCAGGCATTCATTATAACAAAAGTTTTCCTTTTTAATGAGAAAATGAAGGGGAAGAATAAGAGAAAAAGCAGCAAAACTGATTTTTTTTAAAAATCTGATATTAAATTGAATATTTCGTTCCTTTTCACCACTTCAGCTCAAAAAATCAATGTAGATTTTATTTGTAATTTTGCAATAATCATTTTAGTTTTATTTTGGCAAGGGGTTGTTATACAGTGTATACTGTACTATAGACTAAGCAATGGAAATGCATGGATCAAAGGTACAAGAAATTTTAGATAATTTGTTTACAAAATTCCAAATTTCTTTCCAGAACCGTTGTACTAATCCACCAACAATTTATTAATGTCCTTAACTGTCTACATCCCATCTAGCATTGACTATTATCATCTTTTCATATTTCTGACAAATTATTTTTTTAATTCAATTTCTTAAGTGTTTTTTAAACAACTCTTATTTGCCTTGTGTGGATAATTCTTGTTATGTATGGAGTAAAATCTCATTTCTATTTTGATGTGCATTTCTCTTAATATTAGTGATTTGGAAAAACCCATAGGGGTTATTAGTAGTTTGAAGTTCTTTATTTGGGAACAGTTTGGTCATATCCTATTACCATTTGTCTATTAGGCTTTTCACCTTAATATTTTTACTTTTGCTTTATGATTGACATAATAAGGTTTTAACAACTTGTTATACCACTTTAGCAAATTTGTATGGTATAAAGCAAACTTACTTAAATTATTGGCATTTTTATATATCACTAACAAAGCCCAGAGAAAACAGATAAAAAGAGAAATGTGTTTTAAAGTAAGTAATATGAAATATGAAGTAAAGTAATATAAAATATTTGATGGCCTACCTTCCAAGAGAAACTCAAGAACTATGTGAACACAATTACAAAATAAAGTAATATCTAAATAATTATTAAAATATCAGTTGCTCATGGGTAGTACATGCTAATATAATAAAAATGACAATTCTTCATAAATTAATTTATTCAATGCCATAATAATTAAAGTACTAAAAATTATTTCATAGAGTTAGAAAAAAATAATAACAAAATTCATCTGAAAGAACCAAAGGTCCAGAATATCTATGGAATTAATGAAAAGAAATGCAAATGAAAGTAGTCTTGCCATACCAGATCTAAAACTGTATTAAAAAGCAGCATCAAAAATACTTGGTACTGGCTAAGAAATAGAGTAGTGGATCAATGGAATAAGTCAGGTACATAAGACACAGCAGTCAATCACTATAGTAATCTACTGTCTGATAAACCCAAAGACTCCATTTTCTGGCATAAGAACTCACTATTTGACAAAAACTGCTAGGAAAACTGCAAAACAGTATGATAGAAACTAGGCATAAAGCAACATCTTTCACCATATACCAAAATAAGGTAAAAGTGGTTACACAATTTAGATATAAGGGGTGAAACTATAAACAATTAGCAGAACAAGGAATAGTTTACCTGTCAGATCTATGGAGAAGGGAAGTGTTTATGACCAAACAAGAGATAAAAAACATTATGAAATGCAAAACTGGATGATTTTGATTACATTAAATTGAATGAAAAGTTTTTGCAGAAACAAAACTAATGCAACCATGATTAGAAGGGAAGTAGAAAGCTAGGAAACTTTTTTTTTTATGGCAGTGTTTCGATAAAGACCTCATTTTAAAAATATAAACAGAACTGAGTCAAATTTATAAGAATTCAGTTCATTCCATGATGGATAAATGTCAAAAGATATGAACAGGCAGTTTTCAAATAAAAAAATTATAGCTATCTATAGTCATGTGAAAAAAAATTCTAAATTACTACTGATTTATGCAAATCAAAACAATCCTGAGGTGCCACCTCACACCTATCAGACTGGCTAACATAACAAAACATGAAAATGATAAATGATAAATGTTGGAGAAGATGTGGGAAAATAGGAACACTAATGTATTGTTGGTGGAGTTGTGAACTGATCCAACCACTCTGGAGAGTAATTTGGAATAAAGGAATATAAAACTGTGCATTCTCTTTGGCCCAGCAATATCACTACTAGGTCTGTATCCCAAAGAGATGGTTAAAATTGGAAAAGGACCCACATGTACAAAAATATTTACAGCAGTTCTTTTTTTGGTGGCAAAAAAAATGGAAATTGAGGGGATACCCATTAGTTCGAGAATGGCTGAACAAGTTGTGATATATGAATGTAATGGAATATTATTGTTCCATAAAAAATTGTGAGCATTGGGACTTATTAAAATTGAACTGCTTACATTCCTACATGGAAAGATGATATTTGTAACTCACGAGACTTTTCTCATTGTTAGTGTTGGTGGAGGGAATATATGTATATATATATATATATACACACACGCACATACATATATATGTATATATATGTATGTATATATATACATACATATATATGTGTATATATATACATATACATATACATATATATAGGCAGAGGGTACAGGGTGAGTTGAATATGAAGGGATGTTATGTAAAAATAAATTAAGGGGCGAGAGGGGAATGGAAAGGGAGAAAAAGAAAAGGAGAGGTAGAATGGGGTAAATTATCCCATATAAAAGAAGCAAGAAAAAAATTTTACAGTGGAGAGGAAGAGGGGGGAGGTGAGAGGGAATGAGTGAACCTTACTCTCTTCAGAATTGGCTTAAGGAGCAAATAGCATGCACCCTCAATTGGGTATGGAAATCTAGATTACCCTACAGGAAAGTAGGGTGGAAGGGGATAAGAAAGGGGAGTATGATGGAAGGGAGGGCAGATTAGGGGAGGGGAATATCAGAAGCAAACGCTTTTGAGAAAGGACAGGGTGAAAGGAGAGAATAGAATAAATGTGGGGTGGGATAGGATGAAGGGAAATGTAATTAGTCTTTCATAACATGACAGTTAAGGAAGTGTTTTTCATGACTACACATATATAACCTATATCAAATTGGCTGCCTTCTCAATGAGAGTAGGTAGGGATGGAGGAAAGGAAAGGATTTGGCACTCTAAGTCTTTAAAACAAGTGTTAAACCTTGTTTTTACATGTAACTGGAAAATAAGTTACACAGGCAATGGGGTATAGAAATCTATCTTATCCAACAGGAAAAATAGAAGGGGAAGGGAAAGGGGGTAAAAGAAGAGGGAAGGTGAGAGAAAGGAGGGCAGAATGCGGGAAGAGATAATCAGAAGCAAAACAGTTTTGAGGAGGGACAGGGCAAAAGGAAATAGAGAGTAAAATAAATGGATATTGGAGGAATAGGATGGAGGGAAATACAGGTAGCAATAGTAATCGTGAAAAAGAGTTAAGCATGTTTCTCTGATAAAGACCCAAATCTTTAACATATAGAAAACTGTATCAAATCTATAAAAATAAGAGCCACTGCCCAATTGATAAATGATCAAAAGATATATAATCAATTTTGAGATGAAATAATTAAAGTTATCTATAGCCATATTAAAAGAAAATATTCCAACTTACTACTGATTGGAGAAATGCAAGTTAAAACAATTCTGAGGTACTACTTCATACCTATCATCTTAGATGATTGTATAGAAAAGGTAAATGACAAATACTGGAGGGATTGTGGGGAAAATAAGACATTAATATACTGTTGTTGGAGTTGTGAATTGATTAAACAATTCTATAGATCATTTTGAAACTATGCCCAAAGGCCATAAAACCATGCATAACCTCTGACATAGCAGTACCACTACTAGGTCTGTATCCCAAAAGAAATGAAAAACAAAAAGGGAAAGGACCTATATGCACAAAAATATTTATGGTAGATTTTTTCTGGTGGTAAAGAATTAGAAATTGAGGGACTGCACATCAATTGGGGAATGGCTAAATAAGTTGTGGTACATAATTATGATGGAATAATATTGTACTATAAGAAATAATGAGTAGCATGCTCTTGGAAAAACCTAGAAAGATTTGTTTGGGTTGATGCAAAGTGCTATGCATTACAAAGTAACAACAATATTGTAAGATGATCAGCTCTGAATGACTTAGCTATTCTCAGCAATGCAAAGGTCCATGACAACTCAGAAGGACTTTGGATGGAAAATGTTATTCATCCCCAGAGAAAGAATTGATGGTGTTTGAACACATATTGAAGCAACTTTTTGTCTTTTTTTCCACTTTATTTTTTCTTGAGTATTTTTTGTCTATGTTTTCTTTCACAACATGATTATTATGGATACATTTTTCATGACTACATGCATATAAGCAAGGAATTGCTTGCCTTCTCAATGCACAGGGGGCAGGAGGAAAGGGAGGAAGGGAGAGCATTAGGAACTCAAAATTTTAAAAACAAATGTTGAAACATTTAAAAAAATGAATGTTAAAAAAAAGAAATGGTGAGCAGGCATATTTCATAAAAACCTTGAAAGACTGAATGGACTGATGCTGTGTGAAGTGAGCACAACCAGAAGAACATTGCATATAATAATAGTAATATCGTGCAATGACCAACTTTGATAGACTTAGCTCTTCTCAGCAATGCAATGATCTAAGACAATTTCAAAATACTCATGATGGAAAATGCAATCCACATCCACAGAAAGAACTATGGAGTCTGAATGTAGATCAAAGCATACTATTTTCTCTCTTTTTAATTTTTTTCTTTCATGTGGTATTTCCCTTTTGCTCTGATTCTTCTTTCAAAACATGCTTAATGTGAAAATATATTTAATATGATTATATATGTATAGCCAATATCATATTGCATGCTGTCTTGGGGAGATGGTAGGGGAGAAAATTTAGAACTCAAAATCTTATAAAAGTGAAAGTTGCAAATTAAAAAGTAGTTAATTAAATTTGCTATATACCTATATATTCTGAACCACATTTTCCATGTTTCTTCTTCTGTCTTTATCTGTCTATCTGTTGCTCCCAAGTAGTTGTCATTTTCTTTTTTTTGGTATTTATTTATTTATTTATCACATTAAACATTTATTAATTTATTTATTTTTAATTTTCAACATTCATTTCCACAAGATTTTGAGCTCCAAATTTCTCTCCATCTCACCCATCCCTTCACCCAAGATGGCATGTATTCTGAACACCCATTCCCCTAATTTGCCCTCCTTCCTACCATCCCCCATCTCTTATCCCCTTCCCCTTCTATTTGGCTGTAGGGCAGGACAGATTTCTATACTCCATTGCCTGTATATATTATTTCCCAGTTGCATGTGAAAACAATTTTTAACACTAGTTTATAAAACTTTGGGTTCCAAATTTCCTCCCTTCCTCCCACCTCACCCACCCTCATTGAGAAGGCAAGCAACTTGATATAGGTTATATATGTGTAGTCTTGGAAAACACTTCCATAGTAGTCATGTTGTGGAAAAATAATTATATTTGCCTTCATTCAATCTTGCCCCCCTTTTATTTTATTCTCTCTTTTAACCCTGTTCCTTCTCAGAATTGTTTGCTTCAGATTATCCTTTCCCCCAATAGGTCCTCACTTCTATCATCCCCCACTCTCTTAACCCCTTCCCTCCTATTTCCCTGTAGAGTAAGATAGATTTCCATATTCATTGAGTATGTATAGTATTCCCTCCTTAGGCCAAATCCAATAAAAATAAGATTCACTCATTTTCTCTCATCTTTTCCCACTTTTCCTCCACTGTAAAAGCTTTTTTCTTATCTGTTTTATGTGAGATAATTTACCCCATTCTGCCTTTCCCTTTCTCTTTCTCCCAGTATAATCCTTTCACCCCCTAATTTTATTTTTTAGATGTCACCACTTCATTTTCAACTCATCCAATGCCCTGTAGCTATCAGTCCATATAATTTTTTTCCCCTTCAACTACTCTAATATTGACAAAGCTCTCATAAGTTACAAATATCATCCTTCTATGTAGGAATGTAAACAGTTTGACTTCAATAAGTCCCTTATGATATCCCTTTTCTGTTTACCTCTTCATGTTTCTCTTGGGCCTTGTATTTGAAAGTCAAATTTTCAATTCAGCTCTGGCCTTTTCATCAAGAATGTTTGAAAGTCCTCTATTTCACTGAATGTCTATTTTTTTTGCTCCTGAAGGATTATACTCAGTTTTGCTAGGTTGGTGATTCTTGATTGTAATCCTATCGCCTTTGACCTCCAAAATCTTATATTACAAGCCCTCGGGTTCCTTAATGTAGAAGCTGCTAAATTTTGTGTTATACTGATTGTTTCCATAATACTTGAATTGTTTCTTTCTGGCTGCTTGCAATATTTTCTCCTTCACCTGGGAACTCTGAAATTTGTCTGTAGTATTCTTAGAAATTTTCCTTTGGTGATCTCTCTTGGGAGGTGATCAGTGGATTCTTTCAATTTCTATTTTGCCCTCTGGTTCTGGAATATCAGGACAGTTTTCCTTGATAATTTCTTGAAAGATGAAGTCTAGACTCTTTTTTTTGTTATCATGGCTTTCAGATAGTCCAATAATTTTTAAATTATCTTTCCTGGGTCTATTTTCCATGTAAGTTGTTTTTCCAATGAGATATTTTACATTGTCTTCTATTTTTTTCATCTTTTGATTTTGTTTTACAATGTCTTGATTTCTCATGAAGTCTTTAGCTTCCAAATTGCTCCATTCTAATTTTTAAGGAAGTATTTTCTTCAGTGAGCTTTTGGACTTCCTTTTCCATTTGGTCAATTTTGTTTTTTAGAGCATTCTTCTCTTCATTGGCTTTTTGCATCTTTTTTGCCAGTTTGGTTAGGCTATTTTTAAGGTGTTATTTTCTTCAGTATTTTTCTGGGTTTCCTTTAGCAAGCTGTTGACTTGTTTTTCCTGATTTTCTTGCATCACTCTCATTTCTCTTCCCAGTTTTTCCTCCACTTCTCTTACTTGCTTCTCAAAATCCTTTTTGAGGTCTTCCATGGCCTGTGACCAACTAATATTTTTCTTGGAGGCTTTGGACATAGAAGCTTTGACTTTGTTATCTTCTTCTAGTTGTATGTTTTGATCTTTTTTGTCACCAAAGTAACATTCTATTGCCTGACTTTTTTTCCACAGTTTGCTCATGATTCCAGTCAATTACTTATATTATAAACTGAGGCCTGTTTGGCCTGCAAGCCTATACTGAAATGCATTCCTTTCCCAGCCTGGTGTGATAGACCTTTCCAATGTACCATCCAGATTGTCTTTGGCTGGAGATTTGTTTCACTCTGTTTTTTTGTAAGTTCTACTGCTTTTGAATTTTTTGAGAGCCATTTTTACAAGTATTTGGAGTTTGGGGGAGACCTCAAGCAAATCACTGCTTTTTTACACCATCTTGGCTCTGCCCAGGTTTTGTCATTTTCTACTGAGCATAAAGACATAACACTACTGTAATTTTCTGCTGTCAATGTTTTTCCCATTTTTATCTTCTTTTTTCCCAAGCTGTTTCTACCAAGATAGAATTTAACTCCTAGTTGCACATTTCCTTTTTTGTCCCCATGTGGACAATATGGAAATACTGTTGTTTGTGGTGTCCTAACATATTCTTATATCCTTGATGAAACAATGTGAAAGAATATATTCATTCATGAATATTGTTTTATATTAGCTATTTTGAATTATCCCATTTGGTATGCTTGGTACATAATATGATTATTAATAACTTTAGTACAATTCTTGCATATTCATAGGTTGTCCACATTAATATTTTTTTAAAAAAATGTATACTGAAGCATTTACATTTAGTTGGGTATTGATTTTCTAATTTTATTAAATATATTTTGTCTTGTAATGAGTTACCTTTCCACCACCTCCCCATTCCAATCTTCCTTCCCAACAGTTGCTAAGATGATTTTCCTTAAGCCACATATGAACATGTGACTTCTTGAAACAATAATCTCAAGTGACTCTCTAGTGACTTAAGGATAAAATATAAATTCCTCTTTCAAATGTACTGTTCTTTACAACATGAACCCAGCCAATCTTTCTGGTTTCATTATATCTACTCTCCTTCTTGCAAACCATATTTTAACCAAAGTAGCCTTTTGTGTCTCAAACAAATAATATTCTATGCCCTAACTCTGCTTTTGCACCAGCTGAGCCCAATGTTTGAAAAAATCTTCCTCCTCACCATTAGCTTAAAGTATCATTCATTTCTTTTAAAATTCATGTGAGGCATCATCTTCTGAATGAAACCTGTCTTGCTCCAACTAACTTTGAGTATAAGCCCTAAGTACTTTGTAAGTAGCTAACTACCTTATGTTTATTCTTGTATGTGTTCTGTAAATATTTCTAAATGTACATATTTTATTATAAACATCTTCATAGGAGATACTATTTCATGTTTTCTCTTTTTATCCATAATGCTACAGTGCCTACTGTAGAGTAGGTGTTTAATAAATGCTTATTCTTTGATTCATTTTCATAGCAAAACATGGAGTGTCAAAGTGCTGTGTTAAACCAATCATCACAGCAGGTCCAGTTAGGTCCAGCCCCTATCACTCTGCCTGCCTTTGTATTTCATAGAATTCTAGCATGAGTTACATCGCATTTGCTGGGAGGCTAGTAAAATAAATTACATCACCATAGGTGAATAGGCTCACATTTCAAGATTAATACTAGGCCTTCATAGCTACCACATAATTTTGAGCCACACATAATCTCCATGATTATTATCCTGGCTAGAATTCTCTGTTCTTGCAAAGGCAGTTACATACATGGTGATTAGGGAGGGAGAGTACCAGTAATTGGGAGAAATGGTAAATTATGAAAGACTCCATTCATAATACATCAAAGACTGATGAATGTCCTCCATTCATAATATGTTATACCTCTTTCCTCTGTGGTAGTAATGTAAACATTTTCAAAGTTTGTGGAGTCTGGAAATGAATCACTGATTATGGCTTAGTATTACTAGTTAGTAGTGTGAAAGGTCACCTTATGTTTCTAGCCTTCTGCATATTTCCCCTTAGACTCATCTCTTTTTCTTATATTGGCCCTGTATCTGTGACATCTCGGCTTTACACTTGTATTTCAGAGTGTTTTCCCACCATCTATCCCTGACAAAGTGAATTCTTAGTTATCCAGTTAGGAGTCCCATTGAGTTGTTGATCATATCATAGAGAGGAAAAGAACTTAGTTTAGTGCTTTGTATTTTAAAATGAAAGGCCATATGTACAGATCTGTTGTGTAGGTCATAGCTAAGCCATGACACATATTCCATATTTCAAGATTCCAGGTCTAGATTTCTTTGCATGAATTAATAATACTGAGGGAGGAAAAAGTTACAATTTTAAGTAAAAGATTGTATTAAAGAAAGTAAAGTAAAAATAGTGCTTGCCAGATAATAATATTCATTAATAATTTTTCAGAAAGGGAAAATTAAAGCACAAAATATGACAGAAATGTATTCAAAAGATTTTCTGTTTCAATTTTTTAGAAAGGAGGCTCAGTAGGTATTATACTTTAAATGCTGATTGTGTAGTAAACATAATGATGTTGTTTTAATGCACAGCTTCCTATGATTGAGTTTCTTGGATGTTATAAAGGAAATTATCTATCTATCTATGGAAATAGATATAGACATATATATGTGTGTATGTGTGTATGTATGTGTATGTGTATATGTATATATATATGTATATGTATATGTATATGTATATGTATATGTATATGTATATGTATATGTATATGTATATGTATATGTATATGTATATGTATATGTATATGATGTATCTCCAGATGGGATAACTAGGCAGCACAGTGGATCAAAGACTGGGGCTGGAATCAGGAAGACTCATCTTCCTGAGCTCAAATCTGGCCTCAGACACTTACTAACTGTGTGACTCTGCCAAGTCACTTAACATTATTTGCTTTAATTTCCTCATCTGTAAAATCAGCTGGAGAAATAAATGACAAACCACTTCTGTCAAGAAAACCTCAAATGGAGTCATGAATTCAGACATGACTAAATAAAACAAACCAACCAACAAGACATTTTAATATTTCATATTAATACTATACCTCAAATTGATTATTCCTTCTACAATGCCTTAAAAGTAATATGATATATATATATATATATATATATATAATAGATAGAAGTAGGTATGCATGTACACACATATATGTATGTATGTATGTTTAGTGGGAATTAAAATAGACAGAAGTTGACTAGATGTGAAATTTGTCTTCTTTTCATTCTTTTGAATGTCTCCTTTCTGATTCTGAGTGATAATATCACTATTATTATGTTCTGGATAGCCAACTGACAGTATACTTGTGTCATTCCCAGTCACACTTACATTTGTCATAGCTGGAGATTTACTGGATAATATTGGCTCTGATTAAGAATATGGGCTTCAATGAATTGATTTATGGAAAATATCTCCATATAAATACTATCAATACCTTTCTGAGACATATGGGATAAGATAGTATATTAGTTGAACATCATGTACTAATAATTCTTCTGCCTGATGGTTGTTATTAATATAACAAATTCATTGATCAATGAGAATATTTTTCAGTATCAAGACTGATTTCTTTTCATTAAAGTTTAGTAAACCACTAATTCTCAGAATACAAATACATCACAGACCACTAATTCTCAAAATACAAATACATTATATTTTCAGAATTAGATTTTTTTCCTTTGTTGAATTGTTTCACTTTCTTCAATCCTTTATTTATAAGCTCTTTAACCCTCAGGGTATCCAAAGCATCAAAATAGCCTTAAAAGTTTATCACATATTATAACATATTCAAATAGATTAATTTGCTACTATGACACAAAGGGTATTTTATTAAATATTAATTTTCCTTCATCAGCTCTGATAGTAGTAATTTAAGTTTGGCTATAGAGTAATCAATTAAAGTGAAGCATGTTGTGAGGAAAGTGAACCTAACACATTAATTTAATCTATTTTAGCTACTCCTGCTGTCTCAGAAATCATCTCTATGGTTACAATGTTTTTGTCAAAGTTTCTAATAGCAAAAACATCTCATGATGGGAAGGCTTCCCCTAAACAACACAAAGGTTTGTCAGAGGTAAACTATTTAGATTTGCTTTTTTTTTTCCCACCTCCATTGAGAATATTTTTATCTCAAAAAATACATAGTGGAGAAATGAGTCCAAATAATTCCACATACCTGCATACCTACATACATACATACATACATAAATGAATACAAACACATTCATACCTGCATTAATACATATACACATGCGTGTATTTACATATAGATAAATCCAAAATGTTTGTTAAAATTTCTAAGAAAAGAAGAAGCATTTACTTACAACATAAAACAATCAAAAGGAGGAGTAAATAAGCAAATACAATTTAAAGTTGGCATTCTCTTTCAATTGTGTCTCAGGATGTCTAGTATTGCTTGGTTGATACATGTTTTCCCACATACTGGTGAGAAGTTCATTAGTTTTTCAGTGTTGAGAAAAAAAGACAATAATTCTTTCCATGGGTTCTACTAATCTTATTATACAAATTCCAAAAATATATCATTGAATATCTACACAAATTCTTCTCCAAAAGGAAATTTTAACTATTAATACTGTACCTTGAATTCATTATTATTTGCATGATGCATTAAAAGTTGAATGAGTTTTTTTTATAAAAAATAACATAGGAAAAATGAGTACATGCTATACCAAAAATAAGTATATTTGGTTTCAAACTAGCCAATAACATGATACAAGAAATGAAATATTTTTGTACAAATATCAACACTGGTACACTTTTGACAATAGATACCATCTTACTATCATTGTATTAAAATCCAATAAGCAGTCTGTTCCAGTAGGATGCATTTCAGTATCAAGGGATAAAAAACACTTGGAAGTCCCCAAAATTTGTCTGGAGTTGTTCCACCACTTTTTGATGGGGTAGTTGGAGGTAAGTCACTTAACCACTGCAAGTGTCAGCTTCCATTTCTATAAAATGAAGGTTAAACTATTTGCAATGATTATTTCAAAACAAATGTTGTAAAGAAACAGACTTGTGTTGCTCATCATGAGCTTTCTTTACTGTTCAATCTAGCCTGAAAGTTGCTCCCTATATATATATCATCCCATGTCCCTTCACCAAGCCTTTGCACAGGTAGTCTCAACTATATATAATTCCTTCCCTTCTCAAGTTGTTAGTGTTCCATCACCATTAAAATTACTTTTTTTAAAAAGTAAGTATAGAAATGAGTTCAACATGATTTTACAGGTATAACCTATATCACAGGGCTTGCTGTCTTAGGAAAGGTGGAGGGGAAGGAGGGAAGGAGAGAAAAATGGAACTCAAAATTTTACAAAAATGAATGCTGAAGACTAACATTGCCTATAATTGGAAAATAAAATAAAATACTATTAAGGAAAAGATGTTTCATATACTTTACTTTTGCCTATCTTGATGCATTTGCATTAATATGGTAATAATATTATTGTTAACCATAATAATAGCTAGTGTATAATATTTAATGATTTACTAAGTGTTTTACTCTACCATTATATTTTATCCTCACAACATCCCTTGGGGACCTGTGAAATTAATTTAATCTTTTGGTACTCAGCATATTCTATAAAAATTGCAGATCTGCATTAAAAGAGGAATTTCTTTGCTAGGGGTTCTCTATACCAATGAATTAGCAATATTCATAGGGGGATTAAAAGGAATCCCTAATACCTAGCACAGTACCTTACTCATAGTCAATGCTTAATAAATATTGGTTGAATTAGGAAAACAAGAAATAATTATAGTATGAGCTATTATTATTATTGGAATATCTAAAATCTATATATTGGGTTAGCATTGAAGCATTGAGATAATGAAGTGTATAAAGAAGAAATGGTTCCTAAATTCTGACTTGTACTTGACAGATCAGAATCAGACAGGTATTCTAACTAGACAAAGGGCAGAGTACTACAACACAGCATCAATTGCCTATTGGACTTTCATATGTACTTATAAAAACACATCTGTAGGATATCCTACAGACATCAAAAATGCAATATAACCAAAACAGAACTCATTCTCTTTCCCTCAAAAACTTCCTAATTATTCTCTCTGTCTCAAGTCTTTCCCTAAACCAGTTTATCTACCAATAAGCTATGAAAATAATTTTCTTTAACCATAGATCCTACTCAATATACTCCAGAGAATGTTTTGGATACACACACACCCACACACACACACACACACACACACACACACACACAATAAACCTGACTATGATATGACTTTAAAAAGTAAAACTGTTTAGGAACAGCTAATTATCATATACAAATGGGGAGTGAAAGGAAGAACCAATACATAGGAATTAGATGGGAGAGGAGGGCTGGTAGATCTGAAAATTGCTTTTATCAGAATTCAGTTCAAGAGGGAACAATACATAAATATCTGGAAGGATATAAAAGTCTTCAAAATTCAGAAAGAAATGAAATGCTAAGAGGATAGGGAATTAGGAGAGGATAAGGGAGGGATCTTTATAGGGGAAGATGAGGGAATAGGTTAAAGGGGGATATAAAAGGTCATTTAGTTTAGTGGGAATGGAAGGATAAGGAATGAATCCTTGGAAAGCAATAGGCTAAGTAATACGAGGGCAAGGTAGGGAGTAGAAGTAAAGTAGAGGAGTCAGGAGGCATAGGAAATAAGAAATATGCACAAATATAAAATAAATATCAAGGGTAGAATTTGTCAGGGAAAAAGGAACAGGCAATCATGATCTCAAAGTTAAGGTAAAATAGATTTAATCAAATTAGAAAAACAAGGAAACCTCACTCTGTGTCAGCCATATATATCAGTTATTTTGAACTATTTACAACAACTAAACAACATAAAGTGGGGATATTGTTGTGGTGTAGGAAGTGATGAGCTGGTGGACTTGGAAAATTATGGAAAGATGTGGACTTATGAAGGAAGATGTTATCTACCCTCAGAGAAACAGGATATATAAATAGAGTAAGGTCTTGTATAGATACATATGAATGTATATATCTATGAATATCAATATCCAAATATATGTATGTATGTATAAGTGTATGTATGTACAGGTACATACACATACATATATATATACATATATACACACATATATGCATATCTTGATATGTATGTGTCTGTATCTATATATATATTTAATGTGTATATATGCACATATAATATACACACATAGAATATATACACATATACAAATATATCTAGACATCCACATACATATGCACACATATAGATACACATATACATACATATACACACAGAGATACATACACATATGCACTTACATGTATGCATATATGTGTATATGTACACACACATGGAAATTATATCTATAATATAATTAATGTAATTATATATGGCCATTAATACATGGAAATTAATATATGTAAATATATGCATATATGTATATATGGAAATTAATTACTGGGGTATGCTGAAGACATACAAGACAATTTGGAAAAAAACTAAAGTAAATAAAAATCATCACGTTACATTTTTTTTACAATTTTTAAAACATTTTATTGCACATTAAGCAATTTAACCCTCAAAATGAAACTTTTAGGTAAGATTATTTTAAAAACAAGACAATATGAATGACAATTGTAATAATCTAATATATATACCCACATATCTCACAAACATTATGTTGTTGTTAATGTTCATATATTTTTCATCTGTGTCTAGCACTTCATGACTTGATTTGAGGTTTTCTTGGAAAGATAATGAAGTGATTTACCATTTCCTACTCTAGCTAATTTTACGTATGAGGAAAGTGAGGTGAAGAGGGTTAAGTGACTTGCCCAGGAGTCACAAAGCTAGTAAGTGTCTGAGGCAAACATCAGTTCATTCTGATTCTAACACCAGAGGAAATGCCTTAATGAAAATTGAAGATTAATAGTTTTAAATTTTCATACCTAGCCAATGGCTACAAAAATTACATCTAGAAGGATGTTGAACCAGTGAACAGAGCCAACTTAAGATAGGTAGAAAGCAAAGTATTAAAGTAGCTTAAAATCAGAGAAGACACAGGGCCAGACCAGAGTTCAGTGGGGGCAGAACCAGGTATATAATACCTCAGCCACAGATCATCAAGCCAGTACAATTGAAAATATAGCAGACAACCAGGTTAGACCATGATTAAGACAATTCAAGGGCTGAATCATAACAGCAGCCATAGTGGACTTTGAAGTCAAGCTCATGACAGGTGATGGTCAGGGATGCAGTGGATGACTTTGGCATCTTCAAAGTTTGACAAAGCTCCACAATATCTACTTCAACCATCTTTCTGGCCATTGGAATAAATTGTTCTCTTCTGCCCATTCCTCCAGGGGGAGGTCTTTGTATATTTGGGGCATATATTCCCTTAACTCATCGATGGGCTTGCAGCCTGATCCTCAACTTGGTTTAGAATGTCAACTGAGACAGTTTACAAGGGTGTGACCACTGTGTATTCCACTGCTTCATGGAGCTATGGTTGAGAGCTAGGTGGCGGTTGTATCCCAAAGGTGTATTAGCAGCCCTTAAAAGGACTTAGAAAGTCCTCCACAGTGGATATAATGATGGTCTGGAGTCAGGAATACTTGAGTTTAAATATGGCCTCAGATACTTACTAGTATTGTTACTCTGGGCAAGTCACTTAACTTTTGCATGCATCAGTTACATCAAATGTAAAATGGTGATGATAGTCACACTTTAATTAGAGGATTGTTATGTGTACTGAATGAGGTATTATTTGTTAAAGCATTTTGTTCAGTTCTTAGTACCCTAGGTGCTTAATAAATGCTCATTCTTTTCCCTCTGCTTATTCCTCTATGAGAAATATATACAATGTCCAATATTTCTAAACTTCTATTTAGGTCCTTAACTTCTTTCTCGCTTATCTTTTTCCTAGATTTGTGTAGGTCTGAAAGGAGTATACTAAAGTTTTCTACTACATAATTTTATTACCTTTTTCTTCTTATTGTTCAATCACATTTTTCCTTTAAATATTTAGATGTTATTCCTTTTGGTACATGGACCTAAATGCATACACACACACACACACACACACACACGCATATGTGTGTGCATGCATAATTATGAAGATGAATTCATAATATGTGATGATTTCAAACATAATGTTATTCTCTAAGTATATACCTTATAACCAAGGATGTACAACAGATAACCCTTAGGCTACTTCCCATCCACTAAAGCATTTCAGGCAGCCCATAAAAAATATAGAGGTTGTAGAAGAAAGTAAAGATGTAACAACTCTTTTGTTCATGCCCTGCTTAAACCATCTTCCACTAGTCACTACTGTGCCTGTTATGTAACTTGGAGAATGGGTTGCCACTAAGCACTCTCTCTTGTTTGTCATGTGACCCATGGCAACCAACATCATCAATCATTCTGTGGTCTGAGAGAAGTGATTTCATGATAAATTTAAAAAAATTAAGTAATTAGTGTAATTAATTGATATTCATTGAAATTTCTCCCTTTTAATATGGTTTATTTGCAACATAATCTTATCATTAGTTATATCTTTACTTGGAAAGTGAGCCACTAAAAACTTATCTGCAGACCAAAGAAGTTTAGCCTATTTTAATTTTGGCCCCTACCTACTGCCAAGCCATGAAGATCTGTCATAAAACAGACACAAAATATGTACTGGAACATTAAAAACCTTATAAAAATATGAGGGAAATAGAAATAAATATTAAACAATTCTGTATTGACTATAATGAAATAAAATTATGTTCAATAAAAGATATTTTATAAATGATTCAAATTAATTGGAGAATGAATAATTTAATTTTGAAGAATAAGTGGGTCAGAGGATAAATCATAGAACTTCCATCAAAGACAATGATGTTAATATAGTGACATGTCAAAACTTAAAGGCTTCAAGTAAAAGAGGGTTCATGGGAAATTTTGAATTTTGAAATGCTTTCATGTACAAAAGAGAACAAGAAGAATTCAGTAAAAAAATGCAATAAAACACATGTATATATCAATTATAATGAAATTAAAAATTCTAAATATTAAAGAAAAAACAAACAAAAATAAAATAGCTGAATTAAAAAAAAATGAAACCAGAAACGAATGGCACAAACTCTAATAAAATATATAAGTAGCTAATTTGATTTTAAAAAGGACCTAAGGGGCCAGCTAGGTGGCACAGTGCACAGAGCACTGGCCCTGGAGTCAGGAGGACCTGAATTCAAATTCGGCCTCAGACCAGACACTTGATACTTACTAGCAATGCGACCCTGGGCAAATCACTTAACCTCAATTGCCTAAAAAAAATTACCAAAAGGAAAAATGTTAATAGACAAAGAGGAATTAAAAGATGTTAGAAACTATTTTGTCCAATTTTATGTCAGCATACTGGATAATGTTTATGAAATGCATAAAACTACAAAAATATAAACTGTTCAGCTTAACAGAGCAAGAGGTACATAATTATATAGTGTAGTCCTACAAAAAAATAAAATTGTCTATGTAAAGACCATCTTTCAAGGAAATATTTGGAATTCAAAAACAGATGTAATTATATGTAAATTTTATCAAATATTCAACAAATAATTAACTTTAATATTACATATATTGTTTGAGAACAAATTAAGATAGCAGCCTAACTCTTTCTGTGTGATAAATATTATAAAGTTAATCAGATTTTGAAGATATGAAAATAGAAAATGAATAATACAGACTAATATCTCATGTATATTGATTCAAGTATTGAACAATATATTATCAAAAATAGAGCAACATATTGACCAATTATATAATATGGTTATTCAATATGTTACTGTAGCATAATTCTAGCAGATACTCATATAAATATTCATATTGAGAAGAAGTATGACATATTGAATGAAGAGCTCACTTTAGATCTATAAAACCTGGGTTCAAGTCCCACCTCTGACACATAGCTTCTGCAAAGCACTTAATGTCTCAATGCTTTAGACAACTCTAAGATTAAAAATTGCTGAGAATATGTCAAATTGGATTGGTAGAATGATTTTCCTTATTTAATAGTTCCCTGTACCAATATAATCATAGTTAGTCAATCAATCAGTCAGCAAGTATTTATTAATCAAACAGTTTGCTCCAGGAACTAAGCTAGGACTAGGGATAAAAAGAAAAACAAAATTATGGTCCTTACTCCTAAGGAACTATCATTTGAATGGGACAGACAATATGAAAATAATTATACACTGAATTGTAAACTAATAATGTTTGTGTACTATATATGTTTATGTGTACTACATATGTTTATACACATGGAGCATACTATATGTGTATATATCATAGGTATATATACTATATATGTTTTAGTATATATATATATACACAGAGAACATTAAGTATGTATACACATATATACATGTGTAGATATACTTATATAGTATATATTTTGTCTATAATATAATGAATAATTATTTTCACATTATCCCATTAGAATTACACACAGACATATACATGTATACATACATACATACATACATACATACATACATATGCATACACAGAGTTCCAAAGAAATATAATCTCAGAGTAAAGAGACTAGCATTGAGGATTACCTGGAAAGGCCTCCAGCAGAAGGGAACTGAGTACAGGTACAATACTTATTTCTATCTCTATATACTAAGATCATTTTAATTATTAATGCTGGGTTGCTTAAACATTAGGAAAACTATAAGCATAACTGATGAATTAAAAAAAGATAAAACCACATGATTATCTAAATTCCTGAAATGAGGAGGGAATCTTTACATAAAATATAACACCTACTTATTTTAGAAAAACACTTAAGAAACATAGGTATATATATATCTTCCCTTAAGCTATAAACAGTATCTAAATAAACTAGCATTCACTGTAATGCAGAAATGTTAGGGCTTTTCCTATAAAAACAGATTAAACTATAGGTATTTATTTTCATAGATATTATTTAATATTGCTCTGGTAATGAATCATTTACTCAGATGAGTCGCTCTCATTTCTAACCCTCTTTAGTCTTTAACTCCCTCTGCATACAATAATAGGTAACATAGCAAAAATTCACATAGTGTTTACTGTGTTCCAGAAACTGTAATAAGCACTTTGCAATTATTATCTCATTTGGTCCTCACAATAATCCTGGGAGATAAGTGCTATTTTTAATTCCATTTTTTACAGATAAGGAAACTGAGGCAAACAGGTTAGGTGACTTACCCAGGGTTGCACAGCTAGTAAGTATCTAAATCCAGATTTAAGCTGAAGTCTTCCTGATGTCAGACTTAGAAATTTTAATGTACTAATCCTTGTAGCTACCATAACTTAGTAGTCTTCTAATAATGACAAGGCATGCTTGAAGCTTCCTGCATGAATTGGTAAGTTCCTCCCCGGAACCTCCATTTGGTAGAGGGACTCATGTGACCTATATACACTTTTAATCCAGCTCGGCCCCCAAATCTGAAATACTGTTCCATCGCTACACTTAGAACCTTCTGACCACACCAGCAATGCTCACATCTAATCCCATCTAATCTCACATCTAAGATTTGAACTAATCTAATCCAACTCAGACTCCAACTTTCTACTTTATGAAATATTTTTCCAACTTGCCCCCATGAGATTATCCCCTTCAGCTCTCTTTCTGGTGTTGTCTTCTTCCATTAAAATGAAACCACCTTGAAAGCAGAAACTGTGTTTTTCCTATTTGTATTCTTAGTACTTACCACCATGCCTGATACGTAGTAAGTGCTTAATAAATTATTTTTTCTAATGTACAGAAATTAAAGCAGCAAATTATTAGTATTATTATTAGCTGAGGATGTAGTGGTTTTAAGAATCATAGCTTCAAAATAATAAGCAAATTAAAGAACTTACAAAAGGTAAAAAAGATCATAAAAATCATGACTCTCTCCATACTAGGTAAATCTAAGCAAGGTTAAGGACACAGGAGATATAATCCAGAGTCTGGAATATAAGTAAACCAGTTTAGCTAGAATATAGTGAGGAGGAAGGGAACAATATTAAATAAGCCCTAGAATTGTAGGCTAGAGCAAGACTGAAGTCATGCTGTGAAACACTTTGTTTCCTATTTCTTCAAAATTACCTCATATTCTAAACTAGTTCTATGTTTTTCCTCTCAAAAAGGGGATCAAATCTTTGTGAAGTCATTTTCAGGGTTCCTTTATCTCCTAGAGATGATTGGTTTTTGTGTTGGTTAAACTTTTCTAACAAAATTGAAATGACTCAATAACAACAAAAAAGAATTAGTTAAGGGTTATTTTTCTCAATTTCACTTTTTTAAAGACAAAACTTGTCCAAATAAGTAAAGTCAGAGTTGTTACAATAACACTGTTTCTAGTTTGCAACATTTTTCTTTCTTACTTTGTGCTCATTATGACATTTCCTTTAATCATCAGTCATTGCACAAAGACAATTAATTCTTAATGACTCCAAGGAGTGTATGGGTAATTCAAAGGAAGAATAGTACCTCTGGTGTTCTGGCTATAGAGCTCCTTTTCAGGCACTCATCTAACTTAAGTGTCTGCCTGCCACCCACCTCTCCCCTGTGACTCCAAACTGCTGTAGCATGTTCAGTGGCCATACTGTGGTAAATCATCATGACAGACAGGTTAAAACAGGTTGAGGATAACCAAGGGGCCTCAAACCCATCAGTAAGGGCAGAGGAGGGAGTGGTTTACCCCAAGCATCTGAAGACTTCCTGGGCAGAGTAGATGGATGTGAACATTTTGTTTCCAACAATCTATGAAGATGGTGGAAGGAGGCACTAAGGAGCACTTAGAGTCTGGTGAAACACCAAAGACTTCACAATCAACCACGGTATCCACTGCATCCAAACATAGCCAGTCATAATGACTTTAGTCTTGCCACTAGACCGATGACTCTGGAAGAAGGTGAAGTTAATAATTCCCTGAAACTTTGCCTCATTTTCAACAACACTGATTCCAACAGTGGTAATCAATCATTTCTTTTAATTGATTACTAATTACATCATTAGTTTATTGATTATTTATTAACATAATTATTAAATTATCAAAATTATTTTCTTTAATTTTTTCCTATTAATGCTTTAAATGGAGCTTTATATATCTAGTGACTTCTGAGCCTTTCTAAGGCTCAGAAAGTATTCAAAAGAAGCAGCACAATGTAGTGGAAAATGAATTTAATTAGGAGTAAGAATTTATTTCCTAACACCTGATTTGTATCAACATTTTACCTCCCTGAGTCTTTTTCCTTGCCTATAAAATAAAGAAATTGAACTAAATGATTTTGAAGATCCATTCCACTTGTGTATACAATATTTCTAAGCAGGGGGAAGCTTCTGTATAACTTTGAAGTCTTTGACTTCTTTCATTGTTTCAAGCCAAACCATTGTCCAGTAACATTGTCTCTATCTTTACCACTTCCTAACTTTACTTGGGACTCACCAAGCATTTAGGTGGATATTGATTTGGATTATCTTGATAAAATTTCTCTACTTCATCTTTGCTACTGGTATTTATATACATATAAACTGCTACTATCTTTTTTTTCTGTTATTCTCTTTACCTATCTTTACTACTATCTCTACTGCAAGGAGAAATTATCATATTTCCCAATAACTATATTTTTCATCAACTTCTAATGCCTTATTAAAGTCACATCACCACCTCCTTTGTTTTATTCTCTAAGTAAAACCTGTTAGCTAGTCCCATATTTAGCTTCAATTTCTTAATGTGGCCTTATTTAATTCATAGTGTGAATGGCAATATAGATGTAGGTCAAATTCCTCTAATGGCAGATTAATTCACTGGTTACTGGATAAAGATCTTATATTTAACAAATAATGAGTTCCCCAATTGATAAATGGTCAAAGGATATGAACAGGCAATTCTCAGATGAAATAATTAAAGCTATCTCTAGTCATATAAAAAAATGTTCCTAATCACTATTGATTAGAGAAATGCAAATCAAAACATCTCTGAGGTACCACATCACAGCTATCAGATTGACCAACATGACAAAACTGGAAAATGATAAATGTTGGAGAAGATGTGGGGAAACTGGAACACTAATGCATTGTTGCTGGAGTTGTGAAATGATCCAACCATTCTGGAGAGTAATTTGGAACTATTCTAAAAGGGTTATAAAAATGTGCATAACCTTTGACCCAGCAATAGCACTTCTAGGGCTGTATCCCAAAGAGATCACAAAAATGGGAAAAGGACTCACATGTACAAAAATATTTACAGCTGCTCTTTTTGTGGTTGCAAAGAATTGGAAATTGAGAGGATGTCCATCAATTGAGGAATGAGAGAACAAGTTTTGGTATATGAATGTAATGGAATACTATTGTACTATAATAAATGATGAGCAGGCAGACTTCAGGAAAATCTTGAATGAACTGTGTGGTGTAATGCTAAGTGAAGTGAGCAGAACCAGGGAGAATGTTGTACAGAGTAACAGCCACGTTGCAATGACTAACTTTGATAGACTTAGCCCTTCTCAGCAATGCAAGGATCTAAGACATCTCCAATAGTCTCATGATGGAAAATGCTATCCACATCCAAAGAAAGAACTATGGAGTTTGAATGCAGATTGAAGAATAGTATTTGCTATTTTTTCTTCTGTTTTGTTTTGTTTGCTCTTTCTCGTGGTTCCTCCTATTGATTCTAATTCTTCCTTACAACATGACTAATGTGAAAATATGTTTAATAGGAATGTACATGCATAGCCTATAGCAGAATGAACACCATCTTGGGGAGGGAGGTTGGGAGGGGGAGAAAAATTTTAAACTCAAAAGCTTATGGAAGTGATTGTTAATAAATCAAAATACATAAGTAAAAATTTTTAAAAATAATGAGTTAATTATTTTAGACATTTAATAATAATAACATTAATAATAATATGTTTATGATACTTAGCACTCTCTGCTTACTTTGCCTACTTTTCCATTACTCATCATTAGAAGAAAAACAGAAAGGTGTTAAACAGAATGGAGCAATATCTTGTGTTTCTTTTTCATTGTTTATTTTTGTTTTCTTAATAACCAAACTTCTGCTGTTAGTCTCTCCATGTTTAGTAAGGCTTCTTCTCAGTAGATATTGTCTTCTCAAAGGACCATAATCAAAGCATTTCTAGCTTGGTGGATCATTTCTGAGGTTTTACTCTATTGGGGTATACAAAATTACTGAAAAATTCATCATCATAGGTGGAAGTTAGAGAAAGTTACTTAAAAAGTGAGAATTGTGAAATGCTAAGTTTCTGTTCACATTTTCTTCCT
>NW_020954569.1:9522979-9540035 GCF_900497805.2 Vombatus ursinus
TACAAGTTTAGCATTGATTTCTTAATTGATGAATTCAATAACCTTTTCTTCATCTTTGTTCTTGGAAGCATCTTACACAACTGTGCCTAGATAATTTCTCTTCCTTTGACCACCACAACTCTTGACACTTCTGTTCTTCTCCTTTGCTATTTCTCACCTCCCAGACATGGACTTCTCCAAAGATAAATTTCTGGACAATTTTTTCTTTTATAAATAATTACTCAGAATCCTTCATTTCTAAAATGTTCTTAGTCCTTACTTCTGCCTCTTGCAACTAATATCTGTTTTCAAAGGAGAGCTTAAATGGCCACTCTTTCAAGTTTCTTTTTTTAATTACTCCAGTTATTAGAATCTCTTATTATCCTCAATTTTTGGCAATATTTTTTATTTATCTATTTATGATTATGTTGTCTCCCATGCAATCACCCTAAGGACAGTGATCATTTAATTTTTGCATTTGTATCCTTGCAGCCTAGCAGAGATACTGGTATGTTAACCCTTAACAAATGAATTCTGATTGATAGATTAATCTCTTAAAAAGACAGACTTCATTGTTCCTTGTTATGTACCATTCATTGGTCTTGCTGTCTCCTCAAAAGAAAAACTTGCCACTACAACCTGGCCTCATTCGTTTAATTCTTGGATTGCTGAGAAACAATTCTATTTGAAGTTTTAGTATAAGGACATCTCAGCAAATTGTGGGAGATAAGAAGGTAAAATGCTGCACAGAGTACAAGGGTAAGTAATTGATGGGATGAGCATTTTTTATGTATCACTCAGAAAAAAAAAAGAAATGCTAAACAATGAATAATCAAATAATTATCATCAGTTTAAACTCTAGTATCCAAGGGTTCTTCATATGTTTGTAACATGGATTCATACAAACTTTTAATATTCCATTTCTACTATGTATGAGGTCTTTTTTCCAGTGATTTATTTCTATAGGCAAATTCATCCCAATAGTCACTCTCTATTGAGGTTGGTCTTTTAATACTTCTTGATGGTGATTCTGTAACTCTTCTGGTCCTTATGAATGACAGGAAGAAGTCAGAGATTATTTATTTCAGCTTTGAAGTGAGGAGGGAGGTATTCTCTATCACAAAATCCCTAGAGGATGCTTCTATCATATTAATTATAACTACATTTGCTTTAATAGATGAGCATCTGTCATAGTATTACCATTTCTTTTTAATTTATTGCTAAGCAGATAATTAGATTTAAGATCTGTCCTCACTGTTAGTGACTAGTTTATATAAGAGGAAATGCATCAGTGGAGGCTTAAGACCTAAAGTGGTGAGCATTTTCACACAATAAGGGTATTTCTAGGATTCCAAAAATTGACAATTCCTTAAAAAATACAATTAGTCAAAAGAAAACAAAATCCACTAAAGAAAGCAAAGTAAAATTGGGTGGAACAATGATAGTGGAGTAAAGGCAGAGACTTGCCTGAGCTCTCTCCCAGTCCCCTCCAAATACTTTTTTAAATGACTATAAACAAATTCTAGAGCAGCAGAACCCATAAAAAGATGGAGTGAAACAAATTTCCAGCCCAAGACAACTTGTAAGGTCAGCAGGAAAAGTCCGTTGCACCAGGATGAAAGAAGAGCACAGTCCAGCATAGGTTGCACCAGCATAGCCACAGCTTCAGTAAACCTGCAACAGGCCTTGAGAGTGACTGAATCAACAGCAGCAGTGGTAATGGCTGCTTCAGGAGCTCTCAACCCACAGATGGTAAGGGGGTTGAACAACAGATCAAAATGAGATTACAGGGGTCTTTTTGTTAGCACTGAAGCAAGACTCTGTTGCTTTGCCAATAATTGGATATGGGTCACAACCCTAGGTGGCACTCCTGGGGTGAGGAGGAGAACTAGCATATCAGAGCTTGCAGCCACAGTGGAGGTGGAACCCTCCTCATAGTTACAGTACAGAAAAGAGTGCTTATGGTCTCTCACAGACCAGAACACAAGCCAAGAGAGTAGTAAACACCTCTTCTTAGATCATACCAACTCAGAAGAACTGAAAACTTACAGGTCCCTACAAATATCTCTGAAAACCACTGCAAAAAATCCATGAAGCTTGGGACACTGCACCCTCCACCATTGAAGCACAGCCCTACCTTAACAAAGAGTGAAAAAGTCAAGTAATGGCTGAGAAAATGAGCAAACAATGGAAAAAAAGTTCTCGGGTATAGAAAGTTACTATGGTGACAAGGAATATCAAAACACATGCTCAGAAGACAAAAAGGTCAAAGCTTCTACATCCAAAGTCTCTAAGAAAAATATGAATTGTTCTTAGGCCATGGCAGACCTCAAAAATGATTTCGAGAAACAAGTAATAGAAGTAGAGGGAAAACTGGGAAGAGAAATGAGAATGGTGCAAGAAAATCATGAAAAACAAGTTAACAACTTGGTAAAGGAGACAGCTTGGCGGAGACAAAATACTGAAGAAAATAACAACTTGAAAAAAGGAGTAGGCCAAATGACAAAAGGGGTCCAAAAAGCTGAAGAGGAAAAGAATGCCTTAAAAAACAAAATGGAAAAATTGAAAAGCAGGTCCACAATCTCACTGAAGAAAATAAGTTCTTAAAAATTAAAATGGGGCAAATGGAAGCTAATGACTTTATGAGAAATCAATAAAAGATAAAACAAAATGAAAGAATGAAAAAATAGAAGACAATTTAAAATATCTCATTGGAACAACAACTGACTTGAAAAATAGATCCAGGAGAGAGAATTAAAAAAATATTTTTGGACTACTAGAAATCCATTATGAAAAAAAAAAAAGGGAGCCTAGACATCTTTCAAGAAATTATCAAGGGAAACTGCCCTGGTATTCTAGAATGGAAATAATTCACCAATCACCTCTTGAAAGAGATCCCAAAATGGAAACTCCTAGGAATATTACAGCTAAATTCCAGAGTTCTCAGGTTCAGGAGAAAATATTGCAAGCAGCCAGAAAAAACAGTTGAAATGTTGTGGAGCCACAATCAGGATAACACAAGATTTAGCAGATTCCATATTAAAGAGTTTTGAATATGATATTCTGGAGGGCAAAATATCTAGGATTACAACCAAGAATTACCTACCAAGCAAAACTGAATATAATGATTCAGAAGAAAAATAGACATTCAATGAGAAAGAGGACTTTCAAGCATTCTTAATGAAAAAACACAGAGCTGAACAGACAATTTGACTTTAAAATACAACACTCAAGAGAAGCATAAAAATGTAAAAAGGAAACAGAAATCATAAGGGACTTAATAAGGTTAAATTGTTTGCTTTCCTACATGGGAAGATTATATTTGTAAGTCATAAGGCCTTTCTTATTATTAGTGTAGTTAGGAGTATATATAAACAGAATGCACATGTGTGAGTTGAATATGAAGGGATGATATCTAGAAAATAAAATTAATGGTTGAGATTGGAATGTATTGGGAGAAAGAGAAAGGGAGAGGAAGAATTGGGTAAATTATCTCATTTAAAAAAGGCAAGAAAAAACTTTTATAGTGTAGGGGAAGGCAGGGGACATGAAGGAAGTGAGTGAACCTTACTCTCATCAGAATTGCCTCAAAGAGGGAGTAACATACACATGTAATTGATACAGAAATCTATTTTACACCATAGGAAAACATGAGGGTAAAGGGATAAGAGAAGGCTGAGTTGATAGAAGGAAGGGCAAACTGGGGGACGGGGTGGTTATAAGCAAAACATTTTTGAGGAGGGACAGGGTGAAAGGAGAGATAATAAACTAAATGGGGGTGGTAGAATGGGATGTAGGGAAATACAGTTAGCCTTAGTAACTGTGGGGGAAAATATTGAAGCAAGTCTCTCCAACAAAGGCTCACAGTTTAAAAACAACAACAACAACAAATGTTAAAAATTGTTTTTATTTGTAACTGGAAAAAATAAAATACTAAAAATAAATCAATCAATTAAAATACATTTTAAAAAGTAAAATCGACCAATTGGAGAAGGATACACAAAAGTGAACTAAAGAAAATATTTCCTTAAAAACTTGATTTGGGCAAATGGAAGCTAATGACACTATGAGACATTAAAAATCAATTAAAATCAAAAGAATAAAAAAAAATAAAATGCAAAATACTTCATTGGAGAAACAACTGAGCTGGAAAATAGATGCAGAAGGGGTAGCTAGGTGGCACAGTGGATAGAGCACCAGCCCTGAAGTCAGGAGAACCTGAGTTCAAATCCAACCTCAGACCAAACACTTGACACTTACTAGATGTGTGACCCTGGGCAAGTCACTTAATCCCAAATGCCTTAAAAAAATAGATGCAGAAGAGATAATCTAAAAATTACTGACATACCAGAAAGCCATGATAAAAAAAAAATAGAGCCTCGACAGCACCTTTCAAAAAATTATCAAGGAAAACTGTTGTAATATTCTAGAATCAGATGGTTAAATATCCATTGAAAGAATCCATGGATCACCTCCTGAAAGTGATCCAAAAATGAAAACTCCAAGGAATATTATAGTCAAATTCAAGAATTATCACCTCAAGGAGAAAATATTGCAGGCAGCCAGAAAGAAACAACTCCAATATCAAGGGTCCACAGTCAAGATTACATAGGATTTAGCAGCTTCTACATTGAAGGATCAGAGGGTTTAGAATATGATATTCTGGAAGGCAAAGGAGCTTGGATTGAAATGAAGAATCAAATACCAAGGAAAATTGAGCATAATCTTTCAGGGAAAAGATGGATATTCAATGAAATAGGAAATTTTTGATCATTCCTGATTAAAAAAAGAGAGAGAGATGAACAGAAAATTTGATTCCCAAATATAAGACTTAAGAGAAACATAAAAAGGCAAATAAGAAAGAAAAATAAAAACATGCTATTCAATAAGGTTAAATAAACTGTTTATATTCCTACATGGGGAGATTATACTTGTAACTCTGAGGAACTTTATCTTTATTAAGGCAGTTTGAAGTGGGTATACACAGACATAGAATGTGGGTATAAGATGATTTTGATATGATGATAAAAATAATTAATGGGTGAAAAAAGATTATACTGGGAAAATAGGAAATTGGGAAGCAGAATTGAGTAAATTACATTGTGTGTAAAGGAAGAATGACATAAGTGGATAGCAGAGTGTATTAAAAATCAGAATCCTATAATACATTGTTTACAAAAAACACATTTAAAGCAGAGAGATACTCAAAGACCAAAGGTAAAAGGTTAGATCAGAATATATTGTGCTTCAGCTGAAGTAAAAAAACCAAAAACAAAATTAAAAAAAACAAAAAAAACCTGGGCTAGCAAATCCTGATATCAAAGTAAAAGCAAAAAATAGATCTAATTAAAAGAGATAAGGAAGGAAACTACAAACTACATCTTGCTAAACAATACCATAGATAATGATGTAAAACCAATAGCAAACATATATGCACTACATTTTATAGCATGGAAGCTCATTTAAAAAACCCCACATAAATCATTAGTATTTCTATATAATACTAACAAAACCCAGTAGCAAGAGATATAGAAATCCCCTTTTAAAACAACTGTAGACAATATAAAATACTTGGGAGTCTACCTGATCAGACAAACCCAAGTGGTATGTGAACATAATTACAAAACACTTTGCACACAAATAAAGTCAGATCTAAACAATTGGAAAATATCAATTGCTCATGAGTAGGTTGAGCTAATACAATAAAAATAACAATTCTACCTAAATTATTTTACTTATTGAGTGCTGTACCAACCAACCTACCAAAAATATTTATAGAGCTAGAAAATATTATAACAAAATTCATCTGGAAGAATTAATGTCAAGAATATCAAGGAAATTAATTTTAAAAAAATGCAAAGGAATGTAGACTAACCATACCATATCTAAAATTATATTATGAAGTGGTAATCATCAAAACTATTTGGAACTTACTGGGAAATAGAGTGATAGAGCAGTGGAATAGTTTAGGTACATAAAACACAATAGGCAATGACTATAGTAATCTATTATTTGATAAACCATTTTTGATAATCTATTATTTGATAAGTCAAAATGGGTACATGATTTAAACATAAAGGGTGATACCATTAACAAATTAGAAATTAGGAGAGCAAGGGATATTTTGACTGTCAGACCTATGGAGAAGGGAAGAAAAACAAGAGATAGAGAAGATTATGAAATTCAAAATGTTTACATTAAATTATTTTTTTTCACAAACAAAGACAATGTAACTGAGATTAGAAGGAAAGAAGAAAGGTGAGAAACAATTTTTACAGGCATCATTTCTGATAAAGACCTCATTTTTCAAATATATAGAGAATTGAATCCAAAGAATACAAGTCATTCCCCAATTAACAAATAGTTAAATGATATGAATAGGCAGTTTTCAGATTAAGAAATTTAAGTCAACTATAATCATATGAAAAAATTTTTGAAATCACTATTGTTTAGAAAAATATTAATTAAAACAAGTCTGAGGTACCATCTCAAAACTATCAGATTGGCTAATATGACAGAAATGAAAAATGATAAATGTTGGAGAAGATGTGGCAAAAAACTGGAACAGTAATACCATGTTTGTGGAATTGTGAACTGATCCAACCATTCTGAAGAGCAATTTGGAACTATGCCCAAAGGGCAACCAAACGGTGCATACTCCTTGATCCAGCAGTGCTGCTACTAGATCTGTATCTCAAAGAGATCACTAAAATGGGAAAAGGACTGACATGTACAAAAATATTTAAAGCAGCTCTTTTTGTGGTGGCAAAGAATTTGAAATTGAGAGAATGCCCATTGGTTGGGGAAATGGCTAAACAAGTTGTGGTATATGAATGCAATGGAATACTATTGTTTTACAAGAAATGATGAGCATACAGATGTCAAAAAAAGAATCTGCAAAGACTTGCATGAACTGATGCTAAATGAAGAGAGCAAAACCAGGAGAACATTGTAGACAGTAACAGCAACATTCTGTGATGATCACCTATGTTAGTTTTGCCCCTTTTCAGTAAAACAGTGATCTAAGACAATTCTAGAAGATTCTTCATGGAATATGCAATCCACATCCAGAGAAAGAACTATTGAGTCTGAATGCACATCGGCACATACTATTTTCATTTTATTTTGTTTATTTTTATTTTTCATGGTTTTCCCCTTTTGCTCTAATTCTTCTTTCACAACATGACTAATGAGGAAATGTGATTAATATGATTGTACATGTATAACCTACATCAGAGTGCTTGCTATCTTAAGAAGGGCATAGAGGAGGGGAGGCAGAAGCTAGGGGAGGGAGAAGGAGAAAAAATTGGAACCCCAAATCTTATAAAAATGAATGTTGAAAAATATCTTTAAATGTAACTGGAAAAAGAAAATACCATTAAGTGAAAAAAAAAACATTAAAAGAAGATCTGAAATAATTCCAAAGAATCCATGATGTAAAATGGATTTCTGCATATCTACATCCAGAGAGAGAACTGATGAATTCTGAGTGCAGATTAAAGGATCCTTTTTTTTCAGTTAAAAAAAATTCCTTGCTTTTCAAAAAAATGACTTATATGGAGATATGTTCTGCATGAATTAAAAAAAAAAACACCCGACCGTTTTCCTGGTTTACTGCTTTGTATTACATTTGGTTCAGTTCAAAACATTATATTTTGGCAGTTCTATGACCTTCAACTGGGTAATTTCACTAACTAGAAAATCTAAAATGCTCTAATATATTAAAATTTGATGAATCCTTAAAATAATATTTTTGTATCATAATAGAACTTATTTTTAATCAAAATAAGAATGGAATAACAAAAAAAAAAACAGAAAAAATTCCACAAACATTTTTAAGAGTAAGGAACAGAAGTGAAGAAATGAAGAGGCTTTACAGGTCATCAGAGTCAAAACCTCTCACTTTAAATTTGAAGGAACTGAGGCTCAGAAAAAAAATGTGAAAGGCTGATTCATGATGGATATAGGCTCTTTAAGGGTAATAACCATGTCATTTTAATCTTTGTATCCTTTCCACCAGGTAGAGTACCTTGCAACAGAGGAGGTGTCTAATAAATGTCTATTGGAGTAAATTTATTTGACTTAAAAGAAAACTACACTAAAGCATCATTATAGATGTGTATTTGATTCTTCCTCCAGTGCTGGTGGAGCAAATGGACAAGCCATTTGACCTCTCTGAGCCATACTTTCCTAACCTGTAAAATGGGGAGGACATGTTATCTGTAGTTCTTACCTTACTGTATTGTATTAAGGATAATTAGATCAAAAGTTAAAAGCATGGAAGAGCTAGACCTGGAAGGGACCTCACAGGTAAACTTATCCAACAACTTCATTTTGTAGATGATGATCTTAGAATCAGAGAAATTATTTGAGTGATCAATTGTCACTTTCATAGAAAATGGCAGTCACCATTCAATCTCAGGTCCTGTGACACTGAAGTTCAATGCTCCAACTTCAGATCAAGTAAGCTGATGAATATAATACATTATATGTCTTATAGTTCTGTATGAAGGTCAGCAAATACTATAAAATATTTTCCCAAGTTTATACAAATAGTAAGTAGCTAAATGAGAAATTAAATGTAGTCTCTGATTTCAAATCCTGCAAATTACATCGCACAGTTTCTGTTTTTATCATCATAGGTCCTTATTTAGAACTATGTAGATAGAAAGATAGAGATGACAGAAATGTAGAGAGATGACAGAAAGATAGAATTATCATATTATCTTATAAGTAATACCTAGGTTTTGTCATATAAAGTCATACTTCTGCATATGACAAAAAGTTAATTAGAACTATTAGTTTGTGCATTTGTCTAATTTTCCTATAGTAATCATTGTGTAGCTAGTATTTGTTTTATTATTTGGAATTTCATAATAAATGACCAAGATTTGCAGAAATAAATAAATAAATTTGAATGTTATCCAGTTTTTTGTATCCATTTCCATCTTGATGTTCTGATGTTCTTAAATTGTGAATGCTCCTTCACAATAGTTCTAATCCTTACTTAGGGCCTAGTGGCCTTTTGTTTTTCTATTCAATTTGATACACTTACTCAATTCTTTCCACTTAGTCCACAGTACACATCTTTTTATTACCTTTATTCCTCACTGCTATCCTTACATCCTTGCCAGTGATAGTACAAGTAAACCTAAGTGTGAGAGGCCCTTAGAGATTTCAGACAGATCAGAATCAAAATTTTCTTCACTTTGCTCTAGGAACTTACCTTTTTTCCTCCCCAAAACTCCTCTTTTGGGGAAAAAATAAAAATAAAAACAAAGAAAAAACAAAACCAAAAAGGAGTGCATGCCAATTCAAAGCCAAAAGAAAGCTCTCTTGAAGCAGTTTTATTACCTTCAAGTGCAACCCTAACATGTAAATGCTTTGGATACAACATTATGCAGTTTTTCCATTTATGGGTTCTGAGAAATAAACAGCTGGCACAAACAGCAGGCCTTTCAAGATACTTTATTTATTTCTCTGTAGAACTTCAAACATATGTCATATTGATGGCATTTACATCAAAATGTATGGTGTTCCATACAGCTCAGTGAACCCATCAGAATCTGCCTGGAAGTCTGTAGTATGTTAGGCTGGGAATAGTTTATCAAATTTCCCTCTCATCTGTTTCAAATTCCAAAGGTTGGTCTTTTATTTAAAATGGTATAGCCAAGTAAATTATAGTCTTAATATCTAAATGACCTTTCTTAGATCCTACTTTTAGCATTTTCACAGTGCTCAAATGAGATAATAATATATGTAAATTGCTTTGCAGCTTTAAAATCTGATTTAAATGTCAGTCATTATCTTTCTTTAGAAGGTTTTTTTTTCCTTTTGTTTGAGGTTTTGAGTTTTGGATGCTCTTTCCTCTTGTAAACATTATTAGGAAGAAATAAGAAGAGAAAATGCTGACTGAAATGAAAAATATACATTAATTTATAAATATATATTAATTAAGAAGGATGGAAGTTTTCCTATGAATAAATCATTGTTGCACATAAATTTAGCCCCTTGTTAAGAGGCTATATTTTGGGCATACTGTGAAGCAATGAATAGGGACAGAGTAGATTTGTGGAAGAATATGGGTTTATCTTCTGTATCCCAAGAATTACATTGGACAAAGAGAGAAACTTCTGCCCACTGACATTTTTGAATTGGAAACATAATCATTTCTTGATCTATTTGGTGTGAAAAATTAATTCAGTGAAAATCCATGAACAGTTAACGATCTGAGTATCCAATTACTGTTGTTACATTATAGGACATTTGACCATTTTACCAAAGATAGTTATTTTTTCCATTAGGCATTTTAGCCAATCTATTTAATAAATAATTTCAACTATATTGAGAAAATTCATGCAACCTGTCAGCAATTTTGTACTGTTTAACATGTGCATTAATAGTGGTATCTAGGTGGCTCAATGGATAGAGCAACTTGCCCTAGAGTCAGGAGGACTTGATTTCAAATCCTGCCTCAGACACTTACTAGCTGTGTGAAACAGGACAAGTCATTTAATCCCAATTTCCTCCAAAAAAAAGTATTTATTTTTAAATAATGTTTATTAAGTTGAGTTTTCCTTCTGTAAATGACATTAGTGCACATTTATTCATATTTGCGAGGGAACAAAATACTCCACATATTTAACCTAGGCTTAAGATACAATATTAGAATAAGCCAATAAATAGAATCATTTTGTGTGAGGCAGGACAACAATGAATTTTTATTTCTTATCCAGCCTAAACAGGACCAGGACAATACTTATGATGTCATTTGTCTAAAAAGTTTCTAGGTATGAGAATGTTTTACCAATTTAGGTAATGCTCTGTAATTTGTTATACTACAGAACTGCCTGAAGCAATGAGAGATTAAATGAAGTATTCAGTATTACATAGCTAGAATGCCTCAGAGGCAGGACCTGAATCCAAACCTTCTTGGTTTCCAGGTCAGCTCTGTTATCACTGTGCCAAGATGTTTCACCTTGTCTGTGCACCCATACAATATATTAATGACTATCACATTGTGTATTTCCTTGTGACAACATTGTTTAACAAGCCATATTACTTATTAAATTCTAGTCCTCAAATATTATAATGACATCAATACATCATAACCAACATTTATATAGTACTTTAAGGTTTGAGAAATAATTTACATACAATTATCTGACTTGACCCTCTAAACAACCCTGGGATGTAGGTATTATTATTATCACAATATTATAGATTAGGAAATTAAGTTCTAGTGACTTGCCTGTGTTGCCATATTGTTAAGCATCTCTTAATCACAATTGAGCTGCCTCTGTACTGATACATATTCTTAAGCTTTATTGCACTATAATATTTAAGAGTCTGTAATTGCTGAAACTGCTTCTTCTACTGAAAGAGATTGTCCCATCAAAACCTTAGTAAGTGGAATTAAAGAATTTCTGATTCTAGAAAATACTTTTCAGTCAAATTGATGGTGAGTTTCTCCAAATTCAACTAGTTTTGTCCTTAGCAAACAACTGTACTATTCCTGAATACCTGCAGATTTTATGTTGCTCCCTGTCATTATCTTTGGGAACCTTGGTCAGCTCTCCATTGAGAAGAGTCACCATTGTAAGATTTAACCAACCAATTTCAGGAGGAATTTTACATCTAGTGTCATCCTAGTAACTGACTCACTTCTACTTTCCAGTCACATTATCAGTTCTCTAGCTTCATCTGGCTTTTTTCTAAGGTTATGCTGTCCAACGACAACACTTAGATGTTGCCCTAGATGTTGAATACTCAGGGGAGGTTTTCTATCCCCTGCCTACAGAGACCTTATTTACCAAGAAGTTAATTATTACCTGTACCACCTGTAATTTGGACACACACTCTCTCTCATGCTCTGATCTGTCCTCTCCCTCTCCCTAAGAATCAGAAATTTGTACAAATTGATTATTCTTAGAGTCATTAGAAAAGCATCAAAAAACCTACCAGAGAAGCCTAGGTATTGTCTGTTTATAAAGAATAGGAGGCAGTGGAGCCAGGATGGCAGAGCAAAGGCAAGGATTTGCCTGAACTCTCCCAAATTCACATTCAAAAAGTATTAAAATAATGCTTCAAAATGAATTATAGACAGATTCAACAGAAGAATGTGATGAAAAAAATTTCCACCTCAAGACAACTTGTAAGATCAGCAGGGAAGATTTGTCTCACTAGTGTGAGACTGGAGCATAGTCCAGCATAGGCCAACAAGCCAGCATCAGGTCTTAGTGGTGTTTGAATAGGTGGCAGTGGTTTCTGGAGTTCTCACTCTAAAGACAATAAGGAGGTCAAATAACTGCCCAAAAGATTATAGGTGACCTTTGTTGGCACTGGGAGCAAGACTTTGGTGCATTGCCCAGATGTGATTCCAGGTTGCAGTTCCAGGGCAAGGAGGAACTGATCACAGTTCAAGAGCAGAAATAAGTGTTTTTAGTCATTCACAGACTAGAGAACAGGGCAGGAGATCATTGACACACCCTTTCTTAGATCAGACCAACTTGGAAGAATTGGAAGCTTGCAGATCCCCAGAGCTAGCACTGTACATGGCAACAACAACAACAAATATCCAGCCTCAGATAATTATTAGTCTTGTACATCTGGACAAGTCACTTAACCCCTGTTTGCCTCAATTTCTTCACTTGTAAAATGGGGATAATAATAACACCCACCTTCCAGGGTTATTGTGAGGATCAAAAGAAGTAATAATTGTAAAACACTTAGCACAGTACCTGACACATAGTAAGCTCTATCTGAATGTTAGCTATCATTATTATTATTATTATTATTAAAAAGAGAAATAAAATAACACATGATGGGAGCAATTGCTCCTTCTATCAACTGAGCGTCCCAAGTCCCACCTACACCTATCTCACTGACCAAAGATGTGGACAGGGTGCACATTCCTGAACTTCTTGGTATCCAATGTTGCCTTTGAGTCATTGTGAAAAAGAGAAGGCCTGATTGGGGTGGGAGGGCAGGGAGCAGGAGCATCTGTGGTAGCTGACCTTCAAGTTTTGGAATGGTTGCCATCCAAAAGTGACTTTTTCTTTTTGGGCCTGCAAGGCAGAACCAGTAGCAAAGTGGGGAGGAAAGGCAAATTTTGGTTTGATTTCAGGAAAAATATCCTAACAATGAGAACTGCCTGCATCTGGAATGGGCTGCCTCAGAAGGTAGTGAGCCTTCTTCACACAAAGGTAGAGTGGCCATTTACCTCAGGTATGAGCTAAATTAGGGGATCTCTGAGGATCTTACCAACTCTAAAATTACAGAATATACAGGCTTAATATAAAGGTGAAACCTTACATTTCTTCAAAAGATTCTTCTGTTAAAAAAATCAATGACTTGCTTGAGATCTCCCCCAAACCTCTCCAAATACCTGTAAAAAATGTTGCTAACAAATTCTAGAGCAGCAGAACCCACAAAAAGACAGAGTGAAACAAATTTACAGCTCAAGATATCTGGTTGGGTTATTGGAAAGGTCTACCATGCCAGGCTGGGAGAGGAACACAGTTCAGCATGAGTACTCAGGCAAACACCAGACCTCAGCAAACCTGAAGCAGGACTCAGGGGACTGAATCATGGGTAGCTGTGGCAGTTTCCAGACTTCTCAAACCACAAACACCAAAGACAACTTAGAAGGTCAGTAGGAAAAATCTTTGACCGAGGTGACAGAGATCAGTACCAGCCCCAGTACCAGTGTGGCCCTGGGGAATTGGCTGCTTCCAGAGTTCTCAGTCTATAGAAGGAAGGGGAATAGAGTGGCTGATCTGAGGGAGATTGCAGGGATCTCTTTGCTGATGCTGAAGCAGGATTGTCTTGCTTTGCCCATGCTTGGAACTGGGTCACAGTTCTCGGTGGCTATCTTGGGGCAAGGAGGAGCACTGGTGTGGTGGAGCTTGTGGTGGAGGTGAAAAGGCAAGCCTTCTCACAGTTTCCAAGGAAGAAAAGAATTCTTCTAGTCACTCATAGACCAGAGGACAGACCAGGAAAGGAGTAAACACCTCTCCCTTGAACATAGCACCTTGCAAGAAATGAAAATTTACAGGTCCCTAGAACTATCTCTGAAAACAGCAACACAAAACCCATGAAGCTTGGAACAGTACATTCTCCACTCTGGAAGCAGACCCCTACCTTAATAAAGAGTTTAAAACTCAAGTAATTGTCTGGGAACATGAGCAAACTGTACAAAAAAAATGTCAGACCATAGAATCTTTCTTTGATGACAAAGAAGATCAAAACACACAACCAGAAGAAGACAACAAAGTCAAAGCTCCTGAATCCAAAGCCTCCAAGAAAAATATGAATCAGTCCCAGGCCATGGAAAAGCTCAAAAAGGATCTTGAGACACAAGTAAAAGAAGTAGAGGAAAAAATGGGAAAAGAAATGAGAATGATGCAAGAAAATCATGAAAAACAAGTCAACAGTTTGCTAAAGGAGACCCAAAAACATACTGAAGATAACAACACCTTAAAAAATAGCCTAACCCAAATGGCAAAAGAGGTCCAAAAAAACTGAGGAGGAAAAGAATTCCTTCAAAAGCAGAATTGGCCAATGGAAAAGGAAGTCCAAAAGTTGACTGAAGAAAATACTTTTTTAAAAATTAGAATGGAGTAATTGGAAGCTAGTGACTTTATGAGAAATCAAGACATTGTAAAACAAAACCAAAAGAATGAATAAAATAGAAGACAACATGAAATACCTCATTTGAAAAACAATTAACCTGGAAAATAGATCCAGGAGAGAACATTTAAAAATTATTGGACTCTCTGAAAGCCATGATTAAAAAAAAAAGCCTAGACATCATCTTTCAAGTAATTATCAAGGAAAGCTGCCCTGATATTCTATAATCAGAGGATAAAATAGAAATTGAAAGAATCTACTGATCTCCTCCTGAAAGAGATCCCCAAAGGAAAACTCCTAGGAATATTGTAGTCAAATTCCAGAGTTCCCAGGTCAAGAAGAAAATATTGCAAACAGCCAGGAAGAAAAATAATTCAAGTATTGTGGAAACACAATCAGGATAACACAAGATTTAGCAGCTTCTACATTAAGAGACCAGAGGGCCCAAGCCCCTCCAAATACCTGTAAAAATGGCTCTAAACAAATTCTAAAGCAGCAGAACCCACAAAAAGGCAGAGTGAAACAAATTTCCAGCCCAAGACAACCTGGATGGTTGATCAGAAAGGGATATCACACTGGGTGGGGAGAGGAAAGTAATGCAGTGTGGGCGCACAGGCCATAGCAAACCTGAAGCAGGCCTTAGAGGACTATATCCTGGGCAACTGTGGCAGTATCCAGACTTCTCAACCATGAATGCCAAAAGCAACTTAGAAGGACAGTGAGAAAAGTCTGTGACTGTGGTGAGAGAAGGAGCTAGGTCTCAGTTGCAAGTCTACAGCAAGGCCTCTGGGACAGCGCCTGCCTCCTTAGCTTCCGGGAAACAGACTGAAGGGGAATTGAGTGGCTGATCAGAGGGGGATTGCAGGGATCTTTTTGCCAGTGCTGCGGCAGGAATCTCTTGCTCTACCCGTGTTTGGATCTGGGTCACAGTTCTGAGGGGCGGTCCTGGGGCGAGGAGGAGTGCTGGTGTGGTGGAGCTTGTTGTGGCTGTGGAGAGGAAACACCTCGCCCCTTATTATACCACCTTGGAAGAATTGAAAATTTACAGATCCCTAGAACTATCTCTGAAAACAGCTGTACAAACCCCCGAAGTTTGAGACAGTACATTCTCCACACTGGAAGCAGACTCTTACCTTAACAAAGGTTTAAAACTCAAGTAATTGGCCAGGATCATGAGTAAGCAGTGCAAAAAGATTCAGATTATATTATCTTACTTTGGTGACAAAGAAGATCAAAACATACAACCAGAAGAAGGCAACAAAGTCAAAGCCCCTACATCCAAAGCCTCCAAGAAAAATATGAATCAGTCCCAGGCCTTGGAAGAGCTCAAAAGGGATTTTGAGAAGCAAGTAAGAGGAGTAGAGGAAAAACTGGGAAGAGAAATGAGAGTGATGCAAGAAAATCATGAAAAACAAGTCAACAGCTTGCTAAAGAAGACCCAAAAAAATACTGAAGAAAATAACACCTTAAAAAACAGCCTAACCCAAATGGCAACAGAGGTCCAAAAAGCCAATGAGGAGAAGAATGCCCTAAAAAGCAAAATTGGCCAAATGGAAAAGGAAGTCCAAAAGATTACTGAATTAAATACTTACTTAAAAATTAGAATAGAGCAATTCAAAGCTAGTGACTTTATGAGAATTCAAGACACTGTAAAACAAATCCAAAAGAATGAAATATTAGAAAACAATGTGAAATATCTCCTTGGAAAAACAACTGACCTGGAAAATAGATCCAGGAGAGAGAATTTAAAAATTATTGAACTATCTGAAAGCCGTGATCAAAAAAAGAGCCTAGACATCATCTTTCAAGAAATTATCAAGGAAAACTGCCCTGATATTTTAGAACCAGAGAGCAAAATAGAAATGGAAAGAATCCAGTGATCTCCTCCTGAAAGAGATCCCCAAAGGAAAAGTCCTAGGAATATGGTAGCCAAAGTCCAGAGTTCCCAGGTGAAGGAGAAAATATTACAAGCAGCCAGAAAGAAACAATTCAAGTATTGTGGAAACACAATCAGGATAACACAAGATTTAGCAGCTTCTACATTAAGGGACTGCAGGGCATGGAATATAATATTCTCAAGGGCAAAGGAGATAAGACTGCAACCAAGAATCACCTACCCGGCAAAACTGAATATAATCCTTCAGGGGAAAAATGGTCATTCAGTGAAATAGAGGACTTTCAAGCATTCTTGATGAAAAGACCAGAGCTGAATAAAAAATTTGACTTTCCAATACAAGGCTCAAGTGGCACAAGAAGAGGTAAACAAGAAAGTGAAGTCATAAAAGACTTATTATGGTTGAACTGTTTATATTCCTGCATGGAAAGATGATATTTGTCAGTATTAGGGTAGTTGGAGGGAAAAAATATATGTATGTATAGATAGATAGACAGATAGGTAAATAGATAGATAGATAGATAGATAGATAGATAGATAGATAGATAGATA
>NW_020954569.1:9540045-9553655 GCF_900497805.2 Vombatus ursinus
ATAGATAGATAGATAGATAGATAGATAGATAGATAGATAGATAGATAGATAGATAGATAGAGGGCTCAGGGTGAGTTGAAGATGAAGGGGTCATATCTGGAGAATAAAATTAAGTGGTGAGAGAGAATTATACTAGGAGAAGGAGAAAGGGAGAGGTAAGAACAGAGTGAATTATCTCACAAAAAAAAAACAGAAAAGAAAAGCTCTTACAGTGGAGGGGAAATGGGGGAAGGTGAGAGGGAATGAGTGAATCTTATTCTCATAGAATTTGACTTAAGGAGGGAATAACATACACACTCAATTGGGTATGGAAATCTGTCTTACACTGTAGGAAAATGGGGGGGGGAAGGAGACAAGAGAGTAGAGGGATGATAGAGATGAGGGCAGAAGCAAATACTTCTGAGGAGGAACAGGGTCAAAAGAAAGAATAGAATAAGTGGGGGAGGGCAGGATGAGATTAAGGGAAATAGAGTAAGTTTTTTACAGCATGTCTACTATGGAAATGTTTTGCATAACTGCACATGTATAACCTATATTGTGTTGCTTGCCTTTTCAATGAGGGTGGGTGGGGAGGGAGGAAGGGAGAAAATTTGTAACTCGAAGTTTTAAAAACACATGTTTAAAAAAATGTTTTCACATGCAGCTGGGAAATAAGAAATACAGGAAATGGGGTACAGAAATCAATCCTGCCCTACAGTAAAATAGAAGGGTGAAGGGGATAAGAGAGGGGGGGGAAGAGATAGAAGGGAAGGCAGCCTAAGGGAATGGGTATTCAGAATGCATTCCATCTTGGGGGGGCAGGGGCAAGATGGGGTGAAAATTTAGAACTCAAAATCTTGTGGAAGTGAATGTTGAAAACTAAAAATAAATAAATTTATTAATAAATTTTAAAAAATAAAAAAATAAAAAAGCAAGAAAAATAAAGAGAAAAAATATTAAGTGTTATGTAAAAAAAAAAAAGAGAGACCAGAGGGCTTGGAATATTATATGTCAGAGGTCAAAGGAGATAGGATTACAGCCAAGAAACACCTACCAGTAAAACTGAGTATAATCCTTCAGAGGAAGAAATGGACAGTGAAATAAAAGACTTCCAAGTGTTCTTGATAAAAAAACAGAGCTGAATAGAAAATTTGTCTTTCAAATACAAAACCCACTAGAAGCAGGAAGAGGCAAACAGTAAAGAGAAATCATTAGGAACTTATTAAGGTTGAACTGTTTACATTCCTACATGGAAAGATGATATTTGTACTCATGAAACCTTTGTCAGTAATAGGGTAGTTGGAGGGGAAAAGTTATATGTATAGATAGATAGATAGATAGATAGATAGATAGATAGATAGATAGATGGCATAGGGTGGGTTGAAAATTAAGGGTTGAGAGAAGATTATACTGGGAGAAGAAGGAAGGGAGAGGTAGAATGTGATAATTATCTCATAAAACAGAAAAGACTTTTACAGTGGAGGGGAAAGAGGGGGAAGATGAGAGGGAATGAGTGAATCTTATTCTCATTGGATTTGGCTTAAGGAAGGAATAACATACACACTCAATTGAGTATGGAAATCTATCTTACTCTACAGGAAAAAAGGGGAAAAGGGGATAAGAGAGCGAGTGGATGATAGAAGGAGAGCAGATTGGGGGAAGGTATAATCAGAAGCAAGCAATTCTAACGAGGTACAGGGTCAAAAGAGGGAATACAATAAACAGGGAGCAGGATAGGATGAAGAAAAATATTGTTTTCTACAAAATGACTGCTATGAAAGTGTTTTGCATGACTACACATGTATAACCTGTATTGAATAGCTTGCCTTCTCAATGAGGGTGTGTGGGGAGGGAGGTAGGGAGAAAATTTGGAACCTAAAGTTTTAAAAAACAATTGTTAAAAATTGTTTTCACATGCAACTGGGAAATAAGATATATAGGCAATGGGGTATAGAAATCTATCCTGCCCTACAGGAAGCTAGATGGGGAAAGGGATAAGAAAAGGAGTGAGATAGAAAGGAGGGCAGATTAGGTGAAGGCATATTCAGAATGCACACCATCTTGGGGTGGGGGGAGGGATGAGATGGACAGAAAATTTTGAACTCAAAATCTTGTGGAAGTGAATGTTGAAAACTAAAATAAATACATTAATAATAAAAAGATATTCTCCTGTTTACATACACATAAAAATGACAATTTATCTGGGAGAGGACTTCCTGCCCTCCACATTATGCTAGGAGGCACCTCAGAAGCTCACCTATGAGTCAGTCTTGGGAACAAGCTAAGACTTAAAATCACTATTTAGCATTTGAGAGCACTGCCATCCATCAACCAAAAAGGCATTTCCCTCTTTTAACTCTCTACTCACCTGCCAGATGTATTAAAACCACTATGCCTCCCATTGTACAGATTTTGGGGTGTAGCTGGCCTCCATTCTTTCCAACAAGAATCTTTGAATCTTCTAAGAAATAAGCAATAGGTTTATTGGTTGACTGAACACCCCCCATAAAAACACTCCCAAAGAACAAAAAGCAAATAACCACAATTTTGCTTCAGAGAGAGAGAGAGAGAGAGAGAGAGAGAGAGATTTAATGGAAACCAGTAAGCTTCTGGCCTTAGGATGCAAACAGGTTAAGCCCAGAAAAAAAATATGCAAATCCATCAACAATTTCTATAAATTGAGAGTATAATTATTAACAATAACCCTAAAGATGCAAGACCCACAAGCATTCTTATAATAGATTGAAGATTGATTACTACTCTTGGACCCTGTTGGGTCTACCTTGATACTAAGCTGTATGGGCCTCTCTGCTCCAAGTAGAGACTGAGCTGCTTGCTCTTTCAGGAAAAAAATATGTGTCATTGATTTCAATCAATGAACATTTATTAAGCATCTATTATATGCCCAGAATTGTCCTAAGCTCGTGGATACAAAAAAGAAAAAAACAAAAAAGACAGTTCTTGCTCTCAAGGAGTGTACAATCTAATGGAGGGACAACCAAACAATTACTAAGAAATTATATACAGGATAAATTGGAAATATCAACAGACAGAAGACACTAGAATAAAGGGGGATTGGGAAAGGTTTCCTGTTGAAGGTGGAATTTTAGCTAGTTCTTGACAGATTCCAGGACATGGAGAAAGATCATTCCCAGCACTGGGAAAAGAGCAAATGAGAATACCTCAAATCAATAGATTCAGTGTCTTGTTCAAAGAAAATCAAAAAGGACATTTTACTGGATCCTAGAGTAGATGTAGGTAATAAGTTGTAAGAAAATGGGGAAGGGGGGTAAGGCAAATTATGGAGGATTTTGAACACCAATCAATGGATTTTACATTTGATCTTGAAAGTGATAGGGAGCCACTGGAATTTACATTTCAACCTTTTACAGATTACTCTCACTCCTTAAAAGAGTATTCTGTAACAAAACAATTAAGAAAAGCTAACAATACGGTGACTTCATTTGAAAGTGCATACAACATTCAGCATACACATGCACACACACTTATACACTTCTTTATTTTTTAATTAATAAATAAATTTATTAATAAATTTTAAAAAATAAAAAAATAAAAAAGCAAGAAAAATAAAGAGAAAAAATATTAAGTGTTATGTAAAAAAAAAAAAAGAGAGACCAGAGGGCTTGGAATATTATATGTCAGAGGACAAAGGAGATAGGATTACAGCCAAGAAGCACCTACCCAGTAAAACTGAGTATAATCCTTCAGATGAAGAAATGGACAGTGAAATAAAAGACATATTTTTAACTCCTACTCCTCCTCCACACAGGAAAAAGAGAAAAAAAAATCTTTGTAACAAATGTGAATAGTCAAGCAAAACAAATTCACTTCATGACTGTATACAAAAATACACATATATCTCATTCTATACCCTAATTCTGTCACATCTCTGTAATGGATACTATGTTTCATCCTCACTTCTCTGGAATCATGGACAGTCATTGTATTGACCATAGTTCTTATAGCTTTCAAAGTTGTTAGCTTTTATAGTGATTATCAAAACACTAACTCAGAAGACAACAAAATCAAAGCAGCTATATAGAAAGACTCAAGGAAAAATGTCAATTGGTCTCTGGCCCAGGGAAGGCTCAAAAAGGATTTTGAAAGTTAAATAAGTGAGGTAGAAAAAAATTAAGAAATGAAGTGAGAATGATGCAAAAAAAATGAAAAAAAGAGTCAACAGTTTTGTAAAGGAAGCACCAAAAATCCTGAAGAAAATAACACTTTAAAAACAAAATAAGCCAAATGGCAAATAGGAGGTAAAAAAAATGTGGTGAAGAGAAAAACTTCTTAAAAGTCAGAACTGGCAAATGCAAAAAAAATGCACAAAAATTTGCTGATGAGAAGAACTTTTTACAAAGAAGAATTAGACATATGAAAAAAGATGTACAAAAATTCAGTGAAGTAAAGAATTCCATAAAAAGTGTAATTGACCAAATAGAAAGGAGATATAGAAGCCAACTGAAACAAATTAAAGTATGATTGGGCAAGTTAAAGGCAAAGACTCTATGAGACATCAAGAACAATAAAAAGGAATGAAGAAAATAGAAAAAAAAGATATTAAATACATCATTGGACAAAAAACTGACCTGGAAAATAGATCAAGGACAAATAACTTAAGAACTTTTGGACTACCTGAAAGACATGATCAAAAAGAGCCCACACATCATATTTCAAAATATTATCAAGGAAAGCTCCCCTAATATCCATAGAAACAGAGCATAAAATAAAAATTGAAAGAATACACCGATCATATCCTGAAAGGAATACCAAAATGAAAACTCCCATGAAATTTATCACCAAATTCCAGAGCTACCAGGTCAAGGAGAAAACATTGCAAGAAGTAAGAAACAAACAGTTCAAATATCACTAAACTGATATAGTTTAGGGTTGCTGACCTAGTTTAGAGTTCTGGGACCCCAAAAACATCAGGGTACAGAGAGGCATCACCTGGAATGAATTCAAACACTCAAACCATCTTCCAGTCAAATGGCAAAGTTTATTGTGATGTCAATAGAAACTAGCAAATTTCCTTAGGCAACTTGCAACTTAATGGGGATAATACTAAAACTCATATGGAAAAGGAAAAGTAAAAAGAATGCCTAGTGTGATAATTAGGTGATTGGGGTGGTATTAGGGAGTGGTCAGTATATGCAAGCAGTCTGGATGCTAGGCTACTGGAATGAATGTGAAAATTCATGGATAAAGATAACTTTATTGAGGGGACAAAACAGAAAGATTGCCAAAGCATGGTCCTTGGGCAGGCCCCAGAGACAGTCTTGGACCTGCATTCATTTATGTCTGTACTGATATCCAAGGAATTACAGGGTCAGGTCTGTATGTGTGTCTACAGCAGGGAAATATTTTCTCATGGAGGACTGGTGGCTGGGTTACTTTCAGAGACATGATCTTTGTATTTTGGGGTCCTAGTCCCCACACCCCATCATAACTACAGTAAGGATAACATAAGATTTAGCACCTCCTACATTAAAAAAGGCAATGGAAATATATATTAAAAATTGATAGGAAATTAAATAATCTAATCCTAAAAATGAGTGAGTCAAAGAACAAATAAAAACTATCAGTTCTTTTATTAAAGAGAATGATAACATTTAAATAATATGCTAAAACTGATGAGATGTAATCAAAGTAGTACTTAGAGGAAATTTTATATCTCCAAATGCTTACATCAATAAAATAGCGAAAGAGCAAATCAATGAACTGAACATGAGATTTTTAAAAAATCAGAAAAAGAACAAATAAAAAGTCCCCAATTAATCACCAAAATAGAAATCCTTAAAACAAAACATAACAACACAAAAAACTGGTGGAGTTGTGAAATGATCTAGTCATTTTGGAGAGCAATTTGGAACTATGCCCAAAGGGCTATAAAATGAGCATACCCTTTGACCCAGCAATAGTACTTCTAGGGCTATATCCCAAAGACATCTTAAAAATAGGAAAAGGACCCATATGTACAAAAATATTCATAGCAGATATTTTAGTGGTGGCAAAGAATTGTAAATTGAGGGAATGTCCATCAATTGGGAAATGACTGAACAAGTTGTGATATATGAATGTAATGGGATACTATTGTGCTATAAAAAATGATGAGCAGGTGGGCTTCAGAAAAACCTGGAAAGAATTGTATGAAATGATGTTGAGTGAAGTGAGCAGAACCAGGAGAACATTATACACAGTTGTGCAATGACTAACTTTGATAGACTTAGCCTTTCTCAGCAATGCAAGGATCTAAGACCTCTCCAAAGGTCTAATGATGGAAAATGCTATCCCCATCTAAAGAAAGAACTATGGCATTTCAAAGCAGATTGGAGCACACATTTCCTATTTTTTTCTGTTTTGTTTTCTCTTTCTTGGTTCTAATTCTTCCTTACAACATCACTAATGTGAAAATACGCTTAATAGGAATGTATACGTATAGCCTATATCAGAGTGCATGCCATCTTGGTGAGGTAGGTGGATAGGGAGGTGGGAAAAATTTAAAATTCAAAAGCTTATGGAAGTGATTGTTGATAAATTAAAATAAATTAGTAATAAAAAACTTTAAAAATCCCCCCCAAAACAAACAAAAAACAAAGGAGAAATTAATAAAGTTCTAAGTAAGAAAAATAAAAATGAAAGAGGACTATTGAACTAATAAAATTAGGATTTGGATTTGTGGAAAAAATAAATAAACCATTAGATAATTTGATATAAAAAACAAGAAAGCAAAATTACAAGTGTCAATAGTGGGAGGATGAATTCAATATCAATGAAGAGCAAATTAATATCAGCACTTCTGACCAATTATATGTCAATAAATCTTACAATCTAAGTGAAATAGATAAATATTTACCAAAATATAAATTGCCCAGATTAAAAGAAGAGGAAATAGAATACTTAAATAATCTAACTTAGAAAAAAAAAGTTTAATATGTCATCAATGAACTCCCTAAAAAAAAATCTGCAAACCAGATAGATTCACAAGTGGATTGTATCTAACACTTAAAAAACAAACAAATAATTAATTCTAATACTATATAAACTTTTTGAAAAAATAGGCAAAGAGACCTACCAAATTCCTCTTATAACCCAAAATGATGCTGATATGTTAACCAGCAAGAACAAAAATAGAGAAAGACAACTATTGACAAATTTGCCTAATGAATATTGATGAAAATCCTTTAAATAAAATATAAACAAGGATTATATTTAGACAAAAAAAGACCACACACTGTGATGAATTAGAAGCAGATAGATACAGAAAAATAATTTTGACAAAATAGAACTCATTTTTATGAAAAATGCTAGAAAGCATAAGAATAACTGGACCTTTTCTTAAAATCATAAGTAGTATCTATCTAAAATCATCAGCAAGCATTATTCAAAATGTCAATAAGCTAAAATGCTTCACAATAAGATCAGGGGATGACACAAAAATGCCCATCACCAACATTTTTATTCAATATTGTACTAAATTGACAGCTATAGCAATAAGAGAAGAAAAATAAATAGAAGGAATTAGAATATGCAGTGAGAAAATAAAACAATCACTCTTTTTTATTATGGTAATTTTAATTTATTTTTTTGTTTTCAACATTTACTTCCACAAAATTTTGAGTTCCAAATTTTCACCCCATCTTGCCCCTTCCCCCACCCCAAGATGGCATGCATTCTGAATACCCCTTCCCCTAGTCTGTCTTCCTTCCTATCTCTCCCCTCCTTCTCTTATCCCCTTCCCCTTCAATTTTCCTTTAGGGCAGGATGGATTTCTGTACCCCATTTCCTGTATTTTTTATCTCCCAGTTGCATGTGAAAACATTTTTTTTAAACATGTATTTTTAAAACTTTGGTTTCCAAATTTTCTCCCTTCCTCCTTCCCCACCCACCATCACTGATAAGGCAAGCAACTCAATATAGGTTATATATGTGCAGCAAAACACTTCCATAGTAGACATGCTGTGAAAAATTAACTCTATTTCCCTTAATCCTATCCCCCCCATTGATTCTATTCTTTCTTTTGACCCTGACCCTCCTCAGAAGTACTTGCTTCTGATTACCCCCTTTCTCTATCATCCCCCTACCTTCTTGTCCCCTTCCCCCCTCATTTTCCTGTAGGGTAAGACAGATTTCTGTACTCAATTGAGTGTGTATGTTATTCCCTCCTTAAGACAAATTCTATGAGAATAAGGATCACTCATTCCCTCTCACCTTTCCCTGTTTCCCTTTCACTGTAAGAGCCTTTTCTTTTCTGTTTTATTTTGTGTGTGAGATAATTTACCCAGTTCCACCTCTTCCTTTTTCCTTCTCCTAGTATAATCCTCTCTCACCCCTTAATTTTATTCTCCAGATATGACCCCTTCATCTTCAACTCACCCTGTGCCCTCTATCTATCTATCTATCTATCTATCTACCTATTTATACATATAACTTTTCTCCTCCAACTACCCTAATACTGACAAAGGTCTCATGAGTTACAAATATCATCTTTCCATGCAGGAATGTAAACATTTCAACCATAATAAGTCTCACGATTTTCTCTTTCCTGTTTACCTCTTCATGTTCCACTTGAGTCTTGTATTTGAAAGTCAAATTTTCTATTCAGTTCTGGTCTTTTCATCAAGAATGCTTAAAAGTCCTCTATTTCACTGAATGACCATTTTTCCCCTGAAGGATTATACTTAGTTTTGCTGGGTAGGTGATTCTTGGTTGCAATCCTATCTCCTTTGCTCTCCAGAATATTATATTCCATGCCCTGTAGTCCCTTAATGTACAAGCTGCTAAGTCTTGTGTTATCCTGATTGTGTTTCCACAATACTTGAATTGTTTCTTTCTGGCTGCTTGTAATATTTTCTCCTTGACCTGAGAACTCTGGAATTTGGCTACAATATTCCTAGGAGTTTTCCTTTGGGGATCTCTTTCAGGAGGAGATCACTGGATTCTTTCCATTTCTATTTTGCCCTCTGGTTCCAAAATATCAGGGCAGTTTTCCTGGGTGATTTCTTGAAAGATGATGTCTAAGCTCTTTTTTGATCATGGCTTTCAGATAATCCAATAATTTTTAAATTCTCTCTCCTGGATCTATTTTCCAGGTCAGTTGTTTTTCCAAGGAGATATTTCACATTGTTTTCTAATTTTTCATTCTTTTGGATTTGTTTTACAGTGTCTTGATTTCTCATAAAGTCACTAGCTTCCAATTGCTCTTTTCTAATTTTTAGGGAAGAATTTTCTTCTGTAATCTTTTGGACTTCCTTTTCCATTTGGCCAATTTTGCTTTTTAGGACATTCTTTTCCTCATTGACTTTTGAACCTCTTTTGCCATTTGGGTTAGGCTGTTTTTTAAGGTGTTATTTTCTTCAGTATTTTTTGGGGTCTTCTTTAGCAAGCTGCTGAATTGTTTTTCATGATTTTCTTGCATCACTCTCATTTCTCTTCCCAGTTTTTCCTTTACTTCTCTTACTTGCTTCTCAAAATCCCTTTTGAGCTCTTCCAAGGCCTGAGACTGATTCATATTCTTCTTGGAGGCTTTGGATGTAGTAGTTTTGACTTTGTTGTCTTCTTCTGATTGTATGTTTTGATCTTCTTTGTCACCAAAGTAAGATAATATAGTCTGACTCTTTTTGTGCTGCTTACTCATGATCCCAGTCAATTACTTGAATTTTAAACTCTTTGTTAAGGTAAGAGTCTGCTTCCAGTGTGGAGAATGTACTGTCCCAAACTTCAGGGGTTTGTAGAGCAGTTTTCAGAGATATTTCTAGGGACCTGAAAAATTTCAGTTCCTCCAAGGTGCTATGATAAGGGTCAAGGTGTTTTCTCTCTACCACCACAACAAGTTCTACCACACCAGCATTCCTCCTTCTTCCAGGACTGCCCCTCAGAACTGTGACCCAGATCCAAGCATGGGCAAAGCAAGAGATTCCTGCATCAGCATTGGCAAAGAGATCCCTGCAATCCCCCTCTGATCAGCCACTCCATTCCCCTTCAGTCCGTGGGTTAGAAGCTCAGGAAACAGACCTAGCTCCTCTCTCATCAGTCACAGATTTTCCCACTGACCTTCCAACCTGTCTTTGGCATTCATAGGTTGAGAAGTGGAAACTGCCACAGCTGCCAGTGATTCAGTCCTCTGAGGCATGCTCCAAGTTCACTGTGGCCTGCATGCCCACCCCGAACTGCGCCCTTTCCCTGTCCGGCGCGATATACCTTTCTGATCAACCATCCATGCTGTCTTTGGCTGGAAATTTGTTTCACTCTGTCTTTCTCTGGGTTCTGCTGCTTTAAAATTTGTTTAGAGCCATTTTTTATAGGTATTTGGAAGGGTTTGGTGGGAGTGCTCAAGCAAGTCACTGCTTTCCCTCTGCCATCTTGGCTCATCTTGGCCCCACAACCACTGTTTCTGATAAAGGCCTCCTTTCTCAAATATATAGAGAACTGAGTCAAATTTATAAGAATACAAATAATTCATCAATTGATAAATGGTCTAAGGATGTGAACAGGCAGTTTTTAGATGAATAATTTAAAGCTTTCTATAGTCACAAAAATGCTCTAAGTCACTATTGATTAAAATTAAGTACCACCTCACCCCTATCCAACTGGCTCATGTGACAAAAAAGAAAAATGCTAAATGTTGGAGAAAATGTGGGAAATTTGCAACACTAATGCATTGTTGGTGTGGTTGTGAAGTGATCCAGTCATTCTGGAGAGTAATTTGGAACTATGCTCGAAGGACTATAACAGTGTATAACCTTTGATCCTGTAATACTACTGCTAGGTCTGTATCCCAAAGAGATCATTAAAAAGGGAAAAGGACCCACCTGTATAAAAATATTTATGGCAGCCCTTTTTGTCATGGCAAAGAATTGGAGACTTAACAATACCTGCTCTTTTTTCTCATTCTGTTGTTCTCTTTAAAAGCAAACAGAAAACATGGCTGCAGTTTCTTTTTTTTTTAATATTTTCTTATATACTGCTGAATCAAGGCCCTCCACCTTCCTAATTTTCATTCTCAGGTGCTCTCAATATCATTAATATCTTAAATTGAATATCCAGAACTAAACACTTTAGTTCAGACATCATTTGACTAGGGCACAGAGCAAAGGGACTATTATTTCCTTATGCCTTGATGCTGTGCCTCTCTTAACAAAGGCCAAGATGATATTGGCGTTTTTGGCTGCCTTATCACACTACTGAGTAATACTGGCTTTATAACCAACTGAATCTGTCTGATTTTTTTTTTCAGACAAATTTCTCTCTAATTATATTTAAGTCCTCCATTAGATTGTGAACAGATACTGAGTGTGTATGTACTTTATCTCTAGTGTTTTTCACAATGCCTGACAAATAGTAGGCACTTAATAGTTATTTATTGACTATCTACTGTTTAAAAGTTGATTTTTTTAAACCTGAACATAACTTTACAAATATCTCTTTCAAATAATTTAATGTCAGTGTTCTAGCCATCAAGAACGTTTTGGAGTCTGTCATACAGTGTGTTAACAATCCCTTCAATCCTTGTGTAATCTTTAACTTTGACTAATATCCCATAAATTTTTCTATACAAGTCATGGATAAAAATACCAAACTGAAAAGGATTCAGCACAAATGGCTGAGATACTTAATTGGAAATTTCTTACAACATTGATATTAACACTTAAATATAACAGTTTTACCTCTTAATTTTACCAGTTCTGAATCCATTTAATTGTACTATCATCTGAATATTTTACCAAATTCATTTATTTCTCTCATTTTTTAAAAACATATCATGTGTGCAGAATGTAATATGATTTCTAGGGTTACCCTGAAATGGTATATAATATGGCCCAGCTTTCATGTAATTAAAACATATAGAGATGTTAACTGGAAATATATGTTTGTATGTATATATGTGAGTGTGTGTGTATATATATATATATATATATATATGTAGACATAAAGGTAACATTAAATAGAGATATATAAACATTTCTTTCTATTCTTAGATAGACAGAAATATCTACAGAAAATTAGAGAGAGATAGAGACAAATATATATAATATGTATTATATATATATAATTATATCTGGATATAATTACTATATCTCTCTATGCTTATTTTCAGTTAGCATTTCTATTCCAGTTAGCAATATATATTTATCTCTCTATATCTTTGTGTCATTTGTATCTTATGTTTTAAAATTATCAAATAATTAACCATACGAAGTGGCTAAACAATCATTAAACAAGAATTTGTTAAGAGTCTACTATTATCCAGACTTTCTGCAAAGCATGGGTTATATAATGAAAGACACAAACACAAAAATGGTTCCTGCCATCAAAGGCCTTATCTGATAATGTGGGAGACAGCATGCACATCAAAAGATACATATGCCATAGATAAAGAATAGAAGGAAGGGAACCTTAGGAAGGAAGGCTCAGGTGAATGGGGAAATCAAGAGGTCTCATAAGGAAAGTAGAGTTTTAACTCAGTATTGAATAAAGCCTGGGATGGTTAAAACAAATTATGTTGTTTCCATTTTATTAATGAGAAAATGAAGTGCTTTTGCTTTTTCTGAGATCAGGATTACTACCTCTGCTTTTTTTTTCCTTTTACTTCAGCTGAATCAAAATATAGTCTGTTCCAGACCCTTTTCTTTATTCTGTGTGTTCTATTTTATTCAATGTTCCAAAGAGGCTGATTTATTTTTTTTAGAGAAACAGCAATGTTGTTTTTATTTATTTTTTAGTTTTCAACATTCACTTCCACAAGATTTTGAGTTCCAAATTTTCTCTCCATCTCATTCCTCCCCCCCCACTCCAACATGGCATGCATTCTGAATGCCCCTTCCCCTTATCTGCCCTCCCTTCTATCTACCCCTCCCCTCTCTTATCTCCTTTCCTTTCAATTTCCCTGTTGGACAGGATAGATTTCTATACCCCATTTCCTGTATATCTTATTTCCCAGTTGCATGTGAAAACAAATTTTTTTGACATTTGTTTTTAAAACTTTGGGTTCCAAATTTTCTCCCTTCCTCCCTCCCCACCCACCCTCATTGAGAAGGCGAGCAACTCAATACAGGTTATACATGTGTAATCATGCAAAACACTTCCATAGTAGTCATGTTGAGGAAAACTAACCATATTTCCCTTCATCCTATCCCAATCCTCATTTATTCTATTCTCTCTTTTGATCATGTCCCTCCTTAGAAGTGTTTGCTTCTGATTACCACCTTCCTCAATCTACCCTCCCTTTCTCTTATCTCCCTTCTCTCTTATCCCCTTCCCCTCTATTTTCCTGTAGGGTAAGATAGATTTCTATACCCAATTCAGTGTGTATGTTATTCCCTCCTTAAACCAAATCCAATGAGAATAAGATTCACTCATTCCCTCTCACCTTCACCTGTTACCCTTCCCTTGTAAAAGCCTTTTCTTGTCTGTTTCACATCAGATAATTTACCCCATTCTACCTCTCCCTTTATCCTTCTCTCACTATAATCCTCTCTCAACCTTAATTTTATTCTCCAGAAGACACCCCTTCATCTTCAACTCACCCTGTGCCCTCTATCTATCTATCTATCTATCTATCTGTCTATCTATCTATCTATCTATCTATCTATCTATCTATCTATCTATCT
>NW_020954569.1:9553665-9825160 GCF_900497805.2 Vombatus ursinus
TATCTATCTATCTATCTATCTATCTATCTATCTATCTATCTATCTATGTATCTATACATATAACTTTTCTCCTCCAACTACCCCAATACTGACAAAGGTCTCATGAGTTACAAATATCATCTTTTCCTGTAGGAATGTAAACAGTTCAACCTTAATAAGTCCCTTATGATTTCTCTTTCCTGTTTACCTTTTCATGTTTCACTTGAGTCTTATATTTGATAGTCAAATTTTCTATTCAGCACTGGTCTTTTCATCAAGAATGTTTGAAAGTCCTCTATTTCACTGAATATACATTTTTTCCCCTGAAGAATTATACTCAGTTTTCCTGGGTAGGTGATTCTTGGCTGTAATCCTATCTCCTTTGCCCTCCAGGAATATCATATTCTAAGCCTTCTGGTCTCTTAATGTTGAGGCTGCTAAATCCTAAATACTGATTATGTTTCCACAATAATTTTTTTTTCTTTCTGGCTGTTTACAATATTTTCTCCTTGACCTAAGAATTCTGGCATTTGGCTGCAATATTCCTAGGAGTTTTCCTTTGGGGATCTCTTTCAGGAGGTGATTGGTGGATTCTTTCCATTTCTGTTTTGCCCTCTGGCTCCAGAATATAAAGGCAGTTTCCCAATTATAATTTTTAAGAGGTGTTTTCCTCAGTTAGCTTTTGTAGTGCCTTTTCTATTTGGCCAGTTAAACTTTTTAAGCAGTTGTTTCCTTTTTCCAAGCTGTTTACTTTTTTCATAATTCTCTTACATTACTTTCATGCCTTTTATCATCTTTTTCTTCTACCACTCATACTTTTGAGCTCTTCCATGAGTGTTTTCTGGGCTTGATACCACTTCCCATTTTTCTTTGAGGTTTTGCCATAGATGTTTTGCCATTATTGCCTCTTCCGAGTTTCTGTCTTTATCTTCTCTATCACCATAATAATTTTCTATCTCAGATTATTTTTGTTGTTACTTTTTGTTCATATTTTGGACCTTTTTCCTTTCTTTAAAATTTGAACCTTTCTAAATTTTGAGCTCTGGAAAGAACACTGTCTCAGGCTTCTTGTGCCAGAGGCTGCAGGCCCTGGTTGTTTACTTTTTCTTGCACTGATGTTGCCCTGAAGTCACAGGGGACCCTCATGTCTAGTGCTATGCTAAGAGTGGGGAGTGGCTGTTGCTGCTGGAGGTCATAAGGGTCTGGCAGCTTGCCTGGTGTTGAGCCACAATTCTAGTGCTGGTGTCTGGTGTGTGTTGAGGCCAGTGGGGTGTTTTTGCATTTTTCTGGGGCTACAACAAAGCATATGGACATCTGGCTGCTGTAGGTTTCCTGTTTACCCAGGGCTGCGGCCTCTGGAGGTTCCTTTTTGCATTATGCTACACTGAAGCACATGGTGGTTCTTGGTGATGGAGTCAGCCCATTCCCTTGACTTTGTTGAGGCATGTGGTGGGTCCTGGTGTGGAGATTTGACTGCTCCACTGCACTGGGCCTCAGAATTTCCCACTGCTTTGCTGAGGTGGATCTTGCTCCTGGGTTACTGGGATACTTCCAGTACTGGACTGCATTCTACTTTTGCTTGAGGGAGACAGACCTTTTTTTTTTGGTGATCTTCCAAGTTTCTGCCCTGCAGGATAATACATATCACAATTTATATTTGGAAGACAACATGAGAAAAAAGTGTAATATATGCATACAAATATGTATGTATGTGCATATATATGTATGTGTATACACACATTCACAACTTATAAATGGATGATAATCTCAGAGGAAGGCTTTAAGAATGGGAGAGAGGTGAACTAAGGAAAGCTTTTAGTAAAGGTAGGGTTTTACAACAGACTTAAAAGAAGCCAGGGAAACAGGGAGGTAGAGTGAGAAGAAATTGTTCCAGTAGTGGGGAATAGCCAAAAAAAAGCAATAGAATTGAGAGATAGATTTATTTGTGTGAGTGTCAATATTTCATAGAATATGTAGAAAGGAATAAATTTTTGGGAGACTGAAAAGGCAGCAGGAAGTTAAGAATTCTGTGAAGGGTGTTAAATGCAGAGTACTTTATCTTTCACTCCTTGGAATATACAGGGAGGAGGAGGCTGCTATGGTCAGACCTTCTCTTTAGGAAATCCATTTTGGATCCTGAGTCAAGAATGGGGTAGAGTGAAAAGAGACTGAAATCATTTAAAAAGTTCAAAAGGGAAGGTAATTAGGAATCATATCAGAGTGGTGGCAGAGTCAGAGGAAATATGGGGACATATTGCAGGAATTTTTAAAATATAGAATCTATAGTACTTGACAACTGATTGGATGGCAGTATGGGGAGGGAATGACAACTAGGTTGTAAGCCTGAGTGACTGAGAGGATGGTAGCATCCTCAACAGTTACAAGGAAGTTAGGAAGATGGAAAATTTTGGGGAGAAATATAACAACTTCATATTCAGAATGACTGAGGACCCCAAGACTTGAATCTACAGACTGAGTCCAGTAAAGTCAACAAGCATTTATTGATTGCTTATTATGTGGCAGTCACTGTGATGAGTGTGTTGTATGCAAATATAAATGGAAATCAAGACCATTTCTGCCCTCAAAGAGCTTAAATTCTAAGGAGAAAATAATAGATAATTAGTAGCTGAAAATGAGAGAAGTGTCAGGAGAGACAACAAATGAGAGAAAGTCCTATGGAGAGTCAGTAGTGAAGCCTGAAAATGGATGAAGATATGACTGGTTGTTTTTGGAATCATCCTTAAAAAGTAAGATTTAAGAAGAACTGGCCAATGAGAGGATAAGCCAAATATTTTCAGGGGAGGAGAATATTTTCAAAGTACAAAGGCCAAGGGAGAAATGAGCTTCCAGGATAAAGAAGTTTCTATAGCATGAGAGTTCTCAACTGCCACCTTCAATAACCTTCTGTTAATGAGCCTTCCTGAACATAAAGTTGGCTCTGTGAAGCAACTGGGAGGATGTTTTGGTATACTACTAAAGGTAGATAGGTCCAATTAAGAGAAATTAAAGTGTTTTCCCTCTACTTTTATGTGATCAACAAATTGTAGCAGTGGTATGCTTGAATACTATGGATATGAGGATATAGCCACAAATAAGAGAGTCCACATGTGAGGTGTGGTCTTTAGAATTTTAGATTTTGATTAAAAACAATTAGAACAATATTCCATGTATTTTTCTATCTAAATTCTGAACCTGGACAGTGTAGATGTAAAATTTTCAGTGCTGTGACTTAAAACCCCATGTAATGGTGGTTAGGAATGAGTTTTAGCATTCATAGATTGATCATCATCTGTTTATTTTAGTAAGTAATGCATTTTTTAAAAATTCTCCAATTACATGTAAAACAATTTTTAACTTTTTTTTTGAGTTTTGAATTCCAAATTTGATCCCTTCTTTCCTTCCCTCCCACGTATCTGAGATGATAAGCAATCTGACATAGGTTATAAATGTACAATAATGTAAAGCATTTCCATATTAGTCACTTTGTAAAAGAAAACACAAACTACAGAAAGAAAAAAAAAGAAAGGAAGGAAGGAAAGAAGTAAGAAAAGAAGGAAGGAAGAAAGAAAGAGAAAGAAAGAAAAGAAAGAAAAAAAGAAAGAAAGAAAAAATGAAAATGAAAATAGCATGCTTTCATGTGTATTCAGATGCCATAAGTTCTTTCTTTTGTTTTATTTTTTAAATTAATTAATTTTAAATTTAAATATTAAAACTTAAATACACAATAAGAAAAGAAAAAGAAACATTATAAACATGAATATAAAATAAGAGAGGAAAAAAACTGCCATGCATACTGTAGAACCTAAGTTCTTTCACTGAAGATGAATAACATTTTTATCATGAGTCCTTTGGGACTGTCTTTGATCATTATGTTATTGAGAATAACCAAGTCATTCACAGTTGTTGATTATACAATATTGCTTTTTCCATATACAGTGTTATCCTGGTTCTGCTCACTTCAGTCTGTATCAGTTTATGTAAGACTTTCCAAGCTTTTCTGAAATCATCCTGCTTTTCATTTCTTATAGCACAATAATATTTCTTTATAATTATATACCACAACTTGTTCAGTCATTCCCCAATTGATGGGCATCCCCTCTGAAAATATTCTTTAGAATGGTAATCCCACTCATGTATAGATGAGGAACTGAGAAGACCACTGAATTGTTAGCTTTAATAGATCATCACCTTTTAGACAACTTACATAATACATTTCATAGCTGAATAATTATTTCAGTGACACACTGTCATCATATACACTTAAGAAAATCAAAATGTGGTGCAAATTTGAACTGTGCTTCAGTGAATTACTACAGAGCTCCGCATGTCACATGCAGAGCAACAATATAACAAGAACAAAGTAATAATTTTATTGTGAACCTGAGGTGGTCAAAATCCTATGCCTACTAAAGTCATTTAAAGGCCTAGGGTAGAAAATGGTACTTTAGCTGAATCTTGCAAGCACTATCTTATTCTAGAGTCAGAAATAAAAAGGGAAATCATTAAAAAGCGTGGAAGAGAGCCTCTGTGAAGAGACAAGTCATTTAATTTCTCTAGACCTCAATTACTTAATCTGAAAAAAAATGGGGGCTATAAATATACTTTTAACCTCCCTTTCTTTCTAACTTCCCCTCCTTCTCAGCCTGGAAGATAACAGATAGCTTACCAAGAATTTGCTACCGCTTCTTTTTCTCCCCACGTATTTTTCTTTACTTTTTCATTTTAAAAGTTTAAATTTGCTAGCTTTAAGGGATTCTACCATGCTATTCTTTAAATGTAGTTCTGCTCCATATTTCTTTAAGTTTCAAACTCGATTATTTGTGTAGTCACCTGATCTAAAGTAATGAAATGTTATTGCTTTAGTGAAATGATGCTTAGCTCAAACTGTAAATTTTAATAAAAACACAATCTAGAACTGGCATAAAATATATTGTACTGCTGGGTTATAATTTTTCAGTGACATATATTCGGAAGAGTTGAGGTAAAGAATCTATGCATGATTCATGAGGGGAAAGTAACTATTTGCGGTATGTAAATATATCTACTTAGAGACAGAGTTATTGGTGCTTACAGGTACTTTGCCTTTCTTTAGATAAGGTACAATAAATGAAAATGTTTAGAAGTTTAGCAAGTTACATTTTGCATCTAATATGAAAATGAAAATATTTTAAATGTCAGGAACACCAAATGTAACCCATGTAGTATTATAGGTCCTTTCCCATTTATGCAGTGAGGTTTCCATGCTGAATTTATTATACAAACATTTGATTACATGGGAGCTACCTAAAATGCTGATAATTTTCTTAAATGCCGGTTAAGATTGTGTAGGCAGAGCCAATTTGGGTTAGGAGAGGCCTGTGTTTGAATCCTACCTATGATGCTTAATATTTTCATACCATAGGTTAGTCATAAACTCCCTATGACAATTGCTTCTTTGAAATCTTCTTCTCAGTCTTGTGAGATTCAAATGAGATCATGCACATAAAGTGTTTTGCAAGCTATCAAAGGTATATATGTCAATTGTCATTACAGAAAGAAGAAAAAGAAGAAGATTATGATGATTTTGGTCACATTTTTCCTGTATCTATTTTTGTAAAATTATCATATTCATTCAAAATTTTAATTCATTGCATACTATTTGCAGTGTGAGGTATACAAAAATAAAATTGAGGAATTGTTTCAAAACTGTTTATTTGTCATCTATCTCCTCCTTTCATTTTTCACTATCCTAGGATAGAATCTCTTATCCAAACAATTACAATGGCTCTCTTAGACATCTTCAGTTTCTTCTCTCTGCAGTATACCCTGTGTAACACTAATAGAGTACTCAGCATGGTGCATGACTAAGATCATGACAGTAAAGTTCAATTTTTTAAAAATGTGAAACTTCTAATGATACTGTAGGGACCTATAACTAAAGGATTTATAAGAAGGTTACAGAATAAACCAAGTTATTTAAAATATACCTTTCTAGCCTTCCCCCCACCCCTGAATACTGTCTCTTCTGTGCTTTAGGATTTTCACAAACTAGATTATTTACCAAAACCCATGCCTTATTTGTGAATAATAAAGCTCACAAGGTTAAAACTTTAGAGCAGTAGAGCCATTTGGGGATAAATAAAAAGTCTTAACATGCTTCACTGAGAAAATAATACTTGGTATTTTTCAGGCATAACTAAATGCATTTTTAGTGTTACTATCTCACATTCTCCTCTTTCAAAACCTCAGTGGTAAAGAAGGATTTCTTCTCACTGCTCTCCCATTTTTGTCAGATAGAATAAAACTTTCAGATCTGAAGCTTCTGTAGACAAATCATCTTATATCTTTTCCCAAATATCTCAAGAGTATTTCTCAGATGTCTCCAGGATCAAAACCTGGCATTGACTCCAACATAAGCAGTAGTCCTCAGTTAGTTCTAAAGTATGACAAGATCTTGAGCTTAACAACTTCTTACATCTATATATTTTTCATGGAGGACAGAAACTCACTTTTTAAGTATCCACTGCAAAATACAATATTAAAATAATCATAGGCATGTGATTTTACATTTAATTTACAATAAATGTCTAGAAAATTCACACCTATATGCCCATAGCCACACCCAGCCATATACACATATTTATGTACATATACATACATATGTATATGGATGTGTGTATATATATTACTTTAACAAAGATTTAAAAGTCAAATAATAGCCTGGGAAAAAGAGCAAACAATGAAAAGAAGAAAAACTGACTATTGAAAGTTATTATGGTGACAACAAAGATCAGAATACACACTCAGAAGAAGACAAAGTCAAAACTCATACATTCAAAACGTCCAAGAAAAATATGAATTGCTCTTAGGCCATGGAAGAGCTCAAAAAGGATTTTGAAAATCAAACTAAAGAGATAGAGGAAAAAATGGAAAGAGAAATGAGAGTGATGCAAGAAAATCATGAGAAAAGAGTCAACACTTTAGAAAACACTTTCCTACAGGAAAGTAGGAAGGGAAGGGCATAAGAAAAGGATGGAAAAGGGGGTGATAGCAGGGAGGGCATATTGGGGGAGGGGGTGGTCAGAAGAAAAACACTTTTGAGAAGGGAAATGGTGAAAGGAGAGAGAGTATAGAATAAATGGGAAGGATAGGATAGATGGAAATACAGTTAGCAATAGTAACTGAAAAAAATTGAATCAAGTTTATCTGATAAAAGCTTGATTTCTCAAACATATAGAGAACTGAGTCAAATTTGTAAAAAGAAATAACTATTCCCTATTTGATAAATGATAAAAAATATATGATCAGTGTTCAGATGAAGTAATCAAATTCATTAATAGCCATATGAAAAAATACTCTCACTATTGATTGGAGAAATATAAATTAAAACAATTCTGAGGTATTACCTCATATGTATTAGAGTGGCTAATGGGACAAAAAAGGTAAATGACAAATGTTAGAGGAGACTTGGGGAAAAAATGAGACTTTGATGCATTATTGGTGGAGTTGTGAATTGATTCAATCATTTTATAGAGCAATATGGAACTATGCCCTACTGTCTATCAAGCAGTGCATAATGACCTAGCAATACCACTACTAGGTCTTTATCCCAAAATAAATAAATACAAAAAGGAAAAGGACCTATGCATACAAAAATATTTATAGCAGCTCTTTGTTGGGGGTAAAGAATTAAAATTTGAGCGGATGCCCATTAATTGGGGAATGGCTGAACAAGTTGTGGTATGTGATTATGATGGAATGCTATTGTACTATAAGAAATGATGAGCAAGATGCTCTCAGAAAAACCTGGAAAGACTTGCATGGGCTGAGGCAAAGTGAAATACACCGTGTATAAAGTAACAGCAGTATTATAAGATGATCAGTCACTAATTAGCTATTCTCAGCAATACAATTATCAAAGACAACTCTGAAGGACTTACAATGAAAAATACTACCCATTCCCAGAGAAAGAACTGATATTCTAAATAGAGATTGAACCATAATGCCTTATTTACTTTATTTACAGATTGAAGCACACTTTTTTACTTTATTTTTCTTGAATTTTTTTTTCCTGTCTATGTTTTATTTCACAACATAACTATTATGAATATGTTTAATATGACTACAAATATATAATCTATATGGAATTGCTTGCTTTCTCAATGGGGGTGGTAAGGTGGGGTGGGAGGAAAGGAGAGAATTTGAAACTCAAAGTTTTAAAAACAAATGCTAAAAATGTTTTTATATATATCTGGAGAAAATCAAACAGTAAACAAAACAATAAAAAAGAACAAAAGAAAAAAATGTGCAGAATTGATAACTATTTCCTTTTTTTTCCTTATCTCTAAATTAGTCCTCTACCTGCATATAGCAAATCCACATGCAGAAGACTTATAATTTATTGTAAAAACATCTGCAAACATTTCCTACAAATGAAATGTCTTGATCAAAGATCTAAGTTGTGTTTATGAATTATGCTGCTTATATCACATGCTGAACACATGCCCTGCTTCTATACAGGTAAAACAGAGAATTGAATAATTACCAGTGAATCAATCTTCATAAACCAAGTTTAGAAAATGTTTTTTTCTCTCATTAGCAATCTTTATTTTTTTGGGGAAATTAATGCTAGGGAGACTGAAATTATATGGATACCTACTATTATCAAAATAACATCAAAGAAAAGTATGCATTGCTCTAGCTCTTCTTTTGCATATTTGCAAATTAGTCACTTGGAATGATATTCCAATTTATCTAAACCAAAAGTTAAAACACAAGCATAGAGACAAGGAGCAAGGAACACAGGTTTGGAGTAAATATGCCAATTATTGCCATGGCTAAAGCTCAACAGTACTGTGCACAGTTGTTCTGTCCTAGCATAGACATGTGCTTAGTTGTATCCTAAGGAGGAATGACATTCCTCCTTAATGGGTCCAAATATAGTTTTATATGGCTTCTAGAAAAATGTCAAAATCACTGGCTAAAGAAGTTTCACCCTTGGAAGACTGATTCTTCTTGAAGTTCCTCAAGAGTGGATTCCTGTTTTTCCCCTTTGAATTGTTTGTACCTATCATAGTGCTTGGTATTGAGTGTATACATCATTTATGTTTGTGTAATTGAACCAAATTAAATTGAATCAGCTAAGATGTGGAGATTATATGAAGAGGCCATGGGAGGCTTCTCACTCCATTGTCCTGTAAGAATACATATTCCTTTTAGGATGAAGCTGGGAATTAAATTGATTATGTGGTGTGTTTCAAGGTGCAAAAAAAAAAGATGAGAATATCTTAGAATCTGGGTTATTACTACAAGAAGACATCTTTACAATGCCAGAGCAATTGAAGTTATTTTAAGGAATTGGTATTAAAGTTTTAGTATTCTAAGCTCTAATGTAAAATTACATTTTTGATCAACTACAACTCTGTAGCTGCTATTAATTTCAGTGTCTAAAATTCACTTTGTATTGGGATTAATTTGATGACTATAGTTGAAACTTTAGGCTTATTATTTTCTCAGGCATGTTACAATTCTAAATTATTGATTGAATCTCACTTTTTTATTATGTGTACAAAATATAATGCCTATAGCTTCCTGGACCTGAATAAAATAAGCATTACTTATGATAGTGAACACATAGGATAACATTGCTAAAAAAGAGGAGTCTACAATATTTTGCTTTTAAAGGCCAAGCTATTAATAAAGTTTGCTTTAGGTCTTTAACATTCTTTTTCTATCCTTATCTCTCTCTGCCTCTAACTCCTCCTGGGATGCAATCCCTTAAAATGCAACTCATCTTCAATTAGCAACAAGAACATATGTACTTTCTTCATTAAAATCCCTAGGTGTCATGAGGTTCAGTTCATTTCAACTTCCTTTTTTTTCTCAGATAATTAAAGCCTTATTCACATTTTCTGATACTCCATCTGGCATTGGAAAGTTTTAAAGTATAGACCACTGTAGTCATCAGGTTGTTGAAAAGCTTAATAATAAACATTAATGGCCTTACAGATTTCTCTCTGCCATTTACAGCTGAGTGTATTCCTATAACCTCGACACTTCTCACAACAGGAAAAATAAAATGAGATGAACAAATTGAACCTTTTCTCACTCCATAATCCTGGTTAGGTAGTAATAATCAGAACCCTCTTGAAAATTACAATTTTAAAAGTCCACAAGTGGAACTTAAAGCAGGAATTGGAGAAACATTTTAAAGCTTGGGTGTTAAATTTAATTCATTTCTTTTCTATTAAGAAACATTTTTCACCTTTATTATAAAGTATTTAGAAGTAATTGGCCTCTGTAAGACCATGTAATATAAAAATTGTCCAAAACAGTGTATAGAATTGCTTCCATCTCTTCCAAATAAAATGCTGTTCTCTAAATTCTACAATTAATTGGAATGTTTACTGAGGACCTAGGCCCTTATTAATAGCAAAAATAGATAACATCTATGTAAAGATTCAAGGTTTCTAAAGCCTTTTATAAATATTACCTCATTTTATGGTCACAAGAACTCTGAGAATGAGTTCTTATTAACCCTATTTTAAGATAACAAAACTGAGGTCAACAGAGGTGTCCCAGTGTCAAGCAATGAGTAAATGTCTCAGGCTTGATTTAAACTCAGGTTTTACTCATCCAGGCCCCAGTTGTATCACCTAGCTGCACTTAGCTATTTAAAATAAAAGGAGTCATCAGTTTCTGTTTTATGGCTATGTTTGGTAAGTCTCTCTCTCTCTCTCTCTCTCTCTCTCACACACACACACACACACTCACACACACACATACACACACTCATATATAAGGAGTTATCAGCTTCTGTTTAATGGCTATATTTGGTAAGTCATACACATACATCTATACATATATGTGTTCATGTATGTGTGTATATATATATATATATACGTATAGATGTATGTGTGTATATATATATATATATATTTTTTTTTTTTTTCTGAAACCAAGATTCTCTTATCATGAAACACATTTTGAAGACTTGGGACCAAGGTCATTTAAGAACCATATGACAGCCTAGAATTTGAGAGTTTAACCTGAAGAGGGATATTCTAGCCCTGAAAACCTGCTGTTGTTTTAAAGTTCATCAGATACAACAAAATTCTACAAATATATTAAGCACCTATTAATTATACAACTGTCTACTTTACTTCTAATCTATAGTCTCTTACACAGAATTATGGATTCATTCATCCATTCATCTATAAGCATTCAAAATATGTCTCTGGGGATGTAGAAACAGAAGCACAGAAATGAAACATCTGCAAAACTCAAGGACCTTATATTATATTCATATACACACATATATGCCATATATATTACACATGCATACATATACAAGGCACACATATGTGCATGTACACATGTATGTACATATATGTACATATCTATATTTATATGTGTATGTATACACATGCACATACACATATACATACACATATCAATGGATTTTTGACAGCAAGGACCTAACACCTGGTGGAATCAGGAAAGCCTTTCTTAGAACAACCTGACTTAAGGTTTGAAAAGAAGCTAGAGAAGGGGGTGTATTATGGACATAAAGTAACATACTGTACCACTGTGCAAAGGCATGAAGATGAGATATGAAATGTCATAAACAGAAACAGCAATCAGGCCAGTTTGGTTAGAACACAGAATATTTAATTAGAGTGATGTGCAAAAAAATGGAAAATAGAAACAGAGTTAGATTGTGATGTTTCTTAAAAATCAAACTGAGTAGTTTGTACCATATCCTAAAGGCAATAGGAAGTCACTGGAAGTTCTAAGGCAGGGAGTAAATGATCAAGTCAGTGTTTTAAGGATATCAATTTGACAACTGTGTGGAAGACACACTAGAGTAGAGGGACTAGAGATAGGGTAATCAATTAGAAAGCTGTAGTGATATTCTAGGCGATAGTTGATGAGTGCCTGATCTAGGGTAGTGAAGAAGAAGATGGAAAAAAGGATGAATGGGAGATATTTTGTGGAGGCAGAATCAATAAGGTTGGCTGCAATTTGAGTATTGGAATGTGAAACAGAAAATATGTTGTCTCTGACATCAAGAATCTGAGTGACTACAAGGATAATGCTGTCTTACAGACATAGAGAAATCAGGAAGAGCGTCAAGTTTTGGGGAAAAGATTAGGACATGTTGTTTTTGGGATGTCAATAGGACATCCAGTATAAGATATCCATAGGGTGTTCAGTTGGTGATAAGAAATTTTAAATCAGGGGAAAATGAGCTGAATATATAAATCTAAAATTCAACTTCATAAAGGTCAGACCTGAATACATATAAGCTTGAATAATCAGCTAAGGAAAGTATAGTGCGAGAAGTGAAAATGGCCCAGGACAGAAAAATAAATGGATAGGGGATGAGAAAGGATGATGATTCAGCAAAGAAGACTGAAAATCTGTGTTCAGATTGATAAAAGAAAGATTTTTAAGAGATAGTTAAAAAAAAAGAAAAGAAAAGGAGGAAATGAGTGATTAGGAGGAAAAAAGGTGAACATCAGTATTAAAAATTGCAGAAAATTCAAGAAAGATGATGAGAACAGAAAAAAATAGATTTGACAATGAATGATCTTACTGCTAAGATCCTGACTTTGCTAACTTCTTTTAAGTCATAGTTCAAAGAATACACACACATACACACACATGCATATGTGTGCATGTGTAAGTGTATATGTATATGTGTTTATGTATGTATGTGCATAAATATGTGTACATGTGTATATGTATACATAAGTACATGTGTGCACATGCATACACATACATACACACATCTATATTTATGCATACACATAGACACACAAATATGTATACATGTGTGTGTGGGTATGTATGTGTAGGTGTATATATATATGTGTGTGTATACATGTATACAAACATATACAGATAGAAATAATTGTCTATACACATACACACACAGACATATGTTGCTCATGCAATTATTTCCATATTGTTTCTCTGTGACCTCCTTGAGAAAAGAGAATTTCTCTATCTTTTCTTTGTTTCCCTGATACTGGACACATTGTTTGGCACACAGTAGACACTTAGTAAATGTTCACTGGCTGATTGACAGACTGACCAACCCTGGAGAGAGAGGTTTCAGTTTAATAATGAAGTCATAAATCAGATTACAAGAATTTGAAAAGTGGAAGATATCTAGATATTTTAGATATCCTAGAAACAGAGGGTAAAATAGAAAATGAAAGATTCCAACAATCAACTCCTGAGAGCACAAAATAAAAACTCCCAGAAATAGAATAGGTTAATTAAAAAAATAGAAAAATTTGATTTAATAGGGAAATGCCTGTAGTCAAACAGGAATTTATCAATGGAGACACTTACTACATTGTAATTTTCCTGAAGTCCATATAGAGGAAAATAATGATTACATAAGGTATTACAGTAAAAAAGGATATCCTTTTTTGTTTGTTTGTAAGCATGTGTGAGTGCATTTGCTATTATTTCTTCCTGATCAAAATGGTTTCACCACTTTTTTTCTCAATCATGAGATTTACCATCTAGAGAACCGTCTGAGCCATGCTTGTCATGTTGTATATATTCGTTTTATCAGCTGCCTAGAGACAGCTTTAAGAGTTAGATTCTTGTTTTGCATTTCCCATACATATTTTTGACCACGGGGTCCTCAACTGTGGAATTCACCCTTATCTCTTGCAGTAACAAAGTTGAGGGTTATAAGACTTGAGGGAATGGTGAAAAATCTGTTCCTTTGCCAGAAAGAGGGAATATGAATTCAAATAACTTCCTAGTTTAAATTGACTTTTCTGTTAAGCATTGCTTCCTCACAAGTTTGTCATGGCTGATGGCTGAGATTTTTCTTTGTTAAGTGCTTTGGCTTTCTTTGGAGGAAAAGCACTCTATAAGTGCAAAATGTTACTATTAATATGAAAATGAGCTTCCATTGATTTTTTTAAAAGATTCCATTTATAAGTAACATGTGCAATGTAAAGGAGAAGCAGCATGTGCCTTTTTGTTTTTATAGAGATATGCTTTTCCCATTGTAAACATTCTCTCTCTCATTGTATATGATATCTATATATCACATATATATATTATCTTAAAAGGGAAAATGTAGTATATGTTGCATTTGCAAACAAATGGAACATGAAAAATACTGAAACATTGAACAGGAACATTTTTCCCTCTCTATATTGTTTCACTATTGCAAGAAAAAAAAATTTATGTTAAAAAAGGCTTTTTATATTTATTCCAAATTTATATTCACTAAATGCTGACTGAAGTTCATTGCATTTGTGATTTCTGATAAACTCAGAAGTTTTCATTTTTAAAGCAAATTTCAGGAGACTGACAAACATGAAAGTGAATGATATAATCAAGACATGAAGTATGTATATTTTCAAAAGTTCTTAAAAAGGGATAATTTGTCTAACATTAAATAATTACTGTTTCCATTCAATACAGTATATATTCTTTTCAAATGAAGTGATTTTTTTAAATTTTCCAAGAAACATAAATGTTTTCCTGACTAATCCTAATTCTTCCCTGATTGAATGATCACCAAAACAAAACAAAAATAACTAATATGACCTAAAGGAGTGTGAAGCTAGACTTTATGTATCAAAGAATAAATATTGCTACAACAAAATATTGGGTAAAAATGCTTATTCTCCCACACGGTATTAAAGGTCAAAAATAAGTTCAATATTTTATAATAAATATGATTAAGTAATTCTTTATAAACCATAGGACTATGCATTCTTCTTGAAATATTTTAAATATGGTGGATGCTTGGAAGCTGGAGTTGCTGCCCTGAGCTCGGCGCATGGACCATGGGGGCCCCGGGGGGGGGGGGGGGGGGGGGGGGGCAACCGGCCGGGGGCCGGGGGGAAAAAGGGGGCCCGGGGGGGGGGGGGAGGCGGGGGAGATCAACCGGCCGTGGACAGAGCTGAAAAAGAAGCTGTTCAAGCGGCACCGGGTGCTGAGACTGGAGCGACGGCGGCAGCACCCGGTGGTCGGGGCGGTGGTGGGCGAAGGGCCCATTACTCGTCATCATCTCAAGAAGCGGAAGTCCAGTGCCCGGACCAACATTACCCTGTCTGGGAAGAAACGAAGGAAACTTTTGCAACAGATCAGGCATGCCCAGAAGGAGAAGGTTGCCATGGAGGTGGAAGCCCCGCCGAAGCCAGGCAGGACCACTGAGGCACAACCTAGAAGGCAGAAGAAAAGGAAAACTGGAATTATCCAGGATATGCGGGTGGAAGACCTAGAACGTGACAGCTGAGCCCAGACAACCTCAGAAGAGGCCATTCCTTCAGTTAGGACAAGAATGATAGGCTTTTTTTTTTTTAAGTTTTTAATTTTGGAGGCAGTTGGGGTTAAGTGACTTGCCCAGGGTCATACAGCTAGGCTGGATTAGAACCCAGGTCCTCCTGACCCCAGGGCTGGTGTTCTATCCGATTCGCCTACTAGCTGCTCCCTTCCCACCATAGGCTTCTAAAGTTACATGGCTCAGACCTTTCCCTTCCCTCCCCTCCTATGCCTTATGGTTCAAGTCCCTTTGCTGGGGGCAGGGTAGTGTCAGATACTGCTTCCTGTGCTTGCTGGGGAGGAAAGAAGGGAGGCTGATGGCTCAGTAGTGATAAGTTTGTAATAAAGTCATTTGAGTTCTGGCAAAAAAAAAATATTTTAAATATAACAAGTTACAAATTTTTGTTTCCTGCCGTGTTTCTAGACTCTCTACCCCACACTCAAAGGAACACAAAAGCATCATAAAATTCCTCTGTATGCTTTCTCAGAACATAGAATATCTTGTAGACGTGACTCAAGATAAATAATAATTGACTTTCTTCCTATTTCTAAAACAAGTGAAAACATTCATAAAGAAGGAGAATATCCGCAGTAAAATTCATATTTTATTTAGCCATGTACTTTATGTTTTAGTAAAAGTAAAAAAAAATACAAACTTTTCATGAAATCCAGTATAATTTTGTAGGTGCCCCTCAGGGTTCAGTCATGTGACCTCTTCTCTTTTCCTTCTAAACTATTTCACTTGCTGAACTTTATCAATTCCCATGGATGTAATTGCTATATTTATCCTGATGTTCCTCAAATGTATTTATCATGTCCCAATCGCTCTGCTGATCACCAATCTCACAACTCCAACTACCTTTCAGATATCTAGAATGAGATATACAGTAGAAATCCTGAAAACAATATTCCAAAATGGAATTCTTTCCTTTTAAATATCCCCCTCTTGCCTTTGTACCTTCCCTATTATTGTGGAGGGAAACACCATCTTCCTAGTCCCTCCTAGTGACTAGGAGTCATTCTAGACTCATCATTCTCACCCTTGTATCCAATCTGTTGCAAAGACCTGTGATTTTATCTTTGCAATATGTCTTGTTTTCCCTGTACTTTCTTCTGACTTGGGCTCATTCTAGTGTAGATCCTCATCACCTCATGCTTGAATGATTTTCAATAGCCAGCTGGTGTATCTACTAGCTTTCACATTCCAATCCATACTTCATTCACACTAAAGTGATTTTCCTAAAATTCAGGTCTGATAATATTATTCCTATATTCAATAAACTTCAGTGGCTTCCTTCCTAGGAGCAAATGCAAAAATATTCTGGTTGTCATTCACAGTTCATCATAACCTAGACTCCTATTTTCCCTGTCTTCCTATACTTTCCTCTCCAGGACATACTCTTCAGTCCAGTGACATGGACTCCTGCCTTTTCCATGAAAAAAACCACTTCATCTTTTGGCTCACAGACATTTTCTCTGACTATCTTTCATGCTTGGAATACACTCCACCCTCTCTGCCCCAGTGACTGACCTCTAGACTTTCTTTAAGTTCCATCTAAAATTTCTTAAACAGAAAAATAATTGAGACAGGTTGTAGAGGGTCCTGAATTGCCAAATAAAAATATTCATATGATACTACACTTTTTTTAGGCAAAAGGGAATGTTATGAGAAAAGAAGAGACTAAAACACTTTTTGAATAATGGTGTTCCATAAGCACCAATATGAATTAGACATTTCAATACAAAAGTATGCTATAACAGATAGGAAAACTGTCTTGAGCCATTAAGACTTAGCTTCAGTTCCCAGCTTGGACAAAGTCTAACTAAGTTAAACTAGAGTGGTCAATTGAAGTTTTGAGTCCTTACGTTATGGAAATGAAATTAGAACTCAGTTTTTGATTGAAGCACTTTTACATTATGAAAATTCTAATGCATATGATCCATATTTGACACTGAATAAATGGACATGAATTTCCCTATAAAGAGGTCACATTCTTCAAACATTCTTTTAAATGGGATATTTATTATTAGAATCATGGCTAGTTGTAAACAGTTTGTATTTATATGGCCCATTAGATTTTAAAATGTTGACATATGTAAGAGTAAGAGTTTATTACAAGTAATATAACCAGAGGCTTCACATTCATAAATCAAAAATGTAAATTAGATATGGATAAATCTTTAATCAATTTGAAAGTAATATGGTTCTCTGACAATTGGATGGAGGTAGATGGCATTTAACAGGAAATAAAAGAATCTGAAATAAGACCTGTACCTGTGCATAAAAAATAACAACCAAGTGACTTAATTAAGCAGTGAGTCAGTATAGTTGTGGAAGAACTCTAGAGGATTTCAGTTTTAGAGTTATAGCTATACTCTTAAGAGTCACCACTTAGGGAACATAAAGGGTGGGGCGTATAGAAGGAGAGAGATACATTGACTATGTCAGTGGAGAGATTAGATAAGACAGGGTATCTATCTGACATCAGAGAGACTGAACAAGGGGGAAACAACATAACTAGCCAGGAGCTATAGTCACCAAATGAAAGGCAGCTTCAGAAAATATGACTCCTTGGGTCACAGAGGAGTTCCAATTTTAGACTCTCAAAAAGTACCAATCCTCAGAGTCTACAAGTGAAGTGTACCTAATCAAAACTTCATGTGCAATCTATGAAGGGGGAAACATAAACACTTTGAGCAACAAGGCATTGATAGTTACCTCCTTGTAAATTTGTATTCTTTCAATATGTCTAACTACATATAAAGTGCCCACTGTTCATACTATCCATGTGTATATTTGTGGCAGAGTATGATTCACATTTTGAGATAATGTTTTTTTGTTAATTGATCATACTATAAAACCGTAGTAAATATTTTTTTTCCCAAAAGCTAATTAAGTCTGGCTAAATATCAATGGGAAGCCCACTCATTTGAATTTATGAGTGACAGTGCCAGACACGCAGACCCTCAAGGTTTTCCCTAAAGGAGAATAATACTAGTTAGCCACTTTGTGAACTCAGTCTGCCAGTATGGGGAGGAATTGTTCAAATAACTCAGAAAAGGTATTACACTTGGTCTATTCCATTTGATTTCTCTGTAAAGTAAACAGCACAAATACTTTTATGCCTTTTTATATTTAAGGAAAATGCAGCTTCCCATTACCCACTGTCACTCTCATCTTCATTCAGTAGTTCTCAAGATCTGCTCCTACCTGAGGGTACCAGGAATTCAATACTAGAATTGGTACCTACCTGAACCTAAATTATAAAAATATCTGAAATAGAGGAACAAATTGAGGTTATTTATGAAGCTCACCTCATGTTGATTCTATTTCTTTCTTCTCCTAACATTACTGTCTTTACTTTAGCCATGCTTCTGTGTATATCGTTACTCATGATTGTCTATTTGAACTACCAACTACCCATGCTTGCATAAAGTATTTCACTGCTCTAATGTATCTGACTACCTACCACCTAATTGCTGATGGTTGTGCTTGCTTCACTAGATGCCTATCAATTCAATATCTGACTTCCTTCTCCTCACTGATTTATACCTTGCCTGAGTACATTGCCTAATTACTCGGGTTCACACTGTTGATTTAAACCCCATGTGTATTAGACATCTGTAAAAACTGCAAAGGTTTGTGGCATTTATTTTCTCTTTTTCTTATTCAAAAGGAGTAACTGTAAAATTCTCTTCTTACTTACTTAAATTTTGACCACTTTTTGAATTAAAACAAAATAACAGTCTAGTAACTAATTTAAAATTATTACACATCAGACTTTAGGTTGCAGAGACTTAAGTTTTAAATATCTCTTTGTTCTTTGCATTACAGTAATTTACTGATATCTTTCCTCCCTGAATCATTCTCCCTTCCTTCTAACACAGATAAACATTTGAAGAAAACTGAAATCTGGAAAATGATAGCATATGTGACATTCTGCATGCCCAGGGCCCCATCTATCTACTGAGAGGAAGTCTACTTCATTTTGTATCCCTCAAGACACTGCATTGGTCACAGCAAATCATTCTGCATTCAGAAATCTTGCAATACTGTCTTAATTTATACTACTGTAGTTTCTGTATATTTGTAATCCTAGATCTGCTAAGAAAATATATTTTAAGTGTCCAGAATTGGAAATATTTAGTAGCAACTAATCATTATAGGACTTCTAGCATGTTCCATCACTAATACCAGATGTACCATGTAGAACAAACTTGTCAGTCCTGTTTTGGTTTGGTGCAAGCTTTTCCAGAAAGTTTCTTATTCAATACAACTTTGACCTTGAGGATTTTCAAAGGTTAAAGACTATATCCTCCAAAACAAATGAGTAGATTAGTTAATTGATAAATGAGTAAATGAATGAATGTTATATTACAAGACCAATTGTATTGATAAAATAGAATGTAAACTGATTGATGGGCATCAGTTAAGAGATATGATAATATGATTTTTAATCTTGTTAAAATCTATGCTAGGATTTTTAAATTCAGAGAAAGTCCCTTAACTATTCCCTTAGGAATAGTAATTACTGATCCTTGCAGTAATTTCTAGTAGCTAAGTTTGTTATCTAAAGTTGTAACTCCTCTGGTAGACAAATTTTCATTATACATCAATCAAACAATAAACTTATATTGAACACTTGCTATGTGTCAGGCACTGGGCTAAGCACTGGGGTTATCAAAATAGGTAAAAGATATTTCCTGTCCTCAAGAAACTTACATAAATTGCAGTATGCATTATAGAAACAATATGCCACCCCTAAAATTAACTCTGTTAAAATTAATAGCTAACCAGCTTATTACATACAGAATTTCTTTTTTTTCTCCCTTAATAATGGTTTTCTTTGCCCTGAACACCAAGATAAGACCAACTGTAATTCTCCAATAACTGTGATACCTAGGGATTTAGTGCAAAGATAAAGAGTATTATTTTGGCCTGGAGAATTAGGTAAATTAATTCCACTTTGCATGATGGTATCTAGGAGCTAATGGATTTTATTTTTCATACATTTCAAATATCTTATTTTTCACAGATACATGTACAATAATTTTGTTTCTTTTAATTTTGAGTTTCAAATTATTTTCCCTCTCTGTCCCCTAGACTGCTAATTGAGAAGGCAAGAAATTTCATATAGATTATACATATGCAATCATGCTAAACATAGTTCTTCATTACTCATGTTCTGAAAGAAAACACAGAGAAAATGAAAGAAAGAAGAATATAAAAATAGGCTTTGACCTGTTAACAGACTCCATTAGTTCTTTTTCTGGAGGCAGATAACAATTTTCATCATAAGTCTTTCAGAATTATCTTAGATCATTGTGTTGTGGAGAATAGCTAAGTAATTCACAGTTGATCATTGTATAATATTGCTGTTACTGTGTACAAAATTATCCTGGTTGTGCTCATTTCACTTTGCATCAATTCATGTAAGCCCAGGTTTTTCTGAGGGCATCCTGCTTGTCATTTCTTTTACTAATATAGTATTCCAACACAATCATATACCACAATTTGTTCAACCATTCCCCAATTGATGGACCTCTCTCAATTTCCAATTCTTTGCCACAGAAAAAGAGCTGCTATAAAGAGTTATGTACATCTAGGTGTTTTTTTTTCTAATCTTAATCACTTTGGGACATAGGTCTAATATTGCTGTAGCTGGGTAAAAGGGTATGCATGATTTTTATAGCCTTTTGGGCATAGTTCAAATTTACTCTCCAGAATGGTTGAATCACTTCACAATTCCACCAACACTGCACATCCCTACAACCCCTCTAACATTTGTCAATTTCATTTTCTTTCATATTAGCCAATCTGATAGGTATGGGGGTACCTCAGAGTTGTTTTACTTTACATTTCTCTAATCAACAATTATTTAGAGCATTTTTATATGACTATACATACCTTTAATTACTTCATCTGAAAACTGTCTGTTAATTTCCTTTCTCCATTTATCAATTCAGCAATGGTTATTGTTTTTTTTTTATAAATTTGACTCAGTTCTTTATATATTTGAGAAATAAGACCATTATTAGAGAATGTTTCTATAATTTTTTTACAGTTAAGATACTGTGTATTTCTGCCATCATATTTTTCCACCTGTTTATCCTTCTCTCTCTCTCTCCTTTCACCCTATCCATCTTCAAAAGTGTTTTGCTTCTAATTATTGCCTCCCCCAACTACCTTCCCTTCTACCTACCCCTTCCCCTTTTCTTATTACCTTCTTCTTCACTTTCTTGTAGGGTATGATAGTTTTCTGTGTCCAGCTAAGTGTATATGTTATTCCCTCTTTGACCCAATTCCAAAGAGTGTAAGAGTCAAGGACTTTCTCTCTTCTTCTCTCAAACTCTAAAAACTCTTCCATAATTCTTTTATGTTAGATAATTTTTCCCATTCTATCTCTCCCTTTCCCCCATCCTAGTGCATTACTCTTTCTCATCCTTTAATTTTTTTTCAATATCCTCCCATCATATTCAACTCATATGCATGCCTTCTGTCTATGAATACTTGTTCTATCCACCATAATAAATGATAAAATTATTAGGAGTTAACAAGCATTATCTTTCATGTAGGAATGTAAATAGTTTAGTCTTATTGAATCCTTATGATATATCTTTCCTGTTAACCTTTTTATACTTCTCTTGAGTGTTGTATTTGAAAGTCAGATTTTCTTTACAGTTCTGGCCTTTTCATCAGGAATTCTTGAAATCCTCTATTTCATTGTCATTTTTCCCTAAAGGATAATATTCAATTTTCCTGGGTATCTCATTTTCCAATGAGATATTTCACATTTTCTTCTGTTTATTTTTTATTCTTTTGAATTTGTTATATTATTTCTTGATGTCTCATAGAATAATTAGCTTCCACTTCCCCAATTCTAATTTTTAAGGAATTATTTTCTTCAGTGAGCTTTTGCACCTCATTTTCCATTTGACCAATTTTATAATTTAAGAACTTATTTTTTCAGTGAATTTTCAGTGAATTGACTACAAAAATGTAGCCAATTATTTTTTTTTACTGAGTACTTCTAGTTAGTAGATTTTTGTGCCTCTTTTACCACTTGATCTATTCTGTTTTTTAAGTGTTATTTTCTTTGTATTTTAATGCCTCCTTTGCCAAGCTGTTGACTCTTTTTTTCCATGATTTTCTTGCATTTCTTCCCCAATTTTTCCTTTCTGTCTGTCTGTCTGTCTCATCCTTTTTGAGCTCTGCAATGATTTTTTTTTAATGCCTTAGAACAATTCAGATTTTTCTTTGAGACTTTGAATCTAGCAGGTTTGACTCTGTTGCCTTTTGAGTGTTTTTTTTTTTTTTAATCTTCCCTGTCACCATAACAACTTTCTATAGTCAGGTTCTTTTTATGTTGTTTGTTCATTTTTCCAGCCTCTTTCTTGACTTTTAACTTTTTGTTAAAGTTGAGTTCTGTTCCTGGGTTGGTTAGAGGGGGCATTGTACCAAGATTCAAGGTGTTTTTTTTTTTTTTTGTAGCTGTTTTCTGAGCTAGTTCTGGGGGGTGGGAGTTATAAGTTTTCTTTTCTTGCAAGGTGACATGATCTAAGAAGTGTGTTTGCTGTTTTTCTAGCCTATGATCTTTTCTGTAAGTAACTACAAGCACTGTTCTCTACCCTGTATCTCAGACCAGGGTTCCTATACACCCCAGGCCACAAGTTCTTGTATACTAATACTTCTTGCCCTGGCACTGTGACCCAGAACTGGGATCCAGTTCCACATATGAACAATGCAACAGATTTTAGCACCCCTTGCCACTAAAAGTACTCCTTTAATTTCCTTCAGAACAGTTTTCTGACCTCCTTATGATCTGTGGGTTGAGAACCCTGGAAGCCACTGCTCCCAATTTAGTTGCTTCCCCAAGGCTTGCTGTTTTCTTGCATCAGCATAGCATGTATTGAACTATGCTGCACTCCTACCTGTTGTGACAGACCTTTCCTGCCAGCTATCTAAGTTGTCTTAGCCTAGGAAATTGTTTTACCCTGTGTTTTGTGGGTTCTGCTGCTCCAGAATTCATATTCAATCATTATTTAAAGTTGTTTGCTGGGGAATTTGGGAGAACTCTGGTGAGTCCCTGACTTTTGTCTGCCATCTTTACTGTCCCCCTCACCCATCTAATGCATTTTAAAGGCATACTGAGGGATTAAAGTTTTGTTCAAATCAATATGAAGGATTGAAGAGATGAGATAAAGAAATTAAACATTAAGCAAATCAGATAGAAAGAAGATGCTAATACATCTAAACTGCATAGTTTATACCTCTTCTCTGAATTCCTTTATAAGTCTTTGAAATTTTCATTTTAAGAGAAATTGTAACTATCATATTTTTTTTGGATGACCAAAAGCTGTTCACATCAACTTCACTGCTGTCTCCTCTTAGGCAGCTAGGGAGTACTGTGCATAAAGTAATGGGGTTGAAGTCAGGAGATCTGAGTTCAAATCCAGGTACATACACTTACTGGTAGTACAACACTGGGGAAGTCGCTTAAACTTTGTCTGCTTCATTTTCCTCAGCTTTGAAATGGGAATAACAATAGCACCTACCTCTCAGAACTATGGCAAGGATCAATTGAGAGAAAAACATTTAGCATGTACCTCTTACAAAATAGGCACATAAGTTGTTGTTTTCTTCCTTTCCTTTTCTCTTCCTCAGACCCTCCCTTTCTTCCTTCAATCAATAAACAATGAACATTTGTTAAGTGTCTATTATGTTACAGTAACTGGACTGTTTGGAAGATAAAAAATGGGAAAAAAACATTCTCTGATCTTGAAGAACTTATAATCTAATTTCTCCTTCCTTCTTTCTCTCTTCTTCCTTCCTTACTACCTACTTCCTTTCTTCCTTCTTTCATTCTTTCTTTCCTTCCCTCTTCCTTCTTTCCTTTCTTTCTTCCTTCCCCTAAGGAGTCTCCCACAATCACACATGTTGGAGATATGAGTATAATACCAGTATAAAATTGAGGAAATTATTTGATCTATAATAAGGTTAACAGGATGTTATCCAAATCCTAAGTCCTGTCCTTTAGCTTTCAATGTTAGGTTATTTTCAACTCTCCCAATCAACCACACACATGAAATTTTCCCATCATTGAAAGAAGTACAGGATAGCAAAGAATGAAAATTCATCCTGACCTTCTGTGACAACTAGTTTTGTTTTGTTTTCTTCTGGGTGGTGGTTATGGAATGTTAAATAATGATTCAGAAAGTAAAATTATAAGCAAGATGTTCCTATACAACAAAATCAAAATTAAAGGGAAGTAAGGGGTGAGATTGGATTTGAAAAGTCTGACTGAATTGACTGCATTGGTCAAGGAAGAGGCAAAAGGGTAGTTTCATTCTGATTTTGTGATGAAGTAAAGCTTTTCTTGACTGTCCTCAGGTTTCCATAGGTAAATTTCCACTACTGAACCTGGGTTCTGAATGATAAAAGCTGATAAAAAATGGAAAAAGAAGGATGCACTATAGGAAAAAAACAAACCATGTTCTTAAATTAGATATCTGTGCCTAAAAGGAGTCTAACAAAGGAAAGAAAGCGTACTATTTTCCAAATATATCAATCACAACCAGAATAGTGATGTCAAAGTCTGGTGACAGTGCTCGGTAGAAAAAAATTCTGAATGGAATTCAGATGATCTGGGTTCACATTTTGACTGCCACTTATTGCATGGCTTTACTTATATCCTTACATCTTTTGCAGTCTCAGTTTCTGCATTTTTAAAATAAAGGAGTTTTACTAAATAACTTCTATGCTCTCTTCCATCTCTAAATCTATGAGCCTTTAGTTTTTCAGGGATTAAGCACATGTCTGGAAAGGTAAGTTCTCTACCTCTATTATATGTGTATGGATTCCTTGACAAATATGGGAGGGGTAATAAGTATCTGGGAGCTTTTGAGTTATGTTTGGTTGTAGGCATCTCTTTAATATAATATATTCTTATATGAACATAAGAATAAGTAGTGGCATCATCCACTTCATATCAGTTTATATTTGATTATGTCACACAAATCTTTCAATAACTGATCATTGAGGACCATTTCATTCCAAATAGGGATTCGCTAGCATATTCCTGAGGCACCAGAATATTAGCCCTAGAAGAGTGTGAATATTTTGGTTCTAGGATTCAGTCATAAAGAAAATTCCAAAGTCCTTTTGGATATCTCTAATAAAGGTCTTGAAGTTATTTAACATGTTTTATTTAAGTTATGGACTATACCAGAGATTTAACTTGTTATGCTAGCCATTACAATAATGACTCCACATTGATCTGATTGTGAAGAATTGATTAGTCAGAAATGCAAAAATATATGGTTCTAATTCATAAAAGCTGGAAATTTGTAAACAATCCCTATAGGTTTCCTGAGCACCTAAGGGAACAGACACTAGAACTAGTTATTTTGTCTCTAAGTCAAGTGTTTTACAGCTTATGGGTTGATTCTTGGTTGTATAATTTTAATTTTAAAATTAAATGAGACTTACTGATTTACTTAGGAATACATTCTTGGAACTTAGTTGTTTTAAACTGAAGGATTACAAGAAAAGGTAAAGTGTTTAAAGTTTTTCTACATAATAGTTTCACATTTTTATAATAAATGATTCTTTAGCAGGGGCAGGATTTCACAGCTGTGCTCACTGCTAAACCACTTAGCTTTCCTATGTATCAAAAGTACAACAGAAATTATTCACAGGCCCAAGATGGTTCAAGCTATAAAGAGTCTTTGAGTCTTTGAAAGAATACATTTTGGAAAAATAAGTCCATTCACCATAGGAAAAAAATAAAGATAGAGATGATAGCTAGCTAGATGAATTTAGATATGTTCCTACACAGATACCAAGTTATCCATTCTAAGGATATAAAACAAAACAACTAATTTTGGAGGGAGACATGTTATGCTTAAACCTCTCTGTCTCTGTCTGTCTCTTTCTCTCTGTCTGTCTCTCTCTTTCTCTCTCTCTCTCTGCCATGTTTTATTGTGCTTTGCTATAGTGTGCTTCACAAATACTGCTTTTTCTTTTACTTCTGCAAATTGAAGGTTTGTGTCAATCCTGTATTGAATAAGTCAATTGAAGCCATTTTTACAAAAGTATATGCTTATATCATGCTTCTGTGTCACATTTTGGTAATTTTCACAATGTTTCAAATGTTTTCATTATGATTATATCTGTTATGATGATCTGTGATCAGTGATCTTTAAAGTTATTATTATAATTATTTTAGGGCACCACAAACTGTACACATATAAGACTACAAACTTAATCAATAAATGCTGTATGTGTTCTGACTGCTCCACTAACTGGCTGTTCTCCCATCTTCCTTCCTCTCCTCAGGCCTCTTTATTTCCTGAGATACAGCAATATTGTAGAATATTACAGAAACCTAGTTGATAAAGAAGCAGGAGGGTTTGAGAGAATTGACTACAATTTTGAAAGAAGTACTACCATGGGTAAAATTCTATCAAACAGCACTGCATGCTACTGAGAAATCCTTAGTGAAAAGAAGAGCCCATCTATTCAGCAAATTTCATTGTTGGCTTATTTAAAAAAATTCCACAGCACCCCGGCCTTCAGCAACCACTATTCTGGGAGTCAGCAGCCATGAATATCAAGGCAAGAACCTCTGCTAGCATAAAGGTTAAGACACACGGAAGGTTCCTATAATGGTTAATACTTTTTAGAAATAAAGTATTTTGAAATTAATATATGTACATTGTTTTTTAATAAAATACTATTGCATACTTAATAGATTGTATAGTATAGAATAAACAACTTTTATACATGCTAGGAAACAAAAAATATGTGACTAACTCTATTGCAATATTTGCATTATTGTGGTCATCTGCAACTGAATCCACAAAATCTCTGAGATATTCTGAGAGAGACAGAGACACATATACAAACAGAGAGATACAGAGACAGAGAGACAGAGAAAAAGAGAGAGAATAAAGAGAGAGAGAGAGAGAGAGAGAGACAGAGAGAGACAGAGAGACAGAGAGACAGAGAGAGAGAGAGAAAGATAGAGGAAGTATTTTTAAGCACTTATTATTCTCTAGACACTGTGTTAAGAGAATATAAATATAAGCAAGCAAAAGATTCTGTGCCATCAAGAAGTTTATAATCTAACAGAGAAAACAGTGCACAAAAGGGGATTAAGGGAAGATATCATGGAGATAACCAGATTTCTCACAAACTAAAACCAAGAGAAACACATCTGAAAGAAAGCTTTCCCATCTGAAAAGATGGCAACAGACAAAATACTGATGGATTGTGCTGGAGAAATACGGAGAAACTACATGATCTCATACTTGTAATCAGAGGGGGAATGTCATGGACAGCGTTACTCAACTCAAGTAATTAAAGTATATTTTTTTCTTTAAAAAAAATCCTAGCCAAGATGATGGAGTAAGAAGCTCTCACCCTTCCTTATTAACCTTTGAAAGTCAAGAAAATATCACCCAGGAGAAACCCTAGAACAGCTGAAGTAGCAGAAGGATGTGATGCATCAGTCATGTAGCTCAAGAAGCTTGGAGAATTAACAGGAAAGACCCCTCTCATTCTGAGAGGGGGGAGCACTATAGAATGAGAGATGTCTCAGCAAGTTAGTGCAAAGTCCCACCTCAGCATACTAGGGGGAGATCCTGAGCCCAAGGTGGTGAAGTAGGCAGACACCAATACCAGGAACCCCTAAGTGCCTCAGTATGGGCAGTAGAACCAGTGGAAATGGGCTCCGAAAACCACCACACACCACAGCTTTCTGTGACAGCCAAGTATTGTGATGCATCAGCAAAACTCTGGGAAGCACAACTCCCAGAAGGAAAGCTCCAGGTGGAGAAACATCTTGTAGCAGTGAAACAACCATCTGCAAAGAGCCAAAGAAAGGAGCAAAAGGTCGAAGTGAGCAGGAATCCTTCAGGGGTCAGAATCACCACCCCTACCCCTAGAGCTCTAGTGCTGCTGATTCCAGCCCAACACCAGGTAAGCTGCCAGAACCCTACAGCCTCCAAGTGCCAGTATCTGAGGCCCCAGCACACAAAGCCAGTGACCAGGCCCTGGGCTCAGAGAACATGAAACTTGGGTCAGTGCCTCCTGCTCCCCAGCAGAAAAGTTCAAATTTTTAAAGGTCATAAAATAAGCAAATACCACGAGTAAAAATAAATGTACAATGACCAAGATTCTTATTATGGGGACAGGGAAGATTAAGGCAGAAATTCTGAAGAGGAAAACATTGTCCAGAAACCCACATCTGAAACCTCAAAGGGAATATGAACTGGTCTGAAGCTCAAAAAATCCTACTTGGAAGAGCTCAAGAAGGATTTTAAAAGTCAAATAAGAAAAGTAGAAGAAATATTGGGGAAAAAATGAGAGGTATGCAAGAAAGAGCCAATACCTTGGAAAAAAGGAAGGACAGAAATTAACTAGAAAACAAGTCCTTAAAAATACAATTGGCCACCTGGAAAAGAAGTACACTGAAGAAAACAAGTCCCTAAAAATATAATTGGCTAGGGGCAGCTAGGTGGTGCAGTGGATAGAGCACCACCCCTGGATTCAGGAGGACCTGAGTTCAAATCCAGCCTCAGACATAACACTAGCTGTGTGACCCTGGGCAAGTCACTTAACCCCATTGTCTAGCCAAAAAAAAATATAATTGTCTAAATGGGAAAAAAAATGTATACTGAAGAAAACAACTCTGTAAAAAGCAGAATTGGCCAAACAGAAAAGGATGCACAAAAAATCACTGAGGAGAAGAGCTCCTTAAAAAGTTAAATGGGCCATATGGAGAAGGAGGTACAAAAGCTAATAGAAGAAAACAATTTGTTAAATATTAAAATTGGGCAATACCTCATTGGCAAAAAGAACTGACCTGGAAAACAGATCCAGGAGAGACAATTTTAAAATAATTGGACCACCTGAAAACTATGATGAATAAAGGAGCCTGGACATCATCTTTCAGGAAATCATCAAGGAAAACTGCCCAAGGAAAACTCTCCCATAAAATGGAAGCAGATAGCAAAATAGATTAAAAACCATAATTCTACAATATGTTGTTTACAGGAAACACATTTAAAACAGAGGGACACACACAAGGTAAAGATAAAAGGCTAGAGTAGATTGTATTATGCTTTAGCTGAAGTAAAAAAGAAAAAAGCTAGGGTAGCAATCCTGATCTCCGACAAAGCAAAAATAGATCTTATTAAAAGAGATAAGAAAGGAAACTACATCCTGCTAAAAGGCACCATAGACAGTGAAGTAATATCATTACTAAACATAGATTTACCAAGTGGTTTAGCATCCAAATTCTTAGAGAAGTTCAGGGAGGTATAGGAAGAAATAGACAACAAAACTATACTAGTGGGGGACCTCAAACTCCTCCTCTCTGAACTAGATAAATCTAACCACAAAATAAACAAGAAAGATGTTAAGGAGGTGAATAGAATTTTAGAAAAGTTAGATATGGTAGACCTCTAGAGAAAATTGAGTGGAGATAGAAAGGAATATAATTTTTTTCTTGATGGTACAGGACAGACAAAATTTGGACATGTACTAGGAGAGAAAATCTCACAATCCAATGCAGAAAAGCAGAAATATTAAATACATTCTTTTCAGATCATGATGAAATAAAAATTGTATGTAATAAAAGGCCATAGAAAAGTAGACTAAAAATTAATTGGAAACTAAATAATTGAATCCTAAAGTATGAATGGGTTAAACAATAAATCATAGAAACAATCAATAGCTTTATTCAAGTGAATGACATAATGAGACAACATACCAAAACTTATTGGATGCAGTGAAAGCAGTTCTTAGTGGAATTTTTATATCTCTAAATGTTTACATGAATAAAATAGAGAAAGAAGAGATCAATGAATTGGGTATGCAACTAAAAAAAACTAGAAAAAGAACAAATTAAAAATCCTGAATTAAATACAAAATTAGAAATACTGAAAACCAAATGAGAAATTAATAAAATTGAAATTAATAAAACTATTGAATTAATATATAAAACTAAGAGCTGGTTTTATTTTAAAAAAACAATAAAATAGATAAACCTTTGGTTAATTTAATTTAAAAAAAAGAAAGAAGAAAACCAAATTACCAGTGTCAAAAATGAAAAGGGGGAATCCACCACCAAGGAAGAGGAAATTAAAACAATTATTAGGAACTATTTTGCCCAAGTGTATGTCAATAAATTTGACAATCTTAGAGAAATAGATGAATATTTACAAAATATAAATTCCCAGATCAACAAAAGAGGAAGTAAAATACTTCAATAATCCAATCTCTGAAAAAGAAATTGAACAAGCCATTGATGATCTCCCAAGAAAAAATCTCCAGGGACAGATGGATTTATAAGTGAATTTTATCAAACATTTAAAGAAAAAATAATTACAATACTATATAGAGTATTTGGGAAAGTAGGTGAAGAAGGAGTCTTACCAAATTCTTTTTATGATACAAATATGGTGCTGATACCTAAACCAGGAAGATTCAAAACAGAGAAAGAAAATTATAGACCAATTTCTCTAATGAATATAGATGCAAAATTTTAAATAAAAGATTAACAAATAAATTACAGCAACTTATCACAAGAATAACACACTATGACCAGGCAGAATTTATAGTAGGAATGCAGGGCTGTTTCTGTATTAGGAAAACTATCAGCATAATTGATCATATCAACACCAAAACTAACAGAAACCACATAATCATCTCAATAGATGAAGAAAAACTTTTTTACAAAATACAACACCCATTCCTATTAAAAACACTAGAGAGCATAGGAATGAATGGAGTCTTCCTTAAAATGATAAGTAACATCTACCTAAAACCTTCAGCAAGCATCATATGTAATGGGGACAAGCTAGAAGCATTTCCAGTAAGATCAGAGGTGAAACAAGGATGTCCATTATTACTACTGTTCTTCAATATGGTACTGGAAGCATTAGCTTTAACAATAAGAGAAGAGAAAGAAATTGAAGGTATTAGAATAGACAAAGAAGAAACAAAGCTATCACTCTTTGCAGATGATATGATGATATACTTAGAGAATTTTAGAGAACCCAGTAAAAAATATTTGAAATAATAAACAACTTTAGCAAAGTTGCAGGCTATTAAATAAACCAACATAAATCATCGGCATTTCTATATATTACCAACAAAGCAGAAAAGGAAGAAATTGAAAGTGAAATTCCATTTAAAGTTACTGTAGCCATTATAAAATATTTAGGAGTTTACCTACTAGAACAAACCCAAGAACTATATGAACAAAATTGCAAAATGCTTTTCACACAAATAAATTAAGATCTAAATAATCAGGAAAACATCAGTTGCTGATGTAGGCTGAGCTAATGTAATAAAACTTCTACCTAAACTAATTATTTATTCAGTGTCATAGCAATCAAACTACCACAAATTATTTTATAGAGGTAGAAAACATAATAACAAAATTCATTTGGAGTAACAAAAGGTCCAGAATATCAAAGGAAATAATGAAAAGAAATGCAGGGGAAGTTGGCCTAGCCATTCCAGATCTTAAAGTGTATTATAAAGAAGAAATCATCAAAACTACTTCGTACTGGCTAAGGAATAGAGTGGTGGATCAGTGGAATGGGTTATGTACGCAAGAAACAGTAGACAATGACTATAGTAAGCTACTATTTGATAAACCCAAAGATCCCAGCTTCTGGTATAAGAACTCACTATTTGATAAAAACTGCTGGGAAAACTGGAAAAGTGTATGACAGAAACAAGGCATAGGCCAAAATCTTACACTATATACCAAAATAAAGTCAAAATGACTTCATGATTTAGATATAAAAGGTGATACCATAAGCAAACTGGGAGAGCAAGGAATAGTTTACCTGTCAGATTTATGGAGAACAGAAAAATTTATAACTAAACAGGAGATAGAGAACATTATGAAATGCAAAATGGATAATTTTGATTATATCAAATTGAAAAAATTTTGCACAAAGCCAACGCAGCCAAGATGAGGAAGGAAGCAGAAATTGGGAAAGAATTTTTACAATCAGTATCTCTGATAAGGACCTCATTTCTAAAATATATAACTAAGTCAAATTTATAAGAATACAAGTCATTCTCCAATTGATAAATGGTCAAAGGATATGACCAGGTGATTCTCAAATGAAGAAATTAAAGCCATCTATAGTCATATAAAAATGCTCTATATCACAATTGATTAGAGAAATGCAAATCAAAACAACTCTGAGGTACCACATCACACCTATCATACTTGCCAACATGACAAAACAGGAAAACAATAAAAGTTGGAGAAGATGTGGGAAAATCAGAACACTAATGCATTGTTGGTGGAGTTGTGAACTGATCCAAATATTTCAGAGAACAATTTGGAACGATGCCCAAAGGGCTATAAAGATGTGCATACTCTTTGACCCAGCTATAGCACTTCTAGGGCTGTATCCCAAAGAGATCATAAAAATGGGAAAAGGACCCACATGTACAAAGTATTTATAGCAGTTTTTTTTTTTCTGTGGTGGCAAAGAATTGGAAATTGAGAGGATGCCCATCAATTGGGAAAAGGCTGAACAAGTTTTAGTATATGAATGTAATGGAATACTATTGTGCTATAAGAAATGATGAGCAGATGGACTTCAGAAAAATCTGGAGAGACTTGTATGGACTGATGCTGAGTGAAGTGAGTAGAACCAAGAGAAGGTTGTACACAGTGACTGCCTCGTTGTGCAATGACTAACTTTAATAGACTTATTGGACTCAGCAATGCAAGGATCTAAGACATCTCCAAAAGTCTCACGATGGAAAATGCCATCCACATCCAAAGAGAGAAATATGGAGTTTGAAAGCAGATTGCAGCATACTCTTCACTATTTTTTTTCTTCTGTTTTGTTTGGTGCCATTTTATTGTGGTTCTTTTTATTGATTCTAATTCTTCCTTACAACATGACTAATATGAAAATATGTTTAATAGGAATGTATATGCAGATCCTATATCAGATTTCACACCATCTTGGGGAAGGTGGGAGAGATAAATTTAAAACTCAAAAGCATATGGAAGTGATTGTTGAAAACTAAAAGTAAAGTAATAAAAATTTTTAAAAATGCCTTGAGTATATAATAAGTCTAGACATCTAATTAGAAAAGGGGTATATAGTACTAAAGACTCTATGCTTCTGTAACTTTTTAATTTCCTCGAGGTAGCTAGTGAGTATCTGAGGGTGGAATTGAACTCAAGTCTTCTTGACCATTGGTCTAGTGCTCTATTCACCAAGCCACCTAGTTGCTTCTCTGTACAGGCATACAATATATCAATTTTAGGAAACATATCACATTATATTAAATCTATCTATCTGTCTATCTATCTATCATATATTATGGGGGAATTATTGCATTGTGTACATTATAATTATATGTATATATATATATATATAGTTCATATCTATATCTATCTATCTAATTAAGGTATAGAGTATGTTAAGGAGAGATTACTACCTCTGGTGTCAGAGTTGCTGAGCCCTTTTTTCAGAGCTGCTTTCCACCTTTGGTTTACATCTGATTTGGTTTCTATCTCTCACCTGAGGTTCCAAGAATATGTAGCATGCAGAGTGGCCACACCCCATAAACTACTTTTGCAGACTAGCTAAATTGGTTTGAAGGTAATCAATGGGTTTCAAAACCGTTGGTGAGTTAGGAACTGTCTACCACAAGCAGGTGAAGACTTCCCCTAATGGAATGAGTGCATGAGAACAATTTGTTCAAATTGCCATGAAGGCACTTGAAGCAGGCACTGTAGACTTCTTCAAACTTGGTTAGACTTCAAAGATGCCAAGGCCATCCACTGCATCTTGAGCCATCACCAGCCATTTTGTCCTGCCACTGGACTATGATGACTCTGGAAGAGAGAGTGAGGCTGGTGACTTCATGCAACTCTGCCTCACTTTAACCCAATTCATGCATGAATCAAAAGCCATCACCCACACCATTTTATCATTTTTATTTTTATTTTTTCAGATTTTTAAAATTTATTTATTTTTAGTTTTCAACATTCACTTACACAAGATTTTGGTGTCCATATTTTCTCCTCATCTTGTCCCTCCCACCACCCCAAGATGGCAAGCATTCTAAATACTCCTTCCTCTAATCTGCTTTCCCTTCTATCTCCCCCCCTTCTCTTATCCCTTTCCTCTTCAATATCCCTGTAGGGCAGGATAGATTTCTATACCCCATTGCCTGTACATGTTATTTCCAAGTTGCATGTGAAAACAATTGTTTAACATTTGTTTTTAAAACTTTGGGTTCCAAATTTTCTCTCTTCCTCCTTCCCCACCCATCCTTATTGAGAAGACAAGCAACTCAATACAGGTTATACATGTGTAGTCATGCAAAACACTTCCATAGTGGTCATGTTGTGAAAACCTAAGTATACTTCCCTTAATCCTATTCCACCCCTCCCACTTATTATATTCTCTCTTTTGACCCTGTCCCTCCTTAGAATTGTTTGCTTCTGATTACACTCTCCCCAAGTTGGCTCTGCTCTCTATCATCCTCCTGCTCTCTTGTCCCCTCTCCCTCCCCCCATTTTTCCTGTAGGGTAAGATAGATTTCCATACCCAAATGAGCATGTATGTTATTCCCTCTTTAAGCCAAATCCAATGAGAATAAGATTCACTCATTCCTTTTCACCTTCCCTCATCTCCCCTCCACCTAGTAAGTGTATGAATTCAGTTTTGACTCAGGTCTTCCTGATTTCAAGCCCAGTACTCTATGTATTGTACTACCTAACTGACTCCAAAAGGATAAGAGATTGAAAGATTGAAAGGATCTTGAAGGTTAACTAGTCTAACCCCATCATTTTACAAACAAGGAAACTGTAAGGGAGGGTCATGACACTGGTTGGAGGTCCCAGGGGATGGCAGAGTGTTATGGGGATCCTGTGTCTGTCCATACATTCTCCCAATGGATTCATGGTGCCAGGTTCACCCAATAGGGGCTGGAGCTGTGAACAGATTAAGTCTCAACCTGAGTTTCCCAGTTTATACCTAAGGAAAGGAAACACAAAGGGGTCTCCAACTGGGTCAGGGTAAACAAGCCCAGTTCTTCAGATACTCATTGAGACAGATGATGCTGGTAGCAAGCAGGGAGTAACTCATCAATCACACTTTAATAAGGCATAGAAAGTACAGAGGCAGATAGACCAGGAATGGTGCAAGGAAAAGGAGGCAGATGGTTTGAGGAAGACATGGGGAATGATGAGAGGTACATAGAGTCACTTACATAACTGGATATCAGAGCTGGGATCAGACACCTTGTAGATGAAGGAGTGCTTGAAGGGAAAGGATTAGAGGATTATTTTTGTTTGTTTGTTTTGTTTTTACTTACAATGTTGTTACAGGGGTAACTAACTCTTACCTGTACCACCTTGAGATTTACTTACTAAAGTGTCACTATCACCTCCAATTTGTCAGTGCCAGTTTAGTATTTTCTTAATCAGCATAATTTTTCTTTGATTTTACTGCTTGTGTCTGGAGATTATCTGCAGCTTATAGACCACAGGACCATTGTTGGGGCCCAGCTGGCTTCTCCTAATTTAGCACATAGTTGTTAGATGTGGTCAAAATTACTTTCAGAGGCAGTTTTGGTCAAGTGACTGTTATGTTCTACTTCACACTCTTAATTCTTATTTTTTTCCTTAATTGTTACCTTATATTAACTCTTTATATGTTTACAATATTGATTTGTTGGTTGGTCAGGGGAACCATAACAAGATAAAATTTCAGCAATTAGCCAGCATTGCACAAGCAGTAAGTAGCTAAGCTGAGACTGAAACCCAGATCTTCTTATCCACTTGTAGTGCACTGCATTTCCACTACACTGTATAGTTATTTCTTTTCATGTTGCATGGAGGATGGGGTAAGGCAACAATTTTTTTCCCTCTTCAATTGGCTCTGCAGATACAATGTCAAATGATTTTAAAAAAACATTAGTGTAATTAGCACCACAGTATTATGGGATGTAATATCAACAAACTTTCTAAACCCTATCTTATTGAACAGAGCTTCAGTTGGTTGAAGCCATCCACATAACCTGGTTTCTTCATATTATATGTTATGCCACCTTGAACTAATCTGTCAGCCACATAAATTGAGTAAATGTATTTATCTATACATCTTTTACTGACTAATTGATAAGGAAACTTTTGTTGTTGTTGTTGTTGTTGTTCTGGTAATATTACCTGAAGATATGGCTTAGGAACTGATAAGCATAACAAATGTTTCAGTATGTGTAGATCATAAACATTAGTTATACTGAATGAATGGAGACTACAATTCAAAAAAATTCTAATGTTTTTCTCTTGTAAATTTGCCAGATGTTGAATCACATTATGTAGGAAGCCCAAAGTCAATTATTCAATTCATTTTCTGTCATTATATTCCCTTATACCGTATATATTTGGAGCTGATAAATGTGAATGGCTAAAGTCATCATATTGGATATGAACATAAACTCTTTTAAAATATTTGGAATAGTGAAAAGGAAATTGGCAAGATCTACACTGGATTGCTCAAAAAGTCTAATGAATCACTACACAATATTCTTTATTGTAAAAAAAAATGCAGTCATTATCAGGGGATAACTGGATCACTTAAATTACCAGCATCATCTTTTTACATCCTGTGCAACCAATTATGCCTACAGAATTCAGAGACAAACAATGCTATTTCTGTCATATCTAAGTATCAATAATAATTTGAGTAGCTCTAACATGATATGGATGTATTTTTTGTTTTTTTTTAGCCTGATCAGACAGTTTTAATGTCAGATTACAAAATATGGAAAATTATATTGAGGATAAATTTCAGTAGAAAAAAGAAAAATAATGTTTTAATTACACTGGTTTAATTATAAATTTAATATAATTACAACTCAAATGTATATAGTACTTTTAGAATATATACTCCAGATGAATGAATAACGTTACATTTTTTACATTTATATCTCAATTATTTGGTATACTACCTGGCACATAGTAAATTATTAATGATTTCTTGTTGATTGATAAATTGCTGTCCTCCCAACTGCCCTATGTTTTAAATGATTATGATATTTTTCTGTTCCTTTTACACATAGAAGTTAATTCATTCATAGCCAGCTAGGTGGCACAGTGGACAGAATGTAATAGACTTGGAGGTAGGATAATCTGAGTTTGAATTCTGCTCACAAAAAGACTAACTGTGTGACCCAGAAAAAAAATCACTTAATGTCTCTGTTTTTCAGTTTCCTCATTCATTAAATGGAGATAAAAAGAGCACCTACTTTGAAGGATTATTGTGGTGGTCAATCAAATTATAATATGTAGGAAATTGTTATTTCATGTATTTCATAACTATCATATTAGGACCAAGGTTTTTACCTCTTTTCTACTTCCTCACCCATAAATCAACCAGTGTCAGAAATCTCTCTCAAAGATGTAACCAGGCCAATATCTAATAAAAGAAAGTAAAAGAAATTCTAAGTTTGTGTAATATGTACATTCCTTCTTGTGTTTGCTCAGATAGGTCTGGGAAAATGTGGATCTTTCTTTTTGTCAGAAGGTGATATGGAAATTCATATGTCTCTTTGATGAAGATTTGGGTGATGCAAGTCATTGCAATATTCATTTTCTCATTAATTGTTAATCAATCATAGTTGATTGCCACCCTGATGAACACCTACTCTTCTATGGGCATATAAACTGTGAACCTACTGCCATGAGGGATGTTTGGTCTAAGATAGAGACCTAAATGACCATCATTTTATTAAAATCCTGGAATTATTAGTAAAATGAATAAATTAAACAAAAATTATCTCATATTTTTAAACTTCACACGTACATTAGGTGCTTTACACACATGCACACACACACACACACACATACAACCAGGTATTACTATTCCTTCTGCTGATCCTGCTATTACCATTACATATGACATATGACCACTATTACAGAGAAACCAACATGCTTGCCCTGATCCATAGAGACATGAAAGGGCACAGGAAGGAATCAATGTCTCCCAAAAACACCTTCAGTACAGTTGACTCTACACTGCCTCCTTTTATGATAAAGGTTTTAAAACCAAAAAAAGAAAATAATCACACATGATCATGCATCCCAAACAAAAGAGCAAATGAATCAATAACTCTATTTTATTTAGTTAAACTATAAGATTCCTATACCTTTCATAGAAATATCTGGAGTAATTATATAGGAAAAAAAACAAAGACAAGGAGGCAGAGTCAAGATGGTGGAGTAAAGGAAGGGACTTACCTGAGTTCTCCCCAAAATCCCTCCAAATACCTTTAAAAATGACCCTAAACAAGTTCTAGAGCAGCAGAACCCACAAAAAGACAGAGTGAAACAATTTTCCAATCCAAGAAAACTTCAAACATTGTCAAGAAAAGTATGTTACACAAGGATGAAAGAGGAGCACGGTCCAGCTCAGGCTGTGCCAGCTCAGTCTGCGCTGAGCAGAACCAGCAGGCCTTCAGGTGAATGAATCAGTGGTGGTTTACAGACCTCTGACTCCACAGATGCCAACAACAACTTAGAAGTTCAGCAGAAAAGGTCTGTCACACCTGAGTGAGACTGGAGCTCAGTCTGGAACACTCCACACCAGCACAGCCCTAGCCTTAGCAAGGCAGGAGCAGAAATTGTGAGTGAATGAATGAATCAGCAGCAGCAGCAGTGGCATTGGATGCTTCTAGTGCTCTCTGCCCACAGACATTAAGGGGCTCAAACAACTGGTCAGAAGGAGATGACAGAGGTATTTTTTGCTAGCACTGGGGAAGAACTTAGTTGCTTTGCTCATACTGGAATTTGGGTCACAGTCCTGAGTGGTGGTCCCAGGGCAAGAAAGAGCACTAGAATTGCAGAGCTTCTGGCCACAGTAGAGAGGGGACACTCCTCACAGTTCCAGGGCAGAAAAGAGTGTTTGTGGTCACTCACAGAACAGAGCACAGGACAGGAGAGGGGTAAACACCTCTCCTTAAATTATGCCACCTTGGAAGAACAGAAAACTTACAGATATCTAGAAGTATCCTTGAAAACAGTTGCACAAAACCTCTGAAACTTGGGACACTATGCCCTACATGCTGGAAGCAGAGATGTACTTCAACAAACAGTTAAAAGTCAAGTAATAGGCTAAGGAAATGAGCAAAGGACAGAAAAACAAACTCAGACTGTAGAAATTAATATGGTTACAAGAAAGATCAAAATGCACACTCAGAAGAAGAAAATAAAGACAAAGCTTCTATATCCAAATCCTCCAAGAAAAATATGAATTGGTCTCAGGCCATGGAAGAGATCAAAAACATTTTGAAAATCAATAAGAGAAGCAGGGGAACAATTGGGAAGAGAAATGAGAGTGTTTCAAGAAAATCATGAAAAGTGAGTCAACAGCCTCGTAAAGAAGAGACAAAAAACTACTGAAGAAAATTCCACCCTAAAGAACAGACTAGACCAAATGGTAAAAAAAGATCCAAAAAAGCCAATAAGGAGAAGAATGCCTTGAAAAGAAGAATTAGTCAAATGGAAAAGGAGGTTCAAAAGCTCACTGAAGAAAATAATTCCTTAAAAATTAGAATGGAGTAAATGGAATTTAATGACTTAATGAGAAATCAGGAAATCATTAGGAAAAAAGGATAAAAAAAATAGAAGACAATGTAAAATATCTCATTTGTAAAACAATTGACCTGGAAAATAGATCCAGGAGAGATAACTTAAAAAATTATTGGACTACCTAAATTCCATGATCAAAAAAGAGCCTAGACAGCACCTTTCAAGAAATTTTGAAGGAAAACTGCCCTGATACTCTGGATGCAGAGGGTAAAATAGAAATTGAAAGAATCCACCCCACCAATCAGCTTTTGGAAGAGATCTGAAAATGAAAATTCCCAGGAATATCATAGCCAAATTCCAGAGTCCTTAGGTTAAGGAGAAAATATAGCAAGCAACCAAAAAGAAACAATTCAATATTGTTGAGCCACATTCAGGATAACACAAGATTAGCAACTTTTACATTAAAGGATCAGAGGCCTCAAAATATGATACTGCAGAGGACAAAGGATCTAGACTTACAACCAAAAATCACCTACCCAGCAAAAGTGCCTATAATCTTGAGGAGAAAAATGGCTATTCAATGAGATAAAGGACTTTCAAGAACTCTTGAGAAAAGACCAGAGATGAATAGAAAAAAAATTATTTTTAAATGCAAGATTCAAGAGAAGCATAAAAAGGTAAAACAGAAAAAGGAAATCATAAGGGACTTACTAAAGTTAAACTGTTTACAATCCTATATGGGAAGATGATATTTGTAACTCATAGGACTTTCTCATTATTAGGGTAGTTTGGAAGGAATATATGTAGACAGAGGGCAGAGATGTGAGTTAAACATGTAGGGATGATATCTAAAAATTTAAAAAAAATAAGGGATGAGAGGAATATATTGGGAGAAAGGGAAAGGGAGAGATAGAATGGGATAAATTATCTCACATAAAAAAGGCAAGAAAAAAGCTTTTATAGTAGAGGGGAAGGGTTTAGTGGAATGAGTAAACCTTATTTTCATCTGAATTGGCTCAAAGAAGGAATAACATACGTACTCAATTGGGTATATAAATCTATCATACCCTACAGGAAAGTAGAAGGGGTGAGGTATAAGAAAAGTGAGGGGGAGGGGGTGATAGAAGGGAGTGCAGATTGGGAGAGAGGGTAGTCAGGTGCAAAATACTTTTAAGGAGGGAAACGGGGAAAGGAAAGAGAGTATAAAATAAATAGAGGGATAGGATGGATGGAAATAGCAATAGTAACTGAAAAAAAATTTTTTTTGATTTTGGGTGAGGCAATCAGGGTTAAGTGACTTTCCCAGGATCACACAGCTAATGAGTGCTAAGTGTCTGAGGCTGGATTTGGACTCAGGTCCTCCTGACTCCAAGGGCAGAGCTCTATCCACTGCATCACCCAGCTGCCCCTGAAAAAAGTTTTGAATCCAGTTTCTCTGAAAAAGGTCTGGTCAAATTTAAAAAATAAGAGCCATTCCCCAATTGATAAATGATCAAAAGATATGATCAGTTTTCAGATGAAGCAATCAAAGTTATCAATAGTCATATGAAAAAATACTCTAACTCACCATTGATTAGATAAATCCAAATTAAAACAATTTTGAGGTACAACCTCATACCTATTAGATTTTCTAATAGCTAGGAAAAAATGAAACATTAATACACTGTTATTGGAGTTGTGAACTGATTCAACCATTCTGTAGAGCAATTTGGAACTACATCCAAAGGGCTACAAAACCATCTTTCCTTTTGACCTAACAATACTACTACAAGATCTGTATCAATGAGATTAAAAAACAAAAAGAAAAAGAAAAAGTACCTATATGTACAAACATTTTTATGGCAGCTCTTTTCTGAAGCAAAGAGTTAGAAGCTGAGGGGATGCCCATCAATTTTGGAATGACTGAACAAATTGTGGTATATGATTTTAGATGAGCAGGACACCCTGAAAAAAACTTGGAAAGACGGGTGTGCTGATGAAAAGTGAAATGTACTATGCACAAAGTAGTATATATTTTTGCATGATTAGCTGTGAATGACATAGCTATTCCCAGCAGTACAATGATCTGAGGTAACTCTGAAGGACTTATAATGAAAAATCCTATCCGTCCCCAGACAAAAAAAAACTAATGGTGTCTGCTTACTTTTTTTTTTAACTTTCTTTATTTTTTTGAGTTTTTTACTGTTTTTGTTCTCAATATGACTATTTATAGATATGTTTTGCATGACTACACATGTATAACCTATACTGAATTGCTTTCCTTCTCAATGAGGGGTGCTGGGGAGGGAGGAAGAGAGGGAATGTGGAACTCAAAGTTTTAAAAATGAATGTTAAAAGTACTGTTAAACGGTTCAACATCACAAACTGCCATGATTTTGTCATTGGAAATGAAACTAAAGAAGAGGCATTAACATCTGTTTTTCTGCTGCACCCTAAGTTGCAGAGATGTTTCCATCTGACCGACAGCTGAAACTTTCCATATGTGTTGTCTCCCATTATAATGTGAACTTCTTTAGAGCAGAGACTATCTTACTCTTCTATTTGTATCCCTATTGCTTATTATAATTCCTTGAACATAGCAAGCACTTAATCTATGTTTTATCTGATCATTCATTGTTTCAATGCTATAATTCTATATGTGGGGCAATATATATATATGTATATATATGCATACATATGTTTATATTTTATTTTTACTTAAATATCTTTAACATCAGCATTTTATTATCACCACTCCACCACCACCAGCACCATCATTTACTCTGTGTGAAATTTCCAAAATTGATGATGGCAAGGAAAAGCAGAAGTCCATTTGGATAATTAAATTACTTGGTCTATGTTTGCCTTGAAGTGTTTCCATTGAAATGACTGCAAAATAGAGTACCAAGATTCATTTGTTTGTTTCTATTGAAATACTTATCATACTTGACTGGAGAAAAAAAAATAATGCTTACTTTAATTAACACCCTGATCTGTTTATGAAAGTACCACTCTCTCCGTGTACTCAGTTCTGACACCTGAAACATAGGCTTCACTGATGCTTCACTTTGATGCTTCACTGATGATGCCTTTCTTGCCTTCAGGGTTTCCTGGGGATCTCTCACAAGATAACTTTTCTTCACATTTGTTCAAATATTTAACTAAGAAATTCCTCCTTTCAGGGCATTTGGCTAAATTGCTTATTCCACTTGGAGGTTACATATTGACATAAATTAATACTAAAGAAAAATGTCAAATTTTTATAACTTGGAATAAAACAATTTTTAAAGAATTTACATGAACTCCAGCTCTAGGTTATTTCATTCTTTTCAAGTATTATCTTTGCAGTTTTAGGGCACTTTGTTTTCCATGATACTTTGGTTCTTTCTCCACTTTTGCTACTTCACAGGCCATTAATACTTACACTAGAAGGCTAGTAAAACAAGGAGTCAGAGATGAAATTCAAATCCACCTCCTTTTCTAAAGCCCCCATTAATCACATGAAAAAGTTAAATTGTCTCATTGCTCAATACTATGGGGTGACACTTAAAGGACAGAAAAATTCTCTTCCTTCTCAAAATTCTAGGGAGAAATACATGGGTGCAATTGGGCATGGAGAGTGGCACATTTTCAGGGTGGTAGGAGAAAAAGTATTCCATTTATTTTATCAGGTATGTGTTATGTAACATCAAAATGAAGTTTTATAGACTAAATGTTTAATTATTAGCTTAAGAAGTCACTCTAATAAAAATGTTATCCTGTACTCTTAACCTCTCCTTGGCTCGAGATTAAAAAAAAAAAATTAGTGACAGATCTCAAAAGACTATAGGTGACTAGTAAGGAGAAAAACAAAGTCACAATTCATTCTCATGAGTAAGCAATTGTTCTGGTCTATGTTATTTTAATACACTTTAATGTTTTGACTTTTCTATTTAGCAATGTCAAATATAATAATTTTTATCATTTATGTGGAAAAAATGTTTGTTTCATTTTTCTCACTTTTTTCACTTATTCCCCACATGTAAAGAAAAAAAATAGTGAACATCTTTTCTGTGAGGGACCCAATTTCACTGGTGTTTATCCTTACAAAATAAGGTTTGTCTACAAATCAAATTTAAAGCTGGAAGTGTTCTTAGAAAGCATCTAGTTCAAATCCCTTATTTTACAGATGCAAACTAAGTCCCAAAATCCATCTGAGTGAAAATCTATCATCATTGGTGATCTGTGTCTGACACCTATGTAAGGGACAGGGCAGAGTCGACAAAAGTGGGAGAAAGGCATGATCCAAGTCTTTTCAATGGTTCAGGCTTGATAGTCAATTCAAGTACTTTTGGCTTCCAGTTTTGAGAGACAAGTCGGACAATGCCAACCCCACTTTATATCACTGAAAGGAGAATAAGACTATGAAAAGAAAATGACATGAGATGACCTGGCAGTCTTCATCATGCCTTATCCCCAGCTTGCTACATGAGAGACTTCAGAGAACTTCCCCTTGGGTGATATTTGGGATTTTCTCCCTCAGTTGAGCTGAGTTATTTTGCTCCCAATGAGAGAGTTATTTCACTTTCTTAAATATTCTCCTATGTATACTTTTCTGATTTCTGTTTTGGTACTTTCATGAATGAATGATCACTTCCCCAAGGCTAATAATATTTCAGAGAGCAGATAAATAAAATTCTAGCTCAGCACCTCCTCTCTCTGAAGAAAGGTTAGTGGCTAATCTTCTTGCCCCAACCTCATACTTCCCCTCCTGGCAGAAAATAAATTCTCTTTTGAGAAAAGATGAAGAGAAAAGATGGTAGAAATGTCTATTATGAAGCTTTCAAGCCATACAATGATGCATTCATGCTTGTGAGCATAGCCTTACTACATAGACAAGGAACTTGAGGCAAAAATGTCTAAGTAATTTCTCTAGGGTCACATAAGTTATGAGGCTAGTTTGAGATTCACATTCTCTCACTCCAAAATGAATATAACAGGTTGACAAGTTACAGTAAATCAAACTTCATAAAAGCAATATTTTTGTGAATTTGTCATCTAACAACCTCCCTTATCAACTGACTATCCAAATCTACACAATAACAATCGCAAATTTCCACACCTCCTCAAAGTTCCCAAGGCTCCCCCTCTACCTCCATCCTTTCAGCTGAGAACTTTGCCTCATGTTTTACAGGAAAATAGTAATTCTAGTCATAGAGAGCTCCCTCTTCTGCCATATTCCTCATCTTATATCATGTATGTTCTGCTCAATCTCCTCTTTTATCCATATATCACATGAAAGGTTAGACTTACTCCTTACCAAGGCTAACTGCTATACCTCACAAACAATACCATTCCATCTCATCTCTTCCAACAGATTGGCTCCCTCTGTCATCATCATTCTATAACTTATTTTCAATCTTTCCTTTTCTTCTGGCTCATTCCACACTGCCTATATGTCTCTCTCATCTTCAAAAAAACATTACTGCATCCTTCCATCCATACTATCTTCCTATATTTCTTCTGTACTTTGTGGTTAAACTTCTAAAAAAGGTGATCTACAATAGGTGTTTTTGATTTCTTCTTATTTTCTCCTTAACCCCTTACAATCTGGCTTTCAGCTTCATTGTTCTACTAAAACTTCTCTCTCTGATGTTACCAATGATAACTGAATTGACAAATCCAATGGCTTTTTTTTTTAAAAAATCTCATTCTCCTTTACCTCTTTGAAGTCTTTGACATTGTCAATCACTGTCTGCTCCTTGATACTTTCTTCTCTCTAGGTTTTCAGGACAACTCTCAAACCTAGTTCTTCCCCTACCTATCAGATGAATTCTTCTAAGTCTCCTTTGCTGGAACATCATCCAGACCATGCCTTCTAACTCTGGGTGGCACGCAAACATTTTTTCTGGTCCCTCTTTTTTTCTCCTTCTCTACTATTTTATTTGGTGATTTCATCAGCTCTCATTAAATTAATTGCCACTACTTATGCTTGTGATTTTTATATTTACTTATCCTGAGCTAACCTTTTTGCAGATCTTTAATTTCACATCTCCAACTAATTTTCAGACATCTTTAACTGAATGTCCAGTAGAAATCTTATACTCAACATGTCTAAAAAGAGAACTCATTATCTTTCCCCCAAAACCTTCCTCCCTCCTACCCTGTCTATTACTTTAGAGGACAAAATCATCTTTTCATTCCCTCAGTCTTGCAATCAAAGGGTCATCCTTAGCTCTGTACTCTCTCTTAACTTCTTCCCCTATATCCAATCTATAGCCAACACCTGTGGATTTCACTTTTGTAACAACTCTCCAATGTGTCCCTTTCTTTCCTCTGACACTGCCAACCACTCTGGTTCAAGAGTTCATTACTTCATGCCTGGACTATTTCAACAGTCTACTGGGGGAAAGGCCTGTTGTCCCAAGTCTCTTCTTACTCCAATTTTCACTCTGTTCAGCCAGCAAAGCAATTGCATTTTCCGAAATACATGTCAGACCTTGTCACCTCTCTACCTGCTCAATAAATTCCAGAGGCATGTTATCAACTCTTAGATCAAATACAAAACCTTCTATTTGGTGTTCAAACCAAATAAACCAGTCTCTTACTACCTTTCCAGGCTTCTTACAACTTATCCTCTATTCTTCAATCCTTTACACATTCTTGTTTGGTTTATTAGTAAAGCCATAAGTTCAGACCATGGCAAAACACATGAACACACATGTGTGCATGGACCAACACCTATTTAGAAGTAAAGCAGGATGAAAATCTGAAAGTTATAAGAAAATTTGGTATATAAACTACTTGTGGCCAGGGACTTCTTAATATTTGGCTTTCTGTTGATACAATACAGTAGAGTGCCTTAAAGATAGTAAGTGTCCAACTCAATACATCCAAAATTAATTTCATTGTTCTTTCACCCTGACTTGCACTCTTCCTACAGGCTTAAACCTAGGTGCCATTCTTGCCTCCTCATTCTCTTTCATTCCCCATTGATAATCTGTGTTGAAACCTGCCAATTTTACCTTAGAAACATTTAACATATGCCTTTTCTCTCATAGCAGATGACCAACACGCTGATACAAACCTCATGACTTCGTAATACATTGGAATCCTCTTCTGATTGGTCTTCCTGTCACAAGTCTCCCTCTACTCCTGTACACCCTCCACTCAGCTCAATCATCTTCCTAAAACACAGATCTGATCATGTTACCTTTCTACTCAATAAACTTCAATTATTACACATCACCTATAGGATCGATTATAAAGTAGAAAGACTTTTATAACTTACCCCCTTACACTTTTCCAATCTTCTTACATGTTGCATCCCATGCTATATACTCAATAATTCACTGGTACTAGAATTGTTCTCAGGGCATGGAAGAGCTTAAAAAGGATTTTGAGAAGCAAGTAAGAGAAGTAGAGGAAAAACTGGGAAGAGAAATGAGAGAGTTGCAAAAAAAAATTGAAAAATGAGGCAACAGAATGCTAAAGAGACACAAAAAAAGCTGAAGAAAATAACACCTTAAAAAATAGACTAACCACAGATGGCAAAAGATGTCCAAAAAGCCAATGAGGAGAAAAATGCCTTAAAAAGCAGAATTGGTCAAATGGAAAAGGAGGTCTGAAAGCTTACTGAGGAAAATAATTCCTTAAAAATTAAAATGTAGCAAATGGAAGCTAATAACTCAAGGTAAATCAAGAAATTATGAAACAAAACCAAAAGAATGAAAAGAAAATAGAAGACAATGTGAAATATCTCATTGGAAAAACAAGTGGCCTGGAAAATAGATTAGGAGAGATAACTTAAAAATTATTGGACTACCTGAAAACCATGATCAAAGAAAAAGAGCCTAGACATCATCTTTCAAAAAATTATCAAGAAAAATTGTCCTGGAATTCTTGAACCAGAGGGTAAAATAGAAATCGAAAGAATCTACCAATCACCTCCTGAAAGATATTCCAAAAGGAAAACTCCCAGGAATATTATAACCAGGGATAGATCACTGGCCCTGGAGTCAGGAGGACCTGAATTCAAATCAAGCCTCAGACACATGATAGTCACTAGCTGTGTGACCCTGGGCAAGTCACTTAACCCCCTTGCCTCACCAAAAAAAAATCATAGCCAAATTCCAGAGTTCCCAGGTCAAAGAGATAATATTGCAAACAATCAGAAAGAACTAATTTAAGTATTGTGGAAACAAATCAGGATAACACAAAATTTAGCAGCTTCTAAATTAAGGGACCAGAGGGCCAGAAGACTTGGAATATGATATTCCAGATGCCAAAGGAGCTAGGATTAAAACCAAGAATCACCTACCCATAAAAACTGAGTGTAATCAATGAGGGAAAAAACTTAACATTCTATGATGTAGAGGAATTTAATGCATTCTGAAGAAGCCAGAGATAAATAGAAAAACTGACTTGCAAAGAGAAGACTCAAGAGAAGCATGATAAAATAAATATGAAAGATAAACCATAAAGGACTTATTAAAGTTGCACTGTTTACATTCGTACATGGAAAACTATTTGTAACTTATGAGACCTTTCTCATTATTAGGGTAGTTGGAGGGAGTATATGTGTGTGTGTGTGTGTGTGTGTGTGTGTGTGTGTGTATGTATATATGTATATATATATTCAACTCACAAGTTGAATATGAAGGGATGGTATCTAAAAAAGAAAATTAAGAAGTGTGAAAGAATGTATTGGGAGAAGGAGAAGGGGAGAGATAGAATGGCGTAAATTATACCACATAAAAGAGGCAAGAAAAATAAAACTTTTACAGTGGAGAGAAAGAGGGCGAGGTGAAAAGGAATGAGTGAATTTAACTCTCATCAGATTTGGCTTAAGGAGGGAATAACATACACATCCAATGGGTATGGAAATCTATCTTCCTCTACAGGAAAGTTGGAAGGAAGGGGATAAGAGAGGAAGGAGTGATAGAAGGGAGGGCAGATTGGGAGAAAAGGTATACAGAAGCAAACAATTTTTAGGGGGGACAGGGACAAATGAAAGAATAGAATAAATGGGGGGCAGGATAGGAAGAAGGGAAATATAGTTAGTATTTCACAACATGACTATTATGGAAGTGTTTTGCATGACTGCACATGTATAGCTTATGTTGAATTGCTTACCTTCTCAATGAGGGTGGGTGGGGAGGGAGGAAGGGAGAGAATTTAAAACTCAAGGTTTTTAAAATGAATGTTAGAAATTTTTTTGCATGCAACTGGGAAATAAGATACACAGGCAAAGTGGTATTGAAATCTATCTTAGCCTACAGGAAAATAGAAGGGGAAAGGTATAGGGGGTAATAGAAGGAGAACAGGTTGGATGAAGGGGAAATAAAAATGCAGGCCATCATGGGGTGGTAAGGGAGGGGAGGGATGGGGAGAAAAAAAATGGAACTCAAAATCTTGTGGAAATCAATGCCAAAAAATAAAAATAAATAAACAAATTGGAAAAAAGATACCAAAAACAAAAAGAACCTGGACAGCATCTTTCAAGAGATCATCAAAGAAAACTGCCCTGAGGCCCTAGAACTAGAGTTTGAAATAGTCATCAAAAGAATCCATGAATCACCTCCCGAAAGAGATCCTACATTGAAAACTTCAAGGAATATTGTAGCCAAATTCCAGAACTATCTTGTCAAGGAGAAAATCCTGCAAGTAGCCCGAAACAAAAAATTTAAATATTGTGGAACCACAGTCAAGATTATGCAGTACCTTGTAACTTCTACATTAAAAAATCAGAGGGCTTGGAATATGATATTCTGTAAGGTAAAGGAGCTTAGATTACAACCAAAGATCCACTACCTAGCAAAATTGAGCATAATCTTTCAGGGGAAGAGATGGATATTCAATGAAATAGGGGACTTCCAGACTTTCCTGATGAAAAGACCAGAGCTCAATGGAAAATTTGATCTTCAAATACAAGACTCAAAAGAGACTCATCAATGCAATGACCACCCACAACTTCAAAAAATTCATAATGAAATATGCAATGCACATCCTGATAAAGAACTGATATACTCATTATTTCTTTTCTTTCTTTTTTTCTTAATTTTTGGATGTGGCTAGTCTAAGAATTTACTTTTTTTTGACTATAAGTATTTTAATAGGTTTTATTTTTGTTGCTTTCTCAATGGGTTGGGAGAGTGGAGAGATACAATTCAGAAAAGAAAAGAAAAGAAAATTTAAAAAATTCATTGTAAACTTTGAATTAGCACAATTATTCTGGTGATAATTTACAATTAGATAAATAATGTTTTTTAAATGCTCATATACTTTTAATGGGAAAGTTGCCTGCTGAGCACATGACCCAAGGATATAAAAATGTAAAAAAAACCCAGCAAACACAAAGCAATTCTTTAAAAATGTTGTAAAATTATAAAGAATAAACTTGGCCCCACAGAAGGAATATGATACTTCTCCCCATTCCCTTGCAGAAGCTGTTTCAAGTTTTTTTGAACATTGTATATAATAACACTTTTTTCAATTTATTTATGTTCAAACTTTTTTTTTTAATCTTCTTAGTCTTTTTCTTTAAAGACATTATTAGTGAAGATTCTCAGGGAAGGGGAAACAGTGTTATGATAACACAAAATATGTTAAAAATTTTAAAAACAATTAAGCAAAAACATGATTAAAATATACTGAATTAAAAAAAGTAAGAATACTATGTTGGTGCTTTTTTTGGACTTTCTCCTTTCCCTGGTTTAATGTGAGAAGTTACTTCAATTTGCCAATGGTATGGGTAGAAAGGAGTACACCAAGGGGAAAAAAATCAAACAAAGGTCATTCCTGCTAAGCCAGAAAAAAGCCTCAGCTCCCCACCACAGCAATAATAATTGAGCAGTATATCTTGCTGATATAGAAAGGATGAAGAGGAGCAAAGAAAGACATTAGGCAAAAATAAAGGAAATACTGTATTTTATATCACATGAAGTAATAGCTTAAGAAATTTACTGGTTCATTTGTAACCCCTGAATTGAACTTACAACCTGAGGACAGAAAATGTTTCCCTTCACTAAATAAAACATTTTCAATTAACAAGTGAAAACAAAGTCGTCTTCCAATCAGCTGCCAATTCCCATTGATTCTTTCATGGTGCTCTGTTTCATATCTAGTCCCTCTTCACTCATGTCACACTGCCATTATCCTAGTCCAGGTCCTTCAAAATCTATACTTCTCATTCATTGCTCTACAGAGATTTTTTGAAAGATGAAATATCATTAAAATATTTATCACCTTCTCTGTTTTTAAAAGAGAGAAATTCATCTGACTTCTAAATAATCTCCATAACAACTAGGTCTTGCCTCTGATGTGTGCTTTATTATTTGGTTCAGAAACTGAACAGTAAATCTCCTGACCAGCTCCCACCACTATATCATCTCCTTTTTCCTGCATCTTCTTCTCATCTCTCTCACTCAAATGCTGTCTCCAACAACCTTTTCCACTACAGTTATGGATTTCCACATGGCTGAAACTCATATTTTTGTACATGTAATCAAACTTCTAACCAAGCTGGGATGTTTTACATGCAGTGCATTGTTCATGGAGGAAATTATAATTCCTAATTGACAGACACTGCTGATTGTGATACAGTACTATTTCACCATACAAGCAATGAGGCTTCTTAGCAAAGAAATGCATATGGTTTCAATTTAAATTATTAAGCATTTATGGCATGCTTAGTATGTGCCAGGCATTGTGCTAAATCCTGGGACTAAAAATAAAAGCAGAAATACAGTCACTGCCCTCAGAGTGTTTACATTCTAATGAAGGAAGGCAATACATAAAAGAAAGCTGAGAAGCAATGGAAAAAAGGGTAGGGCAGGGAGGAGGGGTGGAGTTATGAGATTTATGTTGGAGCCAAGAAAAGAAAGAAGTTATTTCCTAGAGAAATCTCATAAAAGAGCTTTGAGAAGAAGTAGCCAATAAGAGAAAGGGGCCACGGGGAACTGAATGTACTAAAATTTTGAGAAGGGCAATGAATTTCCAATGTAAGTATAATGTTGTGGCATGGTAGGAAAAAGTCTAGGGAGTGAGCAGTGGGTCCTGGAAAGAATAAAGAAAGTTTCTGACATCCTGGCATAATAATACAAGAAAAGTGAAGGCCTGGGAGAAGTTGTCACCACAATAGGTTCCTGATTTCAGACTTATCATCCTGGGCATTATAACATGGATCTATGGGTAATATTGGTCCTTATATCTTGGTTTAGTCTTTTCATGGTTCTCATATACTAGTTGGTATAATCTGGTCTGCTTAACTTTTTTTTCTGTTTGTTGTTTGTCTTGGTAAATGAGTTTATTCTCTATTAGCTATTTCTAAACCATCTTTTATGTTACCGGTATCTAGTTAGGAAGATCTTAGCAAGGAAAGGAGTATCCTCCCCCTTAATTTCTATTAGGAAAGCAGCTTCCTTTCTGAATCAGAAACATGCTACTACTAATATTTAAGAGAGTAGTTAAATATAATTCCAGTTTGATAGTCTTTTGCAAAGTAGGTGTAGAAAAGAGGAATTACCTATCTACTCCCTTTCTCCCATCCTCCTTAAGGCAGAAACCCAGTCTTTCTTGGAGAGGAGAGCCAAGTTCCAGAGATAGCTCTTCATGACACACACAACACATGTCCATATGTTTAGACAACCTACATGGACATACATCTCTTATACTCATTTACCTCAGATTAGTATCATGTCATCATTGGAAAAGATCTTACAGATGATTTAGTACTTTTCATACAAAATTCAGAGAATCCAGGGTGAGAGTAATCCTAATTAAGGTTGCTTAGTCTTTCTTTCATTGTCATATCCAAATTCCAATAAATCTCAGACTCATCTATTTTTCCTGCTTATAATTGAGTGAGAGAGAAAGAGAGAGAGAAAGAGAGAGAGAGAGAGAGAGAGAGAGAGAGAGAGAGAGAGAGAGAGAGAGAGAGAGAGAGAGAACTCTCTCAACTCATAACCAGGAAAAAGAAATAGGTGTCTGAAATGCATTGACATTTGAATATCTATCTATCTATCTATCTATCCATCTATTACCTACATACTATACATGGTCAATGTCTTTCAGCCACTTGTACAAGGGAGATTTTCTTCTTCTTCTTTTCTTTTGGACAGTGAGATCCTATTATTGTGATTTTTTTTGGTTCATTGCTCTTTAGGTTGCACTCTGGATTTTTGTCATGTTGTCCCAGAAACCTTTTTGTCCTGGAACCTCACTCGAGCCATGGAATGTATTCATTGGAAATGCCCTCCACTCCTACAGTCTACCCCTCTGTATGGATGGCTCCTTCTAAAATCTTTGTTTAATCATTGTCCTGGTGAGCAAAGCCAAATTCTCTAGATAGCACTATGGCTTTTCTCTACCATAGCCCTGCTGGTTATCTTTCAGTTCTCCTCCTCCTCCTCCTCTTTTCCCATTTTCAGCTTCTGTTTATGTATTTCTATTGTCTTTGGATTTTAAGGTTTTTTTGAAGACTGTTTTTCTGTTTGCATTTTTATTTTCAGGATTTATCGTTGTATATGGCACATAGTAAGCACTTAATAAATATCTGTTGACTGTTATGTGTTTCTTCTAGACAATGTATGGGGCTTGCAGATTTGGAGAGGGCAGGGACAGATAAGGTTTTTTTTTTGTTTTATTTTTAGATACTTGCTTGAAATAAATCATCTGAGCCTCTACCATCTTTCCAAAATGTAAAGGTATAAAACAAGTTTATCGGGCAATTGGACAATTATCTCTTAGTCTTAATACTTTTACTTATTGTAGGTTACACTTCGCTGGCTGATTCTAATTATTTTGAACTCTACTGTTTGGAATTTTGATAATTTATTCTTTCCATTTCCTTCTTCAATTATAATCTGATCATTCCACACAAATTATATGAAGAGTAGAGTCTTAGATGAAATAGACATCTATTTTAATTAGCTACCCAGAGAAAAGTTTAGGAAGATGGATAAAAGAGCAATTGCTTTAATGGGCTTTTGTGTGTTATGAGAGAGAAAAGAACAGTAGGTCTGCAGCAAGCTAATGAAGGCCTGTTTACTAAACTAAGCAGACAGAAAGCTAAAGATATTTGCCATCACCAGATAATTTGATGCATTGCAGAGGGAGAGTAACTATGAATATCCCATAAGAAAGAGTTTAGCCTGGTATACCACCAAAATAGAGATGCAAAAGGCATAGAAAAATAGTGATATTGTCTAATCCAGACTTTATATCAAAGGTGAGAAAAAAAAAGCTTAGAAAAAATAGTTACTTGGTCAAGGTCACATACCTAAAGTAATGGCAGATCTAAGACTTGAATTAAGGTTTTCTGAATCCAAATCCACTCCTCTTTTTATTAGTACATTTATAGGAATGAAATGTTTATGTGCTGTGGAGAGGATAACTCTCCCCAGGAATGGAAGAACAATGTAGTGCTAGCTAATATTCAATCTTTGAAGGAACCTCTACAATCTATTTATATACTAGTACCTGTCACTTCCCTTCCCTTGTTTGATTGTTACCTACTTCGTAATTTCCTCAGTCCTGTAAATTCTGTCTTTACAATGTTTACTCTGTCTCACCTGATTATTCTCAATTCTAAGTCATTAGATACAGGCTCTCACATGAACCACTACATTAACATTTTAAATATTGTCTCCAACTTTAGTCCCTCTTAACTCTATTCAATCCTGCAGGATGATACTAAATCTCATGCAAAAATAGATCTGATCACAACATTTCCTACTCAGATACCTTCATTGGTATGTTTCATATTGTCTAGCCCCATTCACTATACTCAAAGGCCCATGTAGTTTTTCTCCAAGTCCCTGTCAGACGTAGGTATGATTAAAATAAACAAAACAAGCAAACAAAAACAAAAAGAAATAGTAGTTATAAGGCACACTAAAGTTTGCAAATTGTTGTATATAAATTTTCTTATTTGTCCTATACAACAACCATATGAAGTGCACAATATAGCTATTGTTATCCCCAGGAAAAAGGAGAAGCAATCTGAGTCTTATGGAGATTAAGCATCTTCCATGTATATGTATGCATGTATGTGTGTGCATGTGTATATACATATTTTATATATATATATATATATATTTAACAATCAGTAGGCATCAACAGCAAGATGTGAATTAAAAGAAGTTTATGGAAGACAACAACATGTTGTGAGAATTCCTTTTCCTTTTGTACTCTGCAATGGGCATTGTCTATGACAGTGGCAATTTTTGTGTATGTATGTACACATTCAGTAGTATTTTATGTCTTACTTCTTATTAATAATCAAATTATAATTGAATAAAGTTATCTCTATTATGTATATCAAGGGATATTTCATGATCTTAACATAGACACATAAGACTTCCTGCTGAGACACTTTAATTATTAAAGCCCAACATATGGCCTGAGGGCCACTTGCAGCCCACCAAAAATTTTAGGTAACCTGCAAAAAATGTAGAGGATATAAAAGAAAGTAAAGAAGTAAGGAGTGCTTTGTCTATGCCACACTTAACTTGCCTTCCAATAGTCACTACTATGCCCATCATGCAACTTGGTGGGTGGGTGATCATTGTGCATTCTCTCCTGTTTGTCACATGACTTGTGGCAACCAACCATCATCAGTCTGTCTCTAGTATGAGAGGAGCGATTTCATGATAAATCAAAATCCTAAGTAATGAGTACAATTAATTGATATCAATTAAAATTTTCCTTTCTAAATATGGTTTATTTGCAAACTAGTTTAATAATTAATTATACCTTTACTTGTAAAGTGAGCCAATAAAATTCTATCTGTGGCCCGAAGATGTTTAGCCTATTTTAATTTTGGCCCCTACCTACAGCCAAGTTGTACAGGTTGGCTTTAAGGCATCATTTTATTTTTTTCTAAAATAAACATGGTCTTACATTCCACAAATAATATTTACAGTGGGATCTTTTATTTTCTTCACTTTCCATTTAAAGATTAAAAAGAAAGATGTAGTTTGTAATAGCATAAAATTTAAAAGAAGAGTCCCTGTTCCTTTTTCATTTTTTACAAAGATGCTCCAATTCATGTTTGAAGAGCCTTTCTCATAAAGATTTTGTAAAGATAAGAAAATAGACATATAAGTCAATATTTATGGATGTTCTCACAATTGTACATGTGTACATGTGTGTATATACACATATATGCACAAATATGTGTGTTAGATATATGTGTAATATGCATATATAAAATATATATTTGCCTATGTATGTATATATATAAATCGTATCTCTATTATATATAACATCCATAATTTTTTCTGGTCATTTATTGATAATTTTCCCACTTTTAGATCTAGTAAATTTCACTCTATCAATGCCTTTCAAATTCTGTCACTTCTTGCATGGATTTCCTTTGAATTTTTCTTGGTCTAGCCATTATTCCCATTACATTTTCATTAATGGTATTCCCACTTTTTCATATTATAGCCTGGGATGTTCCAGATTTAAAAAAAGTGATGAACTATTATTTTTGATGAATAAAGTAGTTTGTTACTGAAATGTTGAGATCTATTTTTTTCCCATTTTTTCTTCCTTCTACTTTTTTTTCTTTAAATGAACTTTGAGTGATCTGGCTAAATTGAATATAATGAATATGAGGTTTATTCCTTTATGAGGAGAGAGAGAGAGAGACAGAGAGAGAGACAGAGAGAGAGACAGAGAGACAGAGAGAGAGAAAGAGAGAGAGAGAGCATATGTTTGGATGGGCATTAGGGACAGACAATGAACTTGGTCTGGAATCGAATAGGAAGAAGAGACCAGATTGAATCACATTCAGAAAATTTCAAAACTTTAATCATGTTAGGATGTTCACTCCTTCATAAATCCATCAGTTTAACCCTAATATTCTCTCAGCAACAGCAGATATCCAAGATTTGTAGTACACAAAAGTCTCAGGAGAGTCACAATTTCAGATGACAGAATTCAGTGAAAATATGTATGCTGAATTCTACTAGAACATAATGTAAATTATAGCTTACTTAGGTATAAAACACATGGGAAAATAAGATGATGGTATCAGAATAAGAGGTGGTTTCAGAAATCATTGTGAAAGAAATGTAGGATCAGAAAAGATTGCTAATGTCACATGGTGGACAGCCTAACTTGTGCTGCTGCATGCAAATTATTAAGAGAAGTAGAAGAAAGTTTCTAGTATATTCATTATGTAATAGAAGATTTACAGAATAACAAGAATTGCACTAGAAGGCAGGAATGGGTTATAATCCATGGTGGAAGAGGAATCATTTTCTCTAATAATATCATGTACCTAGTAAATCATTGAAAAATAAGCATACATAAACATGGAAGATAACTATCTTTGGAGGGAAAAGAAAACTACAAATGTTATTTTAGATATCGTTAAAATAAAACAAAATGACTATAAAAGAGTTTAAAATGTATTTAATTGGGGCAGCTAGGTGGCGCAATGGATAGAGCACCAGCCCTGTAGTCAGGAGGACCTGAGTTCAAATCTGGCCTCAGACCAAATACTTGACACTTACTAGCTGTGTGACCCTGGGCAAGTCACTTAGCCCCAACTGCCTAAAAAAAATGTATTTAATTATAGCATAATAGTAACAACTGTGGTTTCTTTTCTTTTTTTTAGGCACCTATATAGGTGTGCAAGTACATGAAAATATATGTGTATATGCAAATATACACATACATATATGTTTTGTCATATTAGAGGGAATTTGTAGAAATGTCAAGAAAATTCAAGATTTCATTTTTTAGAGAGCTTTAAAATGTGTATCCATATAACTTTTAGTTTCTCCTAAGATTCTTTAGTAATACCAACATTAAAAAGTAAAAACAAAAACACCAGGGATAAAAAAAGTTATGATCTCTCATGATAACAATATTTCAGAAATGTGAAATACTCTAGTTTACCAATATATTAAGCGAGGCAATATTGTGGAGTAGATGAAGAACTGGTCTTGATATTAGAGGGTTGTGTGACCTTTGGAACTTATTGCATCTTTCAGAGTTCAAGGAAATTCATTAAGACTGTAAATTGTAAAACAGTTGCTGATTTGAAATGTAAGAGACTGGTCTTTACTAACACAAATGGAATCGTAGGTCCAAAACAAAAATGGACAAAGAAACAAGCAAGCAAACAATAACAAAAGCAATAACAAAATAAATATTACACATACAAAAATATATACATCATAATTTACCTAACCTTGGACAAAATGCTGCAACAACTATAGTTTAACCTTTTACATAAATATCCATCAAATAGGAAAAAAATTTTGTATTCTTTATACTATTTTTTTTCAGTCCATATGAGTGATGGGGGTCTGGCACATGCACCTGAACCCAGATCCACTATATGAGAAAATTCCATTTGAGACAATGCACATATATATGAATCAGATCTCCATTACATAAGTATAGATATATCTCCATATCACCTTTTTGTTTTCAATGTATCTTGTTCCATGGACTAGCTCATGAGATTGCTGAGGGAAAGGATCTTATTTTCTACTTCTATTTTTCCCTTTTGTATCTAGCACATTGCTACACAAATAGTAGATTTTCAATAAATATCCATTAAATAATAAATCAATATTATTTCATGGAAGTAAATGCAGTTTTTACTTTTCTTTTGCAAAATTAAAATTTGATATTGTTTTTATTTTAGTGTAGTAGATATTCCTTTTCCTAAAGTCATAAAAATGTTGCTTCAAAAATAGTTTCTAGAATGAACAAGAATTGGGGTTAAACTTTGAGGTGGAGAGAATGCACAAAACCAAAGAAAATCTCTCTCCACTCTCATAACTCAGCAACCTCTAATGTTAACTATTTCACAATATTATAAATGGCTTCTGGCTTCTTTATTTGCTCACCTTAATGCTGCATTAATGTCATCATTGCACTTGTCCACATTATAATGTCTGAGACAAATGTCTGCAAAATTTCAGATAAAAAATGAATGTAGTTTATTCAGAGGATGAATGGTTTATTTCATGGTTGTTGAAATAATATTTCCAGTATTATGACCACATACATAGTATAAATATAGAGATGAACTCAGATATATGCAGTATAATATTTATAGAAGATTGAAACATTATGATTCTAACTTCTGTAATAATCTTTTACGTCATGTACTTGCTTTTGTACAATTCATTCTTCAGCAAAAGGGAGATTTACTAGTTCATGATATTGAGGTAATCTGATAGCTCAGAGAGTACATGAATATAATAACTTTTAGCTACCAGAAGAATTATAAAGTAATGGTAATATTGAAAATGTTTTAATTTTATTTCAAAATATGAATTTTTAAAACAAATATGTCAAAGTAAAGTATCATACAATGAAAACTATGCAGTTCCTCTATATGATGCTCTTGGCTAAAACTACAATCAATACTATATAAATAAATCCCAACACACTACTGGTAAATAGGAAGGGGGCAATCAGGTCTTCCCTCTATGCTTTGAATTTAGAGATTTTTGACAGCGCTAAAAGCTTTTTTCCAGCAAAGCAACTACAGAGTTTGGCACCTCATTAGCAACAGTAGATAAAATAGGAAACTACCAGATGAAGGCTGGAGTAAGCTTGTGCTCCAAACCACCCTATTCCTTTCCTTCTCTCTCCCATTGTTGCCTCCTCAGCGTTGTCTTCATGTTAATATTCTGGGGACAGCCCTACAACTGAGAGTGTAATTCCCACAATTTTCCTTGGGGACTAGTTGGCAGTGCTTTCTTTAGGAGAGAAAAAAATCCTTGTTAGATAGTCTATACAGTTTAATTAATTTAGTAGTGATTAATTTCTTATGGTATAGTAAAGTATTTTGAACATGTATGTATAATGTAGGATCAAGGCCATTTACAGAAGACTCTCTTAATCGGTGGAGTCTGATTGTTTGTTCTGTTCTTGAATGAGGGAAAGAGTTGGAGAGTGGGGGAGAGGAGAGATCTTTTGTTTTTGTTTGGTTTATATATTTGTCTCCATTTTGTTTTCTTTGCTTTTTTTTGTTTCTAACTTAAAAAGATTTAGTTCATCAGGAAGAGATCCCTGGAGGGAAGAAAGACAATGGGAATAAGCCAATGTGTGAGGTAAAACAATCATGTCCCATCTCCACCTTCATACTAAAGACTCTGGGAAATTTCTTCTTAGGAGGAATTGGAGAGGAGAAAAATAAGAGGATAGGGAAAAGGAGGAGAACAAAGGGAAGGAGAAGAGGAGGAAGAGGAGCAGGAGGAGGAGGAGGGGGAGGAAGAAAAGGAAGAGGAGAAGGAGGAGGAGTAGAAGAAGAAGAAGAAGAAGAAGAAGAAGAAGAAGAAGAAGAAGAAGAAAGAAAGAAAGAAAAATAAAGAAGGGAATGAAGGAATGAGGAAAAAAGGAAAGAAGGAAGGAAAGAAGGGAAGAAGGAAGGAAAGGAAGGGAAGGGAAGGGAAGGGAAAATTGAGGGAGGGATGGAAGGAAGGAAGAAAAAAGCAAGAACATTTTTAAATACACAGATGAGAATATAAGAAAGTTAGGAAAGAAACAGAAGAAAAATAGTTTTGAAAGTAAATTTATGATATACTATAAAAAAGAGAAGCTACACATGTTTGTATATATGTGTGTGTGCATATATGTATATATGTATGTATATATACATATATGTATTATATATATAATACATACTTAGAGTGAGAGAGAGAGAGAGGCAATGTCCATATATAACCCTTATTTCTGTTTTCTATTGAGATGGTCTTTTTCAATGTTTGTTAAATTCATAACTTTAAAAACAATCACCTCTTAACTTTTCTCCATCTACAAAGGCTTAATATTGTTTCATATAGAATTTCTTGTATTTGTACATGTTGAAATTCTAATTTCAGTGGAAGTGTTGAGATATGCCTCCATGGAAGTTCTAACTCACTCTTGTGTCTCCTTTGGAAGATGTCTATTCTACAAAATGTAAATTTTCTTTGTCCAGAGTTGGCATAGCCTGCCTCAATGATGAAACATTTGTTCTTAACTAGTTCAAATTAATGTTTATTTCACTTAGATTTTTCCTTCATCTCAATTTTTTTCAATCATAGAACATTGAGGCAGAGATGGAGGAAGAGGCTATGTATAAATTAACTTTTCTGGAGATTTGACTGCCCCTTCAGGGAACCATGTAGTTTCTTCAGAAGAACAACAGATTTTAGATAGATACACTTACTGAAGTTCAGAAAGGAAGTCACAAAAATGAAAGGGAAGAATTGTCAAGACTAGAAGCCCATCTCTTACTGCACTTATTAGTAGTTCTAAACAGAACAAGCTGAATTTCTGATACCTGTACCATCCACTCAAATACCTTAAGACCACTACCATGACCCACCCTTCTTAAATTTCTCTTCCCTGGACTAAATATCTTTAACCTATCCTCATATGATATAAAGAAAAGGCCCTTAGTCATTCTGGTTTATTCTTGTTTGTATTCTCCAATTCTTCACTAATCTTTCAAAAAAAAGATTTTTATTTCAAATACCTGAATAAAACACTCCATACATAGTATGATCAGAGAGGACTATGCTCCTAGGGACTGTGCCTTTAATCAAAGTCCATTATGCACTTTTATTAAATCTAAGCCTTAATTAAGCATTTTACTAAATGTAAGCTTTTTATCTTGACTGCCAAATTATAAAACTGATTCAAAATAAGTTTGTAGTTCACCAAAACTATTTTTTTTTGCCCCACCATGAGGAACTACTCTCTAGCCTTGACTGGTCCATCTTGTATTCCTTTTTGAAACTGAGTATTTATCCTGAGTGTGAGACTTTATTCCTATCACATAGCATCTTGCTCAATTTGAACAATATTTCTACACTTTTTTTTAATCAATTGTATACAATTTTTTTTCCCCAAGTTTGGATACCACTCTCACCATAAGCTCAGAGTTTTGGGAATAGGCCATATATTGTATAAACAAAAGTTCAGGATAGTCAAATCTTAGTAATAAGAGAAATTAAAAAATTTTAATTATTCAATTTGGCTCAGTTTCACAGTTACTACATTGACTTTGAAATATTCATAAACAATTCTTATGTCATGACCAAATTATTTTGAGGCAGTCACAGTCATTCACACATAATCAGATACATTGTTGGAGGATTTGACTGACTTGGCATATGCTTAAGACATCATATGTTACCTAACTTCACCACAGTTGTTATGATAATTTAGGTCAAAGTGGGGAAAAGAGACTCTTTCCAGAATAACACCAATACAATTATTCTTTCCTTTTGCTGTGATCAAGATTAGCTGGTAACTCTTTAAACTTTAAAACACACTAGAAAGAATTCTACCATTGATATTTGAGTTAAGAACAACTGCAAGAAATTTTATTTAATTTCATTAATTAATTTGGGAGTATAATTATGTGTGTACATAACATATAATTAGTTGTCTGAAATTATAATTTCATAGAATACTTAGTTATCATACTCTATATATCTCACATTTTAAAAGAACTGGTATAAGATGAGTTTTAATTACTATGGTGATATCATAGCATTCATAGAGATGTCTTTTAAAAATGCATTCCAGTTTATTTTTTCATGAAAATAATTTCTAAGTAGACTAAGCACTGCTGTAGCTGATTAACTTCAATCTTAGCTAGGGAACAGAAAACCAAAGGCTCATTTAAACCTAAGGGGATTCAGCTGTGAAGGAATTATTATTATTCATGTAGTGCTTTAGTGCTAGGACAAACTTAAGGAGCAATATTTAACAATGAAACTAGCATCTCATGGCTGGGTGTTTTTCACAATTTTGAATTGCTCTGTTTGTCAATTCCTTTTTTATAATCTCTACTATTTAAACATGTTCATTTGTCAACTTGATAAATAAAGTAGTGGGATTTCTCTAGTATTTATAAGCAAAATATTCATTCTTTTGGTTGATTAGGCTTAGAAAAGTTATTTGCAAATTCATATTTAATGACATTGAACCTGAATGTTTAAAAATAAACAACTGGATACAAAAATAAATAACTAGCTAGCTAGCTAGATAGATGGATAGATAGATAGATAGATAGATAAATGTGAGCCCTTAGGCCAGAAAGGCTAATGAAAGGTCATTCCTGTAAGAAAGAAACTGAATAATTGAATTATATCTAAATTGTCATCTACACAGTCATAATATGACCTTTTTTTGACTCAATAATGTGAAAGACCTTAAGTTTACTCCCTCTCTCTGTTAGAATTAGAGGCCTGCCCCAACATAATCTTTTTTTGTCTCTTCTCCATTTTCATGCCTGCCCCTCAGCTTCCCTAGCTTTCTTGAAGACATAGATCAAACCTGACATTCTGCAGCAGCCCTTTCCCAGTTTGTGTGTCCTCTATCCTCCTAGTGCCACCTTCAGTGTGTACTATTTCTCTCTCTCTCTCTCTCTCTCTCTCTCTCTCTTTCTCTCTCTCTTCTCATATATACATATACTGTATAAATGTGACACATATACATACACATAGACAGACAGAAAAACAGACACACACACACACATGCACACACACACATGCACACACACACACACACACACACACACACACACACACACACACACACTTCCTAAATGGAAAGTTATGTCTGTGTAAGTATAGAGTTTCTTAAAAGTCTTAGTGTAGTTTTATTTTAAAATTAAAATATATAGTACACATGATGATATACACAAACATTGTATGTATATATATATATATATATATATTATGATTTCATATACACACAAATGTATATATGTGTGTTATATGCCGGTCTATAAATAGTTTTGTATATACATATGCATATACTTGTATACATTGTGTGTATCAATTTTATATACTTTCTCCCCAATTATAATGTGAACTCCTTGAGGTCAGAGACCATGTTTTTGCTTTCTTTGTATCCTCAGAGTTTGTTTCAGTGCCTGTCATATAATAATCATTTAATATATGTTCATTTAAAGATAGACTTCACCTAGACATCCCAATAACATATTATTTGAGTTCAAAAATGCACTTCATAAATATAAAATGAAGATAGTTTATTATATAGAAGTTTTTAATAAGCAATCATCTTTTAGTTTTTAATAACTCAAAATCACTTTATCTCAATGTGCAAGAAAATAAATCAACTAACATTTATTAATCATTTTGCTAAGTGCTAATGATTTTAAAATGTCAAAAGTTAAAAATTCATCATCTTTAAGGAACATATAATCTAGTAAGGGAGACAACGTATATATCAGTATAAACAAAAGATACAATGTAGTTTTATGGAAGAGGGCAATAAAAATTTTGTAGAGGAGAGATAAGGAAAAAAGATGTAGACTAGATCTTAGGCTGAGTCTTGAAAGGAAACACAAATGGAGTGTCAAGTTTGAGGAAAGGAATAGAAATATGTCAAAGGTTTAGTCTGTAGAGGGCAGCGAGGTGGCACAATGGATAGAGTACTGATCCTGAAATCAGGAAGACTAATCTTCCTGAGTTCAAATTTGACCTTAGACACTTACTAGATGTGTGACCCTGGGCAAGTCACTTAACACTGCCTCATTTTCCTCATTTGTAAAATGAGCTAGAGAAGGAAATAGAAAACCATTCCCGTATCTTTGCCCAGAAAATCCCAAATAAGGTAACAAAGTGTTGGACAAGAATTAACAACAATCTCTTAGTGTGCATACACAAGGAGGTGAAAATCAGACTCTATTTTTCCCCTAAGTGGGCAGACCACATCTACACTACTGTGTTTAATTATGACAATCACATTTTAGGAAGACCATTGATAAACTGGTGGCAGTGGGGAGGGACAATCAGCTTAGTGAAAGACTACATTTAGTCATATTGTCCAAATAGGGATTGCTACAATTGGTACAATGACCCACTCAGAGCATAAGGATTCAAAAAACATTGTTTTGTTTTTAAAAATCATAATCGATTACCATCAGGTAAAGATAACTCATTAAAGAGATATAAATATCCCATAAGTATGGGATCTTTAAAGTGTCCTGCTCAAGCAATCAGTCTTTACGTGTTTTTATTCAAAAGACTAAAGTATGGGTTTCAGGCCATTATGAGGGGAAAAGAGGAGAAGAGACATTAATCTACATGTTTTTCACAGTATCCTGGCTCATGACAACCCTGATTTTTGATGTGAGGATGGAGGAGTTAGTGCAAGATTCCCCAGATCTAGTGGCATCTTAACACTAAACACATATTAGGATTAGTTGAAGAACTGATGCTGTTTATTCTGGAAAAACAATGGACATGATATCTGAATTTAATATGAGAGGTAAGGGTGAAGGCAAGGGCAAGGGTAAAGGGGAGGGGGATGAGAAGCAAGGTGAGGTGGCAAGAAGACATTTTAGGGGTAGATATAACAACTACTTATCCACAGAGAGAGCAGAAAAGGCTTCTTTCACACTGGATGTACCTCCCGGTTCAATGTTATGGAAGACAAGGATCAAAGTGACATAGGATAGGCAGTTATGGATCAGAAGAAGTTCTTGAATCAAAGAGATTATGCAAAAATTTCTATATTTGAATAAGCTAATATTCTTTGACAATGTTGTTGAGGTGTTTCAGTTGGGTCCAACTCTTTGTGACTCCATTTTGGATTTTTTTTTATTATCCCTATTTTGTTGTTGTTCAGTTGCATTTCAGTAGTGTCTGACTCTTTGTGACCCCGTTTGTGTTATTTTTTTTTTTACTTTTTTCTTTTTATTAAATTAATTTATTTATTTTTAGTTTTCAGCTGTCATTTCCACATGATTTTCAGTTCCAAATTTTCTCCCTATCTCATCATTCCCTCCACCCCAAAATGACATGCATTCTGAATACCCCTAATTTGCTCTCCTTTCTATCTCTCCCCTCCATCTCTTATTCCCTTCCCCTTCAATTTTCCTATAGGGCAGGATAGATTTCTTTACCCCATTTCCTGTATATCTTATTTCCCAGTTGCATGTGAAAACATTTTTTATCTTTTTTTTTTTTAATTTGGGGTTCCAAATTTTCTCCCTTCCTGCCTCCCCACCCACCCTCATTGAGAAGGCAAGCAACTCAATACAGTTTATACATGTATAGTCACGCAAAACACTTCCATAGTAGTCATGTTGTGAGAAACTAAGAATATTTCCCTTCATCCTGTCCCACTCCCCCATTTATTCTATTCTCTCTTTTGACTCTGTCCCTCTCTAAAAGTGTTTGCTTCTGATTACCCCCTCCCCCAACCTGCTCTGCCCTCTATCATCCTCCTGCTCTCTTATCCCCTTCCATCCCTATTTTCTGTAGGGTAAGATAGATTTTCATACCCAATTCAGCATGCATGTTATTCTCTCCTTAAGCCAAATCCGATGAGAATAAGATTCAGTCATTCCCTCTCACCTTCCCCCTATTTCCCCTCCACTGTAAAAGCCTTTTCTTGTCTGTTTTATGTGAGATAATTTACCCCATTCTATCTCTCCCTTTCTCCTCCCAGTTTAATCCTCTCTCATCCCTTAATTGTATCTCCAGATAACACCCCTTTATCTTCAACTCACCCTGTGCCTTCTATTTATCTGTCTGTCTATCTATCAATCTAACTATATACATACATGTAATTTTTTTCTCTCCAACTACTCTAATACTGACAAAGGACTCATGAGTTTCAAATATTATCTTTCCATGCAGAATGTAAACATTTCAACCTTAATAAGTCTCTCATGATTTCTCTTTCCTGTTTACCTCTTCATGTTTCTCTTGAGTCTTATATTTGAAAATCAAATTTTCTGTTCAACTCTGATCTTTGTATCAAGAATGCTTGAAAGTCCTCTATTTAACTGAAAAACCATTTTTTTCCCCTGAAGGATTATACTTAGTTTTGCTGGGTAGGTGATTTGTGGTTGTAATACTATCTCCTTTGCCCTCCTGAATAACATATTCCAAGCCCTGCAGTCCTTTAATGTAGAAGCTGCTAAATCTTGTTTTATCCTGATTCTGTTTCCACAATACTTGAATTGTTTCTTTTTGGCTGCTTGAAATATTTTTTCCTGGAAACACAGGATTTTGGCTACAACATTCCCAGGATTTTTCCTTTGGGGATCTCTTTCAAGAGGTGATTGGTGGATTCTTTCAATTTCTATTTTGCCCTCTGGTTCTAAAATATTAGGGCAGTTTTCCTTGATAATTTCTTAAAAGATGATGTCTAGGCTCTTTTTTTTTTGATCGTGGCTTTCAGAGAGTCCAATAATTTTTAAATTATCTCTCCTGGATCTATTTTCCAGGTCAGTTGTTTTTCCAATGAGCTATTTCACATTGTTTTCTGTTTTTTCATTCTTTTGGATTTGTTTTAACATGTCTTGATTTCTCATAAAGTCACTAGCTTCCAATTGCTCCATTCTAATTTTTAAGGAAGTATTCTATTCAGTGAGCTTTTGGACTTTCTTTTCCATTTGACCAATCCTGCTTTTTAAGACATTCTTCTCCTCCTTGGCTTTTTCATTTGGGTTGGGCTATTTTTAAGGTGTTATTTTCTTCAGTATTTTTGGGTCTCCTTTAGCAAACTGTTGACTTGTTTTTGATTATTTTTTTGCATCACTCTCAGTTTTTCCTCTACTTCTCTTACTTGTTTCTCAAAATCCTTTTTGAAGTATTCCATGGCCTGGGACTGATTCATATTTTTCTTGGAGGCTTCAGATGTAGGAGCTTTGACTGTGTTGTCTTCTTCTGGTTGTATGTTTTGATCTTGTCACCAAAGAAAGATTCTATAGTCTGATTCTTTTTGTACTGCTTGCTCATGATCCCAGTCAATTACTTGAGTTATAAACTCTTTGTTAAGGTAGGAGTCTGTTTCTACTGTGGAGAACATACTGTCCCAAGTTTTGGGGGTTTTGTGCAGCTGTTTGCAGAGATACCTCTAGGGAACTGAAAATTTTCAGTTCTTCTCAGGTGCTATGATTAAGGGTGAGGTGTTTACTCCTTTCCTGGCCTGTGCTCTGGTCTATGAATGACCACAAGCACTCTTTTCTGTCTTGGAACTGTGAGGACGATTTCCTCTTCACAGCCACTACAAGCTCCACCATGCCAGCGCTCCTCCTCACCCTAGGACTGCCACCCAGAACTGTGACCCAGATCCAAGCACAGGCAAAGCAAGAGAATGCTGCACCAGCAGAGAGATCCCTGCAATCCCCCTCTGATCAGTCACTTGATACCCCCTCAGTCTATCAGAGGGAAACTCCAGAGGCAATCGCTGCCTTGGGGCCGTGTTCAGGAACTGGGGCTCTCTCTCACCATCACAGAACAGACTTTTCCTACTTACCTTCTAAGTTGCTTTTGGCTTTAGTGGGTTGAGAAGTCTGGGATCTGCCACAGCTACCCATGATTCAGTCCTCTGAGGCCTGCTCCAGCCTGTGCGCTCACACCCAGCTGCATTCCTCTCCCAGCCCTTAGCAATATACCTTTCTAATCAACTATCCAAGTTGTATTGGGCTGGAAATTTGTTTCACTCTATCTTTTTGTGTGTTCTGTGGCTTTAGAATTTGTTTAGAGCCATTTTTACAGGTATTTGGAAGGGTTTGGGGGAGAGCTCAAGCAAGTCACTGCTTTTACTCTGTCATCTTTGGGGTTCTCTTGACAGAGATACTGGAGTGGTTTCCCATTTCCTCTTCCAGTTCACTTGACAAATGAGGAAACTGAGGCAAACAGGGTGAAGTGACTTGCCCAGGGTCAAACAGCTTATAAGAGACTGAGGCCACATTTGAACTCAGGAAGGTGACTCTTTTTGACTCCAGGCCCAGTATTATATCCACTGCAGCTCCACATAGCTGCCACTGAAGAAAAAGTGGCCCTTCTCCTTACAAAGACCAACCTTGATCCTATCCCCTTCTATTTTCCCATTTTGGTATTTTCTAAGCAAAAATATAGGAATAGATTGTGATTTCCTTCTCCAGCTCATTTTATAGATGAGGAACTGAGGCAAACAGGGTGAAATGACTTGCCCAGGGTCACATAGCTAGTAAGTGTCTGTGGTGGAATTTGAATTCATTAGGATAAGTCTTTCTGATTCTCAGTTCAGTGTTCTATCTACAGTGTTACCTAGTTGCTCACCTCCTTGACAATTAGAACTATCCTAAAGCAGAATGTATTATCTTTATAGTAGCATTTTACCTCTCACTAGAGGTCTAGAAAATATTGGATGTCAATTGTTCAGTTATGTTAGAGAAGGATTTTTTTTTTTAAATTTGGTTTTTCTTTTTTATTTATTTTGTTTTGTTAAGGTACATGACAAAGGACAAACTAACTGGTTTCTGACATCTATGAGATGTTATAATTCTGTGATCTCAAAATCAACCCATTCAAAACTGAACTCATTATCTTATCACCTGAGTGTCCCTCTTCCTCTTGTCTTATTTCTATTATGAATACTGCCATCTTCCCTTGGCAAGCAGTTTCATAATGTCTGACTCATATATGCATTCTCCTTCTCCTTTCCCCATCCTATCAACCTTCTTCTCATAACCTATTGAATTTACCAACTCAATTATCTTTCTCATCCAGCCCCTTTTTCTATTCACACAGTCCTCACCTATTTTCAGGTCCTCATCACCCAGTGATTCCATGCCTACCTACATCATTCAAAATTCTTAAATAGCTTTAATAGTAAGGAGGTATTTCCTTCTTGAAACTTTTAGTGATATCTCTAATGGTCACTGGGCTCTCCATCCTCAAAATACCATCAAAATTTACTTATTTAGTAGCATGCATACTATATCCTAATAATGAGAAGATTAAGTTGATTCAGCATCATTTTTTAAAAATTGGTCCTATTTACATTTAATTGATTTTACTCTGTTACTAAGTCATGTTTCTTTGACTTTTAACTGAGTTCCAAACTTCAGCTTGCCTATAATGAGTTAAGTTTAGAAATTCAGTCCCCCTGAAAATTTCTGTTCTCTTCTTGCCCCAAGGGTATCTGTTACCCTTGAGGAATGTGGGTAGATACCAGGGAGTCTGATCCAGTATCTATATACCAAAGCTATCCTTCAAGGATGTCTGGTCCACTATCTCTTACCTTGCAAGTGAACTCAAATAATGAACATTTCTCAGTCACAGCAGGAAAGGAGGGGGTTGTTGCTTGCCCCTTACTCCTAACTTCCAACCAATCATATTTTCTCCACACATAAGCTTTGTAACCAATCATGTACTCAGCCCCATGATGTCACCAACCACATGACCAATTGTATTATTTCCTCAGCCACCCTTTTCTGTTCTGTGTTCTATTCCCCCCAAAAGTTCTAAAAGGGGAGTTCCCCTGCTAGAGGTCTTTAACTAAACTGAGGCATCCATTGGCCCATTCTATTGGCAGGTAGCCTGTTAATAATATGCTCTCTTGCTTGAAGAAAATGTGCCTCAGTCTATCTTTGCTTAATAATACAAGATCAGTAAGCTGTTTGAGGGAAGTGAACTTTTTCTTTGTTTTGTTTTGCTTTTATATTCCTAGAACCTGTCATGGTACCTGGTATATAGTTAGTGCTTAATCAAAATTTAGTGGACTAAAGTGAATTAAAGTTCATAGTAGGAAGTGTTTTGAAAGTGCATTCTTCCACATTTTGAGTCTTTTCCTTTTTCTCACATATTTAAACAGGAAAATAGCTGTTGCATTCAGCAGCATAACTTTAAGTATATGTACTAAAGACTAATACATTTTTCTAGTGTGTCCATGAAGACAAACTCAATTGATTTTACTTTTCCTGAATACCTCATTTCCAAACTCTTTTTTCTAAATTATTCTCCTCTAAAGTTTCTAAACTCTGTACACTTAAAAACAAATATTAGAAATAGTAATGTGGAAAACAATTTAAAATAAAGGTAATGTCTTCTCAACAGCATTTCTGAATACCTGCTTATTTATATCAGGTTTTGTTTTTAATAGAATCTAATTTTTTGCACAATTTAAAATGTGTCATGTGCAAAAATTGTATTTGTAATGAATATCCATGCAAATACATGTGTATACACACAGGTGCATAAATGTGTGTGTGTATATATATATATGTGTGTGTATGTATATATATATACATACATCATATGTGTGTGTGTGTATGTATGTATATACATATATATGCATATGTATATATAATTGTTCTACTCCAAATATAATATGTTTAGATTAGGTTTTATAAAACTATACAATGAATTCTAATTTTAATATGTACATGTTTGGTCTATTTGCAACTTGAATCATTTTGAATAACTATAAAATTTAATTCATATAACTACATATGCATAAATATATTAATAAAAACAAATTATAAAGACATTATTTTATGTGGCTAAAATTATGCCACTATATATGTTTACTCATTTAACAGATACCTATTGCAGGGCTGCAAAGATCAGTATGCAATACTCAATATGGAGGAGTATGCAAGGAAAGATGAGCATTGTTTCTTATCCTCAATGACTTTTAAATCTAGTTACAATTACAATGAATGAATGAAAACGTGTTTAATGAGTTCTTGCTATGTACCAAAAAGTATGTCAAGAACTGGGGGCAGAAATACAAAAGGAAGGTAAAAAAATACCCTGCTCTTAAGAAGGTTGCATTCTACTAGAAGAAGAAAAATTATACAAGTAAATAATGGCCAGGGATTAAATATTTTGTTCTAAAAGTCATAATGATAAGTGAAACCTTATGTGGAGTTAATTGATAGACCATACTTTCTAGTATCAATAGAAGTATTAATGTTATTTCATAAGCTAAAAATTGGGGATGTGGAAGAGGGAGGGAATTTCACAATAGCAGTCATGGTAGATGGCAAAAAGATAGCTAGGGTAGAATGTGAAGCATGATTAAGACTGGCTATATAGGGTGATCTATAGGGTGGACTTACTAATCAAGGCAGCTTGAGTCCTAGGAGGAAAATTTCAGAGGCAAATGATTAAGTACCTAAGGGATCGGTATATAGATTTCTGATATTCTAGTGTTCTGAAGTATTCAGCAGTGGAGTGAATAGTAACATTTCAAAACTGTACAAAAGATATTAAAACTAGAAAATGTGACTTGGTACTTCATGGAAGCATAAAATATCTTATGTGAAAATAATCACTCCTTTAAATTAGTATAATACTCTAAATTCTATTCTAAATGAAAACAATGATCTCTACAGCATGAGAAAAGATTTTGAAGGAAAATCAGATTTTAGTACCAATGAAGTCACATCAACCTCATTATAGATCCATCATCATTAACTGAACATAGAGCACTCAGTAAAGAAACTGAGCCTTAGAAGGCATTTAATAAACATTTATTGATGGATTAATATTAATTGATTGATCTAAACACCACTATTCCTTGTAGTTATTTGTGACCTTTGCAATATCTTGTAAAAGGAGATTCTGTATGTTCTTCTATGGAGTGAAGAAACAGTTTCTTTTAATTTTCCTAAATCTACTCACTTCCACTTTCAAGTTATTTCCTGTAGATATGACATTAATAGAAATTTAGAACATGTTTGCAAACAGTATATACATATTCACTTTATTTTCATAATTAGTACTCTGATTAAGGGGGAGAAAGGAATTGTAATGGGAGAAGAGGAGAGGAGGAGGCAGAAAAGGGTAAATTATATCACATGAAGAGGCACAAAAACAAGACAACAGAAGAAAAGAAGGGAGGGAGATAAGCATTTGTGAACCTTACTGTCATCGAATTTGGCTCAAGGAGGGGATAATATACTCAGTTAGGTATAGAAATCTAATTTGCCCTGTAGGCAATAGGAGGTGAAAGAGGGAAAAAAAGGGAGAGGGTGGTTAGAAGGGAGGGAAGAAATAGTAGGGGAAAAGGGAAAGAAAAGAGAGAGGGCTGATAGAAAAGAGGGAAGATTGAGGGAAGTGGTTGTCAAAAAGAAAACTCTACTGAGGAGGGAAAGGGAGAAAGGAGAAAGAAAAGTACAAACAGAAAGGGGGGAAATAGGATGGAGAGAAAGACACAGAAAGTAATCATAACTGTGAATGTGAATGGGATGAACTCTCCCCTAAAACAAAAGTAGTTAGCAGAATGTAGTAACAACCATAATCCAACAACATGTTGTTTACAAGAAATACATTTGAAGAAGAGGGATACACACAAGGTAAAGGTAAAAGGCTGGAGTATAATATATTATGTTTCCGCTGAAGTAAAAAAATCCTGATCTCAGACAAAGCAAGAGCAAAAATAGATCTAATTAAAAGAGTTAAAGAAGGAAACTATATCCTGCTAAAAGTACCACAGACAATGAAGTAATATTATTATTAAACATATCTGCACCAAATGATATGGCATCTAAATTCTTAGAGGAGAAGTTAAAGGATTCACAGGAAGAAATAGAGAGCAAAACTATTCTAGTGGGGGACCTCAACCTCCTTTCTCTGAATTAGATAAATCTAACTACAGAATAAATGAGACAGAAGTTTAAGAGATGAATAAAATTTTAGAAAAGTTGGATATGGTAGACCTCTGGAGAAAATCTAATGGGGATAGAAAAGAATATACTTTTTTTTCTCAGCAAAACATGGCACCTACACAAAAATTGACTATGTATTAGGGCATAAAAGCCTCACAATCCAATGAAGAAAGTCAGACATATTAAATGTGTCCTTTTCAAATCATGGCGCAAAAAAAATTATATGCAATAAAGGGCCAAGAAATATAAACTAAAAAATTAATTGGAAACTAAATTATCTAATCCTAAAGAATGAGTGGGTCAAACAACAAATCATAGAAATAATCAATAACTTCATAAAAGAGAATGACAATAATGAGTCAGTATACCAAAACTTATGGGATGCAGCAAAAGTGGTTCTTAGGAGTAGTTTTATATCTCTAAATGCTTACATGAACAAAATAGAAAAAGAAAAGATCAATAAATTAGGCATGCAACTAAGAAAAATTAGAAAAAAAGAACAAATTAAAAATCCCCAATTGAAAACACTGAAATCCAAAGGAGAAATCAATACAATTGAAATTAAGAAAACTATTAAACTTATTGAAAATAAAACTAAGAGCAGGCTTTATGAAAAAAAAATAAAATTGATAAATCTTTGGTTAGTTTGATTTACAAAAAAGAAAGAAGAAAACCAAATTATCGGTATCAAAAATTAAAAGGGTGAATTCACTACCAAGAAAGAGGAAATTAAAACAATAATTAGGAGCTATTTTGCCCAACTGTATGCTAATAAATTTGACAATCTTAGTGAAATGGATGAATATTTACAAAAATATAAATTGCCCAGATAAACGGAAGAGGAAGTAAAATACTTAAATAACCACATTTCAGAAAAAAAGAAATTGAACAAGCCATCAACAAACACTCTAGGAAAAAAATTCCAGGGCCAGATGGTTTTATAAGTGAATTCTATCAAATATTTAAAGACCAATTAATTCCAATACCGTATAGACTATTTGGGAAAATCAGTGAAGAAGGAATCTTACCAAGTTTTTTACCAAATATGGTGCTGATACCTAAACTGGGTACAATCAAAACAGAAAAAGAAAATTATAGACCAATTTCCCTAATGAATATAGATACAAAAAATTTAAATAAAATATTAGCAAATAGATTACAGCAAATTATAACAAGAATAAGACACTATGACCAGACAGAATTTATTCCAGGATTGCAGAGCTGGTTCAGTATTAGGAAAACTATTAGCATAATTGATCATATCAACAACAAAACTAACAGAAACCACATGATCATTTCAATAGATGCAGAAAAAGCTTTTGACAAAATACAACACACACTCTTATTAAAAACAATAGGAAGCATAGGAATAAATGTAGTCTTTCTTAAAATGATAAGTAGCATCTACCTAAAACCTTCAGTAATAAGATCAGAGGTGAAACAAGGATGTCTATTATCACCACTGTTATTCAATATGGTACTAGAAATGATAGCTTAAGCAATATGAAAAGAAAAATAAATTGATGGAATTAGAATAGGCAAAGTAGAAACTAAGCTATCACTATTCAAAGATCATATACTGAGATCATATACTTAGAGAATCTTAGGGAATCAAATAAAAAAATTACTTGAAATAATAAACAACTTTAGCAAAGTTGCAGGATATAAAATAAACCCACATAAATCATATGTGTGTGTGTGTGTGTGTGTGTATTAACAACGTATATCATTGGCATAATATATATATATATTTTTTTTTCACAAACCCCAGCAGCAAGAGATAGAGAAATTCTATTTAAAGTTATTGTAGACATTATAATATATTTGAGAGTCTACTTGCAAAAACAAACCCAGGAGCTATATGAACATAATTAGAAAACATTTTTCACACAAATAAAGTCAGATCTAAATAATTGGAAAAATATAAGTTGCTCATGAGTAAACCAAGCTGATATAATAAAAATGACAATTCTACCTAAATTAATTTAGTTATACAGTGTCATATCAATGAAACTTCCAAAAATATTTTATAGAGCTAGAGAAAATAAAAACAAAATTCATCTGGAAGAACAAATGGTCCAGAATATCAATGGAATTAATGAAAACAGATGTTAGGGAAAGTGGTCTAGCCATACCAGATCTTAAATAGTACTATAAAGCAGAAATCATTAAAACTACTTGGTACTGGCTAAGAAATAGAGTGGTGAATCAGTGGAATTGTTTAGGTATAGAAGACACAGTAGTCCATGACTATAGTAATCTACTGTTTGATAAACCCAAAGATCCCAACTTCTACCATGAGAACTCACTATTTGACAAATACTGCTGGGAAAATTGGAAAATAGTACAGCTGAAAATGGGCATAGAGCAACATCTTACACTCTATACCAAAATAAAGTCAAAATGAATACATGATTTATTTATAAAGGCTGATACTATAAGCAAACTAGGAGGGCAAGGAATAGTTTATCTGTAGATTTATGGAGAACTGAAGAATTTATGACCAAACAAGAGATAGAGAACATTACAAAATGCAAAATAGATAATTTTGATTACATTAAATTGAAAAGTTCTTGCACAAATAAAGTCAATGCCACCAAGATTGGGAGGGAAGCAGAAAAGTGAGAACTTTTACAACCAGTGTTTCTGATAAAGGTCTCATACCTAAACTATATAAAGAATTGAATCAAATTTATAAGAATACATGTCATTCCCCAATTGACAAATGATCAAGGATATGAATAGGCAGTTTTCAGATGAAGAAATTCAATGTATCAATAATCATATGAAAAAATGCTCTAAGTCATTATTGATTAGAGAAGTACAAATCAAAACAACTCTTAGGCATCATATCATACTTGTCAGATTGACTGACATGACAAAACAGTAAAACGATAAATGCTGGAGAAGATGTGGGAAAATTGGAACTCTAATGTGTTGTCAGTAGAGTTGTGAACTGATCCAACCATTCTGGAGAGCAATTTGGAACTATGTGCAAATGGCTGTAAAATGCACATAAGCTTTGACTCAACAATCTCACTTCCAGGGCTACATTCCAAAGAGATCATAAAAATGTACAAAAATATTTGTAGCAGCTCTTTCTGTGGTGGCAAAGAATTGGAAAGTGAGGTGATACCCATCGATTGGAGAATGGCTGAACAAGTTGTGATAGATGAATGTAATGGAATACTATTATGCTATAAGAAATGACGACCAGGCAGATTTCAGAAAAACCAGGAAGGACTTTTATGGACTGATGCTGAGTGAAGTGAGCAGAACCAAGAGAACATTGTACATACACATTAGCATCCACATTGTGTGATGACTGACTTTAATACGCTTAGCTTTTCTCAGTAATGCAAGCATCTAAGATAACTCCAAAAGACTCATAATGGAAAATGCTATCCACATCCAGAGAAAGAACTGTGGAGAATGAATGTAGATCAGACCCTAATATTCTCTCTCTCTCTCTCTCTCTCTCTCTCTCTCTCTCTCTCTCTCTCTCTTGTTTCTTCTTTCTCACAGTTCCTCCCATTTGTTCTAATTTTTCTTTACAACATGATTAATGTGAAAATATAGTTAAGAAGAATGTATATGTAGAGCCTATATCAGATTGCATGCCATCTTGGGGAAGGAAGAGAGAAGGGAGGTGGAGAAAATTTAAAATTAAAAAGCTTATAGAAGTGAATGTTGAATACTAAAAAATATTAATTAATATTTTAAAAAATTAAAAAATAATTAGTACTCTGATGTAATACAAATCTATTAAAGTAATTACAATCATTATTAGTAAATATTTACAAAATTTTCATCACACATGGTTTCTGTGATGAAAAGTCATATGACTTCAGATAAGGCTTCAATCATCATCAATGTGATTGTAGAGGACAAGAATGTATTTTGAAATATTCCTGATTCTAGAAATTAAGCCTTAAGATTCATATATTTCTATAGATAGCGATACAGATACAGATATACATGCTATGAAATTTTGAATCAAGGTCAGATCCTCCACACAGTTAACAGCAAAGCCAAGACATTTGAATATTTTCAAATATTTTCTAATAAAATGAAGTAACACATTTATTGAATACTTAATGAGAACAAAACACTTGAAAAATCAATATACAGGATGAAGTAATTATAAAACCTGGCCCTTTCCCTCAAGAAGTTTATAATTTAATTATAAATCAGAAATAAGTTATAAAATACAACAATTATATTAATTTGTATTACATACTCTCCAAAATAGTCTCATTTCTTTAGTCATATTATGAATATGGAAATTTAAGTAACAATATGAGGAATGGATAATAGGAAAGAGAACAATAAACTTCTGTATTCACATACAGAATAATTGTTAAATTAAAGTGATCAACAATAAAGTTTAGGAATCCAGAGAAACTAAAGCCAATGCGCCCTACAGTTATCTATGAAAACTATATGGATAAAGTATGATTAAGTTTGGCCCTAAAGAATAGATCACATTTAGATATACTGCATAGTAAGAGTGGGAAATGTAGTATTAGAGCACAAGTCCATCAAATAAATGGAAAAAAAAGAGACAGAAAGGAATGTTACTGCCTTGTTTGGAGGGAAGCAGACAAGACATTTTAGCATTGATTGAATTATTCATTTGGATGTTTTCATGTTGTTTATATTCAAGCTTAATGACTATTTTGTACTACCTATAGTGGCCTATTGGTAATAATTCTGATATGTTATCACTCACAGGAGTATGATTTTACAATGACAAAATTGTTAATAATGAAAGTATATACAGAAACACATGAAAAAATACAAAAATATAAATATTCATTTATTAAATATGCTATAGGAGGTGGTTTACTAGCATTTTAAACAAAGATTTTTTCACCCTTCTAATTCACAATAGATACTACTGAGCGTTCAGATGTGGGAGAGTGCTTTAAACATGGTTAATCAAAGAAGTCACCCTAATATTATAAAATCTTATTTGGAAAATGAGCATTCTATAATTAACTGCCTTTCAAAATGGTTATTAAACATTTAGTTTCAAAGCAGATTACAATTTAAGGCTGGTTTATATGTATGTAAGCTAATTGATTTGCACTACAGTGCCAACATTAGGGATTACTTACAAATGAATATAAAATCCCTCTAATTCATATCTTTATTTTGATAGCAGCATTATGTATTTCTAGTCATTTGTCTCATTTATAATGCAGTATTTTCTAATGGAGGTCAGGAGTGAGAAATTGGCTTGAAAATTCAATTTATTATCTCTACAAATGAAATTCCACATCTTTCCCTGCTTTATTTTCCATACAATTATATGTACGTCTATATTAGTTTTAATGTTTGTGAATGTGTGTATTTATGTGAACATGCTAGTGTGCATTTATGGAAAAATATGCTTCATTTGAATGCTGATCATCAGGGGAGTATATTCTTTGGTCTTCTCATCCAGTTCTACTAGAGTATGATGTGCATAGTTATCCATTGCTGACCTATTCCAACTTCTAATGCCAATAGTCCAGATAGGACCCCCAGGTCATCTAAAATTTCTGTGAGGAAATAACAGCAAGTTTAACAGTTCTGGGGATGAGAAACCACCCTTCCACACAAAGGTATGGCACAGTGAATTGTGCTAGTTGTACTGTGTTTTTAGAGAGAGGAAATGGGAAAGGAAATAATAGTAAATGATCCTTTATTTTATGCTTTAAAACCACAATTTTAGCAGTAATAGGAATTGTCTCCTCCTCTACAACTTTTGCCTACCAACTAGGACTAAATCCCTTCTTTGCCTCTAAAAGGAGCATCGGTCCCTCATGGCATATGCCAAGAATTTCTATTCATCATTTATTGTTCTTTCAAATTCTAAAGGGAGGTAGTGAGTGAGTGGAATTCACACATCAATAGCCACAATTGAACTTTAATAGTTTTCCTCCTGGACCAAACCAGGATTCCAATTATGTTTGCTCAGGTTAAGGGCATCAGAAATACTTTGCCAAGATTTTTCTCATGTTCCAAGTCAAAACTCACTTTTGCACTCTCCATTCCAATCTCTTTTAGCTACATTTTGGAATGTTATACCCCAGACCATGCCACCCATTCCAGATCAGATTTTCACAACAAATTTGTGTGAACAAGCATCACAACTCATATCTTCCAAGTCATCTAGCTCTTAGAGATTCAATATATTCAAACAACTAATTAGTCAATTAATCCAGAAGCATCTATCAAGTGTCTACTGTATTCCAAGTCCAGTGCTAGGTAGTGAAGACTCAAAACAAAACAAACAAGAATCAAAAACAAGCAAACAAAAAAGCACTTTCTGTGCTACAGGGGCTTGCAGTGTATCACAGGAAACACCATATATGCTTTTAAGCAAAGAAAAACTATTAACTTCTCCCTCAGGGTCTTTAAAATCATGCTGTTCCTTTCCTTTATGAGGAAATAAAGACCTTCATTGCACATTCCTTAATAGTCTGCTATTTAAAGCCAGGCACTTTTATTTTTTTTTAAAGATTTAATAGTGATTTTTTTTTCTCATGTGATAATGCAGTTCATACAAATCATTAGCATGGGGTAGACAATCCCTAAACACTCCTCCCAAATCCCCTTCCATATAATATTGGAATTGAAGGACATGGTTGCCCCTAACATAGAAATCTACATGCATGTCCACCCAGCGGGGTAGTCTTTATCAGATAAAGTCAGAATAAGCATGGAATCAAGAAAATGAACTGACCTTCCTTTAATGAAAAGCCAGGCTGGAAAGTCTTTATGATGTTAAATAAGAACAAGATAGTTTAGAGACCTCTACTAACAGTGATTTTTACTTGATTAGAATTTGCCTAGAGATGTGAGGAAATAAGGAAGGAAGGAAGGAAGGAAGGAAGGAAGGAGGGAAGGAGGGAAGGAAGGAAGGAAGGAGGGAAGGAAGGAAGGAAGGAAGGAAGGAAGGAAGGAAGGAAGGAAGGAAGGAAGGAAGGAAGTAGGGAAGGAAGGAAAGAAGGAAGGAAGGAATGATGGAGAGGAAAGGAAAAGAAAGAAGAGAGCTGTATTCTTGGAATGAAGGGGCTGGAACATGGTTCAAGGATATGGGGACCAATGATAGAGAAGTAAGACCAGGGGGAGGAACATGCTGGTCAGATACAGTCTGTGGGTATCTGGCAGGAACCAAGAGGAATAAGAGGTAAGGGGTCAAATGCATGGGGACTGGACACAGGCATAAACAGGAGAGGAAAGAGTGGGGACAGAGGGTACAGGCATTCACTGCTTGGTGAAGACGTGCATGGGAAATGGATATAGTGGCAACTGGGCAGAGTGGACCAAAAGTCTCTTCTATAGACATAATAGATTTAAAGCCAAGCTCCTAATCTGACAGTGGTGGTCTCTCCATCTGTTCTTCTGTTTTTACTTGGAGATTTTTGTTGTTGTTGTTTTGTTTGTTTGTGTGCGTGAGAGGGTGGGTTAGGTGAATGGGAGAGCCTACCTGAGAGGCAGGAGTGGAGAGAGAACAAAGTACTATATAGTAAATTTAACAAAGTTATTTTACTGAAATGCAGATTTATTTCAGAATTCTTAACATAAAGATGAATTTGTGTAATATTAATTTATATAAAGCTAGAAGTATCTTGTCAACTCTGAAAACAAATGATAAAAGAGTAACAGAGGTTATGCAATCACTGTTAACTCTGAAAATACCAAAGAGCTCACACAGGTTATCAAAACCACAGTTAATTCTGAAGAATAAAATAAAAAAAAAAACATTGAGCAAACAGTGGTTATAAGCAAAAAGCTTTCTTTCTTTCTTTCTTTTTTTCTTGTGGAGCAGGGAATCTAGATATAAGGGGCTTCTTCTAGGAAGAGACCCATTTTAGTGAGGCCAAGACTTCATACAAATAGCAGTGGCTATGCAGTAAGCTGTAGCCATGACAATGAAGGGTAGCAGTAACAATGAGAGAAGTTTGATTCATAGCAGGGCTTCAAGACCAGAGCAAGGTTCCTGCAGGTGTTAGTCTGTACTCAGGGATCACCTGGGACTGATGGAAAACAATTCTGGGATTGTGTTGTGGCAGAGTTCATCCAGAGGGTGAGTTCAAAGGATTGTTGTTATACCAAGCTCAAGGGATAGCTTGCTTGTTGGGTGTTAGCTCTGGAAAACAGAGTGTTTCCTAATTGTAAAAAGAGAGGAGTAAAAAGAGAGGGGTAGTCTTGGCACGGGGATCCTGTCAGTCTGCTGTTATTTTTAAGAGCTATGATTATCCCTGTTATCATTACCATCATCCTTAACTGACTCTGAGTCCCTACATGATCAGATTTAGGTCATCAAAGTGATATTTGTATCCCTATATTCTTAGGTGGCAGCAAGGCGAATCTTTTGGGCCATGATAGGTACTTGATAGATTCTTCTTGTCAGTTACTCTTGATTTTTTTTCCTATTTTAATGTTACTGTTGACTGAGGGGCATAAAACTAATAACCTGGCTGGGAAGAATTCTCTAACCACACTGTCAGAGAGAAATAATTTCCTTCTTGATAAACGTATTTCCACAACTAACATCCCTTAAAGTAAGTCTGATATCTTCAACCCCAACCCCCTTAAGACAACACATATAGTATGTTGAGTATCTTTTACAGGCATGAGCTTACAGACCAATAGTCAATTTCAAACTAGTCCTGGTTTGAATTTCCTGTTTCCTAGAAGTGATTAGCTGTTCACTGACTTCTAATCTCTGGTGACAAGTCTTAAACCAGATGCCTCTAAACTCCAAGGTCTAACCAATGACTTTTCCCCTTGGTCCTGAATAGCATTCTTTGCTGAAGGCCATAAACTTTACCTGAACTCTGGCCCTATGAACTCCCACCCATCTGTCCTATCATATTGAGTTTGAAGGGATTTGTTCATAGGTGGACAGGTGATACTCCTACCTGAGTCACTTATAAAGCAGGTTGGCACTAGGCTCTAGCATGTGGTGCTACCACTCTCTGCTATGATTTACCATCTGAGCCCAAAAACTTTCTATATACTGCTTTGACTCCAAAGAAAAATTATCATTTATTTTCTTCAAGTGATCATTTCAATACTCCTGATGTAATGATGATCCTAAAATGTGAACAGGAACTTTTTTATTTTTTTAATTTTTTTTGCTATTTCCTTTCTTATTAAATTATTTGTAAATTAAATACTAAAACTTACATAATAAGAAAAGAAATAGGAACATTATAAACTCACTAAAACTCAAATACAAAATAGGAAAAGAAAAAAAATACTGTTACCATGTGAAAAACAGAAGGAAAGAGAGGACACAAAATACACTGCAGTAAATTTGCATTTCAAAAAGGCCTATATAATAAATATTACACATTGTGTTCATCTTTTCTTTGCTTCCTTGTAAGTTTTCTTTTGTTCTCTTCTGTACAATTTTACTTTGTTCCTTCCCCCCTCTTCCTTTCTCCTCCACTAGGAAGACTTACAACTAAGTGTGCATATGTTTATACATATATATATATAAATATATATATATATAGACACACACACATACATACACACATACACATATACACACACATACACATACCCACATATGTGTATATATGTATATGTATATATACACACATGTGTGTATACACATATGCACATGCATATATATGCATACACACATATACACATATGCATATATACAATGAATACGTGCATGCATATACTATATATATGTGTGTACAGCTACACATATCTACACATGTGCTCACAAACATATGTGTGTATACATGTGCACACATGCATATATACACATACATATACTTAGATACCTATAATCCTACTCATATACAGATGTGTACATTCATATGCATCTATGGAAGACCATACTAGACTTGGATGTCCTCTGTTTCTCTGAGGGTGGATAACATCTTCCTTCATAGGTACAAATCTTTCCTTAATATTCTAAATCCAACAACTCATTGTTCCCTATAACAGCAATATTCCAACCTTATACTGTCTAGTCATTTTAAATAGTCTAAAACAATATTGATTAATATGGTTGACACATAGTGTAATTTCCCTATTTTTCTCTTTTGATTAAATATATTTTAGCTTTAACTTTCTTTGAGATCATGATTACTACCCCTGCTTTTTTTCTTAATAAATTCAATTCCTGATCCTTATTTTATGTTTGTATGTATCTCTTATTAACTATTTTTCCTAACTCCTCTCCTTTACTTCTACCCATTATCTTGTCATCCCATTATTTAACCTATCCCCCACTAAAGATTCATCCCCTATCTTCTCCTCCTCCCTATCTCCTTAACATTTTATCCCATTCACATTAATCTAGAGACCATTCTATATACTCTCTTATCCTACTATCTCACCCTTTTAAATTTAGAAAAATTTTAATCCCTTCTAATATATATACATACACACACACACATACACACACACACCCACACACACATAGTTCACTCTTTTTTTCTTTTCAATTTATTCATTTATTTTTGGTTTTCAACATTCACTTACACAAGATTTTGAGTTCCAAATTTTCTCCCCATCTCTCCTCTTCCCCCACCCCATGATGGCATGTGTTCTGATTACCCCTTCCCCAATCTGCCCTCCTTTATATCACTGCCCACTTCTCTTATCCCCTTCCCTTTCTATTTTCCTATAGGGTAAGATATATTTCTATACTCCATTGCCTGTGTATCTTATTTCCCAGTTGCATGCACAAACAATTTTTTACACACATTTGTAAAACTTTGGTTCTAAATTCTTTCCCTTCCTCCCTCCCCACCCACCCTCACTGAGAAGACAAGACAAGAAATTTGGTATAGGTTACCATGTGAAGCCATGCAAAACACTTCCATAATAATCATGTTGTAAAAAATTAACTATATTTCCCTCCATCCTATGCCACCTTCCATTTATTCTATTCTCTCCTTTCACACTGTCCCTCCTCAAAAGTGTTTGCTTCTGACTAGACCCTCCCCCAACTTGCCATCCTTTCTATTACCATTCCCTCTTTTATCCTCTTACCCTCTACTTTCCTGTAGAGTAAGTTAGATTTCCATATCCAATTGAGTGTGTATGTTATTCCCTCCTTAAACCAAATACAAAGAGAGTCATGTTTACTCCTCTCATCTAAGCCCTCTTCCCCTCTACTGTAAAAGCTTTTTCTTGCCTCTTTTGTTTGATAGAATTTACCCCATTCTATCTCTCCTTTTCTCCTTCTCCAAGTACATTCCTCTCTCATACCTTAATTTTATTTTTTAGATATCATCCCTTCATATTCAATTCACCCTGTGTCCTCTGTGTATACATATATATATATACACACACACATATATGTATATATGTATATATACATATATGTGTGTATACATATATATGTGTGTGTGTATACATATATGTATATATGCATACATACACACATATACCCTGTATCCTTTCTCTCTCTACATATATATAATATGTGTGTGTGTGTGTGTACACACATATATACACTTATATACCCATATGTATGGATGGATGTATGGATGGATGTGTATGTGTGTATGTATATATGTGTGTGTGTATGTATATGTATATTCCCTCTAACTACCCTAATACTGATGAAAGATCTCATGAGTTACAAATATCATCTTTCCATGTAGGAATGCAAACAGTTCAACTTTAATAAGTGCCTTATGATTTCTCTTTCCTGCTGTTTACCTTTTCATGCTTCTCTTGAATTTTGTATTTGAAAATCAATTTTCCTATTTAACTCTGGCTTCTCAAGAATGCGTTAAATGCCCCTATCCCACATTCAGTGACAATTTTTCCCTTCATAGATTATACTTGGTTTTGCTGGTAGGTGGTTGTAACCCTAGCTAATTGACTTCTGGAATAATGTATTCCAAGCCACCCAAATCTATAATGTAGAAGCTGGTAAATCTTGTGTTATCCTGATTGTGTTTCTATAGTACTCAGTTTGTTTCTTTTTTTTGTGAGGCAATTGGGGTTAAGTGACTTGCCCAAGATCACACAGCTAGTACACGTCAAGTGTTTGGTCTGAGGCCGGATTTAAACTCAGGTCCTCCTGACTTCAGGGCCAGTGCTCTATCCACTTTGCCACCTAGCTGCCCCTCAATTTGTTTCTTTATGGCTGCTTGTAATATTTTCTCCTTGACCTTGGAACTCTGGAATTTGGCTATAATATTCCTGGGAGTTTCCTTTTGGAACCTCTTTCTGGAGGTGTTCAGTGGATTCATTCAATTTCTATTTTACCCTCTGGTTCTAGAATATCAGGGCAGTTTTCATTGATAATATCTTTTTTTTAAATAAGGCAATTGCAGTTAAGTGACTTGCCCAGGGTCACACAGCTAGTACACATCAAGTGTTTGGTCTTAGGCCGGATTTGAACTCAGGTCCTCCTGACTTCAGGGCCAGTGCTCTATCCACTGCACCACCTAGCTGCCCCCGATAATTTCTTGAAAGATGATGTCTAGGCTCTTTTTTTTAATTACGACTTTCAGGTAGTCCACTACTTTTCAAATTATCTCTTCTGGATCTATGATCCAGGTCACTTGTTTTTTTAAATGAGATATTTCTCATTGTCTTCTATTTTTTTTTCATTCTTTTGGTTTCATTTTATAATCTCTTGATTTCTCATAGAGTTATTAGCTTGCATTTGTTCCATTCTAATTTTTAAAGAATTCTTTTCTTCAGTGAGCTTTGGACCTCATTTTCCATTTGGACAATTCTACTTTTTAAGTCATTCTTTTCCTTTTTGGATTTTTGAACCTCTTTTGCCTTTTGGGTTAGTCTATTTTTAAGGTGCTATTTTCTTCAGTATTTTGGGGGTCTCTTTTTAGCAAGATGTTGACTTGTTTTTTCTATACCACAACTTGCTCAGTCATTCCCCAATTGATGAGCATCCTCTCAATTTCCAATTTTTTGCCACCACAAAAGGAGCTGCTATGAATATTTTTGTACATATGAGTCCTTTTCCCATTTTGTATGATCTCTTTGGGATATAGCCCTAGAAGTGCTATTGCTGGGTCAAAGCATTTGCTTTGGGTCATTGCACATTTTTATAACCCTTTGGGCATAGTTCCAAATTGCCCTCCAAAATGGTTGGATCATTTCACAACTCCACCAACAATGCATTAGTGTAACAATTTTCCCACATCTTCTCCAACATTTATCATTTTCTTGTTTTGTAATCTTCACCAATCTGATCAGTGTGATGTGGTACTTCAGAGTTGTTTTGATTTCCATTTCTCTAATCAATAGTGATTTAAAGCATTTTTTCATATGACTATAGATGGCTTTAATTTCTTCATCTGAAAACTGCCTGTTCATATCCTTTGACCATTTATCAACTGGGGAATGATTTGTATTCTCATAAATTTGACTTAATTCTCTATATATTTTAGAAATGATGCCCTTATCAGAGAGACTGGTTATAAAAATTATTTCCCAATTTTCTACCTTCCTTCTAATCTTAGTTGCATTGGTTTTATTTGTGCAAAAACTTTTAAATTTAATGTAATCAAAGTTATCCATTTTGCTTTTTGTAATGTTCTCTATCTCTTGTTTGGTCATGAATTCTTCTGTTCTCCATAAATCTGATAGCTGAACTATTCCTTGCTTTCACAGTTTGCTTATAGTATCAGCCTTTATATCTAAATCATGAACCCATTTTGACTTTATTTAGGTATATGGTGTGAGATTTTGATCAATGCCTAGTTTCTGCCATACTCTTACCCAGTTTTCCCAGCAGTTTTTGTCAAAGACTGGGTTCGTATCCCAGAAGCTGGGGTCTTTGAGTTTATCCAATAGTAGATTACTATAGTCGTTGATTACTGTGTCTTGCATACTTAACTTATTCCACTGAACCACCACTCTATTTCTTAGTCAGTACTAAGCAATTTTGATGATTGCTGCTTTATAATACAACTTAAGATCTGGAATGGCTAAGCCACCTTTCCCTGCGTTTCTTTTCATTAGTTACCTTGATATTGTGGAGCTTTTGTTCTTTCAAATGAATCTTGTTATTATTTTTTCTAACTCTATAAAATAATTTTTGGTAGTTCGATTGATATCGCACTGAATATATAAATTAGCTTAGGTAGAATTGTCATTTTTATTATATTAGCTTGGCCTACCCATGAGCAACTGCTGTTTTTTCCATTATTTAGATATGACTTTATTTGTGTGAAAAGTGTTTTGTAATTGTGTTCATATAGTTCCTGGGTTTTTTTTTTGGGAGGTAGATTCCTAAATATTTTATAATCTCTATAGTAAGTTTAGATGGAATTTCTCTTTTTATCATTTTTCATTTTTGTTTCTGTTTGACTGATTCTTGCTTTCTCATAGAGTCATTAGCTTCCATTTGCCCAATTCTAATTTTTAACAAATTGTTTTTTTCTATTAGATTTTGTACCTCCTTGCCCATTTGGCCAATTATATTCTTTATGTATTTCTTTTATTCAGTGTACTTTTTTTTTTTCCAGTTGGCCAATTGTATTTTTTTAAGGACTCTTCTATCTCTCTCATTTGACTTTTAAAATCTTTCTTGAGCTCTTCTAAGAAGGCTTTTTGGGCTTCAGACAAATCATATTCCCTTTTGAGGTTGCAGATGTGGGTTTGTTGACAATGTTGTCCCTTCAGAATTTCTGCCTTGATCTTCACTGATCTCATAATATGAGTCTATCATATGTTTCTTTTTACTCTTGGTGTTTCCTTGTTCCCTGACCTTTAAAGAGGTTGAGTTCTCATGCTGGGGAGCAGAAGGCACTGACCCAAGCTTCTTGTGTTGGAAGCCTAGGTCTTGGCCTAGCAGTAAAAAAAAAAGGAAGCAGCACTACAAAGGGCCCCAGGTGGATAAACACCCTGCAACTTCCATCTGAAAGATGCTGAAGAAAGCAAGAGGAAAGGAAAAGCAGGCAACCTAGAGTTTCCTAAGAGTTCCAGCTTTGCTGATTCCAGCCCAACACCAGGTAAGCTGCCATAATCCTACAGCCTCCAATTGCCAACATTGGAGACTACAGCACACAAAGCCAGTGACCAATATTGTACAATGATCAACTATGAATGACTTAGCTATCCTTAATAATACAATATTCCAATATAATTTGAAAGGTCTTATGATGAAAAATACTATCCACATCTAGCAAAAGAACTAATGAAGCCTAAATGTATATCAAAACATACTTTTTGAACATTATTTTTCTTGGAAGTTTTTTTTTGTCTTTTTTTGTAATACAGTTAATATGAAAATATATTTTGCATGATTACACATGAACAATCTATATCAAATTGTTTGCCTTTTCAAGGAGGGGTGAGAAGAGGGAGGTAAAAAGAGAATTTGGGACTATAAGTGTTAAGTATATAAGTATAGATGTTAAAATTTATGTAATTGAGAAAAAAATTGATAAAAATTAAAGGGCAAAAAATCCTTCTATTTAAGGTGCCATTAATAGGATAATTTTAATTCATGACTCATTCAGTGATACCAAAATATATGAGACCTAAAACAAGGTTCAAAGTGAAGTTAAAATGTCAGTATAATCAATTTGTCATTTTATCAATACTATTGAACATGAAGCTTTCTAAATGTTACTGTTTAGAGGTCATTATAATTGCTTTGGGAACAATTACACTGCAAAACTTCCTAAATGAACTGGTGAACAATGTTTTACATCTGTTTTACCATCCATGTTATAAACAAAATTTATGAAATACCAATTTCCATTATTGTAGTGTACAGCCTGACAGAAAACTCTTGGTTAGATCCTTTTACCTGAGTTGAATTCAACAAACATTAAGTACTTACACTGAATGAAATTATATGCTAGGTGTTGAGTGTAAAATGATAAATAAGAACAAAGTCCATTGCCCTCAAGGATATTTAAATCTACTAGGGAGGATATGAAACATTTACAAATATGTGTGACGCGATGTCTAATGTACAGGGATAAAGGGGAGAGTGTAACAAAATACTCTACAGAAATCAATCATGTCACAAGCTTTTATCCATTGCTTACTATTTGCAAGGAACTGTTAAGTGCTAAAGATAAGTATTATTATTTTTAATGAAATTGTTAATTCCTTAAAAGAGTATGCATTCTACTAGTGGTAGAAAACCTAGTTGCATGCATGCATATAGGTAGAGACATAGATGTAAATATAGTTAAATAGAGATATCTTAAAAATAGGGTTATCAAGAAATATATATACATATATATTATGTAAAAGCTGGTATCCGAAGCCAGATGTGAAGGAAACTAAAGACTGTAAACAAGACAGATAAAGAGGAAACTTTTATCAAGCATGTGGTATTACCTATGCAAAAAAAATAGAGAAAGGAGATACAATGTCACATAGTTATAAATTGAGTGATAATTTTGTATCAGTCTTCTAGAGGAAATGTACATTTTCATTACTTTGTAATCCATAAAAAGGCTAAAAATACTTTATATAGTAAAAAAAAAGCCACTTCTGTTTTTTTTTCCAGAAAAAATTCAAAAATAAAAAAGAGAAAAGCCTTAAGACGTTGAAGTTTACTTATTGTTAACAAATTGATTGGGAATCTCTTCAGAAGTCTAGAGCTTAGAGTGGAGAATCTTCGCTTGGGCTTTGCATCCCAATTTCTTTTCTTTAAATGCTCAAAATATGCCCAATTAAAATAATGTCAGAGTAATCAGGCAGCTGCAAAAAGCAGATGCATCTGTCCTATTAGTAGTTTCTGAATGAAAAACAGAAAAAAAACTTCATTGTCAAGCAAGCACCTGATTTATTGATGACAGGTCACTGGATCGTAGAAGAGTTTAGCTATACTTAAAAGAATTGGAGATGCTGAATATTAATGTTTTAAGTCCAATAGGAATATTCAAAATACACTTGTATAGCACTACTAAAATGCAATGGAAGGGGAATGTGGGGATTAAAATCGTCCAACCTACAATAAAAGAGACTGAGGCAGAGTTCTGAGCCAATCACATTTTATTCGAGTCTATGTTCCCCTTTAATGAAATGGACCTCACACCTTCCTCATGATCTGAGATGTCTCCTTCTTCTGAGACCTTGTTTTAATGGAATTTGATGCCCAAATATGAAAAAGAGATATGGTAAAATACAAAATCTCATTTGTTGATGAATCTTGCTCTTGAGGGCCTAAAATGATATATTAGCAGGAAGGTCATAGGTTGGGTGAAGCATGAGGCATTTCCACTAAGTGGTCATTAAGATGGTCACCTGCTCACATTGGACAAGAGAAAATGGTCAAAAGGTACAAAGATAAACTGGAGGACTTTCCATGTAGTTTAGTCACCTCTACTACACTGCACTTGGTCACCATGACAAGAAAAAACAAGGGTGGAGGGTCTCTAGTCAACTTTCCATGATTAAGCAAGTGACCTTACAATCTGCAGTTCACAGTTCTGGGGACTAATATGCAGAACTTATAATCGCTGCCCTTATGAAATCATATCAAATTTATTGATAGTAATTGGAATGGAGTAGGGGTCCAAATGAATTATTTCTCATAGGAACAAGTAATATAGTATATTGGAAAAATGAAGGAATTGAAAGTTTTGAGATTCAGGCTCTAATTTTATATCTCCTAACAAATATTTTATTCAACAAATCACTTCATTTTTAAAATAAATCAATTATATGTGTGTATGTATATGGATGTGTGTATATATATTTATATTTATGTTCTTCCAGTTAAAACTGTTTAATGCTAAAATAATGTGCCAAAATAATTAAAATCTAAAATACGACTAAAAGTAAGCATTAGACTATTAAAGAGAAAAATACAGGGTCATGATCTCCTTTGGGAATGAGATAGTATTATCTAATTTAAGGATATCTATGCCTCAGCTGGATATTCTTCCCCATCAAAGTTACTTACATTTTCATTTTTGACAGAATCTTTTCTCCATAACTAAATGACAAAGTGAGTAGATTGCCAGTCTCAGAGACAAGAAGACCTGGATTCAAGTCCTACCTCTTACATATATTGACTTATTGACCCTGAGAGTCACTTAACCTCTCATTGCTTTAGACACCTTTCAGTGTTTCTTTTCCTAGAGAATGCAAACTTTAAAAAAAAAAACTTATTTTGATAATTACATTTCAATTTAATTGTTTTTATCAGGTTTGTTGTAATTTATGTATGGACAACATTCCGAAAAAGAATTCATTTGCTTCACCAGTCAAAGGACTCCAGGACACAAATACACAAAGGATGAGATTCTCACTTTTAGTACTGTAGGTTGCAGTGAAACTGACAATCTCTACTGGTAAAGGGAATTTCCCCATTGAGGAATTCCTTATTCTGGTGAAATCACAGTTCCAGGATTTATCCTTTATGATGCTTGTAGACCAGAGGCATCAAATTTGCTTTTTGGGGAGTTTTATTAGCAACCCCCCCATAAGAACAGCCAGAATCATATTAAATGTAATTGGGAAATGTTAAAGTGTGTGTATTTGTATGTATATGTGTGTATGTGTGTATGTATGTATGTATGTATGTATATACATACATTTATAATACTGTAAGAGCAGTACGTGGCTTTATATATCAATCAGAGATCCATTTCTATTTGAATTTGACATCACTGATAAAGTGGACCCTAAGTTCTTCCAAAATAGGTGAGTAGAGAACACTTTCATATCGGAATCCATTCTTTCCTTATTTATTTCCATTCACTAATAAAGTTCTCACTCTATGACTCAAGAAGACCAACTCTTCTGTTAATATCTTTAAACCCAACTCCTATCTTCTCTAACCACTTGCCTTAATACTAATTTCTTTACTATCTAATTTTTGATCTCTTTATTTACTGATTTTTCCTATGTTGACAATATGCCCACAAATGTCTCACCCTATAAATGAATAAGTAAATGGATAAATGAATGAATGAATAATGAGATCTCTCAGTTGCCTGTACCATCCCTTTTAACCTATTGTTCTACATATTTACTCCCTTTCCCTGCCAGACTCCTAAAAAAATCTTCAAAACTATTGACTGTGCTTCCCTTTCTCTCACTCACTTGACCATCCTTTACGTTCTTTTTTTTTTTTTTTTTTTGGCTTTTTTTGATGAGGTGATAGGGGTTAAGTGACTTGCCCAGGGGGAATTTGAACTCAGGTCATCCTGACTCCAAGACCAGAGCTCTATTCATTGAGCCACCTAGCTGCCCCCATTCCTTATGTTCTTAAATCTGATTTCATTAGTCATTTCAAATTGTGCTCTCTCAATGACAAATCATATGACCTTTTTTTGGTCCCTCTCCTTTTGAACTACTTGTCAAATTTAGCACTTTTAAATTCCCCTATCCAAGTGAATATTCATTCCTTCATGGAGTTTAATTAACACTTATCTTTCTTGGCAATTCTCTTAATTAGATTTTTATTGTTTGACATCAAACATGCCTCACCCAAAACTAACCATAAGTAGCCCATAAAAATCTCTCTATTTCTCTCTGTGTGTCTCTCTGTGTGGCTCTACTTCTCTGTGTCTCTCTATCTGTCTCTCTTTTTCTTTTTTTTCTTTTTTTTTAATTTTACTGAGGCAGTCAGGGTTAAGTGACTTGCCCAAGGTCACACAGCTAGTACGTGTCAAGTGTTTGGTCTGAGGCTGAATTTAAACTCAGGTCCTCCTGACTTCAGGGTCAGTGCTCTATTGACTGTGCCACCTAGTGTCTCTCCTTTTCTCTCTGTCTCTCTCTGTGTCTCTGTCTCTCTATCTGTCTCCCTTTTTCTCTCTGTCTCTCCCTGTGTCTCTGTCTTTCTGTATTTCTCTGTCTGTCTCTATGTCTCTCTGTCTCTGTCTCCATCTGTCTGTCTGCCTGTCTGTCTGTCTGTCTGTCTGTCTGTCTGTCTCTCTCTCTCTCTCTCTTTTTCTTCCCCTACCCTTTCCCCATTTGCAGGCACATATCATTTAACATTAGTTTGTATATATTTTTGTGTTTACTTGAAAAATGTAAAATTTTTAGAGCAGGAAATCTTAATTTTGCCTCAGTATCCTTGGTGCTTAGCACAGTGGCTGGTACAGAATAAGCACCTAAAATGCTCGTTGAAAGGAATTAAAATGTTACTAGATTGCAAATACTTCTGAAGTGAATATAGTAAACTATACTTCTTTCATGCCAGGACCAGTCAAAATCAGTTTGAAATACTCATCATTAGAGGTAGGTTAGTCAGTCATGGATTATTTTGGCAATAGCAATTCATGTAGATGATCCATTAAGACATTTTGTTCTGTTTCTCTCTCATGCCTGGGATGATCTGCCACCTCATCTACACCTGCTGGCAAGACAGCAAGAATTGCCATCTGCCTCTTTGTGAATCTGCAGCACTTAGCAAAGTGGTTGGCCCATAGTAGGTATTTAAAAAAAAGAAAAACTTTTTTGACTAATTGAGTGATTTATGGGTCCTAATCTGTAATTGATTCACATCAATTCACATTGATTCATTCAAGTATGCTTGAAATATATATTTGAATACTTCCTAGTTCCCATTAGGAAAAAAGTAGAGATTGCTCACTAGAAGCTTGACTGCCAGTGTACCACTAATACCCTGAGTGAGCTGGTCCCCAGAGATCATGTCACTTAACTTGATGGAGGTAGTAAGTTTATTCAGGTTCTTTTATTAATGTTCATTGCTTGATCCCTGGATTGGCCAGGTAAAGCTTAGAGATATCTGACATGCCTCACTTGGGAACCTAGAATATGGCTCAAAGCTAACTTTTATCCCTTCTACACTTCTTGCTTAGATCCCCAAGTAGAATTTGTTTGCCTATGCTCATTTGGTTACTTTATCCCTGGATGTATTGCTTCCCTTCATTTTGAAGCATAAATTTATTATTCTATGGACCCATGCCTGCCAACACTGAGAAAAAATTTTAACATAGTTATTTCTAATGAATCCATTTGATTCTCTAAGCATCCATTTTCTTTGGAAATAATTTTTATTCATATATGAGGAATGGTAAACAAAATGTGTCATCCTTCAAAATTGTCATTTGCTGAAGAAAAGGATTGATTTTAAAAAAGACTTTCTTATTCATAATAGTTTTTGAACTCATCTTTTGAGTGTCTTTCAGGGACAATTTTGCAGCAATAAAAAAATATTCTCTCTCTCTCTCTCTCTCTCTCTCTCTCTCTCACACACACACACACACACACATACACACACATTCTCTCTATTCTTTTGCCTCTTTGTCTATTACTCTCTGTCTCTATCTCTACCTGTTTATTTCTCTATCTCTGTTTCTATTTTTATCTCTGTCTCTATGTCTTTCTGTCTTTCTCTCTCTGTCTCTCTTTCTTCCTTTGACAAATTCCATCATTATATTCAAACTTTATTACTTTACCCCAAATATATAGTCAAAGATTTGTTATAGATCATAGTGATAATGTAGTCCAAACTCTACATGAAACATTGACCTAATCCAAAATGTTTCTGAAAAATGGTCATTTAGTTTCCCCTTGAACACTTCCTTTGATGTGAAACTCACTACTTTATGCGAGAGTCCTTTACCCTTTTGGACAAATTAAATTGCTAAATGTTCTTTGTTACATTGAACTGAAATTTGCCTACATGTAACTTTCACCTATTGTTCCTGGTGCTGTTTCCTGAAGGAAAAGTAGAATAAGTCAATGCAAGTCAGCCATCACTAAAAAAAAGTATAAATCCTACTCCATACTGAAATCCTTCACAGAGTCAGGAGCAGTGATTATGTCACTGTGTAAACTGGTGTAATAATAACTATAATATCTTCCTTATGGGTTTGTTCAGTGGTTTAAGTGCTACAAACATATCTTTAATATTTTATAAAACTTAGAGTGCTATATAAATGACAACCATTATTATTCAGTATGGCTTTGAGTTCCTTCATTATCCTGGTGTGTTTACTAAATGTGCTTTGACCTGTCAACATCTCATTGAAAATATGGTGCCAGAAGTTAAAATTGTACTCCAGCTATATTATTATGAAATAGTATTACCTAGCTTGAACACTCACATTATTACCCAGAGTTGGTAATAAATGGACCTTTGGAAGTTTAGAAAATAAAATATATCATCAAGACATTATGATTACCATTACTTGGAGCAGAAGAAAACATCATTTTTGAAGAAAATTTCACAGATCAAAAGAGTTTTCAGCTTTGATAGTGGAAAAGTTGAACGCTTTGTGTTCTCCAAAGGTGCATAATATGAGGAACAGTATTTTTAGAATAAATATATTTTGGAGTTTCTATGAAGAAACCAATTTCATAATTTTAGAGTTATATTTCTTATTTGCCTGAAAGTCAATAAGGATAAGTGGAAGATTAAAGCAGAATGTGATGATGTATAGCCTCTAGTGCCAAATATGGCCTACCACCCACTTTTTTACAGCCCTGGAGTTGTACAAAAACAGGCAGCAAGCTGTATTTGACCCATGGGCTATAGTTTTCCAATGTGTGATAGAATATTCAGGGCATATATTTGCTTTTAATGGTATTACTTAATATTTCATACATGATAAATCAAACTGTTAATTATTTATATATATATATATATGTCATTTTAAGCAGCAAAGAAATAAATATTCTTTAAAATAAGCCAGTATCATCTAATGTGACTCTATTTGTGTCCATCTTGTGTGTGGTGGTAAACATTTTTGGGTACTCTATTACTTTACTCAAATGATGATTGCTTTGAAAATGAGCCAGTTATTGTGCCTTGTGGAAATAGTTTCCAGTAAATTATAAGAAAGATCAGAGAGTGTTCATTGTATTTATATAGTACTTAAAAAAATTTAAAAAGCTCTTAATTAAAGTTTTAAATCTTTTTTTAATAGCTCCTTCCTCACTCAGATCCATATATTCTGTTTGTAATTCCTTCTTATCTTTGATTAAAATTGAAATCCGTAGTCATGCATGAGAACACTAGGGAAATCATACTGGGCCACCTGGCTGGAAGTGAAAAGAGACCAGAAGCACTTCTCAATGAGGGCATTTTAAATGTCACTTTATTTTGGGGGTCCGTAAATGAAAGGAGTTTGTAGAAATCATTTAATAAGGATAAAATATACTGATAGGCAGTATTTTTTTATGATTTCCTAATCTTTGACTGCCATCTCACTATGCTCAGGTCTATTATGACCATTCAGAGAGCAATAAGTAAGGCTGTGAAATAACACACATTCACTTTCAAAAATACACACACACACACACACACACACACACTATACACACACATATGTGTATATAAATATTCCCACATATTACTAGAGGGGGTTGCAAAATAAAACACTATAATTGACCCATAACGGGAAATAAAATATACACTAAATACTTTAAAAATTAAATTGTCTAATAAAGCACAATATGCATTAATATATTTTTTCAAAATCTATTTTATGTGCCATTTATTAGTGGTTAGATAAACACTGATTACTTTCAGTTTTATATCTCTTTGAGGGTCCAGCTTGGTTGTTATCATTAATCATAATCTCAGCAGTGTTCCATTTTGAGTGTTTCCATTGCTATATTTGATAAAATGACCAAAAGTGTGGAGTAGCTAAATACACAATTAGGTACTTGGAAGCACAGGCATTTTATTGGCTTAAGGGCTAAAATAAAGATTTAAGAATGCTAGAGTGCTGGATATGAGAGAGAAGGCACTTTCATGAAGAGTCATGCTTCCATTTTTTTTTTTTATTTAAAATGTTGGGAAAATAATGCAACATCCTGATCCCAATGAAATGAATTAATATTTACCAAGAATGAAGGGCACTTATTACATTTTAAGTGCATTGACTAAAATTTGCAGGTAAATCATTGCATATACAAAATGAACATGACTTTTATTTGAATTAAGTTAGTGGTGATAGAGAAGTTATTTGATCTTCCTACATTTATTTGAAAATACAACACTCAGCAATATGATATATGTGGAATGAATACTGAATTTGAAATCTTTATTTTTCTCTTTGTTTTCAGTCCCTTCATTTCCATTTCTCTCCCTTTCTAATATGTCTACTCCTTTTAAGTCATGGTACTGGCATGCTCTAAAATTTTTACTTTCATCCTTATTGCCTATAGAATAAAATATAAATTCTTTGGTCTAACAATTAATGTCTTTCATGGGCTAGCTACAACTTCACTTTTCAGATATCTTATCCTGCTAACCTTCATGCACTCTATATTCCAGCCAAAAAAAAAATTACTTCCTAAATTGCATCTTTCATTTCCCCATGTTTATATGTCAATCATCATTTCTGAAATGCACATTCTTCTCATCCTTGCCACTCTAAATCATCTGTTTTACAAATCTCAATCCAGGTACCAGTTGTTCCAGGAATATTTTCTTGATTTCCCCTGGTTTAGTGTTCCCAATCTCTTCAAATTAGTTTGTATGTATGTATTTTAGACATGTTGGGTTTACTCAACCAAGTCTAAGTTACTTCAGGGTGAGGATTTTTTTTATTTCCTCTTTGCTTCTCCAGCACCTATCATAATGCCTTGCCCATAAAAATATTTCATTTTTTGCTTACTTGAAATTCAGAACACGTGTTCAAAAATATGACTCTGACATCTCTTCTTCTTAATCACTTATAAATTATGTACAAATATATCACAAGCTCTCTAAACCTCAGTTTGCTTATCTAATAAGGGGGGGTGATAATAATTGTAAATCTTACTTTCAAGGAAATATTTTCTGTGATTTATAACATTATGTTAATATTAACTATTAACAATGGATTTTTGTGCTTACAAAATTCAACTGTTTTTTTTCCCCAAAAACATTCCAAGTGCAACATTGAAAGACCAACAATGATTTCAGAGAATTAATGATGGTCTTTACTAACTACCTCCTGAGATTGTAGTAGTGCATTCAAGAATCAGAAAAAGACAGATATTTTTGGACACCAACAATGTGGAAACTAGTTTTACTTCACTGCAGGTTTGTTGTAAGAGCTTTCTTTCTGTTTCTTCTTTTCCCCTTTGAAATAGGGAGACGCATCAGGGAGAATACTCACAAACACACACACACACACACACACACACATACACACACAGCTATCTGTGTGTATATGTTGGTGTGTGCACCTATATGTGTGTATGCTTACACCTACAGATGCATTTTATATACCTACACATACATTCGTATGTGTATGTATCTTTAAAGTATAAAAATAACTTTCCTCAGATAAAAACCACTGGATGAATGTAAAACAGCCATTATTATCTTGTTTGAAGTGCTGAAGAGATTAAAGGTGAATGCATAATGATGTGAGGAAATTTGCCTTTTTTTCTTTCTGAACAGAGTACTCTTGATATAGGCTGTTATGAGAGAAATTTTCAATATATTGGTTGCTTTTGGTTAAGTGATCATTCTGTTACAAAGGTGGACCCTTTAGGTACATGAGGATAGAACAAAAAATGACTGTGATATGCAAGTGGAATCAATTAAATTGATACTAAAATTCTACTTTAAAAAATAATTTAGAAAGCCAAGAACTAAATAATCCCACTATACCAGCAATTACATTTACAGTGACTTATTCTGACCATTCTGATAGCTTATTTAACTCACAGGCTCACTACTCCTCATCTTAAAAAGTCTCTCCACCTATTAGTTTTTTTTTTCCTAAACACTTCTGAAAAATTATTAATTTTACATAATACTTAAAAATCTGAAATCTGATCACATCTCTGATATCCTCAATGACTTGAATTATTTTTAAAAATGAAGTTTAAAATTGATAAATATTAATTGCAGATATGACATCCTTCTGGATTAAAAAATATTTGCCAAAAGTAAAAGCTATTGCTTTCATTTTTTAAAATTTATTCTGATATAGTATTAGTTTTTATGAAAATTCCCCAGAAATATACCAACAGAAAATTTGTTCAATATAGCTGTAAAATATGACAATAATTTATATATCCAGATAAATGAACAATGTTTCTATTTGTAAATGGCTCCATTTCTGAATTAAATCAGTTAAGAAACACCACTGGTATATTCCCCCATTGGCTATTAGTTAAAATCAATTAACTAAGCCACACTTAGTTTTAAGTTTTAAGAAACATGAATTAAAAAGACAGTGTATTATAAGAACAGTTGCAACAAAACATCATATAAACATCTAGTATGTATACAAATAACTAAAGAGGAAGGAGAATGAGCTCAAGTTGTGAGAACACATCATGGTTATAATTCATACCTCATGGTTGGATAGAAGTGTTTTTCCTCTTCCTTATTTTTTATCCCTTTTGTAGAGTCCTCAGGAAGTTATGCTTTAGTAGGGTCTGCTTTTCTTCTGAGATACTTGTTGAGTCCTGGGACTGCCCTTCCTCCTAATGTCTATTTTTTCTTAGGATCCCAATGCAGACGTTCCTGTCCACTATTAGTGCAAGGATACCGAATAGAAGTTTCCATTGCTTTTCAAAGTTCACAATGTCTTCCCTTGACAAAGGGAAGAGAGGAGGAGAAAAGTACTTTTCTATCTTCCTCAAGCATTTTCCTTTCTTTGCCATGACTAAAACTCTTCTTTCCTTTAGGCTACCAGACATTCAAATGCCCAAATCTAGAGTAGGTTCTAATTTTTATGTATGTTCCAAAGGATTTGCAAAGGGGATAACTAATTCTGAATTTGATAACTAGGTTACTTTCACTTAGATCAATGCTTATAATTGATTTGTAACATATATTTCTAGGATTTGTTCACAATTGTTGAATACTGCATGATCCATTCAATTGAAAATTCCATGCCCTAATTATTAAATTCAGGATATAGACCAGAAATGCCTACATGAACTGATGCAGAATGAAGTGAGCAGAACCAGGAGACCATTTTATACAGTAATAGCAATATTGTACAATAATCGACTGTGAATGACTTAGCTATTCTCAGCAATACAATGATCCAAGACAATCCCAAAGGACTCATGATGAAAAACATTACTTTCCAGAGAGAGAACGGATGATGTCAATACATCATCCAAAGCATACTAGTTTTCTTTCTTTCTTTTTTCTTTCTTTCTTTCTTTTGATTAGTATTTTTGTGCACAAAATGACTAATATTCAAATAGGTTTTACATGTTTGCACATATATAATCTATATTAGATTGTTTACCATCTCAGAGAGGTTGGTGGTAGAAAGGTATAGAATTCAAAACTCAAATGTAAACAAAAAAAACCTTAAAAATTGGTTTTATGTACAATTGGGGAAAATTACATACTATTTTTAAAATTAAGGGGATAGAACAGACCTCTTGCACATTAATTAAAGGTATTGTTTTTGATTTTAATATCCCAGCCCCCACTCATTTCAGTTAACTAAGGTTTTGTTGTATTTTTATGTAAATTATACTTATTCAATTAGTTTATTTTGTATTCATCTTCTCCTTTAATTATGCAACTATACTCTACACAGTCTTATATTCTTTTCCCATACTGTCCTATATCTCTGCCTTTACTCATTACAATTCTGATGGATAGAATGGGCCAAGTGGAAAGAATGCTGCATTTGTAGTGTGAAGATATCAGGTAATGTTGTGGCTATGCTTCTTGATATCTGTGTGTCTTTGGGTTTGCTTCTTAAACTCTCCAGAACTCAGCTTCTTCAAAAACTCAATGGGATTTGCTTTAATTATTCCCAAGGCCACTTCTAGTTATAATCCTATGATTCCCATGTTCTCTATCTGTTAAATAGAAGTGTCTCTCCCTTCATTACTCATTGTGTCCCATTGTGCATTAAACCTTCTCTGGTTATCAACAGCTCAAAGAAGCTTAATCTTTTTAAAACTTCTTATTGCTTTTTGTCTCTGATCTTTTATGTTTTTCACATTAAGCCTAATAATTTAGTTCATTGTTTATGTTTTAAGTACACTTTAGTAAGTGCTGTTTTCTTATTTGTCTGTATTTCCATATCACCTAACATGGTGTCTTGGAGAAAACATGAACTTAATGAATTACTTGGTGATTTGATTTCAAGTCATAGTTGAGAGTATTAGAGTGCAAATTATTTCAGGTAGAAATAAGAAGCAATATTATCATGAGAATATACTACTGACCATGTAGACAGAAGGAATACACACACACACACACACACACACACACACACACACATACACATACATAGATCACAAGTTTGAAACAAATGCATAGTATACAGCAGAGAGTGATGGGGGACTTCAATTTTCTTGACATCTGTTTGAGTGCTATCTCTGCTGGAAATAGAGCATCTAATTAATGATATTATCACCCTTTAATTTATGGACAAAGCAGAAAAAGGGACTTATCTTGAAAGAAATAATCATTTAGAGAGATTAAAATGGTTGCTGAAGTAGGAATATTTAGAACTTCTTATGAAGGTCACCACAAAGCTGGAATGGATAATAACTATATAAAATAAAATAAATCATGACATGGAGAACATTAGTAAAAATATAGGGAATTTTTTTATAGAGATCTATGCAGTGTCCTACAATGAATTCAAAAATAATTTTCACAAAATAGGAGAGACATAACTACAAGGTAGTTTGTCAGAAAACATGGTGTAGGAGTTTCATTGGATTGCAGGTTCAATAAGTCAGCAGTGTGATAATACAGACAAAAAACCCCACACAAACAAAAAACACAAATAAAAACAACAACAACAACAACAAATCTTTGAGTGACACTAGATGTAGAGGATCCAAGATTGAGATATGTAAGTTTTATTATATTCTGCCTTGGTCACCTATAATATTGTATTCAGTTCTTTTTGCTGCATTCTAAGAAGGAAAATGATATTATAAATTTTCAGAGGAGTATGACAGGGGATAGTGAAAGATCTTGAGATTATGCTATGTAAATATTTGTTTAAAGGACCTGGGGACTTTTAACCAGTTAGAGAGAAGATTTAGGGAGAGATATGATAATGTTGTTTCAGTATTTGAAAGGCTGCCATATGGAAAAGTGATTATGCCCAAATCTCCTAACATGGATGTACCCTGAGAGGGTTTTTGAAGCTTTCCCAGATAACATAAAATGAAGACACTTTGCATCTGTTACCACTGGGTGAGTTTGATTGACTCATTTGATTGGCTACATAACTGGAACAAAATGCATCTTTGAAACTGGCCAGACTATCTCACTCTCTTTCCTGTTCATACTCTTTCCTTCTGCTTTTATAGGATTAAGTTCCCTATTCACTCATAGCAACATGAACTGAACCAATGTGAGGGGAAGGACTTCCTTCTCCTTTCTCTGGTATCTATCTTATTCTTTGGTTTTTCTGAGCCTTCCCTTGGCCTCTGGATGTCTGTTCTTTTTTGTATCATTTCCCTTTCTCCATTTTAGGCACTGGGATGATCTCCACCAGAGCTTCGATTTCCAGCCATGTTAACCTTGCATACAGGATTGCAGGTGGGATGTTGCAGTCATCTGGCCTGGCAAGGGACCCTGGAGAATTCAAGACACCTGGTATGCAAGTCCAAATCTTGCACTTGAAGGTGGGACTTTCTTCTCTATAGGAAGTAAGCTGATCTATGAAACTAATTTTCTTTTCTTCCCCAGAATATGAATGTTGTAAAGGTGGGGATAGAGGAGTATTGCTTCACATGATTGTAAGTTTATATATTTGTAATTATACTTTTGGGGATGAATATTTCTTTGTAAAAGTTAATATGTTATTGGCTAAATGGATTTGGGGTGTAGGGGACCATCCCCACACTTCAAGGAAAACCATTGGTGGGAGCTGGAACCATTAACAGAGAATGTAGGCAACTCAGACAACCTTAAGCGTGCAGAAGAACTCTGGGTAGGGGTAAACTGTTGTAATATACCTTGTCTTCAAACAGTGAAAGCCAGAATAGTCAGTGTTACACTGTATTGTGGAGGACTTTGAATGCCAGATAAAGGAATTTTACCTCTACTTGGAAAGCAATAAGGAGCCATTTCAAATTTTGGAGTAGAAAAATTATGTGACTAATATGCTGAATGAGTGAGATTGCTCTGACAATAATAAGATCATATCAGAATAAAAAAGGGTAGAAGTGAGAAATCCAGAAGGGGGGGTTAGAATACTGGCAGGGTTAATATAAAGGAAGGGATGAAATTAAGAAGTATTGCAGAGATTTTTTGTGGCATATAGCTCTAAATATTCAAACAAATTAAAATACCTGATTCTGAACAAGATTTGGGGGAAGGAAATAACATGGCTTGATTGAACTGACTATGCAAATTAGAATTATATCTTCACCACCCTGTTTTATCTATTTTTAATAGCAAAGATGATGAACTACCCCTTGGATACATTAATAAAAGTGTTTGAAAGTATGCATATATTCTGTTTAGTTATTCACTTTTCCTCCCAGGGCAATAAAATCTAGAAGGATAAATGGCCAATCGAAATCAAATGAAGTATCATTTACAAAGTTTCTTTTCCATCATATCTTGAGAAATAGGGCTCTTGTGAAGAAAGACATACCTTTGATTAAGCCTTAGGGAAATCCAAAGTGAAATCAGATATATCTCAGACAGTTTGCATTAAAAAAATGTGACTGAATATCAGGCATTTTATGTAGAAGTTTAAAAGAAAAAATAAGAAATTTAAAATAGTAAGTAATCACACAACTTGGTTTTTTTTGTTGTTGTCTGGATATTGCTGTGTGTGTATGTATGTGTGTGTGCACATTCATTTTCTCTCCTTTTTCTCTGAATTCATCATGAGACTTAAGTTGAATTAAGAATAGAAATAAGAGTTCTACATAAGAGAGTTAGCAACAAATAGAAGTAAATATCTGGATAATTTTAGCTTTTTTATGTGGTGCCTTAATTTCTTTATTCAGCTCAGTCAATAGTCTATCTATATTTTTGATTTTGTGGGAAATCCATTTTTGTAACATTTACTCAATGTATCATCTGTAAGCATAAATATGTGTTATACATGAGTATAAGTGAACTATTCAGAGAAAGGAAGAGAGACATAAAGAGAATGGTGGAGGGAAAGAAAGAAAAGGAGAGAAAATAAGGGAAAGAAAAAGAAAGAGGAGAGAAAGAGACTGAGAAACAGAATGAGAGGAAGACAGAGAGGGAGAGAGAGAGAGAGAATTAGAGAGAACTTTATAAATGGTTTCCCTACAAAATTAAATAGGAAATGGATGAACTGATCATTTGGTTGCATAAAGAAACTAAGGCAATAAAAAACTGAAACATAAAACTTTCTAATTATCCAGGCATTTACAATATATCTCTGTAATGCACACATATTGATTTTTATTAAATATGGAACATTAGAAGTATATATGAATGTAACTATACATATTACATGTGCATTAACACATATTTATATATGCATAGATGTATGGAGAACTTGAGGCATGTAAGGATCAACTATGACATGATTATAAGTCAATTTGTGCACTATGAGAGATATGATACTGTTATTTCAATCATATGGTTGCATATTAATGCTATGCATATATATACATACATGTATATATCTCAAAATTTTTTTCCATATAGACAAATGTATTGAGAGCATATGGTAAATATTCCTGTGTATATACATAGATATGCTTACCTATATACATATTTGTGGTGTGTCTATGGAAAAATTAGGACATTTTAGAGGCAAGTATGGCACAGTTTTATGGTTGATAAGAAGGGAGAAGGAGTAAGGTAATATTGACAATGTGCTAGCAACTATACTTTTTTTTTCTACATGTAACTAGTAGGTTGCTGATGACCATGGTGAAGAGGAGGTGCTTGCGTGTCATACTTACCCAGACACCACTAAGGTGAGGCCATATTTGTATCCCTACCACTGTCACAAGCAGAGCCTTTTCCTCCCTTTTACTCCTTTTACATCTGCACCCTTGGTCTCTTTTCTTTTACTGTTCTATTTCCTGAGAGGAGGTTCTAGGAGAAGTTTAATTTGGTTGACCTTTCAAGGCAGTGGCATTGTTTGGCTACTTCGACCGCTAAATATCAAGACTCCTAACCTATGGGAGAACTTCCTGAGAACTTACTGCCTGTTGGATACTTTCCTGAGGCCCTGATTGGGGGATTGAAGAGAGATGGAGAATAACTCTTCTGTATATTTATTTTAACTTTGAAAGTTGTGTTCTTTAAATTTTATTTTATTGATATTTTCAATTGCATTATATAAATACATGAGAGGCTCCTTGCATTTTAACTCCCAAGCTTGACTAGCCAGATCTAGCTTAGTCTTAGAATCAAATGTGGTATTTTAGAAGAAAGAATTAACAACTAAGAATATGGATAATGCAACATGGTTTAATGGATTAATGGGTGACCTTATAGTTGAAGTCTTAACTTTTGACACATACAAGCAATTCGACCCTTATAACTCATAACTTTTCTGTTCCTCAGGCAACTCACTAAAACTCTAAGTTGCAGATGAATTGTATATCCTCATTGGTAGAGGGAGTTTCCTAACTGATTCCTCATTAATTCCTCATAGCTAAGAAAAAAAAATGAAAGTTCGTATGAAAGGTCATTTCTTATCATTCCTTTGCCAACATTTGTTTCAATTTATAGTGGGCAGAAAAAATATAAGTCAGGCTGTGTTGGAAACATATAACAAAAAAGTAGTATTTTAGCTGAAGATCATAGGAGAAGTTTTCAAACTGTTTAACATGCTCCATGTAAAATACTGTTAGGGATTCAATTAATCTGAAAATTCTGCAGAGGGCCATAAACTAGTTATTGTGGCAATAGTTCTTGAATCTTCTATTTCTTTAATGGACAGCATTATTCAAATGGCCAAACATCCAATGTGTAATCATAAAAGATGAATATCAGATAAGTTCATGCCTTAAGGGCTATATCTGGTTTCAGAAATTATGCTGGAAATAAAGAATAGGAATCACATGGCATGTCTAAGAAATGCTTTTATGCAAAAATAAATCAATAAACAATAGTTTTAACTAGTCATTAATCAAGACTTACAGATTATCCCTCTACATTATAGCTTTTATACCTGTTCATATCTTTTCAGACTAACTATTCTCATTTTGATTGAGTTTCTTTATTTTCATTCATACAGTACTGTAATAACCTATCTGTTCTTTCATTCTTCCCATTTACATTCTGTCCTCTAGCCCACCAATAGTTCCAGAGATGCAGCATAACACAGTAGATAAGAGTTTGGCTTTGAAGTCAGGAGAACCTGGAATCAAATCTAGATGCAGACATTTCTAGTGGTTTGACTCCAGAAATATCACTTAACCTCTCTCTGCCTCAGTTTCCTTACTTTCAAAATTGGAAGGGAGTAGAATCAAAGGTCCTTTCTAGCTTTAAATCTATGACCCTATATCCAGTGCTTCACTAGATACATGATCTTTTCATTCTTAGTTCTCTCTCCATTGCTATAGCTAATAATCAAGTCATTCCTCTTCAATGAGTAGAAATTGTATATTAGCCATACTTTGTTCCTCCTCACATACATTTTTTTCAAAGACAAGTTGTCCTTATTTTTTTCCAAACTGAAAGTGTAGGGGCTACTCACTGTCCTGATCCCACTACTGATCGTCATGGGAGCTATGAGCTCCATTTCCAACCTGAGCCTGTTTTCTCCTCCTTAAGAAAACTGATGTTTCCCACCCCATTCTTAGCCAGCTCACAGGGTCTCACAATATTGATATTATACTTAGAAAAAACAACCAATTGACCTTGTCTGTGAATCTCAGAACTCTTGAGCTCAAGGGATCCACTAGCCTTAATTTCCTTGTTAGCTGGGATTATAGGAATTTGCCATCACACCTGATCCTTTGTCTCCTTTTACATCATTCTTCCACTATTTACCCAGAGCTTGAGATAGCTACAGAGGACTGAGGGCTATTTCACATAGGTGGTTATTGCATTATTTGCCTTAGCAAACACTTTATCATCCTGTATACCATCTTCATGAAGCAGCTAAGTAACATAGTAGATAGAGTGCTGGACCTGGAGTCAGGAGGTCTTGAATTTAAATCAGATTCAGCCACTTACCATCATGAGACACTGGACCAATTACTTAATCTTTATATCAGTTTTCTGCAATTGTAATATGAAGATAATAATAGCTACTTCACAGGCTTGTTTTGAAAATCAAAAATATTTGCAGAAATCTCTGAGCACAATGCCTTATACATAGTAGGTACTATATAAATATTTATTCCCATCCCCTTTAACCTTTACAACTTCCTCCTCATGAGCCTCTCACTAGCTCCCTAGGCTGGTCCTTACAGAGCAGACAATACATCCCTGGGTTCATACTTCAAGCCTTTTTCACTTGGTAGAAACTGCTGGTCGCTATTTGGTTGGCATAGACTTTGCCAATCCATAGTGACCACAGTACATCAAAGAAGACATTAGAGAAGGAACCTTTGGAATGAGCACTAGATTATCCTTCATAAAGTCTAATTTTGTTGAGCATTTTCCTTGTTTGAAAATTATTATTTATTACTTTCTTCCAAGATAATTCCATATCCTCAGCCTGATTACCCTCTTCTCCAAATTATCTTTTTGAGTCAAATTAGTTTACCCACTATACCCCAAACACATTTTACAAATTCTCATATCTATATATTTTATTTAAACCATTTCAGGCCTCTTTAAATTAATTCTTGTCTCCTATTTCTGTTCAAATCCTGATAATAAATAAATTAGAGGAAATAATTAATAATAATAGCTAACATACAACATTTATATAATGCTTAGTATGTGCTAAACATTTTAGAATCATTACATTAGTTCATCCTCACAAAAATCCTAGGAGGTGGTGCTATTATAATCCTCATTTTATAGATGAGGAGGGTAAAGAAACTTGAGGTTAAGTGACTTGCTGAGTGTCACATACTTAATAAGTGACTGAGGATGGATTTGAACTCAGGTCTTCCTGTCTCCAAGCTCACCACTCCATCCACTCGTTTAGCTAGCTGCTTCCTAAAAATATTAAGCACTTATGTCCTGAGAACTATTTCTACTGACTGAAACAGAAAATCAAGACAGTCCCTGAAGTAGCTTGTCTTGTAATAAGGAGATGCAACACACATAGGGAAGCAATGGACATTGATGGAGGCTTTGGCACAGAAGGTTCTAGCCATGGCAAGTGTGACCAAGAAACAATTTATTGGCACTCTCTTTTCAGAAACAATGTAACAGTAGTATTGATCTGATTTCTATTCATAGAGCTAATGGTGAAAAATGAACATTGGCAATGGTGAGAATAGGTTAAACCTACTTACTTTAATAGAAGGTAGACCACAAGAAACATCTTGACTAAATTCTCCTATAGTAGACTATGCTTAATTCTTGCCAGAACATGACTCAGAATTGGTAATGGAATGAAATGGCACCCTCATAGAACACCTTAACAGTTAACAACAGTGGTTTTCTTACCTACAGCTGGGGAAGGATACTCAGAAGTTGTGTTTTGTTTTTGTTTTTGTTTTTAAAATTCAGTGAGGTTACCATGATTCAGCTGATCACAGATTCCATGTGCCACTGTTGTTCATACTGCTGATGTGTCAGTCAGAAACTTGAGGGAGGATTAAGGTCAATACTACCATTTTTGCTTAGAATTTAGGGCACCAGAAATCTAAGTCAATGGACTGAGCCTTTAGTGATAAGTAGTGCCCTGCACTGGGCAAAGAGCAGAAACTTTGAACTAGATTGGATATCAGGTTATTGTTTATCCCACGAAATTTCTATAGCACTTTTAATGCATAGTCATCTCTCAAATGATCAAATGCTACCCACATTGTCTTCTTGAAATGTGATTTTGATTTTTATTCTTATTTCGTTTACTATAGTTTCATATTGTATCTTTCCATGTGGATCATAAACTTCTTGAGGGAAGAAACAAGGTTATATTTGTCTGTATACTATACACGGAAATTAGTTCAGTATTTTATATATAGAAGATGCTCAAGGAGTATTCAATTTGAATTATTATTACCAAATACAGAGTCTTTGTCTCCTTAAAAATTCTCAGTTTTCAACTGTCATTTCTTATTCTCACATCTTGAGTATTGACCCTTCTTAAAAGAAATGAAAATCAAAGTAATATTTCAAAATATATGGAAAAAAGTAATCAATACTTCATGAACATAAATACTTATCACAGGAGCATTTATTGATAAAACTGGTTGGAAGACAAATACAAAGAACAGGTCTCATCATTTACAATAATAAACTATTTCTTTATTGATAACTGTAGAACAGCCACACTTGAGCTATGCACATCTCAATTCTTTGTACTCAATATAATGAAGTATAAATAGTATTAAAATAAATGAAGATGGGAAGATTGTTTAGACCAGTCAAAGTAGGCATGGAAGAAATTTCTGTTGAACTTGACACAATTTTGAAAGCTTTGAAGTCTCTGTTTTTAACATGTGTAAAAAGAAGTTGACTCCAAATAACTTGGGTAAAAAAGTATGTATGTGACATTTTCCTTTGAAAAAACAGTGATTTGGAGGACATTTAAAATTTCCAACTCCCTAATAATCTACTTTTTATTTCTATAAAATGTTCATGAGTATGACTTGGATATGTATACTGGGTATCAAAAAAATATATCAATAGAGAACTTGACAGAGAAAAAGTAAAATTGTATCAATGACTCCTCAGTTTTTGTATCATACAAAATTTTTTGGAAAATGCAGCTACAAAAGTGCCTATGTTTAATAGTTCTTTAATTATCAATCTAAAATGAGGAATAGAGCAAATAAAGGTTTTTGTCACTGTCAAGGTGCATATCTTGTGCAGAGTCCAAAAGGAATTGACTTCTTATACGTAGCTATTTAGGTCCTCCAGGTAAAAATGCTTGTGAATGACAATCTTATTACATGAACTTCTATGTTAAAGGTAGTTTGGTGGTCTCATGCATAGAGAGTTGGACCTGGAGTCAGGAAGATCTAAGTCCAAATACAGTCTTAGCTACTTAATAGCTGTGTAAATCTGGACAAGTTATTTAGCTTCTCTCTGCTTTAGTTTTCTCATGCATAAAATTAAGACAATAATAGTACCAATTTCCCAGAGTTATTATGATGATCAAATGAGATATTACCAAAGTGTTTTGAAAACCCGAAGGACCTATATAATTTTACCTATTATTCACCACTGCTAATGCTGTTGCTACTGCTGCTGCTTCTAGTACTACCACAAAGTTGTATCCATGAAATATACAATCACTCATATTGACAGATAAAACTTTGATTACCTGCTAACTTTATGCTAGACAATTTAATAAGTGCAATGAATATAAATATGAGCAAAAAGAAAGACATCACCTATACTCAAGTAGCTAAATACATAAATAGGAGTAGAAAAGAGAGCAAGGTATAGTCACAAGGTGGCAAAGCATTAAAGTCCGTAGAGTCAAGCAAAACAAGGAGAGAAATGACCATGGCTGGCCTGAGAACATCTTCAAATGGATAATTCAAAAGTTCCTCAATAATCAGAAGAAAGGGCCTACTGGGAGGAAAACAACTGTAGGGTACAGTGGTGTCCCAGATCTAACTTATATGTGGTTGCAATTGGAGCTTATTAAATATTCAGTGTGAGAATTTACATCTCAGAAATTTGCCAGTGTTACAAATCAAGGTTTAATTTATTGTTTTATTGATTAATTAGGACAGAGATCAAGAAACTATAGCCAGTGGGCCTAATCCAGCCTCCACACTGCTTTAGAATGACATGCAAATTAAGAAAAGTTTTCTTTTGTTTTACAAAATGTAAAACCTAGATTTGGCCAGTGGGCTAAAGTTTGCCTAGACTTAAGAAATGATGAAGAAATATAGAAATTATAGAAGAAATATAGAAAATATAGGAGAAATTAACAATACAGGTTAAACTTAAATATATATGGTGTGATTTTGCAAAGATAATTTTTTTTTTGTTTTCATTCTGGACATCTTGAATTTCTCTATTATTTTTCAAAGCTGATGTTATATATTTAGAAGCAGAGTCTTGCCATTTTGAGAAGGGAGGCAGCGCAGAAGTAAATGAGTCCAGAGAGTCACAAGTGGAGTTTGATCCAATAATGTACTCAGGAAAAAATGAAAAGAAGGAAAGAAAAAGAAGGCTATATGATAAAGGGAAGAAGGAGAGAGAGAGATAGAGAGACAGAGAGAGATATAGACAGAGACAGAGAGACAGAGACACACAGAGAGAGAGACAGAGAGAGACAGAGAGAGAAAGAAACTGATGAATAACTTTAATTGTCCCAGATTATAACAAGTAGGTGGATGGAAGCCCAATGAGTCAGTTGCTCTCTGACTCAAAAATTGGTCTTTATGTCATGAATATTTTTCAAGATCTTTGTGAATCATGAAGCATCTTAATCATGAAGATTGTGGTGCAAAGAGAGATATAAAGTTGATGTAAAACACAATAACAATGATGACATGTATAAAAAGAAAGACAGCAATCATCAATGAAGAAATAAATTCGTAAAAAAAAAAAGCTTGATCAAGTAGTGAGAGGAAGAATATATAAATGATTCCATACCTGAAAAATGTAAAAAAAAAGTTTCAGAATGAGAACTCTGTGTTGAGTAGATTAACTTCTGAAGATTTATAGAAAGTTGCACAAATTGAAATCTGTATCATTGGAGGGAAAAGAACATAAACGAGAACACTGAATTGCTGGTGTAAGAATTCATAATTCATGTTGCAGGACAAGTATATTATTATTTCAGCTTATAAAGTTATAATAACATAAAAATATTTAGTGTTCAAAATATCAATTTCCATTAATTATGTATAAAACAGACATATTTAAGTAATAGAAAAAGGCTGTAAATTTGTGTTCTGCTCTCCTCCTTTACTACTTGTTCAATTAAAAGTGTACTTCAAAATAAAATATTAGCACCAGACTTTATTATTTTTGCTTCCTTTTTTTCTCTGCATGTCTATTTCAACATTCTGGCATTTCATGATTCATTTATTTGCTAATATTTGCACTATTGTTTATCTAAATTGCTACAATATGCATACATATATGTATGTATATGTATCTATAACGATAAATATATAGATAAATGGAGAGATAAATATCTCTATGTGTAAGCACATGTTTGTGATATAGAAAAAACACAATAGACATTCCCCTGAGAATAATTGTTCATGCTGTCATTGACCTTAAGATTTTCTAAGAGAAAATGAAGCATTATGTTAGGAGTTGAGTGAAAGATTACTTTACATATTCAGCAAGACTTTAGGAATGAGGATATTCCCTCATCTACTAAAATATATGAACTTCCAAGATAAGAAAAAATGTATTGTTAAGCAATATGTCTTCAAGAAATTAGAATGTCTAGGTTATGGAAAAGAAGATGGAAAGACAGTATATTTTTCTTCTGATTATATAGGACTTTTTTTTAAGTAGTGCCAATAACTATGTTACCCAAGTGTAATAGACTGTCTCTACAAGTAGAGATTGTTGTTAACTGTATTTGTGACAAGCACAGTGTCTGTCATACCAAATATGCTTACTCAATACTTATTTATTGATTGAATTCAGCCAGAGAGGTTTTCTTATTAGTTTAATTTTACTGAACTGCCTCTATTTTATACTGAAGTTCCTTAAGAGATCTATGTTGAAGAAAGAAAGAATAGTAGGATACTCTAAAACCTCCTCCCACCTATAAAATTGTGAATGTTTTGAGTCACTCTGGAAAAGTGGAAGAACAATAAGATCATTTGACAAACAGCAGATGAAGTCTTCAGAATGTGTGTGGGGAGTTTGTTAATGATAATCATACTGTCAGTGTTCAGGAAGGAAATGATGATAAGTAATTTTAAGTTAAAAGGAGTAATAAGCAGTAGTTGGAGATTAAATCAAGAAAGATAAATAGGTACTGTGTTTGCAGAATAAGAGTAGCAGCGAATCTGTTATCTAGATTAACCTTGTCCATTATACTTATATGAATTTCAAACCTCAAAAAGATTTAATTCACTTACCACCTTTACTCTGCAATCTTTCCAGAAAGTCCAACTAGCTTGAAAGGTTTTATTTTTTAATTTCATGAAAAAAAGATGATTTCCTACCTAATATGAATCATTTCCCACCCCAATAAAGGATTTGAAGTCACAAAATTCTTGAAATGGAAGAGATATTCAGGAGCTTCAGGAAGGAACTCATTTAAGTTCTCTCAGAAAGACTAATATTAATGCCATCCTCATTTTCCTCTAGAAAAAAATATAGGTTCCAATATCCATCTATTATCTATTTTCATATTTTACTACCCATTGTAATCTACACTCCTTCTAGAGATCACCAGCATCTCTTCTTGTATTTTCCTCAAGAAAAAAAAAGAAAGCAGATTGTGAGTATATTCCATATGATAAAATTTTATTCAATAGTACTTTCTTAGTTCTCCCTTCTTCAGTCTAAATATTTCATTTCTTTTAGCATTTCATATATTTTCCAGTCCTTTAATTATGTCCCTCTGCATCCTCTGAATTCTATTCTTTCTCAATTTTAGAGCTCACGGTTGGGCATATTACTGTAAAAAATGTATGACCTCTATTGAGTACAAGGGAAGAATGATTATATTTTTCTCATAACCTATTCACCTGTTCATTATTTACTTTTTAAAAGAACACTGCATATTCAGCTTATTATCTAACATGACCCATGGGCTTTCAATTCCTAAGCAGATGAGGCAAAGTCTTTCTACTAAGTAAGTCTTAGAAAGCAATGTAAAATGAAAAGATTCATAAATGCAAATTTTGGGCACAGAGAATGACCGAACATGTTGAAGAAAGCAAGGACTGAAAATAAAACTGGGGAGGATATATAACATAGTGTAGCACTGAATGGCAACTGTGCTTTTAGAGTGTACCTATTCATGGTCCTTTTTAAAACCTGATCTTAACTAGAAAAAGGGAGAAATAAAAGACATACTTCTAACTTACAATATTGAGAACAAAAGGAAGTTTTACACTTTGCAAAAAAAAACTGCCACATTGCAACCTTCATATAACATATAAACCTGTCTAATAGGACAGGTAAATGTTAGCAAAAAAATTTAGTCACTTCCTCAGAAATTTCTTATGCATATATATTGACTAGTGGAGAACTTCAAATATATATGTATATGTACATATTTTTATATATATACATATACATATATGTATATACACACACACATACATATGTACATATATATGATATGCTCTATGATAAGCCACATATTCTTCCCTAGTCAAAGAAAATAAATGGCACAATAATATAATAAATATAGCAATTTACTATTTCTATGACAATTGACTTTCCTTGTATAGCTTCAGATTGAAAACTTACATTTACAGATTTTGGGACATCAATTTGTCTTTATTCCATAGTAATTGCTAGCACATGAATAATCTTTGCAGACTTGCTGGTCCAGGAAGTAAATGGTCCTGGCAACCAATCTACCACTTATGTAAATTAGTTGCCTGCATGCCAATCAAGCTATCAAAATTATTTTATGGAGATAGAAAAAAAATCAAATTCATCTGGAAGAACAAAAAGAAATGCAAGGGAATGTATCCTAGCTGTACCAGATCTTAAATTGAATTATAAAGCAGAAGTCTCATACTTTGTACTAGATAAGAAAAAGAATGGTTGATCAGGGGAATAGGTTATGTGCACAACACACAGTAGTCAATGAGTATAATCATCTACTGTTTGATAAACCCAAAGACCCTAGCCTCTGGGATAAGAACTCACTCTTTGACAAAAACTGCTGGGAAAGCTAGAAAATAGTATGGCAGAAACTATGCATAGATCAACATCTCATACTGTATACCAAGATAAGGTAAAAATTGGTACATGATTTAGACATATAGGATGAGACTATAAGCAAATTAGGAGATCAAGGAATAGTTTACCTGTCTTGATTTGTGGAGAATGGAAGAATTTATGACCAAACAAGAAATAGAGAACATTATGAAATGTAAAATGGATAATTTTGATTACATTAAATTAAAAAGTTTTAGTAAAACAAAGCCAATGCAACCAAGATTAGAAGGGAAGCATATAGTTAGAAAACAATTTTTACAGCCAGTGTCTTTGACAAAGGCCTCATTTCTAAAATATATAGAGAACTGAGTCAAATTTATAAGAATTCAAGTCATTCCCCAATTGATAAATGATCAAAGGATATGAACAGGCAGTTTTCAGATGAAGAAATTAAAGCTATCTATAATCATATGGGTAAAAAATGCTCTAAATCACTATTGATTAGAGAAATGCACATTAAAACAACTCTGAGGCACCACATCACACCTATCAGATTAGCTAACATGACAAAACAGGAAAATGATATATGTTTGTAAAGATGTTGTGAATTGTAAAACTAATGTATTATTAGTGGAATTGTGAACTGATTGAGCCATTCTGAAGAACCGTTTGAAATTATGCCTAATGGGCTATGAAACTCTGCATATGCTTTGACCCTGCAAGACCACTTCTAGGTCTGTATCCCAAAGAAATCATAAAAATATGGAAAGCACTCATAGGTACAAAAATATTTACAGCAGCTCTTTTTGTAGTGGCCAAGAATTGAGAATGAGGGGATGCCCATCAATTGGGGAATGGTTGAACAAGCTGTGTTATATCAATGTAATGGAACACTATTTTTCCATAAGAAATGATGAATAGGCAGACTTCAGAAAACCTGGAAAGACTTGCATGAGCTGATGCTGAATGAAATAAGCAGAACCAGGAGAACATTGTACACAGTAACAGCAACATTGTGTGATGACCAATTTTGACAGACTTAACTCTTTTCAGCAGTACAAGGACCTAAGACAACTCGAAAAGACTCTTGATGGAAAATGCTAGCCACATCTAGAGAAAGATCTATTGAGGCTCTAATATAAAGATTAAAGTATACTATTTTCTCTCTTGTTTTTGTTTGTTTTATTTGTTTCTTCTTTCTCATGGTTTTTCCTTTTAGTTCTAATTCTTTACAACATGACTAATGTGGAAATATGTTTAATATGATTGTGCATGTATAGCCTATATCAGATGTCACACTGTCATATGGAGGGGTGAGTGGAGGGAATGGGGGAAAATTAGAACTCAAAATCTTCCAGAAGTGAACGTTGAAAACTAAAAACAAATAAATAAAGTTTAAAAAATAATAAATTGGTCGTTTGGCCCTCATGAGGTTTCCTTAAAGCAGCACTCTCTCCTGCCAATTTCCAACTCCGTTTTGTGACTTTCTTTTTTTTCTTCTTCTTGTAAGGTGGCATTATACTTTCTTTTTTTTTCTTTTTCTGTATCTCCAGTGTTTAGTGTAGTGTCTAGCCATGGTAACCACTTAATAAAGTTGCATTAATTGTTCTATTGTCCTACATAATTATAATCTATGCTAATTGAGTGAGGGGAAGAAAAGATTCTAGTACACTACACCCATTTCTCAATATGCTTCCCTGCTTGGAAAAAAAAAGTTATTCCTCTTATTGATTATTAACTGATTATGAAAGTCACATTTATGAAAGGAAAATACTAAGTGTAGGGTACACATACTGAGAAAGTGTATGTGCTGCACTTGTGTGGAGGCTGTTTTCTATAAGTTTCCTGCTTTTCTTTCCCTGGGGTTGGGTGGGAGTAGGAGTAGTGTAGTAGATGGTTCAATAGACTTGCAATTAGAACTTTCTGTGTTCATTTTGTCTCAGATACTTATTGCCTATGTGACCTTGGGCCAGTCACCTTATTTCTGACCCTGTTTCTTTGTCTGAAAAATTGATGACATCAGATTCCATGGGTTCTAATATCCTTTTCAGCTCTATGATCACATCACCATATGATAGCTGAAAAAGGACATTGACTAGAGGGGTGCCTTATAACAGAAACAGACAACCTGTTTTCCAAAAGATGAGGGGGGGAAGTAGATTGAAAACAAAAAAAAAAAAACTACAGGCTTTTAACTTTAATTCTCAGCAATATTTTAGAATACACTATTAAAAAAATCTGAGAGTACTTGAGAAAGGGAATCAGTGGTTACTAAGAGAGAATATTACTTCAACTGTTACAAGAAAACTAGAATGGAAACTTAGGTGAATATTGTAAATACATAACACTTTTAATTCAGCAAGGTAGTTTTCAAAGTCTCATAGAGCACAGATGGATTTGAAATGGTGGAATTGTACTAGTGCTGAATAAGAAATATCATAGGGATTTATCCTTGGCTCTGTTCTGTTCAACTGTTCAATCAATGGTTTGGATGCTAAGGCATAGATGGCACACACACTGGTTGGCTGGCCTCTATAAGGCTTCTTCAAAGCTTGACCCTCTTCTACAAATTTCCAGTTCCCTTTTATATTATTTTCCCTCTCTATTAAAATGTAAGGTTTTTAAAGAGTAGGTAATATCTTTTTTTTCTAATGTTTTCAGCACTTTTAGCATAATGTCTAGGCATATTAGCCATTTGAAAAATGTTTGATCTATTTCTGTACCTATCTATCTATTATCTATCATCTTTCTATTCATCTTAATGATCAAGTTTGTATATTGTACTTTGGATGACAAAATTAGAATACAAAAGGTACTAGCAATTTAGAACAATATGTTAAATATATGAAGATAAAATTTGATAGGGATAAATATAAAGTTCTATGCCTGGGCTCAAAAAATAATTGTAAGAATAAAGATGAAGGAAATGCAGCAAGGCTCAACAATATTTCAAGCCAAAAAAAAAAAAGAAAAGAAAAAGGTCTAAAGACCTTAGTGGGCTACAAGCAAAATAAGAGTAAACTGCCTAATATGACAAAAAAAACTTGGATTCATTAATGGAAGCTTGACATAGAGAATGGTGAAATACAATGCATATTTGCATCTATAATATTTTTTTTGATTTTTATATACTGCAGTGCTGTATAGGCAGTATACATGATGTATAATAATAATAATAAGATGGAATATATGCAGAGATAGACATCCAGAATTGTGAAGGGATTATAAGTGATATTAAGTTCAATTCAATAATTTGATTCAAGGAAATATGACATACTTTATTTGCATTTGAATTCAATATATGTTTTTAAATACTTATGAAGTGCAAAGCACAGTGTAAGTCAAATCAATGGGAACAGAAATAAATAAATAAACATTTACATAAATTCATAAATCAATAAATAAAGAAACAAATAAGTGAACTTCTAAAATGCAATACTTTCTTTTTCTAAAGTTTTATTAATATATTTTGTTTCAGAGAAGGAGCCAATATGACAGAGAGAAGCCAGGAAGACTCCTGAGCTTTCCCCAGTTTCCCTCAGAAACAATGTCAAATCTAGCCTCTAAATGGATTCTGGAGCAATACAACCTACAAGAAGATGGAGTAAAACAGTTTACCTAGCTTAAGATAAATTAGAAGGATTTCAGGAAAGGTCTATCTCACTTGGGTAAAAGATGAGTACAGCCCAGGGCAAACAGTACCCCAGCAAGCTAGCATGAGGATCATAACTGCAGCACAGATCAGCAACTCCATCCTGGCTCAGTGGGCCAGTGGTATAGTAGGCCAGCTGGGAGGCCTCCAACCCCAGCACAGCAGGCAGGTTGCCAGCCTTGGAAACCAGTCAACAACAGGCACAACTATACTGGGCCACCCCAAAGCATTAAAAAGTGAAAAGGACCCATATGTGCAAAAATATTTATAGCAGCTCTTTTGGTGGTGTCAAAGAATTGGAAATTGAGAGGATGCCTATCTTTGGCAAATGGTTGAACAAGTTGTGGCATATGAATTTACTGGAATACTATTGTGCTATAAGAAATGATTAGCAGCAGATTTCAAAAAATCAGGAGAACATTTTATATAGCAACAGCAACATTGTGTGATCATCAACTTTGACAGACTTCGCTCTTCTCAGCACTGCAATGATCAAAGGTAATTCCAAAAGACTTGTGATGGAAAATGCTATCCACATCCAGAGAAAGAACTATGGAATCTGAATGAAAATCAAAGTGTACTTTTTGTTTCTCTTTTTCATTTCTCATAGTTTTCCTTTTTGTTCTGATTCTTCTTTCACAACATGACTAATGCGGAAATATGTTTAACATGATTGTACATGTATAGCCTATATCAGATTACTTGCTATCTTGGGGGTGGGTAAGAGAGGGAGGGAGAAAAAATTTGGAACTCGAAAACCTATAGAAGTGAAATTTTAAAACTATCTTTACATGTGTTTTTTAAAAATAAAATACTATTAGGTGTGAAAATTTTATACATTCTTGTTTTAATATTATCAAATTTCAAGAACATTTCTACCACATGAATGCTCTCTTGGGACCAAGTAAAATAATTAAATTAAATTAATAGTACAGTTACCTCATTTGAAAGTCCATGCAGCATTTAAGCCCCCAACTGTCTAGTTTTTTTTTCTCTAATGAACAGAAATAGATTTTCTCTTCCTTTCATCTGCCCACCTCATTGGATGGGAAAAGAGAGAAAAGCAGAAAAAAAAATTCATTGTTAACAGATATACAGTGAAGACAAACAAATCCGCTCATTGACTATAAACAAAAATATATGTTTTTCCCTTGTTCTGCACTTTAAATCTATTACCTTTCTGTCAGGAAGTGGATAATATATTTTATCATAGGTACTTTGCATCATTAGGCAGTGAGGCAACAGATCAGATAAGAGTACTGTACCAGAAGACAGGAAAACCTGAGTTCAAATCCATCCTCAGATGATTAGAAACTGTGTGACCTTGGGCAAGTCATTTGAAGTCTGCCTGATTTTTCTAATCTGCAAAAGAATAGTAATAGTTGTCCTTACTCCACCCACTCCCACAGGATTGTTGTGAGAATCAAATGAAATCATTATTGCAAAACACGTTGTAAACCTAAGAAAACTACATAAATGATAGTTATTATTATCATGGATAGTCATTTTGTAGTTTAGAGTTCTTACAACTTTTGTTATTATTTTGTAAATTGCTCATTTTGTTCTTCAACAGTTCACAGAATTCTTCATTTTCTTCTTTTTCAAAAATAATATTGATTTTATATTATAAATTTTTCTCCTTATTTCACTCATCAGTTCATAAGTTTTCTCATATGTCTCTGAAATTATCTATGTCCTCATTTCTTACAGCATGATTGCTTTCCATCATTTTCCTATACTATAGCTTATTCATTCATTCCTCAATTTATGATATTTCTTTAGTTTCCAGGGATTTGTTTTGTTTTGTTTCATTTTTTTTCTTGTAGCAGAATACCTTCAGTCTTTAGCTTGGCTATAGTTCCTCACGGCATTTCTTCATTCAGAGTCTTTCTCCCACCCACCCTTTCTTCTTAGATTTTTAGCCATAAATCTTTTACTTTCATTCTTCAGTGTATTTCTTACAACTGAGACTTTCTTCTTAACCTGAAGACTTTCAATTTCATGATTTAGTAGACATGGATCACATTTAGCACTTGTGTAAGCTACTGCTGGTGAGCTGTTTGGTAATTGTTAAATGATGTCATAGTTCTGAGCTCTACTGTTTCCTTTTAGATCAACATTGTGTTCTGTATCAACCTTACAAGGTCTTTGTAGAATTGAACACTATTGATCATCTTAGCATCCTGCATCTGTCATCTCTTTGAAACTTTCTGTTCTAGAGTCCTTTCTGCCCCAAAGACAATTGTTATCTGTTCTCTTCTCTGACTCTACTTCTTTTGTCCACTTTGTAAATACAATGGAAACCCAAGGTTCAGTCCTCAGCCCTCTCTTCTCAAACATCATTCTCTCCCTCAAAGATATAGTTCAATCTTAAAACTTCTATTAGCACCAACTTGGCATTTCCCATAAGTCTTCATTTGTTTGTTATTGTTGTTTGTCTTTCATTCTCAAAATGAAACAATATCTTGACTTCTGCATGAATTTAAGTGAGTCAGAGATTCATAAAGTTGCCAGCATCATTCTTTCCTCCAGACTAATCAAAGTCCAGTGGGAAGACAAAAGCCAAGATATCTGGTGATGGTACAGGATGCAGTGGGTAACCTTTGCCTTTCTAAATTAAGCTTTCTCACAGGTCTCAGTCTGTCTGAGGCAATATCCATCCAATGATTAAGGGATATGTAAGAATTAAGACAAAAATGGACTAATTTGCCATCGCAAAATTATCAATCCAGCAGGGAAGAAATTGATGGCTTAAAATGAGTATAAAATAGCAAGTATTTCTCTCTGTTAACGGGATGATAGAGAAGGTCAAAGGAATGAGGGGGAGTTAGGGATAATGATGATCTCTAAATGTCTACTAGATAGCTCCATCTGGATATCTCACAATTACTTCAAATCCAGGATTAATAAAACAAATTATATAATCTTCTCTCCTAAATGAGCTCCACTCTTGCTTTCTGCATGCCACTCAATAATTGGTTGATGATGTGGATGATTTTTGCCTGGATTGGATAAATTATCAAATGGAATGTCAATTAGATTTGCTCAATTTACCCAACAACAAGTATAAATAAGTGGGAGTTGTAGAGAGGCAGACTCTAGCTTAATGTGAAGAAAGTGCCTAAAAGTTAGAGTCAAAATGCACAATAGCCTTCCTGAGTCTATTGTAAAATATCCATCATTGAAGGTTCTCAAATATGACTGAATGACCACTTTTTTGTGCTATAGTAAGAGAAATTGATTTTCAGATTAGTTTTGGATTAGGTGACCTCTGATGGCCCTTCACAGTGCTAGTGTAGCTTTTTTGAATTGAATTGAATTATTAAGTGGGTTCAAATATATGAGATTATCTTATTATTTTGATCAATTTTTAAAATATTCTCTTAAAGCTTCATTTATTCATTCATTCTTTGTTAATTTAGTATAAATGTGTTCTTTATATCTTCATTGCTCCTTGGTAACAGCTTACCTTCTGATTCTTGGAACTACATAACTGAATTAGAAATGCAAATGTAATAGGTTGCAGGAAACTTACACTTGGGAAAATCTCCATCTTACCTTTGTCACACACATTAGGCTCAGTGGGACATGGAGACATTTAGTCTAGTTTACCAGTCACAGCAAGCCCCAAGAACCCAGGTTTTAAATGGCTCACTGTAGGGAAAAACAAATGTGTGATAGGTCCCCATGGGGTTCAATAATCTAATTAAAAGGAAGCTTTTTCCTTGATCAGACTCACAAAGATATGTAGGCAGCTATCAGAAGGAAATCAGTCTGTTTACACATCATTTGTCAATCAAGAAGATCAATGATGAGAGCAAACACCCTCTGACACCCTCGGCTTATTTGTTGAAAATGTAAAAAATCATCCAACCAACTTTTTAGAGCTATGTGAATTGAAGGCTCATCAGCATGCAGCCTTAAGGACTTGCAGGCAATTTCAAAGATTCTCAAGATGTCATTCAAACACTAGCTAGACACTGAGGTTTAAAGCTCAATTAGAAGTCATTACATAACTTAAGCATTTTAAATATCTGGCTTTTCATAGAGAATAAAGTTTAGGGAAGAGCTTCAACATTTATGCATATATACCTATATATTCATTTATTCTATTGATTGCCTATAGTATTTTGCACTAATGACATGCAATAACAAATAAATTGGTGGCAATAGATTTCAAGTGTTTTTTGGAATTCTTGCTGATAATTCATAAGCAATAAGCTAGTAAAACCATTGAATATTTAGTCTACTTTACCTTGCATAGCAAAATGCAAGATCAAATGAAAATAATGAAAGAATAAAAGAATGTTATTTTGCAAATAGTTACACAGAAATAAATGCATTTTTAAAATTTTAGTTTTTTAGTTTTTGTGATGTTATTTGGACATAGTCTGAGAACAAATAATCTTCTAAATAAGAAGAATGTGAACTAACAGAAAGGAAACTGGACTGGGAGTCCAGAAACCTCTGTTCCGATCCTGGTTCTAACAATGAGTAGGTCTGTGACTTGGGGAAGACAGGTCTTTTCTTGATCTGAAAAATCTTTAACTGCCTGGGATGATTTATTGGTTTACATTTCTATTATCAGCACATATAGCTTATATTATATTATACATGCACAATCAAATATGACTGTGCTTTAAATACAGTTTATTGCCCCCAAATTATGTGATACTTAGCTTGACAGAAAACAACCAGTATAGAAACAGTTGTATTGTCTACTTCACATTTTTTCACTGAATTGGTGGAATGATTTTTCTTAAGATCACATGAACTTAGTGACAGCATTCCTTTAAAATATTATGCTTAGAAAAAACATATATAAGAATTGAAAATAACTGTTGTCAAACTCAGCTGACTGAATCTGACCTTGTCTCCCTTCCCAGACCTGGAATTGCCCAGGACTGACCAGACATTATCACTCACAGCTTCTGACTAATTTTGTAAATATCCCCAACTCTCCCCTCCAGAGATTGCCTAGCTTTCTCTATGGACTTTTGCTTGTTATGCAAAACAACTTACCATGTGAAACTGTGAGATGCCCAAATCTCTCCCACCTGCTGCCTGGCCATTCACTCTGTCTTACTAGCCTGTAGAAACCCTGTTCTCAGCCCCTTTGTTGGGTACTACAGCACTTGCTGTGTGTCACCTCTAGCTTCAACTCACTTGCTTGGATTAAAGACCTCCATTTTGTTGTATTGGCTCTTTTCTCTTAAATTTAGATTGACATTGTGAATGATATAGAAATTAGTATAGATTATTTTATTTAACATGTGTTTAATTTTATCTCTTCTCATTTTACTATTCATATACATTCAGACACCCATGTATATGTACATGTGTTTGTGCTTCTATATGTTTGTATATGTATGTTTGATGAGGTCAAGCCCTGGAATGCCCTAATAAATAAAATAATCTAATTAATAGAAAGTTGTTAAATTTCAAAGATTTTTAATACTACAAAAGACATATAGCCCTCAATGTTTACTGAACTTAATTAAATTTTTCTTTGATGACTTATAAGGCACTTTATAATCTTCTATTGCCTCTAGCTTACTACAAAGTAGATCAAATGTCCTGTACTGTGAAAACTCAGAAACACTGGTAAACAGAGCTTCAAATGAAAAAATGCAGTACAACAATGAATTTCTTCAATATATCTATGGAGCTACAATCTTATCCATATGGATATCCCTTCCATTGGTACAGACAGCAATTCATTCAAGCCTTCTCAGATTGTGAAAATCACATACACACACATTCATGAATGTATACATATGCACATGCACAAAAACATATACAAATACATATATAAACACATACTTACACATATAGTGCATGTGTGTATCCACACACGTACTCATGCACACACACATACACATGCACACATACATGCAAAAGCAAGCCAAAAATGTGGTCACCAAGCCTGCCTAGACTCCAGTAAAGCATGGAAGTGAGAGTGGTCTTTGAATGGTCATGAACTTGAGGCAGAAAAAGAGGGCAAAACAGAACTGGACTCTGATGATGAGATTCCACAACTAGTTCTAATTCAAACAACATCTCAGAAGTGTCTAGAGCTTCAAAAAGCAACCCTAAAAAAGGAGACTATGGGAGATAGCCTCAGCTCTGAAACACCACAAGTTAAAACTCCTAGTAAAAAAGAGAAAGGCCTCTAATGCTCTAGAGACTTGGATTAACAAAGGTTCCACAAAGTTGAAGAAGACTCCAGATACTGGAAAGAAGCCATGGCTCCATCCCCCAAAACACCTGGGAAAGAAAGTAATTCCTCAGTAGAGGTCAGAGCTCTGAAACATACTCACAAGAAATTAAGAGGTCATTTACTACTCATAATAAAATAGGGAAAATTGAATGACTTTTAAAATAAAATCTATTTTACTTTTCTTACTTCATGCAATAAAAAAATTAATAAATATTCCAGTGACATATTTACGTGCTTCAGTTCCCTTAATATGTTGTAGCATTTGTTCCTGAAACAATCTTCTTCCTACATTTAAAATACATTTGCATTTCTGGTTTTCTTGCAAATGTTAACTTAAGCCTTAAGACTTAAACTGTTTCTTACCAGATTTAAGGCATTTATTTGCTGTACTAATAACTTAAAATAAGTCTAATTATTCCTGAAGGCAAGCAGTGAATTGAAACAAAGTTAGTAAAGGCAAGAGAATGCTATCTGATTTTGTAAGATTTTCCCCCTTTTGGGGCAGCTAGGTGGCACAGTGGTTAGGGCACTGGCCCTGAAGTAAAGAGGACCTGAGTTCAAATCTGGCCTCAGACGAAACACTTGACACTTACTAGCTGTGTGACCCTGGGCAAGTCACTTAACCCCAATTGCCTAAAATAAATAAATAAATAAAATAAAAGATTTCCCCCCTTTCCCATATCCCTTATTCCTTCCTTACAGCCAAAAAGCCCCAAACTCATAAGTAAGTTAGCTATAGTGGTAAAATTTCAGAATAGATTGGGTCTAAAGGCTGAAACTTCTGTTTTGTTTTTTAAAGAGTAAAAATTCATTATGTTTTGCATTCTTGGAATTTTTGCTGTTTTTGATTGAAACCAGAGAAAGGAAAAGAAATTTATGTGCATTGATTTAATTCCTCTACCTTTTATTTTTAATTTGACAATCCCAGAAACTAATAGGTCATTTTTAATAATTTTCACCTAGGAACAATTTCTCAATTAGGCATAGTGTAAAATATGGGAAACAAACAAAAAAAAACAATTCAAAATAATGAAAGGACCACTACAAAGTTTAGACAGTTGCTATAATCTCTTTGGACTACCAGAAGACTTGTGGGTTAGCAATATATATCAAGTCAATATAATGTGCTTGTATTTTTCTGTTTTGTCTTAAACCTTCCTACTTCTAAATAAACATAAATGAGAAAGTTAGATGGCACAATGGAATAGAGTGCCAGGCCTAAAGCCAGGAAGACTCATCTTCCCTAGTACAAATCTGGCCTCAGATGTTTACTATCTGTGTGACCTTAGGCAAGTCACTAAATCCTATTTGTATCAGTTCCATATCTGTAAAAATGATCCGGGGAAAGAAATGACAAACCAATCCACTGTCTTTGCCAAGAAAACCCTAAATGGGGTCACAAAAAATCAGACACAACTGAAAAATGACTGAACAACAACATACAGTTTTGTCACAAGAACACACTCACCATGCAGCAGGCCTTCCTTTAGTTAATTTTTAGGATGTTAACTGGGAATTCTGGCACTTGAGCAAAAAGTCATATGAGTTGAGGGTGAGAAAATCCACTTTCCTAAGGCTATCCAATTCTCTCATACTCTGAGATTCAGAGTTTTAAATCACATAGAGGAAAAAAAAAGTTTCTATTCAGTTATCATTCCACATTAAATGTACCTAACTACTACCCATCCATGATATCTTCCTTTTCCTTTGAGCCCCTTGGAAAATGTTCTTCCTCTAGCTTTAGGGTTTTTTTTTTCTTTTTTCTTGGGCTGCTGCCATTTTCTCCCAGTTCAGTCACCTGAGCACAGGAAAATACATTGCAAAGCTGGAGATTCATTAACTGCTGATGTGCGTAGACCATTTTAGTGTAATTATGTAATGGCATTGCTATGTCAAGCCTTCGCCTCCTAGAATAAATTCATTACCTGAAATCCTATCATTATGAAATTTAAGTTTGGATTGTCTTCACCTTTTCAACTTTTCCTCAGTTCCCTCTCCCCTCTGATTGAAGGGCTGGCAGACATAGTACTAAACTCCTAAAACAAAAAAATAACAACTACAAAAAAGAAACAAAAGAAAAACACATGCAAAAAACACCCCAAAAAACAACAACAACAACAACAAATACCTTCTGTTATACAAGGCTCACAACCTTCCTGGAAACTCCAGCCTCCATCAGCACTAAGTCATTAAGTCAGCAGTTCTGCTTGTCTTTGACTCCAGAAAACATCATGCTGGGTACTCTCCCCCCACACACACCTGTCAGCTTCCTTTTGTGTTTTAACTTCTTTCATTAAATCTTAAGCTTCTTGAAGGTAGGAGTTGTCTTCCCCCTCCCCCATTTGTATACCCAGTGCTTAGTTCAGTGTCTGGAACAGAGTAGGGACTTAGTAAGTGTTTGTAAAATTGAATTGTTAGTTGGAAATGTTTTTGATTGGATAATTTAAACAGAACTACATGTGATTGATTAAGGAGGGAATATTAGTCCTGCCCTGAGGAGTTTGTAAGGAAAGAAAGAGAGATTTCAAGGGTCTTTCAGTGGAGAGGAAGGGCTGGGAATATCCCGGCAAAGACAACCAGTTAAAGAGGAAAGTGAAAGCAGAACTGAGCTGTGTTAAAGAAGCGAGATAGGAAATGAGACCACAGGACCTATAAAAATAAAGAAGCAGAAGACTTATGATGATATGACTAACTATTTTTATCACTTCCAGGACTGAGGGAATTTCTAAGGAAAGATTTGCTCTTTTCCCAACTTCCAAACCCATGCCTATCAATATACATTGTAATAAACTAGATGTTTTTTAATCCAAATGTTTCCTGAAACCTAAATTTTAACACAACAACAGAGCAGCCAGGAGTTAGCTAATGATAGATAATTAAGACAGAAATTCAAAACTAATTACTGTAACATTGAATCCATGAAGACTCTGTACCTTCTCCTATGGCTCCTTTAATAACCTGGGTCAAGAGGAAAAGGAAGAATAATCATATGAAAAAGGAAGAATAATTATACTTCTTACTCATGCTCATAACCACTTCTAGACCCTTCCTCCATAGCCATTAACCTGAAACTTATTGTTCTTGGAGCATCACTCCTTACCTCTATGTGTCTGTATTTCAGATCTGTATTTATCAACTCACAAATCATTCTCCCTCTTTGGTCTATGATATTCAAGATTGGGCTTAGTCTTTGTTTCCACTACAAAACTTTGTGCTTATGCTTTTAGAAGTCAACAAACATGTTGATGTACCTTCAAATACTGGTTCATTAAGGCGTTAATATTGTTAAAGGAGGAAAGCCATTAGGTTTGGCACTTAGGAGATCATTAGTAATTCTGGAATTAACTGTTGTGATTAAAAGATGAGATCAGAAGCCATACTGCAGAAAGTTTAGAAGAATGTAAGAGGAAAGGAAATGGAAGTACCTATTATATATGGCTTTTTCAAATAATTTTATTTCAGAAGTCACTATTCAATTAAAGTTGGTGGGGTTGGGTGGATGAAGTGAGAGGCTTTTTTTTGAGGATGTTATGTACATTAGAGTGTTTGTAGGCAGTACAGAAGCAGTTTACAGATAAAAGGAGATTGAAATTAAGGAAGAGAGTGAAGATGAGAGAGGCAATTTTTTTTTTTGGCAAAGATGGGATGGAATGGGATGACGTGCATATGGAGTAGTTAACCATGACAAGGAGAAGCATCTTCTTTTCATGTAATACAGAAGGAGGAAATAATGGCAAAAGACAAATAGGTAAGGTGAGATTAGTCAGAAGAAATAAGAGGAAATTCTTGGCAAATGGCTGCATTTTTTTAAAATAAAACTATTATTAAATACTTGAAATTGATTATCAAATACCTGAAATTAATTGATTGGTTTGCTTCTTGCTCTGCTCTTTTAAGGTAAGGTTCTTAGCTGAGACTGTGGGAGATAAAAAGGAGCCATGAGAGGTTTGAGGAGGAATGAAAAGATTTGGCAGACTCTCTGTGGCAAGTAAGAAAATAAGTTAATTAAGCAATTTTAAAAGGATTGCCATGTAGCAGTCAGAGCACAATTGAGGTTATATAAGATAAACTTCTAATAAACTCAGTCATTATGATTTCATTATTTTCTCCACCTTTGTTTAACAGCATTATATAGGAACAAAGACAGCAGATGGTAAGAGTGATAGGCTACAGCTTGGCAGAACAAAATTCAGTATAATAAAAGGGAAAGGATCTCAACAAAAGGGAAAAGCATAAAATTTAAATAATTCACCAAGAGGTCAAAATGAGAAATGCAAATTTAGCTTGTATGGATTGATAGCCTGTGAAAGAACTGAGGGTTCAAGGAATTAGAGGTCATAGTGTGGACAAAAAAAAGTTTGGGGTTGCAAGACAGAGGAAAAGATAGAAAAAGAACACATTTTGATCTAATTAGGGAATTCAGCAGTTCATGGTAAGCAAATTTTGCATTGGTGGGTGATGATAATTATTGTACTTGGTTAAGGTGGGGTGCAATAAGTTACAAGAAATGAGGGGGGCAGAGTCAAGATAGTGGAGTAAAGGCGATGACTTACCTGAACTCTTCCCCTAACCCTTCCAAATACCTTTAAATAATGACTCTAAACAAATTCTAGAGCAGCATAACCCATAAAATGATAGAGTGAAACAATTTTCCAGCCCAATACAACTTGGCATGTCAGCAGCAAAGTTCTTTTGCACCAGGGTTAGAGAGGATCACAGTCTAGTGCAGGCCATGCCAGTGCAGACTGGGCCCCAGCAAACCAGGAGCAGATCTTAGGGTGACTGTATCAGTGGGAGCAATGGTGGTTTCCAGACCTCTTAACCCATAAATTCCAAAGACAACTTAGAAGGTCAGCAGGAAAGGTCTGTTGTGCCTGGATGAGAGGGGAGAAGAGTCCAGCAATAGCTGAACCAGTGTAACCTCAGCCCCAGAAAACCAGGAACAAGCCTTGGGAACCACTTAATCAGCAGCAGTAGCAGCTGCTTCCAGAGCTTGGATCTGGGTCACAGGTCTAGGTGGCTGTCCTGGGGTGAGGAAGAGCAATGGCGTGGTGGAGCTTGTAGTGGCGGTGGAGAAGAAATACTCCTCACAGTTCCATGGTAGAAAAGAGTGCTTGTGGTCACTCACAGACTGGAGCACAGGGCAAAATAGGAGTAAGCAACTTTCGTTAGATCATACCAACATGGAAGAATTGAAAATTTGCAGGTCCCTAAAAGTATCTCTGAAAATAGCTGCACAAAATCCTTGAAGCTTAGGACAGTGCATCTTTCACCCTGAAAGCAGAGCCCTACTTTCACAAACATTTAAACATCAAGTAATAGGCTGGGGAAATGAGCAAACAACAGAAAAATAAATTCTGACCATAGGAAGTTACTGTGGTGACAAGGAAGATCAAAACACACATTGAGAAAAAGACAGTAAAGTCAAAGCTCCTACATCCAAAGCCTCTAAGAAAAATATGAATTGGTCTAAGGCCATAGAAGGGCTAAAAAAAGATTTTGAAAATCAAGTAAGAGAGAAAGAAGAAAAATTGAGAAGAGAAATGAGATTGAAGTAAGAAAATCATGAAAAAAGAGTCAACAACTTGGTAAAGGAGACAGACACAGCAAAAAAAAAAAAATACTAAAGAAAATAAAACCTTAAAAAACAAACTAAGCCAAATAGTAAAAGAGGTACAGAAAGCCAATGAGGAGAATAATGCCTTAGGAAGAATTGTCCAAATGGAAAATTAGGCACAAAAATTCACGGAAGGAAAAAAAAAACCCTCCTTAAAAGGTGGAAGTGGCCAAATGGAAAAGGAGGCACAAAAGCTCACCGTAGAAAATAATTCTTTAAAAAGTAGAATTGAGCAAATGGAAGCTAATGACTTTATGAGACATTAAGAAACAATCAAACAAAACAAATAATAAAAAGAAAAAAAGGAGAAAGAAAAAGAAAAAATACAAGACAATGTGAAACATTTCATTGGGAAAAAAAAACACACCAAACCAAACCAAACAAAAAATAAATAAATAAATAGATAAAATAAGTTACCTAGAAAATGGATCCAGGAGAAATAATTTGAAAATTATTGGACTATCTAAAAGCAATGATATAAAAAAAAAACAGTCTAGACATCATCTTTTAAGAAATTATGAGACAGAGCCAAGATGGTAGAGTGAAAGCAGGGACTTCCCTGAGCTCTCTCCCTGATCTCTTCAAATACCTCTAAAAAGTGATCCTGAACAAATTCTAGAGTGGCAGAACCCACAGAGTAAAAGAGCAAGGCACATTTCCAGCCTAAGACAACCTGGAAGGTCAACAGGAAAGGTCAGTTGCACCAGCCTGAGAGAGGGTATTCCAGCACACAGGGCATAGAGGCAGACCCAGCCTAAGCAAAGCCTGAGCAGGCTTCTGGGATGAAATCACCAGCAGCAGCAGTGGGTTCCAGTCTTTTCAGCCTGAAGATGCCAGAAACAACTTAGAAGGTCAGCAAGAGAAGTCTGTCAAAACTAGGTAAGAGAGAAGTGTGGTCCAGCACAGGGCTACAGGGCATGTGATACAGCCCCTGCACCAGCAAACCAGGAACAGGTTTTGGGAGTAACTGAATCAGCAACAACGGTCACTGCACTGGCAGCAGCAGCTGAAGTGCTGCTCCTGGAGCTGTTAGCCCACAGACTGAATGTTTGAAAGTCACCTATTTTGACTTCTGGGAGTCAAGATGGCTAAGTAAGCAGCAAGTTGCTCTCACCCTCCCCTATTGACCTCAAAAAACCCAAAGGGTATTGCCCCAGGAAAAATCCTGAAATAGTAGAGTCAGCAGAAAGACTAAATACAGCGGTCTTTTAGCTCCTGAGGCTAGGGAGATTAATGTGAAAGATCCCTCTTGTTTAGGCTGAAGGGGACTAGTACAGGAAGGGAGGCAATGTCCTAGCAAATGCCACCTAACCAAACCAGTAACTAGGCCCTAGCCCCCAGCACCTGAAGATTGGGACTATGCTACCTGTATTCCAGAAGCAGAGATCAACTATAAAAGCCAGAAAAAAGGCAAACAAAATAAGCAAAAAGCAACATAGAAAAACAATGATAATAGAAAAATAATTTGGTGACAGAGAAGATCAAAACACAAATTCAGGGGAAGATAACATTGTTAATACACCCACATCTGAAACCTCACAGGGGAATATGAACTGGTATCAAGCCCCAAAACACTTCTTGGAAGAGATCAAAAAGGATTTTAAAAGTCAAATAAGGGAGGTAAAAGAAAAATTGAACAATTCATTTTTTAAAAAACAGAAAAAAAGTAAACTGAAGAAAACAGGTCTCTGAAAAGTAAAATGGGTCAAATGGAAAAGGAGGTATAAAAGCTAACTGAAGAAAAAAATTCATTAAAAATTAGAATTGGGCAACTGGAAGCTAATGACTCTATGAGACATTAAGAACCAGTAAAAGAAAAAGAATGAAAAAATAGAATAAAATGTAAAATTCCTCATTGGAAAAACAACTGACCTAGAAAATAGATTGAGGAGAGATAACTTAAGAATTAATGGTCTACTAGAAAGCCATGATGAAAAAAAGAGCCTGGACAGCATCTTTCAGTAGATCATCAAGGAAAACTGCCCTGAGGTCCTAGAACCAGAGGGTAAAATAGTCATTGAAAGAATACACTAATCACCTCTTGAAAGAGATCCCAAAATAAAGACTCCAAGGAATACTGTAGTCAAATTTCAGAATTATCAGGTCAAGGAGAAAATCCTGTAAGCAGCCAGAAAGAAACAATTTAAATATCATAGAACCACAGTCAGGATTATGCAGGACCTTGCAGTTTCTATATTAAAAGATGAGAGGGCTTGAAATATGATTCTGTAAGACAAAGGAGCTTGGATAAACTAGCCCACAAAATTGAGCATAATATTTCAGGGGAGGAGATGGACATTAAATGAAAGAGGGAACTTTCAGACTTTTCCTGATGAAAAGACCAAAGCTCAATGGAAAATTTGATCTTCAAACACAAGACTCAAGAGAGGCATAAAAAGGTAAACAGGAAAGAAAAAAAAATGTTATTCAATAAAGATAAACTGTTTACATTCCTACATGGGAAGATGATACTTATAACTATTGAGAACTGCATCTTTTTATGACATTTCAAAAGGATAAACATAGACAGTGGAGATGGGTTTAAGTTGACTTTGATGTTATGATAAAAAACCTAATGAAGTGATGAAAAGAAATTGTAATGGGAGAAGAGGAAAGGAGGAAGCAGAAAAGGGTAAATTACATCACATTAAGAGGCACAAAGACATATTACTTTAGAGGGAAAGAAGGGAGGGAGATGGGCATTGTTTTAACTTTACTCTCATTGGATTTGGCTCAAGGAGGGAATAACATACTCTGTTAGGTATATAATTTACCTTGCCATATAGGCAGTAGGAGGGAATAGGGAAAGAAACGAGAAGTGAGGATAGAAGAGAGGTAAGTAGTAGTAAGGGAAAAGGGAAAGGAAAGGGAGGGAGCTGAGAATAGGAAGGCTACATTGAAAGAGGCAGTGGTAAATGCAAAACTCTACTGAGGAGAGAAAGGGAGAAAAGGAGAAAAAAAGCATAAAAGAGGGAAGGGGGATTAGGATGGAGAGAAAGACACTGATAGTAATCATAACTGTGAATGTGAATTGGATGAACTCTCCCATAAAACAGAAATGGATAGCAGAATGGATTAAAAGCCATAATCCTACAATATATTGTTTACAAGAAACACATTTGAAACAGAGGGATATACACAGGGTAAAGGTGAAAGGCTGGAGTAGAATACATTATGCTTCAGCTGAAGTAAAAAAAAAAGTAGGGGTAGCAATACTGGTTTCAGACAAAGCAAAAGCAAAAATACATCTTATTAAAAGAAATAAGGAAGGAAATTACATCCTGCTAAAAGGCATCATAGACAATGAAGTAATATCATTACTAAACATATGTGCACCAAGTGGTATGGCATCTAAATTGTTAGAGGAAAAGTTCAGGAAGTTACAGGAAGAAATAGACACAACACTATACTAATGAGGGACCTCAACCTCCCCCTCTCTGAACTAGATAAATCTAACCACAAAATAAACAAGAAAGAAGTTAAGGAAATTAATAGAATTTTAGAAAAGTAAGATATGGTAGACCTCTGGAGAAAATTGAATGGGGATAGAAAGGAATATACCTTTTTCTCAGAAGTACATGGCATATACACAAAAATAGACCATGTACTAGGGCATACAAACCTCACAATCCAATTCAGAAAGGAAAATATTGAATACATCCTTTACAGATCATGATGCAATAAAAATTATATGTAATAAAGGGCCATAGAAAGATAGACTAAAAAATAATTGGAAACTAAATAATAAAATCCTAAAGAATGAATGGGTCAAACAACAAATCATACAAAAAATCAATAACTTTATCCAAGAGAAAGACAATAATGAGACAACATACCAAAACTTATGGGATACAGCAAAAGCAGTTCTTAGGGGAAGTTTTATATCTCTAAATGCTTACATGAATAAAATAGGGAGAGAAGAGATCAATGAATTGGGCATGCAAATGAAAGAAAAAAACTAGAAAAACAACAAATTAAAAATCCCCCCAAAAATAACAAATTAGAAATATTGAAAATGAAAGGAGAGATTAATACAATTGAAAATAAGAAAATTATTGAACTTATTGAAAAAAAATAAGAGCTAGTTTTATGAAAAATAAACAATAAAATAGATAAACTTTTGGTAAATTTAATTTAAAAAAAAGAAAGAAGAAAACTAAATTACCAGTATCAAAAATATAACCACCAATGAAGAGGAAATTAAAACAGTAATTAGGAACTAGTTTGCCCAACTGTATGTCAACAAATTAGACAATCTTAGTGAAATGGATGAATATTTACAAAAAAATATAAATTGCCCAGATAAACAGAAGAGGAAGTAAAATATTTAAATAACCCCAATGCAGAAAAAAAGAAATGGAACAAGCCATCAATGAACTCCCCAGGAAAAAAAATCTCCAGGGCCAGAGGGTTTTACAAGTGAATTCTATCAAACATTTACAGAACAATTAATTCCAATACTATATAGATTATTTGGGAAAATAGGTGAAGAAGGAGTCTTACCAAATTCATTTGATGATACAAAAATGGTGTTGATACCTAAACTGAGAAGAGTCAAAACAGAGAAAAAAATGTATAGACCAATTCCCCTAATGAATAAAGACATAAAAATTTTAAATAAAATATTAGCAAATAGATTACAGCAACTTATCCCAAGAATAATACACTATGACCAGGTAGGATTTATACCAGGAACACAGGGTGGGTTCAATATAAGGAAAACTATCAGCATAATTGATCATATCAACAACAAAACTAACAGAAACCAAATGATCATCTCAATAGATGCAGAAAAAGCTTTTGACAAAATACACCACCCATTCCTATAAAAAACACTGGGAAGCATAGAAATAAATGGAGCATTCCTTAAAATGATTAGTAGCATCTACTTAAAACCTTCAACAAGCATTATATGTAATGGGGATAAGCTAGAAACCTTTCCAATAAGATCAGGGGTGAAATAAGGATGTCCATTATCACCACTGTTGTTCAATATGGTACTAGAAACATTTGCTTTAGCAATAAGAAGAGAAAAAGAAATTAAATTTATTAGAATAGGGAAAGAAGAAACAAAGCTATCAATCTTTACAGATGACATGATGATATATTTAGAAAATCCTGGAGAATGAAGTAAAAAACTCCTTGAAATAATTAAAAACTTTAGCAAAGTTGCAGGCTATAAAATAAACCCAAATAAATCATTGGCATTTCTGTGTCTTACCAACAAAGTCCAACAGCAAGAGATAGAAGGAGAAATTCCATTTAAAATTACTAGAGACATTATAAAATATTTGGAAGTCTACCTGGCAAAACAAAGCCAGGAACTATATGAACACAATAACAAGACAATTTTCACACAAATAAAGTCAGATCCAAATAATTGGAAAAACATCAATTGCTCATGGGTAGGCAGAGTAAATATAATAAAAATCATGATTCTACCTAAATTAGTTATTCAGTGCCATACCAATGAAACTACCAAAATTATTTTATAGAGTTAGAAAAAATAATAACAAGATTCATCTGGAAAAACAAAAGGTCCAGAATATCAAGGGAACTAACGAAAATAAATTCAGGGGAAGGTGGCCTAGCCATTCCTGATCTTAAATTGTATTATGAAGTATCAATTATCAAAGCTGCTTGGTACTGGCTAAGAAATAGAGTGGTGGATCAGTGGAATAAGTTAAGTATGCAAGACACAGTAGTAAATGACTATAGTAACCTATTATTTGATAAATCCAAAGACCCCAGCTTCTGGGATAAGATCTCACTCTTTAACAAAAACTGCCAGGAAAGCTGGAAAAGAGTATGGCAGAAACTAACCATAGATCAAAATCTCACATCATATAGCAGAATAAAGTCAAAATGGCTTCATGATTTAGATATAAACACTGAAATGTAAGCAAACTGGGAGAGTAAAGAATAGTACTACCTATAAGATTTATAGAGAACAGAAGAATTCATCACCAAACAGGAGATAGAGAACATTATGAAAAGCAAAATGGAGAGCTTTGATTATATTAAATTGAAAAGTTTTTGCACAAAGTCAATGTAACCAATATAAGAAGGAAGGTAGAAAATTGGGAAAGAATTTTTGCAATGAGTCTCTCTGATTAGGGTCTCATTTCTAAAATATATAGAGAATTAAGTCAAATTTATAAGAATGGAAGTCATTCTGTAATTGATAAATGATCAAAGGATATGAACAGGCAGTTCTCAGATGAGGAAATTGAAGCCATCTATAGTCATATGAAAAAATGCTCTAAATCACTATTGATTAGAGAAATGCAAACCAAAACAACTCTGAGGTACCACATCACACCTATCAGAATAGCCAACATGACAAAACAGAAAAATGATAAAGTTGGAGAAGATGTGGGAAAACTGGAACACTAATGCATTGTTGGTGGAGTTGTGAAACAAACCATTTTGGAGAGCAATTTGGAACTATGCCCAAAGGGCTATAAAAATGTACATACCCTTTGACCCAGCAATAGTACTTCTAGGGCTATATCCCAAAGAGATTACACAAATGGGAAAATAACCTACATGTACAAAAATATTTATAGCAGCTCTTTTTGTGGTGGGGAAGAATTGGAAATTGAGACGATGTCCATCAATTGGGGAATGGCTGAACAAGTTGTTTGTACATTAATGTAATGGAATACTATTGTGCTATAAGAAATGATGAACAGGCTGACTTCAGAAAAACCTGAAAAGCCTTGTATGGTCTCATGCTGAGTGAAATGAGCAAAACCAGGAGAATGTTGTACACAGTAACAGCCACAATGTGTGATGACTAATATTGGTAGACTTAACCCTTCTCAGCAATAGGTTTAAGACATCTCCAAAGGCCTCATGATGGAAAATGCTATTCACATCCAAACAAAGAAATATGGAGCTTGAATGCAGATCAAAGTATACTATTTGCTATTTTTTTCTTCTGTTGTGTTTTGTTTCTTCTTTCCAAAGTTCCTCCTATTGGTTCTAATTCTTACCTACAACATCATGAATGTAAAAATATGTTTAATAGGAATATATATGTATAGCCTACATCAGATTGTGTGCCATCTTGGGGAAGGAGGTGGAGACAGATTTAAAACTCAAAAGCTTATGGAAGTGATTGTTGATAATCTAAAATAATTTAATTAAAAATAAAAAGGTCCAGAATATCAAGGGAACTAATGAAAAGAAATACTAGGGTAGGTGGCCTAGCTATACCTGCTCTTAAAATGTATTATAAAGCAGCAATCATCAAAACTTCTTGGTATTGGCTAAGAAATAGGTACACAAGACACAAAAGTCAATGACTATAGTAATCTACTGTTTGACAAACCCAAAGACACCATCTTCTGGGACAAGAACTCACTATCTGACAAAAACTGCCTGGGAAAAGTGGAAAAGAGTATGGAAGAAACTAGGCACAGACCAAAATTTTACACCCTATACCAAAAAAAAAGTCAAAATGGGTACACGATTTAGATGTAAAGGCTGATGCAAAGAATAGTTTACCTGTCAGATTTATGGAGAACAGAAAAATTTATGACCAAACAAGAGATAGAGAACATTATAAAATACAAATTGGATAATTTTAATTACATTAAATTGAGAAGTTTTTGCACAAATAATCCTAAGTATTTGCAGGACTCTGTGCCAAATGCTGAGGAAGATGCAAATATGAATTTAATGTGTTTTTATTTTAGTAGAACTTACATTCTTGTAGAGATTTAATGTAAAGATAAATATAATGATAAATGTAATTTTTAAATAAGAAAATTGGAACAAATGATACTTGAAGGCTAAATAAGGGCTATACATACATACATACATACATACATATATATATATGTGTTTGTGTGTGTTTATATATATTCAGAAATCAAGGAAAGTTCCATAGAAAACATGACATCTGAACTGGATCTTAATATATAGGTGGTAATTGAAGATGAGATTTCAATGTGTAGATTTGGAGGGAATTATAATACTTCAGCTAGCAATTTAAAAAACCTCCCCAAAATAGAAATAATCTGAGCATTTAAAAAAAAAGTTTCTTGGTATCTTGTCTTGAAACTTTACCTGCATAAAAATTCAAGATCCATTTAGAACAATAAATCAAAACTTGCTAAAAATTCCAAGCCTGTTTGTCACTTCTTACGTAACAATGTGTTAAGTTCAGATCTTTGCAATCATTACAAGTCATTGATAGGGTTCATCATAGAGTCATAAATATGATTAGAATTTATATAGGTGATAAGATCCTAGAAACATTAATAAAGCCATTGATTTTATTCTGTATGTGCAAGAGAATGTCCAAGAGTGATTCAGTAATTGGATTCAACTATCTGAAATAAAATTATAAAGAAGAATTAAGGTGACATGCTGTTTTTCATCTTATGTTCATGTCAGAACACTTGCAATTTAAAGTGGGAGAGTAATTTAGGTCAAAATCAAGTTAACTTTTTCTTTTAAGATGCAGAAAAGCATTTATCTCCAAATGTCTATTAGACATCTCAAAAATGGCACACACACACACACAGACACACACACACACACACACACACACACATATATGTATATCTTAACTCAAAATGTCCAAGACTGAATTCATTACATTTCCCCAAAACCCTTTCTTCTTCCTATCTTTTCTAATACTATTGAGGATATCACTATCCTCCCAGTCCCTCATTTTTACAAACTACATGTAATGTTCACCCTCTCCATCTCCACACTTTCTTTCTTCTTACACTATCACTACCCTTTTGCAGCCTCTCATGACCTCATGCTTAGACTATTGCAATAGAATTCTGATTGATCTGATATGCCTCTCTCCATTCTAGTCTTTTATCTAACTACCAAAGTGATCTTTTAAAAACATAGTTCTAACCAAGTTGCTCCTGTAATAAAGAGATTTCAAGTGGGGCTCTCTTTTATGTATATGCACATGTGTATAAATATATTTTATATGTATATATGGATGTCTATATATATACATATGTATACTTATCGGTCCTATGTACATATGTGCATGTGTATTACATATATATGTATTGTGTATGTATATATGTGTGTGTATAGAAACAGAGAAAGACAGAGACAGAGACACAGAAAGCCAGATAGAGACAGAGAGACAGAGAGAGACACAGACAGAGACAGAGAAAAAGAACTATATTAGCAATAGAAAAATCATAGATTTAGAGCTGGAAGATACTTCAAAAATTACCTACTCCAACTCTCTAATCTTCTTTTAGAAATGAGAAAACTGAGGATTAGATAGGTTGAATAACTTACCCAAATTCACATAGTTAAAATATGCCCTAAATTCATACCCAAGTCTTTGGTACTCGAAATCCTCTCTACTATGCCACATTGCTTTAAGTTGAAATGCTAAGAACTTATGTTTACTTAACTATTTTTTGTCAAATAAAGCATTTGATGCTATAGATACAACAATGTGACCAATAATAGTAAGGATTCTATGATTCAGCAGGTGATACAAGTGATCCTAGGTTCTTGATCCTTTTACGCTAAAGGAAGGACAAAACCTTGAAATTCCTATGAAACCGGAAAAGCTTTGAGTAAAAACCAAATCTTGTGCTCTGAGATTTCTTAGTCGTAGAGAGATTGTGATCAACTCTGTGGAAGGAGTGCTTGCGTATTAAAAATCAAACTATTTGAATGGTCTACATCAGATATAATAAGAAAATAAAAAGCACTTTGCATACCTTAAAACAATCAGCTGCTATTGAGGGAGGAACCATGGTTTTGGAAAGGTTGCTGAATTGAGTAGTCCAGTATATCTGTTCCAAACCTGATTCCTCTATTTACTAGCTTACCAAGTAACTAAACCATTTAACCTTAATTTCCTCCCAACAAAGTGAGGGTTGTTTTACATATTTACTACACTCATTTCCATCACTAAAGCTATGACACTATAATCATAGATTTTTTCTTTCACAGAATGATCAAATAGGCACAAAAATGGTCATAATAACATGTTTATGATAAAAATAAGGGTAAAAATCCTTTCCTATGATGGTGAGTTAGCATTAATTAAAGACTTAATTACAATGCCTGGGAGCACAGTCATGGCATTAAAACCCATAATCTTCCTTGAATGCATTTCTGATTTAATACCAATATTGCTTGAGGAATTAATTATAAACTCCAAAATATGCTGATATCAATTGTTTTGGCACAACTTCTTTGAATTGCTTGTAAACATGAGTACAATTGACAGTTACATGAGGATGTGTGTACATACCTAACTGCATGGGCATTATGTCTTGTGTTGAATAGTCATGAAGGTTACAATTAGCAATGTTAAGTGTCACAAATTAATTTGCAAAGATATATAATATTACTTATCTTAGTAAGGGGTCCAATTCTGGGGTATCTGAAGATTTTGGATATGCATAATTTGATGGAAATAGTAATGAAACTTTTAAATTTATTTAAAATATTTTGAACTTACCTACAGACATTAATAGTCATAGGATCTATGACTAGTATAGATTTCAGAAATCACCTAATTCTACATCTTCATTTTGGAGATCAAGGCATAGAGTTAAATGACTTGTACAGTATAACATCAATAACAAGTTTCAGAAGCATTATATTAACACTTGATATTCTGGCTCCTTGTCAAGTCCTCCTGATACCATGCCAGATTACCTTCAATCTTTTAATACTAGGGAGCTTAGGGACAATGAAGGGAACAAATATAGCTTCACTATATTTTCACAGTAGTTCTGACTGATATCAGTTCCCATGCATGAATAGAGAGGGGATGGAGCCATAGTTAACAGTTCAGGTGCCTGTAGCAAGCAACATGCCCAAGGCAAACATAATTCATATAAGAAGATTGATATTCATAGAATAAAAAAAACACAGGAAATAAATAGGGAAAATTCTGTTGATTGGAAAGCAGAATTGATGGTTCATTCAGTCTTTATGTGGTTATTAAGCATGAAATTTGGTAACTTTCTATTTTTTATGAATTTATGTTGATAACTATTTGTTAAGCACAAGGACTAAATGTGCAAGTACAACCTGGAGAACAGGTGTTAAATTTTGTCACTCTAGACTCTTATTCACTGGAAAGAATGGAGGAGTCCAGTTGCCTGCCTAGAATTACAAATTTGGTATAAATGTTTATTTACTTTGAATATGACTCTCTTTTAAAAATTGTATTTATTTATTTATTTTTAGTTTTCAACATTCACTTCCATAAGATTTTGAGTTCCAAATTTCCTCCCCATCTCTCCTCTCCCCCAACCCCAAGATAGCATGCAATCTGATACAGGATCTACATATACATTCATATTGCCCTTAAGATTGCTCATCAATGCAATAGTAGCTTTATAATATTACCAGGGATACATGCTTTTAAATATATTCCCCAGATAGGAGGTATATGAGTAAAACAAAAGATATACATGGAAGGGAATTCACTGTCTTATATCATCAGTTATCAATGACTTTCCAAGGGTCAATTTATACAAAATTCTAGCTCTGTTTCATTGCCACTTGCCAAATTTGTAATTCATTCCAGGTATCTGGACTCCTCCTTTCCCTCCAGGGAAAATTCATGTTGTAAAGAATAATTAGAACTAATGGGAGCCATTTCTTCCCTCCTTTCTACCCCCCCACCTTATCTTTCTCCCTTTCCTCCTACTGTCTATATGGCAAGTTAGAGTGCTATACCTTGAGTATGTTATTTCCTCCTCGAGCCAAATCCAAAGAGAGTAAGTTCAAATAATGCTCATCTCTCTCCCTTGTTTCCCTCTACTGTAATATGTCTTTGTGCCTCTTCATATGATGTAATTTACCCTTTTCTGTTTCCTCTATTCCTCTTCTCTCATTACAATCCCTTTTCACCACTTCATTAGGTTTTTTATCATAACATATAAGTCTTAAACTTAAAACCACCCCCACTGTCTATGTTTATCCTTTCTAAATTTCATAAAAAGATGCACTTCTTGAGTTATAAGTATCATCTTCCCATGTAGGGATGTAAACAGTTTATCTTTATTTAATAACATGTGTTTTTTTTTCCTTTCCTGTTTACCTTTTTATGCCTCTCTTGAATCTTGTGTTTGAAGATCAAATTTTCCATTTAGCTTTGGTCTTTTCATCAGGAAAGTCTGGAAGTCCCCTCTTTCATTGAATGTTCATCTCCTCCCCTGAAATATTATGCTCAATTTCCCTAGGTAGTTGTAATCCAAACTCCTTTGCCTTATGGAATATTATATTCCAAGCCCTCTGATTTTTAACATAGATTCTGCAAGATTCTGCATACTCCTGACTGTGGTTCTATGATAGTTGAATTGTTTCTTTCTAGCTGCTTGCAGTATTTTCTTCTTGACCTGATAATTCTAGAATTTGACTACAATCTGTATATGACTCTTATCACAGCTGGTGAAACCAGAATTACCTTTTGAAGGCTTTCTGTTCTTTTAGATCTGGTTAACTAGTTGTTGGCAACTTTATGTTGGGTTTTTTTTTAATCCAGATAATGAGAAACTAATTTTTATTGCATTATGAGTTAGTTTGCTATGGAGGAAAAAAAAAGTAAAAATGAGAATTCAAATGACAAGTGGAAATGGAGCAGAACAGCCAGCTCCAACTTTGTTCATTGGTTAAAGAAAAAAGAAAATATCTATTTATTCTTATTGAAGGCTTCTCTAATTGTGGATTTCCACTAATAATCCATACAACTAACCACTCAGAAAGAGCCAGGGGAAAGGAAAACATGAACACATGCAACCATTTGTCCTGGACTTTGACGAAAAAAATGAGCCTACATTAAGCTAATCAGCACATCTTAGGGGAAAGGAAGGAAGGAAGGAAGAATGGAAGGGAGGAAAGAAGGAAGGAAGGAAAGAAGCAAAGAAACAAAGAGAAAGAAGAAAGGAAGCAATAAAGGAAGAAAAAAAGGAGGAAGGAATGAAGAATGAAAGAAGAAAGGAAGAAAGAAAGAAGAAAAAAGTTGTTATTTTTATCCAAGCACTAAATGTTATGAAAGTACCTTTTGTTTCATTCTAACTTTCAATAGACACATCAAAATATTTCATGAAGGGGAATTAAAATAAAAGAGCTCTGTATTAGAGAAATTTTCTTTAAAAAGAACTGATATCAATGAATAGCTCTGATCTAAAGGGAGCTTAATTAAGAGATCAATAAGAAAAATTAAGGCAAGAAAAGGAGTTTAAAAGACTTTAAAGTGCCTCTCTGCAAATAGAGCAAAACAATTATCAAAAAATTGGTAACTTAAAGTGCTAGACACCACATACAGCATTCTCAGCTTCAAAACTATAAAGCATTTTAGGTGAAAAAGAAAAAAATAGGAGTCACAAAAGATATTGATAAAATTAATAGTTTTAAAAACTTTTCAAAATATAGTGAGATTATAATGGGTTTTATACATTAACAAATTCTTCTCTTTGATCATATTGTTGTTTGTCCTTTGTTCTCTATACAGACCAATGACATCACAGGGTGATGTTTTGACTCATGAGTAAATTGAAGCAGAGGTGCACAAAGTTGTCAGCCTCACTTTTTCTTCCAGAGTCATTGAAGTCCAGTGGGAAGATAAAATTCAGGACAACTGGAGATGGCTGGGGATACATTGGATGGCATTGGGGTTTTGATGTCTGACCAAGCTCTATGTGCTCTACAGAGCCTGCTTCAGCCACCTTCATGGCTTTGTGAACAAATTGTTCTCACGTGCTCATTCTAGAGAGGAAGTCTTCACATTCTTGGAGTAGACACCCCTTTAGCTTTCCAATGGGTATGTGGCCTATTAGTTATCATCAACTGGGTTTATCCCATCTACTGAGACAGTTTACCAGGGTGTGGTCTCTATGCATGATTCGTGGAGCTATAGGTAAGAGTTGAGTGCCAGGTAGACACAAAAAGTGGATGAGCAGCTCCACAAGCCCTCATACCAGAGGTGCTCATTCTTCTTGAACACCACATGCACTCCTCTCTTTAATAATAATGCTACATTTAAACATTGACTTTAAATATATATTCTATCATCTAGAAAAATATCCACAAAAGAAGCAGATATTCTACTCTAGCATGGAGAAGGGATACAATATGCACTCTTATAGATACAATATAAGAAATGATGATGAGAAAAGAATGATCCAAAGTGATCCAGGAATATTTGAAGAGGTAATGTAATCTTTTAGTCAAAAAGATTAGTATAAGTTACACAAAAATGACACATGAGCTGACATTTGAAGGAGATAACAGAGTCTGAAAGTAAAGATAGTCAGGTGGTAGCAATTCCAGGCATAGGGCAAAGCCTATTTCTATTAAAGGAGGTAAAATACTATTTTTACAGAACAACTAATAGTTCAATTGATCTAGAACATAGAGAGTGTGAAGGAACAAGAAATAGGTCTAGAAAAATGGGCTGCAGGCAGACTTTTCATACTAAACAATGCACTAAGAATCTATTTTAACCTGAAGTTATAGGGAATTACTGATTTGATTTTATTTATAAGCAGAAGGATATTATTGTTATATCCACACATTTAAAAAAAGTATTTGGCTATCTATATGAAGAACATATTTTGAGAAAGCAGAGAGTGAAAGTGAGGAGAAGATGTGGGAAATTATTAAAAGAATCTTGAAAAGAGGTGATGAAAGAGGCCTGAATTGGGGTGGTAGTAATGTGAGAAGGAAACTGATGGATGTGATAAATGTCATGAAAACAGAATTGACAAAACTTGACAATTGGTTTGATATGGGTGCTTAGAGAGAGGAAAAAGACAAGGATGATTGAAATTTCCAACTTAGTTGACTGGGAAGTTGTTATTACCCTCACCAATAATGGAAAGGAGGAAGGGACAGTTAGAGGAAAGATGATAATGTCAATTTTAAATTTGTCATTTTTGAGAAGCTTGTTTGATATCCATGGAGATAGAGTGGGCTGATGCCTAGCAGGTAATTGGAAACAAGGGAGAGATTAGTGGGAGATATATCCATCCATCATCATTTGTGTACAAATGATAATCATACCTATTGCAGCTGAGGAGATTGACAAATTCAGAGGACAGATAGAAAAGAACATAAAGCTAGGGAGGACATTCTCATTTAGACATAGAAGAGTGATGGACCAACAAAAGGAGGACAGAATGAAGGTTTATACAGTCAGGAACTGAAGCAGGAAAGCATAGCATTACAAAAGCTTAGAACAGAGAGAGGATGTGAGAGGAGGTATCGAATAATGTCAAAAATTTCTGAAAAAGTCAAGGAGGAAAAAGATTGAGGAAAGGGAAACATATTTAGAAAACTGGACAAGAAATAACTTATTAATTATATTACTTATTAAAAATAAATGAAATTCTTGGAACTTTGACATAATACATTTTAGATTCTTGTAAATTTTTGCCAATGCTATACCTATCTTCTTCACCCCAACTGGAATCTTCAGTTGTCCCTCTCATTTAACTATTATATCCAAAAGTATATCAAGTACTTTAAATTCTGTCTTCATAAGATTTCTCACAAGTGGCTTTTCCCCTCCACTCACAGTCACAATAATTATTGGTCGGCTTATTACTATATATAAAAGCTTGCAATTTGAATTCTCTTCCTCAAGTTTCTTCTATTCTATAATTTATTTTTTTAAGAAACATGTGTCAAATTATTTCTCAAGTGAATATTTAGCAATGTAAATCCCCTGTTCAAAAATGGAAATGTGTCAGGGTAGAAAAAAGAAAATAAAAGAGGAGATGGAGGCAGAAAAGGAGGAAAAGAACAAGGAAAAGAGTAAACTAAAGAAGGAGAACCAAGAGAACAGGAATGAGAATGAGAAGGATAATAATTAGGAGAAGAAAGAGAATGAGAAGGAAGTAGAGGAGGAGAAGAAAATAAGAAGAAAAAAGATATGGTGGAAGACCATAGGATGAGACATCTCTTGCACTATTAGTTGAATCCTTTCATTTTATAGATGAGGAAACTGATCAAATTTAAATAGTTGGTAAATTTCAGGAGCATATTAAAGATAATTCTTTTTCATAGATAGTACTAGTTTAAGTTAAATTAATGAGATTCATATTAATAAAAGTTTGCCAAATAATTGATTTTACTGTGTCATTGTTCAGTCATTTGGTCATGTCTGACTTTTCATCACTCCATGGACTATAGCATGCCAGACTCTTCTGTCCACTATCTTCAGAGTCTGTTCAAATTCATGTCCTTTGCAACCATGACACTATATGTCCACCTTATCCTCTGTTGTCCCCTTCTCCTTTTGCTTTCAATCTTTCCCAACATTAAAGTATTTTCTAATGAGCCTTTTTTTCTCATTATATGGCCAAAGTATTAAAGCTTCAGCTTCAGTATTTGATGTTCCAATGAATAGTCAGAATTAATTTCTTTAAGTATTGATTGATTTAATCTCCTGGCTGTCCAAGGAACTCTCAAAAGTCTTCTTCAGCACCACAATTTGAAAGCATCAATTCTGTAGCACTTGGCTTTTTTTTTTTTATAGTCCAACACGTAACAGCCATAGATTACTACTGGAAAAACCACAATTTTGACTATATGGACCTTTATTGGCAAGTTGATGTCTCTGCTTTTAGTGTGCTGGCCAGACTTGTCATGGTTTTCCTTCTAAAAAGCAAGCATCTTTTAATTTCATGGCTGTAGTCACCATCTGCAGTACTCTTTAAAAAAAAAACTATATGTAATGTCAAAGTATTTATTTAAATATGGCCTATATATAGAATAAACCATTATAATAACCTTTGGGAGTGAGCACACATAATGCAACAATTCTAAAATAATTTTAAATTATTGATATAACATAAGCTAATGAATTTCTTCTCTTTAAGTATTTCCTAACACTTACTTTTTAGAGTAAGAATATATTGTGCTTCTTATAGTGTGCATATTTGCAATTTAACATGCATAAAAACTCTATATTCTCCAAAATTTTACATCCCCCTATTTGCACTAGGCTCTCCCAACATCATTGTATTGATGTACAGTAAGAGAGTCAAAGAAAGATATGAAGGCTTTTGGAAAGACATAGTAAGTGGAAAGAAAGCTGGTGCTCAATAATAGTTTTAAATATCAATTAAAAGGCAATGTCTGTCACATGTCACACAAGACATAATCTAATAAGGGGAATCAACATGGAGAAGTGGTTAGAGAGCTTGCATAAAAGCCAGAAACACTTGAGTTCAAGTCATGAACCTGGCTATATAATGAGCAAGTCGCTTAAATTCTCAGTCTTCTAGGCGACTTTATAAGACTGTAAGTTGTCAAGACTGTAACACATGAGACAGTAATGGTAGGAGTTTCCTCACCGAGGAATTCCCAATACTATGTAACATCACAGGTTTCTACCTATAAGTAGTAACCAAAAACAGGTAGTTGATATAATTCTGAATTTAGAGTCAGAAATATTTGAGTTCAAATTCTACTTCAAATACTTAACTAGATGTATGATCCTGTAAAAGAAACATCATCTGTCTGCTTCAGTTTCTTTTATCAAGCTTTATTTATGTGCTTGTTTTTCACATATTGTAAATGTTTACAGATTAACTCCAATCTCTGTGAAGTCTCATATAAGAGAAAACATTTCAGCAAAACTATGAATACAGTGATTTCATTGGAAAATAAATACAACATTCTATGTCTGTAGTAGACTATTTCTTCTCCCTCTCACCACTCATTTCATTGAAAAAAAAAAGAAACTCAAATTCCATAGCAACTATACACAGTCAAACAAAATATATCCCCAATTGGCTATATACAAATACATACATACATACATACATACATACATACATACATACATACATAAACATATGTATGTATACTATTTATTACAGCATAGTCTCTTCTGCTTCTAAGGCAAAAATCTAGTCTGATTATATTTTTCCTATGGATTGTACCACTCTTTTTCAATCTCCTTTACTTACTGATCATTCATCTCATACCTACTACCCCAGCAAGTTTGGCCTTCCAAGCTCTTCCTTGGACTCTTTTCTCTTTCCACTTTTAATCTGGGTGATGTCATCAACTCCTTTGGGTTCAATTATTAGCTTTGCACAGATGAGTTTCACATAAACATATCTAACCCTTATCTCTCTTCTGGTTTAATCCTGTATTGCCAAAACTCTGCAAGATATCTCCCCCTGGATGTCCAGCTGGCATCTCCAACTCAACATGTCCAACACATCACTAATTATCTTTTCCCCTAACTCATCAATGTGTTCAAAACTTCTCTATTACTGCTGAGGTTACTAACATCCAGTCATTTAGGTTAAATATTACCATCATTCATTTTAATAGCTGTCTCACACATTCCCCATACTAATTTGCTACTGCCTTGTTGATTCTGCCTCCACAATATCTCTGACTTTTTCTTCTCTTCATTTACATTGCCATCACCTGAATTCAGGGTCCAATTATCTCTCACCTAGAGGCCTCTTAGTTGGTCTCACTGCATCCTATCTCTTTGTTAAAACACATCCTTTTCATTGTTGCCAAGATATTTGCCTAAGGATAGGATTGACCATTTTAGTTCCATATACCAAAAAAGAGAAAAAAAAAACATGATGGAAGAAGGCTCACTATTCCCCAGGACAAATTATAAATTTTTCACTATGACATTTAATGCCCCCTACAATCTGGCTGACCCTGCATACCCTACTTATTTCACTTTACTCCCTTCACACATAATCTATTCCAACAAATTTGAGTTACAAGGCATTCTCATCAACATTTGATCTGACAACTTCATACATATACAAATCTGCTTACCCTAGCTGCAATATACTCCCTCTTCATTTCTTCTTGAAAGATTCTTTCAGAGCTCATTTCAGATGTACCTGCTTTACATGGCCTCTCTCACCCCTCCCTTTGGATATTACATTTATTTTTTACTTTTCTCCATTCACATTGTATCCCTCATCCAGTAGAATGTAAATATGCTGTGGGTATTGATTAGTTTATTTTTATTTGTATAACTCCAGTGCCAAGAGCACTGCTATCATAAAAGAGATACTATAACTAGTTTATAGATATATGTCCATTTTCTTTTTCTTTGATGTCTTTGGCAGGTGGGGTACAGATCTAGTAATCTTATCATTGAATCAAAGGGTATGCACAGTTTCATAGACTTTTGGGCATAGTTGCAAATGGTTTGATCAGTTCATAACTGCATCAACAGGGCATTAGTGTCACAGTTTTCCCACATCCCCTCCAACATTTGTTACTTCTGTTTTCTTTTTAGCTAATCTGGTGAGTGTGAAGTAATATTTGAGAGTTGTTTTTTATTTGCTTTTTTCTAGTCAATAGTGATATAGAGCATTTTTTCATAAGACTAGAGATAGTTTTTATTTTTTCTTCTGAAACTGCTGTTGATATCCTTTGACCATTTATCAATTGGTGAATAAATCATATTTTTAATAAATTCAACTCCATTCCCTATGTATTTGAGGAAGTAAGCTATCAGAGAAACTTCCTATAATTTTCTCCCAGGTTCTTTCTTTTTTTCTACTCTTGACTGAATTTGTCTTGTTTATGCAAAAATTTTTCATTTCATGAAACCAAAATGATCAGTTTTGCTTCCCATGATTCTCTCTACTTCTTGTTTTGCTTATATATCATTCTTTTATCCGTAGATTTGACAGGTAAATATTTCATGCTCACTTTATTTGCTTATACTATTACTCTTTGCCTAAATTATGTGCTCATTTTGTTCTTATCTTGGTGTATAATATGAGTTGTTAGTCTATACCTCATTTCTGCCAAACTACTTTCCACTTTTCTAAACAATTTTGAGTTCTTTCACAAAAATCTTGGATCTTTGGGTTTATTAAAAAAAGAACCAGATTGATATGGTTATTTACTACTGTGTATTTTGTGCCTATCTTATTCCACTGATCCACCACTTTATTTCTGAGCCAATACCAGATTATTTTGACGGTTATCACTTTGTAGTATAGTTCAAAGCTAGCTCAGTGTTTGGGAGACTCTGAAGTTAAATATGGGACATAAGTGGTATTAGACTGACTGCCAGCGATAAAAGGACGTTCTCAAGGTCTCTCTTAAGAATTTTGAAATTGATTATGTGACATGGGAGATACTGGCACAGGACAACTCAGCATGGCATGTTCACATCAGAAAAAGTGCTGTACTCTATGAGCAAAGCAGAATTGAGGTAGCTCAAGATAAACACAGGATACACAAATTTAGAGAATCCACCCCAAAGGTTCACATGGACTATTTGTCACTGACCTGTGCTAGAATATCCTGAGATCTTATTGCTTTGATCAGCCAGAGTAAGACACACTAAAACTTGACTCTGGCATAGTAATGTCATTTCGGTCTTCTTCAAAATGAAGGAAAATAACAACATTTTTTTCATTGATTTCTATCATATTCTTGAGGACCTTCTGTTCTTTCAGATGAATTCTATTAGTTTTTTTTTTTTCCTAGCTCTATAAAACACTTTTTTGGTAGTTTGATTTGTATGGTGTTGAATAAGTAAATTCACTTACCAATAATTATCATTTTTGTCATATTGGATCACCCTATCCATGAACAATTAATATTTCCCAAATTCTTTAAATCTGTCTTTGCAAAAAATATTTTGTAATTATATTTACATGTTTCCTAGGATCATCTTGGCAGGTAGACTCAAAAGATTTTATTTTGTCTGCACTTATTTTAGTTTATTTTATTTTGAGGGTCATAAGTAGGTATTTATTATTTAAGTTGAAGAACAGGTTATGAAGGGGGTGGGGGGAGAGCCTAGGTGAGAGAGAAGAAGGGAGGAGACAGAGAGACAAGAGCCTCTCCTCTATGTCTGCTCCAGATGGGGTTGGTCCTGATTTCTGAGCCTTGGCCCAGGGCACACAATGAAGCACACGATAAGATGAGGTTCCAGGAGTTATAGGTTTAGGAAACATCAAGGGGTGATCAAAGTTACACATCCAACCAGAGGTTAGGGCTGGGATTCTCCTTGGATCATCAGCACCACTTCTTTTTAGGAACTGAAGTATAGTGATAAGTTCCATCACACTTGTTTCAGCTCTTATTCTTGTAGTTAACATCTTTGTGCTAAAGAATTCTTTCATCCCCTCTCTAACTTCTTGTACTTTGCTTCTAGTTTCTGTATCCAAATTGTAAGCTGCCTGTTCAAGAGCTGCTACTTGCTCCTCAATTAAAGTGATCTGATCCAGATAAGGCTGAAGTGTTGCAGATTTCTGGTTTAAGTCCATCAGGTTTCTACTTATATTTACTGCAATATTTTTCATTTCTAGATACTTCAAGCTAGTCAGTTTGTTCATATTTTCTAGAAGTTTATAATCCTCACTAGTGGCTGTCAGCTCACCTGTTAGGTACATGGTCATTTTGGAGAACATGTCCTGGCTCAGCCCTGTGATGTCTGCCCTGGTGGGCTGTGTCTCCACCATGGCATCGTCTAGGCTGGGGAAGGGAAGAAGGAGAAAAGATGGAGAGAAGGATGGGGATGGGGAGAGAAGGGGAGGGGGGAAGGGGATGGAAGGGGAGAAAAAGGAAAGGGTGAAGAGTCAGAAAAGGACCTCTACACTTATTTTAAATGGTATTTCTCTTTCTATCTCTTCCTTCTAGACTTTTTTTAATATATAGAAATGTGGATTGTTTATTTATATCTATATCAATATCTATGGATATATGCATATCTATCTATATCAATATTAATATCTATGTATATGTTATATTATATATACATATATTTACTGATTTAGGTGGATTTATTTTATATCTTGAAACTTTGTTAAGTTGTTAATTATTACAACTAGTTTTTTAGTTGACTCTCTAGGATCCTCTATGTTTACCATCATAATGTCTGCAAAGAACGATAATTTTATTTCCTCAGGTACCTATTTTTAATTCCTTCACTTTCTGTTTTTTCTTATTTCTATACTGTATTTCTAATAAATATTGAATAATTGTTATGTTAATGGCATCTTTGGTCACCCCTGTTATTATTGAAAAGGTTTCTAGTTTATTCCAATTATAGGTAATGCATGCAATACAGATAATAGTTTTAGTTATGTAGTACTTATCTTTTTAAGATGCTTTCTAGTGTTTTTAATAGGAATAAATGGGTTTTTTTTGTCAAAAGCATTTTTCTGTTTCTGTTGAGATAAGTATGTAATTTTGGCTGTTTTTATTATAGATATATTCAGTGATAATGAGCCAGCCCTGCATTCTTGGTATAACCCCCACATGGTCATAATTTATGATCTTTGTTATATATTGCTTTGCTGTAATAGTTTGCTTATATTTTATGCAAAGTTTTTGCATCAGTATTCATTAGGAGAACTTGTCTATAGTTTTTTATATCTGTTTTCTCTCTTCCTGGTTTAGATATCAATACCACATTTGTGTCAGAAAAGGGATTTGGTAGGACTCCTTTAAGTTAATCACAAATATTTATATAGTGTTGTAATTAATTGTTCTTTAAATGTTTGGTAGAATTAATACATCTTCTCCTGGGGACTTTTTCTTAGGGAGCTCATATATGGTTTAATTAATTTATTTTTTAATGATGGTTGTTTAAGTATTTTAGAGAACTTAATCAAATTTATAAAAGTAAGCCATTTCCCAATGGACAAATTATATAAACAGGATATAAACAGGCAATTTTCAGAAGAAGAAAACAAAGCTATCTGTAGTCACATTTAAAAAAAGGCTCTAAATCATTACTGATTAGAGAAAGGAAACTATCAGAACTGACAAATGCTGGAGGAGATGAGGTGAAAATAGGTACACTAATGAATTGATGGTAAAGTAGTGAATGGATTCAGCCATTCTGGAAAACAATTTGGAAGCAGGTCCAAAGAACTGTAAGACTACGCATATCCTTTTACCATGCAATACCATTACTACATCCATATCCTGAAGAGATCAGAGAAAAACATAAAGGACCTATATGCACAAAAATATTTATAGCAGCTCTATTTGTGGTGGTAAAGAATTGGATATTGAGAGGATACTTATTAATTGAGCAAAAACTGAATAAGTTGTGACATATGATTATAATGGAGCATGAGAAATTGCTAGGCCAGTGGTTTGAGAAAGAAGAAAAAAAAAACATGGTAAGACCCGTATGAATTAATACAAAGCAAAGTGAGTAGAATTGGGAAATCATTGTGCACAGTAACTTCAATGTTGTGATGATGATCAAATAATTGTGAAAGACTTGGCTACTCTGATCAATACAATTATCCAAGACAATTCCAAAGGACTTATGATAAAAAAAAAATATTCCTCTTCACTTCCAGAGAGAGAGAACTGATCAACTCTGAGTGCAAATTGAAGTATAATAGTCTCGCTTTATTTTTTTTAAATATGGCTGATATAGAAATATGTTTTGCATGATTTCACATGGTTAATTGATATCATATTGCTTGTTTTGTGGGAAAGCTAGAAGGGAGGGAGAGAATTTGGAACTCAAAATTTAAAAAAAAATGTTTAAAATTTAAAAATAATGTTAAAATGTCTTAAAAGATGATTGGAAGGATTGTTATAGTTTCAACAGGAGTAGGCAAATTTGGAGAAGGAATGGATTTATGGTAAAATATCATGAGTTTTATATTAGATATTTTGAGATGAAGATGCCTATATGGAATTGAAATTAAGATGTCCAAATGGAAAATTTCAATGCAAGTTCATGAGAACTTGAAAAAGATAAGGTGAGAAAGGTAATATATATTATTATTTTGAGAAAGATAATATGTATTGGTGAGGTTCCTTCACAGAGATTATGTCAGAATTCATTGGGGTTGATGAGATTGCCAAAAGAGAGAATACAGAGAGAAAAATAAAGAGAAAACAAAGAAGAAGGTTTCAGGTGATGACTACGCATGCTGAATAAGGGGGGAAAAAAAGATAATGGCCCAGCCATGGATACTGAGAAGGAACAGTCAGACATGTAGGGCCAGAATCAAGAAAGATAAGTATCATTTAGTCAAATGAGAATATTTTTTTTTTCCCTAAGAGGAAATCAGTTGTCAGTGGAAAGACCTGGATAGTGATTGAGTATAGGGAAGTGAAGGAAGGAAGGAAATAAGCATTTTAAAGCAACTACTATATACCAGTTTCTATGCTAAATATTTTATAAACATCATCTTATTTGGTCCTCAAAACAACTCATTTTCTAATTAAGAAAAATGAGGCAGGCAGTTAAAGTGATCTGTGCAGGGTCACACAATAGTAAATGTTTGGGACTGGGTTTAAACTCATCTTACTGACTTCTTTAGTCCAAGACTAGTGCTCTATCCATTTTGCTACCTATCTATTGGATTGAGACAAGACTATCCCCTCTTAATTAACTTTTCTCATGAGATATTCTTGAAAAAGTAATTGAAAATCACTATCATATCTCTTTTTATTCAGGCTAAAAATCTCTAGTACTTTCATTTGTGTCTACTATTGGCATGAGTATAGGATCAGAGATGATAAAGCTTAAAAGGAGACCATGTCTAACCTCTTCTTTTTACAAATGAAGACCTGACACCCAGAGAAACCAAATCACTCACTCCAGGTCCTGGAACCAGGAAGTATCCAATATGAGATGGAAACCCAGGTCTTCTTGACTCCAAATTCAACTATCCAAGATAGTAATAATTCCAAGCTGTCTTAATCTCTTTTATGAATATTTTTCAGTTATCAAAATCCCTTGTAAAATTTAGTGTCCCAAAATGAGCACTGTAAGCTTAATATAACAGAATATAGTAGGACTATTATCTTCCTCGTGTTAGCTAGGCTTTCATTAAAATAGCTTACACTTTTGTTAGTCTATTTCAGTGTAGATTCACATTTAATATACAGTCAACTAAAATTCATAGATTATTTTTTCTTTTATAAATTATGTCTTCTAGACATATCTACTCTATTATTTTTGTATGGATTTAACTTTTTTAACCCAAGTGTATAGTGTTTTATTTATCCATATTTGGTTTAATCTTGCTATGTTCAATTCATCACTCTGGTCTAAAGTTATCTTTTGGGATTCTGAATTAATTTTCTATTTTATTACTCAAACTCCATAGTGAACAATTTGAACTAATTGAAGGATGTTTTCTCTTACTGTCTCTTCATTTATCTTTTTTTTATTTTATGAAATATTTTTGATCTGTCCTGCTGGTCCAAATGAAATATTCTTGAAAGTGAACACACACACACACAGAGCTTTGATATTTTTGTCCCTTTAACATAGCTAAAAGCAACCATTTATTTTACCTTTGAATTTTGCTTTGCTATTCATAACTGCATGTGAAATTTAGTGTCCTTTTTATCATTCTTATGAGAACATGGCACTCATGTATATCCATTTTAATTTACTCTTTTTTCCATCTTCTACACTTGGTTTTTAAAATCTAAGTTGGTTGAGGCATTTCCATACATATTTAAATGTATTTTTCTCTTTAGATAGTTCTCATTCTTGATCAGCAATGCTTGTTTCCATTTGTTAAAATTTCATCCTTCAAAGCATTCCATAACTCTTCTGGTCAAATTCTCTTTTGGAATTTTATTCTTTCTCTGATCTCTTTAAACTTCTCTCTCTAAAAATCAAGACTGAACGTCAGGCTATGCCTGGCTTCATTTTCCTTTTCTATCACAAATTCTAAGATTGAAATTTGTCTTCTTTCTAAGTTTCCCATCATTTATATTTCAATAATGAGTTCTTCACTGTTGTTGAGAATTAGTTTCAGGTATAAAAGAACCCTTTATCATTCCCTAAACCACTTGAACAATGAAATTATTACAAAGACAAGTCAAAAATTGTTCTTTTGGTCTTGTCTTTAACAGAGAACTACAGAATATATCTAAATAACTGATGACCCCATTACTTCTACATCTGCATGCCAATTTTGTATTTGTTTTCTGATCTTCTAACTTTTTTCTTTCTTTCTTTCTGGAAAGGTAATGTGCATTCAGAACACAATATTTCTTCTGTTTTGGCTCTCATAAACAGTCTCATACTTTTTGATCTCTCTCCAGTCCTTCAATTTCCAACAATAAATATATCTTAATATTCAAGTATATGCCCTCTCTTACTATACTATAACAGAAAAAAACATTGTAATTAGAATCAGGAGATCTGTAGTAAAATCTATGCTCTGTTCCTGGCTATGTGACCTTGAGTAAATATTTTAATTTCTTTGCCTCCTTTAGAAAATGAAAATGTTGGACTAGATGGACTATAAGGTCCCTTCTTACATTATGTCTATGATCCTACAGTTTGAAACATGGCACCTAGTTGACACAATGGATAGAGAGCCAGGCCAGGAATCAGGAAGGCCTGGGCTCAAATATGGTCTCAGACACTTATTAGCTCTCTGCCCCTGGGCCAATAACTTAACCCTACTTGCCTTAGTTTCCTAATCCAGAAAATGAGTTAGAGAAGTAGTGGCAAACCAATCTGGTATCTTTGTCAAGAACACCCCAATAGAGTCACAAAGAGTTGGACATAACTGAGAATGATTGAATAAAAACAATGATTTTTTAAAATGTTATAAATTCATCTAATATTCCTATTTAGTATCATATCCAAATGAATTTTTGTTATACCTATAACATTAACTTTGTCTCCTTGCAATTATTTCATCTTGTTCATTTTATATACTTTATGCAGTTGTATAAATTCATTTTAGACCACAATATTTTTGCTTCTCTTCTTCAATAATGTCTCTGTTTATACCTTCTATAGTACTAGGCTTAGCAGATATATGTGGAAATATGGCTGCTACTCACAGTCCAATTTGACCTGATGTTTTATTTTGCTCTGTTTTGACAACCTCAGCTGGTTTGCCCCTTTCTAGGCAGCCTAGTATCTCTTGCTCTCAGTGGTTTATCACATTTATGATAGTTTTGTCATAAACCCAATAGTCTTTAATTTGACTGCAGTCACAAACTTCCCCAACACCAGGGATTCTGACAAGTTTTAGGAAACTCTGTCATATCCTAAATACATCCTGGGAATATTACAATTTTCTCTAGATCATTTAACTCAGCTTTACAAATTATTGTATTAGTGCTCCTCAACAGGGGGGCACTATTCCTCATAAAGCCCCAATCTAAATATGTTATCTGGAGTGACTCCTGAGGTATTTGAAGAACACACATGGTGCATCCTTAAGGATCTTTCCCTAAGTTATTTTTTTAAAAGTTGAACAAAAGTATTAGGATGTAATTTGTGCATTTGTAGGCTCTTTGAAAGCCTTTATGAAAGATATAAATACATATATCAAATTAATAACAACACTTAAAGAAATCATAGGATGATATTAGTAGACATAAAAAAGCCATCAATAAACGATCGTATTTATTTTTGTTAAAAATACTAAAATTTTAGTAATAAATAGACTTAGTCTTAAACGGTTATGCCTATATACACATATATAAATATATACATATATGTACATGCATACATATAATTTTAATGACTTCCTATTACCTGAATAAAAAGATTTAAAGTCCTTAGACTCATTTTTTGTTCAATTTTTTTATTAATTTATTTTGATTTATCAATAATCACTTCCATATGTTTTTGAGTTTACAATTTTGCTCCCCCTTCTTCCCCATCAACCTCCCCAAGATGGTGCACAATCTGATATAGGCTATACTTTTACATTCGTATTAAACATATTTTCACATTAGGGATGTTGTAAGTAAAAATTAAAACCAATAGGAGGAACCATAAGAAAGAGAGAACAAAACTCAACAGAAGACAAAAAAAAAAGAGCAATTCAACTTCCATAGTTCTTTCTTTGGATGTGGATAGCATTTTACATCACAAGGCCTCTGGAGATGTCTTAGATCCTTGTGTTTCTGGGTAGGGTTAAGTTTTTCAATATTAGTCATCGCACAATGTGGTTGTTATTATGTACAATGTTCTCAGGGTTCTGCTCACTTCATTCAGCATCAGTCCATACAAGTCTTTCCAGGTTTTTCTGAAGTCAGTCTGTTCATCATTTCTTATAGTACAATAGTATTCCATCTCATTCATATATTACAACTTGCTCAGCCATTCCCTAGTTGATGGGCATCCTCTCAATTTCCAATTCTTTGCCACCACAAAAGAGCTGCTATGAATATTTTTGTACATGTGGGTCCTTTTCCCATTTGTATGATCTCTTTGGGATACAGCCCTAGAAGTGCTATTGATGGGGCAAAGGGTATGCACATTTTTATAGCCCTTTGGGCATAGTTCCAAATTGCTCTCCAAAATGGCTGGATCATTTCACAACTCCACCAACAATGCATTAGTGTTCCAGTTCTCCCACATCTTCTCCAACATTTGTTATTTTTCCATTTTGTCATGTTTGCCAATCTGATAGGTGTGATGTAGTACCTCAGAGTTGTATTGATTTGCATTTCTCTAATCAGTAGTGATTTAGAATATTTTTTTCATATGACTACAAATGGCTTTTAATTTCTTCATCTGAGAACTGTCTGTTCATGTATTTGATAATTTATCAAATGGCTTATATTCTTATGAATTTGATTTAATTCTCTATATATTTTAGAAATGAGGCCCATATCAGAGAGACTGGTTGTAAAAATTCTTTCCCAATATTCTACCTTCCTTCTAACCTTAGCTGCATTGGCTCTGTTCATGCAAAAACTTTTCAATTTAATGTAATCAAAATTATCCATTTTGCTTTTCATAATGTTCTCTATCTCATGTTTGGTCATGAATTCTTCTGTTCTCCATAAATCTGATAGGTAAACTATTCCTTGTTCTCCTAGTTTGCTTACAGTATCAGCCTTTATATCTAAATCATGAACCCATTTTGACTTTATTTTGGTGCATAGTGTGCAATTTTGGTTTATGCCTAGTTTCTGCCATACTCTTTTCCAGTTTTCCCAGCAGTTTTTTTCAAAGAGTGGGTTCTTATCCCAGAAGCTAGGATGTTTGGGTTTATCAAATAATAGAATACTATAGTCATTGACTACAGTTTCTTGCATATTTAACCTATTCCAGTGATCCACCACTCTATTTCTTAGCCAGTACCAAATAATTTTGATGATTCCTGCTTTGTAATACAATTTAAGATCTGGAACAGCTAGGCCAATTTCCCCTGAATTTCTTTCCATTAATGCCTTTGATATTCTGGACCTTTTGTTCCTCCCAATGAATCTTCTTAATTTTTCTAGCTCTATAAAGTAATTTTTGGTAGTTTGATTGATGTGGCACTGAATAAGTAAATTAGTTTAGGTAGAATTGTTATTTTTATTATATTAGCTCAGCCTACCCATGAGCAACAGATGTTTTTCCAATTATTTAGATCTGACTTTATTTGTGTGAAAAGTGTTTTGAAATTGTGTTCATATAGTTCCTGGGTTTGTTTCCCAATATTTTTCATAGGAAATCTAAGAAATGAGCACAGGCTGCCTTTGATTGTAAGAGACAGTCTTCCTGAATAACTTCCTCCGTTAAGAGGCTAGTGAAAGTAATACAAATCTCAATGTCTTTACAGTTCACCTCAGGGAATATTATAATACCCTGTTTTAGTTATTAGGATATATTGCTACTAAATGGAAAAAAAGTTGGGATTACTCCTATTACACTAATATTTAATAATAACAATAATAACAAAAACAAAAATGACAACAGCTAACATGTTGCATCTCAAAGTTTGCACTCATATATACACACATACCCTTATACATATATGTATATATATAAATACATATATGTGTGTGCTAATGTATATATATATAGACTTGTGCACATGTATGTATTGTATATGTGTGTATAAAATTTCATTTGATCCTGGCAACAACTTTGTGAAGTAGATACTGATATTATCCTTGTTTTATAGAAAGGAAAACTGAGACTGAGTGGTCAAGTGACTTTCAGAGACACTCAGCTAGTAAAGGTCTGATGTAGGATTTAAACTCATAGACTCCTTATTCTTATGCCATTGAACAAATTCTAAATACAATTTTACATAGATATGCTCTAATATTTTATAAAATATAATTAAGTTCAGTTTCCATGTGAACTGGTTTAATCAGAGATGTTGAGGTGGGAGTTGATAGGCAGGAATGTACTCAATACCTTTTTCCATCTAGCAAAATGCATTTTTAATGACCTTCATACACTGAAAATGAAAATTAAAGATGTGTTTAGTTTTAGATGTTTTAGTATATGCTAATGGGAACAAAAAATAGTAAATGATAAAATTACTTGAGATTATATTATGATTTAACAGAAGATATGACTTAAAATAATGATAATAATGATTGTTTAATCTCAATGACAGTTGAAAATTAACTGTGATATAATCTCATTCCATTTTTCTGTATGATCTTATTCCCCAATCTTGTTCTTCATTAATTCCTTACCAAAACAAAAAAAGTCTAATCATAAATATAGGTCTCTCAACAACAATTCAAAAGAAGTAATGAACTAAAGATAATTAATGAGAACACTAGATGATTTTGATGAGAATGGAAGAACTTGCTGGCTACAACAATCATCATCAAAAGGAAAAATAAGAAAATGATTAGAGGATGAAGAGGAATCCACAGTATAATTATTGTTATGGTATTTGAAGGTCATGGAAATTAAAAGACTAAAGGAAAAGAATGCTCAATATTTTCTGAACAGAGAGTTTAAAAGGAAATCAAGATGAATTGGCAAGTTAGAAGCATCATCAAAGTGCAGAGGCGTGAGTACTGAATTTAAAGTCAAATGACTTAAGTTTGAGTTGTAGTTCTGCTATTTAAAACATATGTTGAGTTAGACAAATAACCACTTTGGGCTTCATTTTCATCATTTGTGAAATAAAGGAGTTAAACAAAATGACCTTTTATATTTTTCTAATGCTAAATACATGATCATATTTAATGAAATCCATAGTGACTTGGATTTAAAGGCATAATTACATTGCTCCATTTTAATCACAATAGGCTCTTTTAAAGCCTGTTTTTTGAAGAGCTATACTTCAAAAAAATCATAAAAGAAAACCACACGGGACAAAGAGTAAATTGTCCCAGCTTTTTGAGAATACAACAACAACAACAACAATAACTACTACTACTACTACTACTACTACTACTACTGTTGCTATTAATACTACTGCTGCTGCTGTCATTGCTGCTGGTACTACTATGACTCGTACCAAATAGAAAATTAAAAACAAAAAATAATCCTCAAAATCACAAATATCTAACAAAATATAAGTGACCAAAAGTTACTTTCTTTTGGACAGAGCACCCACATCTAAGTATATGATGCCTCAAGCATAGAGAGGGAACACATATGGTGAGAGGAGGGGGAGGAGAAAAAGAAGGAGGAGATTCTTAGATTTTTTGGGGAGATCATGTACCCCTTAGTCTAGTGAATCCTGATGTCCTCACTGAAAGTGATGTCTTTTTAAAAAAATAATTAAATAAAATTTTAAACAAATTGAAGGTTATTAAAAAAGGTATTTATTTTGCATACAAATGTATGAGTCCACTGAAGTCTGTCCTCACACTCTCAACAGATTCTTAGACCATAGTTTATGATACCTTCTTCTAGATGTATAATACAAGTAGGAAAAGCATTAGTACATTAACTTGAATGTTTTTAGGATAAATGAGATTTTGAGGATAAATGATCACTTATATAAATGTAATGACATATAAATGATTACTTAAACAAGATTTCATTAATACATCAAGAATGAGTCCTATATAATTTGGTCTTAAAGGTCATAATTTATAATCTCAAAGAAGTCTCGTATAGTTAACATATGAGAATTTGTGTGGAAAATGGAGAACATATGTAGGATATATTTCACAAGTATAGAAAATATCTAGTTTAGAAAACACCAATTCAGCTTTCTTTTTTTAAAAATTTTAGTTTAGATTGTAGTCTGGGGATACTGAGAGGTTGAGTGAAATACCCAGGGTCATACAGACAATATGTGTCTGAGGAGAAAGTGAGACTACTCCTACCTTATTTTAAAGCCTGGTCCCTTTCTATTTTTTGTCTTCATCATGAAACAAACTTATCTCATTTTTATTTTATCTCTAAAAGGCTGGTAGCAAGAATAGTTTCATGCTTAATATTTAAATATCAATTTCTCAGTTTTTAAGTTAATATATTAATTTAGAAATTCAATAGAACTTTGTGTTATATATGTATTTCTTAGTCATTCTATAAATGTTACAATAATAAACTTACTAATTCATTTGCAGAGTTAAACTTATAAATGCTGTTATAAAATGGACAATACTTCAATATGTCAATAAAATGAGGAAATATAAGTCAATAACTTTAATAGTCCCAATTTGCTTGTAAGGCAGACCTTCAAATCAATAAGAACTGTTTGTAAATAGTATTATTAGTATTGTAATCTGAAATAGGAAGAGAAGATATTTGACAATGTAATGAAAATTAAAGATTATTTTTATTATCATAAAGCACTTCACCTATCAAAATTAACAGAAAATACTAAATGCTTGTGTATCAATCAACTGCTTAGCCAAAAAGAGGAATGATGTTTCCTGATTTGTTTTTCTCCTCTTCAACACAAAATCCTAGCAAGTATCTTGGAATTGAATAAAGTAAATGAGAAAAAGAAAGACAGACAGAGACAGAGATAGAAGGTGACAGAGACAGAGAGACAGATTGAAATAGAGACAAATAAACAGACAGAGACAGAAGTTGAGTTGGGTTCACAAAGAATCATTGAAGTGCAATAAATATGAAGCATAACATTTGTTATTCAGTAATTTGTTTTAAGGTACCTATTAAATAAAGGAGGATTTTACACTTGATTTCACAAAATGACATGTACAATAATATACTATTAGAATAAAAATCTTGCATCAAAAAACAAATTTTAATATATTTTAAACATTATCCTTGTTTTATTGTGTTATTTATTTTAAGTATTTCACAATTACATTTTTAGTAAGTAAATATTTCATTTTCCCCAATTACATGTAAAAACAATTTTAACATTTTTTTTTCAAATTTTGAATTCCAAATTCTTTCCCTTCCACCCATTGAGAAGGCAAGAAATTTGACATAGATTATATATGTTTAATCACGCAAAACACATTTCCATAGTGGTCATGCTGTGAAAGAAAACACAGGCAAAAAAAAACCAAGAGAAATAAAGAAAGCAAAGGAAAATTATCTTTGATCTGCCTTCAAACCCTTCCAATTATTTCTCTGGAAATGGACAGCAGCTTTCATCATAAGTCCTTCAGAATGTCTTGCATTATTGTATTGTTGAGAAGAGCTAAGATATTCACAGTAAATAATCATGCAATATTCCTGTTATTTTGTACAATGTTCTCCTGTTTCTGCTCATTTCACTTTATATTAGTTCATTTAAGTCTTTCCAGGTTTTTTCTGAGAGCATCCTGCTCATCATTTTTTTTTTTGGTGAGGCAATTGAGGTTAAGTGACTTGCCCAGGGTCACACAGCTAGTAAGTGTTATGTGTCTTAGGTCAGATTTGAACTCAGGTCCTCCTGAATCCAGGGCCAGTGCTCTTTCCACTGTGCCACCTAGCTGCCCCCCTGCTCATCATTTCTTAAAATGTAACTGTATTACATCAGAATCATGAACAGCAACTTGTTTGACCATTCCCAAATTGATTGACATCCCATCAATTTCCAATTCTTCACCACAATTAGAAGAGCTGCTACAAATATTTTGTACAAATAAGTCTTTTTCATTTTAAAAAAAATCTCTTGGGTCACCACAGACCTAGTGGTGCTGTTGCTTGGTCAAAAGGTATGCATGATTTTATAGTTCTTTGGCCATGTTTCCAAGTTGCTTTCCAGACTGGTTGAATCAGTATACAACTTTCCCAACAGTAAATTAGTGTTTTAATTTCCCCACATCCCCTTCAACATTTGTTATTTTTCTTTTCTGTCATATTGGCCAATCTGATAGGTATTTATTGATCACTCAGAGTTGTTTTAACTTGCTTTTCTCACAGCATTAGTGATTTAGATTTTTTTTCATATGACTACAGATAGGTTTGATTACTTATTCTGAAAACTGCTTATTCATATCTTTGACAATATATCAATCAAAGAATGTCTCTTATTTCTATTAATTTGACTCAATTTTCTATATGTTTGAAAAATGAAGTCTATCAGAGAAACTTGCTTTAACATTTTTTCACAGTAATGATTAACAAATATACATTCCTATCCAACCTATTTCCCACCTGTTTATCATACTCCTTCTCTTTTTTTACAGTGTTCATTCTCAAAAGTGTTTTGCTTCTGATTTTTACCTCCCCCAAATTGCTGTCCATTGTATCAGCCCCTACCCCTTCTCTTGTTCACATTCCCTTCTACTGTCCTTTGTGGTAAGATAGATTTCTACACCCAACTAAGTGTGAATATTGTTCCTTCTTTGAGCCAATTCCCAAGAAGTGTTAGGTTCACATGTGCCTTTCCTCTTCCCTAATATTCCCATCCACTGTAAAATCTCTTTGGGACTTTTTTTTATGTCAGATAATTTACCTCATTCTACCTTTTCTGTTCCCCTTCTCACAGTGCCTTCTTCTTTCTCATCATTTAATTTTATTTTTTAGATAATCATCCCATCACATTCAACTCACATCTGTGCTTTTATGTCTATGTATACTTCTTCTAACTGCTCTAATAATAAGAAACAAGGAGTCACAAGTATGATTTTCACATATAGGAATGTAAGCAGTTTAACCTTCTTGAATCCTTCATGTTTTTTCTTTCCTGTTTATCTTTTTATGCTTCTTTTGAGTCTTGTATTTGAAAGTCACATTTTCTATTCAGCTCTGGTCTTTTCATCAGGAATACTTGAAAGTCCTCTATTTCAATGAATATCCATTTTTCCCCTGAAGGATTATGCTCAGTTTTTCTGGGTAGGTGATTCCTGGTTGTGATCCTATAAATTTTTTTTCCCTCAGGAATATAATATTTCAAGCCCTCCAATCCTTTGATATAGAAACTGCTAAATCTTGTGTTATTTTGGGTGGGGCTCCAAAATATTTGAATAATTTCTTTTTAGCTGCTTGTAGTATATTCTACTTGATCATGGAGCTCTGAAATTTGACTATAATATTCCTGAGAGTTTTCATGTTGCTATTTCTTTCAGGATGTAATTAGTGGATTCTTTCGATTTCTATTTTCCCCTTTGTTCTAGAATTTCAGGGCAATTTTTCTTGATAATTTCTTGAAAGATAGTATCTAGGCTCTTTTTTTGATAATGGCTTTCAGGTAATCCAATAATTTTTAAATTATCTCTCCTGGATCTACTGTCCAAATCGGTTGTTTCTCCAATGAAATATTTCATATTTTCTTGTATTTTTCATTTGTTTAATGTTGTTTGATTGTTTCTTGATGTATCCTAAAATCATTAGCTTCCATTTGCCCAATTCTAATATTTAAGGAATTAAATTCTTTTTTTTTTCTTTGGTGAGGCCATTGGGATTAAGTGACTTGCCCAAGGTCACACAGCTAGTATGTGTCAAGTGTTTGGTCTGAGGCCAGACTTGAACTCAGGTCCTCTTGACTTCAGGGCCAGTGCTCTATCCACTGCACCACCTAGCTGTCCCAAGGAATTACATTCTTAAGTGAACTGCTGCATATCCTTTTCCATTTGGCTGGTTCTGCTTTTTAAGGAGTTCTCTTCAGTGAATTTTTGTGCCTCTTTTTCCATTGGGCCAGTTCTGCTTTTCAAGACATTCTTTTCGTCATTGGATTTTTGTGCCTCTTTTACCATTGGACCTATTTTGTTTTTTAAGGTGTTATTGTCTTCAGTATTTATATATTTGTTTATATATTTATGTATATATATGTATGTATATATGTTTATGTGTGTGTATGTGTGTATGTATGTATGTATGTATGTATTTGGTGCTTCCTTTACCAAGTTGTTGACTCTTTTTTCAGGATTTTCTTGCATCACTTTCATTTATCTTCCCAATTTTTCCTTACAATCCTTTTTGATTCTTCCCATTCATTCTAATTCTTCTTTACAACATGACTAATGTGAAAATATGATTAATATGACTGTATATGTAGAGCCTATATGAGATTGCATGCCATCTAGGGGAGGGAGTAGAGGAAGAGAAAATTTTAGAACTCAAAATCTTATGGAAGTGAATGTTGAAAACTAAAAATTAATTAATTATAAAAATCCTTTTTGAGCTGTTCCATGGCCTGGAGTCAATTCTTTTTTTTTTTCTTTGAGAGTTTTGATGCAGGAATTTTGATTTTGTTGTCTGCTTCTGAGTTTGTGTTTTGATCTTCCCTGTCACCATAATAACTTTCTGCAGTCAGGATCTTTTTCTGTTGTTGGCTCATTTTCCAGCCTATTTCTTGACTTTTAACTCTTTGTTAAAGTGGGGATTTGCTTGCACAGTGGAGGGGCCACTATATCAAGCTTTAGGCTTTTTGTGCAGCTGTTTTCAGAGGTAATTCAGGGAACCTGTAAGTTTTCAACTCTTCCAAAGTGGTATCATCTAGGGAGATGTGTGTTTACCACTCTCCTTTATTGTTCGCTGGTCTTGAAGTGACCGCAAGCACTCTTTGCCACTCTGGAACTGTGATGGGGTGCTGTTCTCCAGTGGCCACAAACTCTGGTACACTGGTGATCCTACTTGACCTGTAACTGAGACCCAGGACTATGACTCAGATCCATGTATAGACAATGAAACAGATTCTTGCTCCTGGTACAAGCAAAGGAACCCCTGCAAATCTCCTTCTGACCAGGTGCCCAACTCCCTTACTATCTGTGGGCTGAGAGGTCCAGAAGCAATTGCTGCTACCACTGATTCAGTCCCCCTCAAGGCCTGCTCCTGGTTTGTAGTGGCCAGGTCTCAATTGGCATGGTCTGTGCTGGACTGTGCTCCACTCTCACCCTGTTGCAACAGACCTTTCCTGCTCATCTTCTGAGTTGTCCTAGGCTGGAAAATTATTTTTCTCAGTCTTTTTGTGGGTTCTGCCACACTAGAATCTGTTTAAAGTCATTATTTAAAGGTATTTGGAGGGCTTCAGGGGTTAAGTTAGTTAAGTTTCTGCCTTTGCTCCAGTATCTTGGCTCAGCCTAATGCAGTTCTTTGAAGTCACTTAGTTAAAACCAACAATCATGTAATACCTTAAAAATCACAACTTTTAGTCCTAGAACAAATCTAACATTACTGAACAGATGGAAATTGTGGAGACATAGGAAAAAACTAAAATATATCAACCTAAAATTGGTCATCTCTTTATATTTTCAATTTCAATTTCACTTTAATTATAGAAAATTATATTTTCTCAAATAATCCTTAATGGTGACATAGTGTATTTACAACATTAAATCACTTGATATCTCCCTAATTTGGTGTTCAGTAAGTAACTGATTGCATTTAAGAAAAGAAAAAAAAAGTAAAACAATTAAATTTCAAAGGAAACTAAAGGTCTGAAATCTTGATAGTGGATGATGACAGGGCGATCAGTAATAAAGAGAAGAATAGGTGATAGATGGTCAGATTGATTGGTGATAGATAGATAGCCTGAGATCAATTTTTTTAACCAAAAAAAAATAGAGATGTAAAAGGAAAAGATAAGTATCTTTCACCCCTAAAGTTCTCCTTATATCAGAAGAAATTGTTTAATTTCCTCTAATTCAAAGCATTTTTGTCCACTGAAAGAATATTCAGTAGAATAAGAAAAATACACAGGACCTGTTTAAGGGGAATTCATGTTTATAATTTTCTTGCTTTTGTCATGAAGGAGCCATTTTTTTAATATTATGTAGTCATTTTGATTTTTTTAAGCATAGAAATTAATCTCTAGGAAATACATGATTTCTCAGACCATTAGTTAATTGTACCTAACTTTTAATTACCCAAAGGAAATCATATCCATTTCATGAAAATTAAAACCCAGAAAAAACCTTAAATATTGTGTGAATGTCTAGAACTGCTACTATATTATAAAATATACTGATTTGTGATTTAAAAAAAAATCCTTCCAATGCATCTACAAAAAAAAGAGGAAGAAAAAGTATTGTCCTATATTTGTAAAATAATGGGAAAGACAGAAAGCTAAATGCAAACTTTCCAACTTCCTTGCATGTAAGTAATTAGTTCGTTATCACTAATTGCTCAGCTAGACATCCCTTCAGGTGCCTCAAGAAATCATTAGACCTAATCTGCGAATGTAAAGGCCTCTAATTATAATATTTCAGTATTTCTCTGATTACTTTTTGCCAATTTTGATTCCTTTATTTGCTTACTATCCCTATTTATATAATGAAAACATATCTAGCACATACTATAATAACTTTGACCTAAGTTTGAACAAATAAACAAAAAAGTGAAGATGTATTTCACTAGAAAATAATTGTGTCTGGATACAAAACAAAATAACTAAATTAAACAAAACATTAGATTCACAATTATCTTACAAAATTCTGTTAGATGTTAGCTATTTTATCATAGTTTTAAAAAGATGCCTCCAGTCCTAGAGGAACTTTAATTTAATTTAATACCTATAAATATATAAATGTTACAAAATTATTTGTCATAACTGCATAAGAGAATTACAAGGTGCTCTGAAAGCTCTAATAAAGTGATAATGTAAACTGAAAGATATTACCAATTGGGGAAATCAAGAAAGCTTCCTGATGAATGTGGAATTAAAGTTGTGATTTGAAGCATTACAGAGAGACAACTAGGAAATAACTTGGAAGGAACACTGGTCCTGGAGTCAGGAAGACCAGAGTTCAGATCTAGTCTTAGACACATACTAACTGGGTGACCCTGGAAAGTCATTTATCCCCTGTCCACCTCAATTTCCTCATCTGTACATGATGATAATTATAGCACCTACTTCCTGGGGTTGTTGTGAAGATCAAATGAGATGATATTTGTTAATAACTTAGCACCTTGCCCAGTATATAGTAGGTACTTTTAAAATGTTTTTCCCTTCTCTTCACCCTTTCAGAGAAGTATTATATGCAGTATGGTTATACTATGTGCAAGGAAATGAGCTTGTAATAAATAAAACTAAAGTTTAGAGAACATTTAAGAAAATCATGAATACAATGATATATTATTATACAATAATTATGATAATTATCATTCAATAATTGCAAGAAGGTTTATGGGATCTCAACTTGGAGAGAGTCTTAGAAAATAATTATTCTCTGATTTTTTATGTGACAAAAATGAGTCCCAAAGGGCTAAATTTATTTTTCAAACTCCTATTTCATAGTTCTGAGCATGAATAAAGCCAAGCAGGCAGAAACATGGAGAGGTTATAGAGGGAAAGTTACATAATATAGTATTCTTGGATTTCAAAACATGAGAAGGGAAGTTATATTATTTAAAATTGGCAAGGTCTTAGACAACTGGTTTCTCTGATAAAGACTCATTTCTCAAATATATAGGAAAGTGAGACAAATTCATAAAAAAGTAAGAACCATTTCTCAATTGAAAAATGGTCAATGGATATGAACAAAAAGTTTTCAGAAGAAGAAGCCAAAGCTATAAGTAGTCCCATGAAAAAATTGTACAAAATCACTATTGATTAGAGATATGTAAATTAAAACAACTGAGATATTGTCTTACACCTGTCAGATTGGCTAATATGATGAAAAGGGAAAATAACTATTTCTGGTGAGGATGTGGAAAATTAGGGAAACCAATGCAGTGTTAGTGCTCCTGAAACTGTGTGTACTCTTTGACCCAGCAATACAACCACTAGGTCTGTATCCCAAAGAGATCAAAGAAAAGAGGAAAGGACCTATATGAACAAAAAATATTTACAGTAGCTCTTCTCTTTTTTCTGGTATCTGAGAATTGGGAATTGAACAGATACCTGTTAATTGAGGAATAACTGAATGAAATATACTGTGATTCTGGTGGGATACTATTGTGCTATAAGAAATGATGACTAGAACATTTTCAGGAAAAAAAAAACCTAGGAAGTCATATGAACTGATGGATGTAAAGTTAATAGAATGAGAACTTTGTACTCAGTAATGGCAATGTTATAATGATGATAAGCTGCAAAAAACTTAGCTACTCAGATGAAAACAATGATTCAAGAAAATTTCAAAGGACCCTTGATGAAAAATGATGTCCATCTACAGAAAGAGAACTGATGAACTGTGAGTGCAGATTTAAACATGTTGTTTTTTTCAATCTTTATTTTTCTTTGTGTGTTTGTGTCTGTGTTTTCTTTTGCAACATGGCTGGTATGAAAATATGTTTTGTATGACTTCACATGTATAATTTATATTATCTATCTGTTTGTATATGCCAATGAGGGAAGGAAAAAGTTTTAAATCTATCTACTTCTACAAAAAAAAATTAAGTACAGTTTAGCATATAAACTGAGTCTTATCTGCTTACTTAGGTAAGTATAAAGAGGCTTACCATCAGTAGGTTGGCCATTAAATGATTAATATTTTTGGTTATTTTACCCTATGACTTAAAGGAAAACAAACAACAATAAGAAAAAAAAGAAATTCTTCAGACTTTCAGTCCCCCTCAGCTTCCACAATGAAGGTGGTAAGGTAGCCAAAACTGGGGAGGGAGCACAAAGGTCCTCAAAATCACACTGACTTTAGACTCTCAATAAACATTATCTCTTGGTACTCTAAATGTGAAATTTTTAATCCATTGACCATGTATTGACATATTTTTGGAATGATTAACCAAAATCAATATTCCCATTCTTATAGCAAATGAAAATATAAGTTAAAACACAACTGTATCAAACTGGAGGCATTTCATGTAGATCCTGCTTAGAAAGTTAAATGAAGAATTTAATTGAATTGGCATCATCATGTGTCCAAAGGTAATGACAGACATCATTCCATGGTATACTTGATATCCTACTTTATGTTGCTTATCATGAGAGATTAATAAAATTGAAATCAAGAAAACTATTGAACTAATAATTGAAACTAAGAGCTGGTTTTATGAGGGGAAAAAACCAATAAAATGGATAAACCTTTGGTCAATTTGATTAAAAAAAGAAAGAAGAAAATCAAATTACCAGTATCAAAGATGAAAAGGATAAACCAGTGAAGAGGAAATGGATAAATATTTAGAAAAATATAAATTGGCCAGATTAACAGAAGAGTAAATAAAATAAATAAAAACTCAATTTCAGAAAATACTATGCTCTACAGCATACAACATATAGTTTAAAATAATATATAGACTATTTGGGAAATAGGTAGAGTCCTACCAAATTCTTTTTATGATGCAAATATGGTACTGATGCCTAAAATGGGAAAAGCTAAAACAGAGCAAAAAAATTATAGACCAATTTCTCTAAGGAATATAGATGCAAAAATTTTATATAAAACATAAGCAAAAAGATTACACCAACTGAGCATGAGACTAACACACTATGATCAATTAGGATCTCAGGGCTGGTTCAAAATTAGATAAACTATCAGAATAATTAACCAGATCAAAAACAAAACTAGTAGAAACCATATGATTATCTCAATAGATGCAGAAGAGAAGCTTTTGACAAAATACAACACTCATTCCTATTAAAAACACTAGGGAGCGTAGGAATAAATGAAGTCTTCATTAAAATGATAAGTAACATCTACCCAAAGCCATCAGAAAGCATTATATGTAATGGGGATAACAAGTTAGAAGCATTTCTAATAAGATTGGGGATTAAACAAGGATGTCCACTATTACCACTGTTATCAATATGATACTAGAAATGGTAGCTTTAACAATAATAAAAGAAAAAGTAATTGAAATAATTAGAATGGGTAAAGAAGAAACAAAGCTATCACTCTTTGCAGATTATATGATGACATATTTAGAGAATCCTAGAGAATCAAGTAAAAAACTACTTGAAATAATAAACAACTTTGGCAAAGCAGTAGTATATAAACTATAAAAATATAATAAATATACAAATATTATATAATTAAAATAATATAAATATAATAACCATACAAAATATAATATGTAATAAAATCAATATAATGATGAAAATAAAATATAAAAAATAAAATAAATCCACACAAATCATTGGCATATATACATTACTAATAAAGCCCAACAGCAGGAGATAGAAAGAGAAATTTTATTTATAGTTACTGTAGATACTATAAAATATTTGGGAGTCTACTTGCCAAAACAAACCCAGGAACTATATGAACACAATTATAAACCACCTTTCACACAAATAAAGTTAGATCTAAATATTTGGAAAAAAAACATCAGTTACTCATGGATAGGCTGAGTTGATATAACAAAAATGTCAATTCTACCTAAGTTAATTTACTTGTTCAATGACATACCAATCAAACTACCAAAAAACATTTTATAAAGCTAAAAAAAAATAATAACAAAATTCATCTGGAAAAAGAAAAGGTTCAGAATGTCAAGGGAATTAATGAAAACAAATTCAAGGGAAGGATTAAAATTGTATTATAAAGCAGCAATCATTGAAACTACTTGTTATTGCCTAAGCGATAGAGTGGTGGAGCAGTGGAATAGGTTAGGTATGCAACATTCAGTAGTCAGTGACTACAGTAATGTGCCGTTTGATTATCCCAAAGATTCTATCTTCTGGGATAAGAACACGTTATTTGACAAAAACTGCTGGGAAAACTTGAAACTAGGCATAGACCAATACCTTACACTGTATACCAAAATGAAGTCAAAATATGTACAAGATTTAGACATAAAGGCTGATAATATAAGCAAACTGGGAGAGCATGGAATAGTTTACCTGTCATATTTTTAGAGAACAGAAGAATTTATGACCCAACAAGAGATAGAGAACATGATAAAATGTAAAATGGATAATTTTGATTACATTAAATTGAAAAGGATTTGCATAAATTAAGTCAATACAATTAAGATTAGGAGGAAAACAGAAAATTGGGAAAGAATTTTTACTATCAGTGTCTCTGATAATGGCCTCATTTCTAAAATATATAGAGAATTAAGTCAAATTTATAAGAATACAAGTCATTCCTCAATTGATAAATTATCAGTGGATATGAACAGGCAGTTTTCAAATGAAGAAATGAAAACTATCTATAGTGATTTGAAAAAAATGTAATAACTATTGATTGGAGAAATGCAAATCAAAACAACTCTGAGGAACCAAATCACACCTATTAGATTGACTAATATAACAAAACAGGAAAAGGAAAAATGCTGGAGAAGATATGTGAAAATGGGAACATTAATGCATTGATGGTAGAGTTGTGAACTGATTCAACCATTCTGGAGAGCAATTTTAAACTATGCCCAAAGGGGCATAAAACTGTATGTACCCTTTGACCTAGAAATAACACTTCTAAGTCTGTATCCCAGAGATCATACAAATGAAGAAAGGATCCACATGTACGAAAATATTTATAGCAGTTCTTTTTGTGGTGGCAAAGAGTTGGAAATTGAAAGGATGCCCATCAGTTGGGGAAAGGCTAAGCAAGTTATGGTAATTAAGGTAATGAAATACTATTGTACTATAAGGAATGATGAGCAGACCAAGTTCAGAAAAACCTGGAAAAACTTAAATGAAATTATGTTTACTGAAGTGAGCAGAACCAGGAGAATATTGTGCACAGTAACAGCCACATTGTGTGATGACTTACTTTGATAGACTTATCTCTTCTTAGCAATGCAAGGATCTAAGACAATTACAAAAGACCCAGAATGGAAAATGTTGTTCATATTCAGAAAGAGAACTATGGAGTCAGAATACAGATGAAAGCATATCATTTACTCTCTCTCTCTCTCTCTCTCTCTCTCTTTCTCTCTCTCTCTCTCTCTCTTCTTTCTCATGGTTTCTCCCATTGGTGCTAATTTTTCTTTACAATGTGACTAATATAAAAATAGGTTTAATATGATTGTATATGTTGAGCTTATGTCAATTTGCATGCCATCTTGGGGTGGAGGTAGGGAGGAATGGAGGGAAAATGTGGAACTCAAAATCTTATGGAAGTGAATGTTAAAAATTAAAAATTAATGAATAAATTTATTATTAAAATATAATATGGGCTTCCCATCATTTATTCCACATAATCACCATGTAACTGAACTATGTTCTACATGTTATATTGCATCTTTTATTCTAGAACTTTTTTGTAGTCCTTTATTTATGTGATATAGCATGTATATGGACACCATGTGTTTCTCTATTAATATTGAATGATATTATTTTTTAGCTTTTGAGAGACCACCATGAAGCATTACTGGTCATCCTACATTATCACATGTAGAATATTTGCAAAAAAAAAAAGTGGGCCTTTATTATTAGAGAAATATTTGAGATATTTTAAGTACTTTTACAAAAGCAACTCAAGTTTCCTGAAATATATGATCCTTTGATCACATTTGTAGTTCTTCTCTTTTAGTAATCTAAAGCATAATTTATCTTATTTTATCCATTTTAATTTTGCATGTGTTCATGTGTTTTAATCATGTTTGTAATGTTCAGCAAATCACTTTTTAATCAGAATTCTTCTATTTGTTTTTATTGGGAAATTAATCTACTCACAGGATTACAAAGTTTGTTATTTGTTCCATGAAATGCACCTATGTATATATCCCTCCTATTTTAAGTTAACACTGAATCTTTACAATTTGTTTTGTTATCATAATCTGAAATTAGTCTCTTCCTTTTATTCTACCCAATCATAACCCAAATTATTTTAATTTAGGTTGGTTTTTATGTTATCTTTCTCTCCTTGTCTTGTTTGTTTTACTTGTCATTTCCTAGAATGAGATAGGTCCATAGAGTTAATCCACCATATCCTTTTTATCCATTCTTCTACATTAGTGAAATGTAAGGCCTCTGACAAAGTTATTTTTCTTCAGGGAGAAATTGGATCCAATGGCTTCCAAAGTCCCTGTCACATTTCAGAGTCCATGATTCTTTAATACATCACTGGATCTGTAGTCTCATTAATGTGGAATCTTGATAAATAATGCTTATCAACCCATCCTTATCTCCTCATTCCATAACATTTTTTTCTATGCCTTCCTATAAATTCTTCTACAGGAATCAAATAGGAGTGCTGAAGAGCTTCCTTTAGAGTTCATGATATTGTATCAGAACAATCATTGCATGCATTTTTAACATGATCAGTCCAAATACTTTTCCAGACACTATCTTAGTGATATCCTAATTCAGATTCCCGATGTCCACAAATTCCATGTATTCTCTGGCCATGGATCTCACTTTAGGTGACTGAATTTAATTGTTTTATAATAATTTATTTCAATTACAATCAAATATGTTCTATTCTTATTCCATTCTGGATAAGACTTAGAGAGAATCTACAATATATGTTAAAGAAATATGCCCAAGTGGAATAGGTCATGGATTGTTGTAGAACTGTCATTCAAAACATATTCCAGTTTGTACAAAAGACTTTTACTTGTTTTTGTTTTCATCAATAGACAGATTAAAATCTTTTAAGTAATGTCGGCTCTCAAAGAAGAGCCTTTATAACATTCCAGGGCTTGATACAATAAAGTAGATTTTCATCTCCGAAGAGGAGTATCTGAAAAACCTTAGTATCTCTAAGGAAACATTTCCATTTGGACTATGCATTGAGTTGAAATCATGATAATGGCACCATCTTTGGTAGCATAAGAACTTATTTTGTTTTTTTTTCTTCACTCAGTCACAATTAAATCATCATTTAACAAAGTTATTTCTGTTTTTGCCTCTATTAATAATATTTTGAGTTCCTTATTTAAGGAATTATATTTTCCTGTTAAATCAAAACATTTTCAATAGTTAAGTAAAAATAATCAATACTATATGTTTTATTCTCTGGATTTTTGGTTACTTGAGTAACTATAAATGTTGTTTGGTGGCTCAGTCATGTCCAACATAACCTCATGGACTTTATCACCTCTCTATTGTCCATGAAATTTTCTTGGCTAAGATACTAGAGTGGTTTACCATTTCCTTTTCCAGTGGATTAAGGGAAGCAGAGGTTAAGTGTCTTGCCCAGGACCACACAGCTAGTAATGTCTGAGACCAGTTTTGAACTCATGTCTTCCTGAATCTAGGCAAAGTGCACTAAGCCACCTAGCTGCCTCAGTTATAAATGTTGCTTGTGGTAAAATATCAGTTCTAAAAATCTGGCTCTTTCCTTATTATGCATAAATTATACATCATATATGAATATAAGTATATATTGATATGCATACAATATACAAGTAGATATACATGTGTGTTCATAAATGCATGTATACATCCATGCTTACATACATGTGTATATGTGAATATTATTGAACTAAATATTTTGAAGAAATGAAAAAGCAAGCAGGTTGATAGTGATTAATACCTTCTTTAGGATATTTTTTCAGTAGTAATAACTCAAATAAGCAAATGAATTTGTGACTTCAGTATTTTGATATTTACCCCCAACAACACAAATCACATTTCACTCATGCTTCTGTCTAACTTTTGTCTGTGTCCTCTAATACAATCATCACCAGTGGGTTCTTAAATTCATTTTTTGAATCTTTACTAATTTGATGAGTATGAAAAGAAAACTCTGTGTTGTTTTTATTTGAATTTTTCTTCTTATTATTAATCATTATTTCATTTGGTTTACTTATTGTTCAGTCACTACAGTCATATTCTATTCTTCATGATTTCATTTACTTTTTTTCTGGGGGGGAAGTTGCTGGAATGGTTTGCCATTTACTTCTACAACTCATTTTACAGATGAGGAAAGTGAGGCAAACAGTGTTAAGTGATTGCCCAAGGTCACAGAGGTAGTACCTGAGTTCAGATTTGAACTCAGAACTTTCTGACTTCAGGCCCAGGACTCTATTAACTGTGCTACCTAGCTCTGTTTGGCTGTTACTAGCTTACAATAAAGAGGAGAGTGTAAGAAATGGCTTGAAGCTCAACATAAAAAAAAAATAATATCTTGGTAACTGGTACCATCACCTCCTGGTAAATAGAGGGAGAAGAAATGGGAGCAGTGTCAGATTTTACATTCTTGGTCTCAAAGATCACTGCAGACTATGACTTGTAGCCATGAAATTAAAAGATGCTTACTCTTTGGAAGGAAAACTATGGCAAATCTAGACAACATACTGAAAAAATAGAGACATCACCAACAATGATTGGTATAGTCAAAGCTATGTTTTTTTGTTTTCATTTTTGTTTTTTCCCCCAATAGCAATGTATTGCCGTGAGAGCTGGACTATAACAAAAACTGAGTTCTGCAGAATCAACACTTTAGAATTGTGATGCTAGAGAAGACTTTGAGAGTACCTTGGACAGCAAGATGATCAAATTAGTCAATATTTAAAGAAACTAATTTGGGGGGCAGATAGGTGGTGCAGTGGTTAGACCTCTGGCTTTGGAGTCAGAAGGATCTGAATTCATATCCGGCCTCAGACATAAAACAAATGACACTTACTAGCTGTGTGACCCTGGGCAAGTCACTTTACCCTGATTGCCTAGCAAAAAGCAAAAGGCAAAAAGCAAAAAAGAGAACACAAACAAACAAAAAAACTAATTCAGGTTATTCACTGGAAAGTCAAATACTGAAGTTTAGATACTTTGGTCACTTAATGAGAAGATAGGAATTTGGAAAACACTGTGATGTTGAGAAATTGAAGGCAAAATGAAAAGGGGACAGCAGAGGATGAGATGTATACATAATATCATAAAAACAACAAACATGAACTTAGACTTTGAGAGATAGTGGAGAATAAAAGGGCCTGGTGTGCTATGGTCCATGAAGTCATGAAAAGTCGGACATGACTGAATGGACTTAGCAACAACAACAACAATAATAAATTTGTGATCCTTATTTTGAGAACCTTTTGTTCTTAAATATTTGTTTGTGAACAAATTTATTGAGAACTTTTTCATTGGGATAGTTTTTGGTCTTAATTGACCAGTCTTTTAATTAATGTCTGTTCATTTTATTTATATAATGAACATCAAATAGAAATATTTGATGCACAAATCCTTCTTCGTGCTTTTTCCTTTATAGTCAAATCACACTTTTTTTATACACACACAAATGAAATTTCATATAATCTGTTATCTTTTTAAAATTCCCTTATACTTTGCCTCACTAAAAATTTTTCCCATAGTCATAACTCTGAATGGTCTATGATCTTCTTTTCTTCTACTTTTCAATGGTTTGATCTTTAGTATTCAGGTCACATATATATGCATTTGAATTTATATGATGTAAGATCATATATATACATATACATACATACATACACATATATGTACATATGTGGATATACAAATATATGTAATTTTGTTTGCATAATTAATATATTATATTTTATCTAAATATATAACAGGTTAATATATATCTAGTATATGTATGCATAGATATGTATATATAGGTAGATGAGTCATTTCTATCTCTGTCATTTTGAAATATGGGAGCAGAGATGAACACATTAGAACATTATCAACATTGGTTCATTAGCATAGCTTATATGATTAGCTTAGTGGATTCTAACCTAACCAGAAAAATTACATTGAATTAGTGATCATGTGGATGTCAATGGAGAAAAGGTGCTAAGAAAATCCTATGGAGTGTTGGGTGGGTAAAGCATAGGGTGTATATGAGGGCACTGTATCTCCAAAGTAATGGCAAAGCACTTTGGTGTTATGTATTATATGTTATATTATATACATATTATATTATGTATCACATATGTATTAGCACGCAAACTCTGAGTAACAAGTACAATAAATTTGAGATATTAAAACAATGAGCTAAATAATATCATATCAGTAATGGTAGAATAGGACTTAAAATTAAAATCTTGAAATTAGATACTGGTTCAAAAGAAATAAACAAGGTAGCAACTTGCATTTAATGGGAACTGTATGTGATGGAAAAGAGTATAGTTTTTGTTTTTGTTTTTGGTGAGCATACAGAAATCTAAGAGGAAAAACATGATGGGTTACATTTGTATGAGGATAGAAACTCAAAATTTAATAATTATTAATTTTTTTAAAACTAAGATCAAGCTACTGCAATAGATTTAAGAAATACAAACATGAAATACTATAAAAATTCTGATCTTAATTGTTTTATAATTTCATATAGAGGCTATGGCAGGTAAAGAAATAAATAGGACACAAAGTAAAATGTGTCAATGTCAAAAGAAAGATTACTATTAAGTGCTCTAAATAAAGTCATGGCCTTGACTTCAAATCCTTGCTTTGTCAGGCAAATGTGACCAAATCTCAATTTCTTCATCTCTAAAACAAAGGGTGCTATATAACATGTAAGTTTACTTCTAGTTCTAAATAGATGATACTTTAATTTTACTGTGTCACTGCAGATATGTCGGGCAGAAAAGAGCACTGGGCCTGAGCTCAAATATAGTTTCAGACATTTTCTAGCTGTGTGACTTTATGTAATTCACTTAACTTCTCTTTGTCTATTTCCTTAACTTTAAAAGGGGATAATAATATCACCTAATTTTCATTGTTGTTGTGATAATCAAATGAGATAATATTTATAAAGTACTTAGCATAGTGCCTGGCACATAGGAAATACTATACAACTGCTATTTACTACAGGTGTTAAAAGAGGCCTAACACCTCTAATGGGAGGGCTTGCCAGGCCTTTTACAGAGCTGTTCATCCACGTTTCATGTCTATCTGATACCCAATTCTCACTTATGGCTCCAGAAAACTGTAGCTTGCACAATGGTCACACCCTGATAAACTATCTTGGCAGATGAGCTAAACCAGAGTGAGGCTAACCTGTGGGCCTCAAACCCTTCAATGTGTTGGGGAGTGTTTATTCCAAGCACATGAAGACTTCTCCTGTGGAATGCGTGGATGAGAACAATTTGTTCCAATAGGTATGAAGGCAGCTGAAGCAGCAGTATGGAGGGCTTAGAGCTTGGATAGACATCAAAAACACCAAGGTCATATACTACATCCCCAGCAATCTTCAGTCATCTTGACTTTTCTCTTGCAATTGGACTTCAGTGATTCTGGAAAAGAGAGTGAGGTTAATGAGTTTATGTCACTCTGCTTCACCTAAATTCAATTCACACACAAGTCAAACAACACCCTGTGATGTCATAGGCCTGCTTCAAACACAAAGAACAAATAACAGCAACAAGTATTGTCACCAGCACTACTACCACCACCACCACCACCACCACCACCACTAACACCACCAGGGTAATCTTCATTGAGCAGTTAATCCCTGAAAATTAATGCATGAGAATTGCTTCACCAGATCAAGATGAGAAAGAAATTCATTTTAGGCTTCTATGCCTTCATAGTGAAGGAAAAGTAAAGGACCAAGGAATTTTTAGTAGCATAGCATTCCTGGTATATAAAACATCTAAAGAGGAATAATGAGGAATAGGGGCAGCTAAGTGGTACAGTGAATGAAGTGCCAAGCCTGGAGTCAGGAAGACTCATCTTCCTGAGTTCAAATCCAGCCTCAGACATTTACTAGCTATTTGATCTTGACAAGTCACTTAACCTATTTGTCTCAGTTTTCTTATCTGTAAAATGAGCTGGAGAAGAAAATGCCAAAGTACTCCAGTGTCTTTGCCAAGAAAACCCTAAATGAGGTCATGAAAAGTTGAACACAACTGAAAAACAACTGAACCACAGCAAATGAGGAATAGAGCTCAAAAAATAGTTTGGAATCTTCCTGCATTCCTTTAATGCTGGGTAAAGATGTAAATATCTATTTTTAAGCAGTAACAGTTTACTGAATGTTTTGTATCTTGCAAGTAACATGATCAGATCTGCAATTTTTATAAGGTGCTGTTGTTGTTCTTTTGTTAGGGACAGTTGCATAGAAGATTAATTGGATAGGTGAGAGACTGGAGGAAGATAACCAATTAGAATATTTTAAATAGCCCAAAATAGAGACAAAGATGGCTGTAGAAATACAAAGGAAAGAGGGAGACAGATGGAAAATGTGCTGGAGTTATAAATGACAAAATTTACCAACTGAATGGGTAGTGGAAAAAAAGAGTCACAAGTGACTCCAAGATCAAAGGATAGGTGGATGGGGGAAAAATTGTGCACTCTTAAAAGAAATATGAAAATTAGAGTGGAAGAGTTGAAAATCTGTATACAGTTGTTGGACATGCAAAGCTTTTCTTAACTTAGCTCTCACCTCCCTTTTCAGTCTTCTCACACCTTATTCCCAGACACATACTCTTCCATTCAGTAATATTGGCTGGCTCTTCCACTAACAAGACACCCCTTCTCTTAGCTCTAGACATTTTCCTTGGCTCTCCTCCATGCCTGGAATGGTCTCCCTCATCTTCTCTGGTGACTGACCTCCAGGGCTTCCAAACTAAAGCCTCACCTTCTACAGAAGGCCTTCCCCAAAACCTCTTAATTTCAGTACTTCGTGTCTTTTAATTATCTACTATTTATCCTATATATAGCTTGATAAACACACATATACATGTGTGTTCTGTTCCCCATTCAACTGTAAGATCCTTGAGGTCAGAAATTATCTTTTTGCCATTGTTCGTTAACTGTAGTGCTTAGTGCAGTGCCTGGAATATAGAAGATGCTTGATAAAGGTTCATTGATTGATTGATTGATTGTGATTTTGGAGTCTGTGGATTTTGAAAGTAGATTGTTAGTGGGACATTCATAAGGTGTCTCCAGAAGGTAGTAATAATTAAGCATCATTGGAGAGACTTTGATTAGTACAACAATCTATTATATCTATCATATCTGTCTATCCATCTGAGAATGATAAAAATTTTACAAAATATTTTTCTCAACACAATTCTGTGAGTAAGGTTAGACCTCATAATCATTATTTTCATATAGAGAAAATGAATGACAGAGATGTTAATTAAGTTGCAAGGTGCCGTAAAACCTACACCTTACCCTATGTCTATTGATTCCCAGCCCCTACTTAATTTGTGAGGCCCCAACATGCCTAAAATTTGATTTTCAAGAATTTGCTGTGTTGGCTACATATTTTTGTTATATGGTTAAATGAAAATCACACCTTCTGTGGTTCAAAATACGTGGGCTATAATCCTGACTTTCCCATGCCATTTACTAGCTACATTATTTTGAATGACTATGTTAACTTACTACATCTTATTTTCCAGTTACAGCATGGAAATAAATATACCAACACTGTCTCCCTAATAAGAATGTAGTGATAATCAAATGAAATAATGCATGTGAAAATACTTGCTAATTATAAAAAAAGTCATTAATTTCTGGATACTAATTGTAAGTAATACTTGAGTTACATAATAGGTCAATATACCATTAGTTGTATTATTTTAACCTACAATAATCCCACTGAAATTATATTCATGAAATTCCAAAATGGACAAAGTTATGTCTGCACAAAAAATTAGAAAGATTCTATTTTGATAGAATCTATGGTGTTAAGATCAGCTATTATATCAGAAAAGTCCCATAGCACTTGAATATATAAGTTTGTCCTTAGGGTTTTATTTAGTGGTTATTTATTCACATTCTCTTTCTATGAGCTTTCACCTATGTTTTTCTTTCCAATTATCTTCTCTTCTTAATATGCAATATTATTCATCAAAGTATGTAAAACTAGGAGCCCTGCAGACTTTCCAGGCATTAATGTTGACTGGCCAAGAAATGGCTTACCTTTGAGTAAGCTTCAGAAATTTTCCATGCTATGTATCAAAAGCACAATTTGCCCTTCATTTTACTTATATCAATTTTAATAATAAGTCACAGTTTCTTCACTGTGATAGAATTCAGAACCATTTTTTCATTTAATAGCTTTCATCTTTATGATGTTCTCTGTAATGGATATCACTGTACACTAATGACTTTGCAAACAACATGAGAAGATATATGACTATCTACAGAGTTCTTTCTCTATCCTAGGAAACACAGCATGAATTTATCAGCTTGATAATTTCTCCTAACATATATTGATTATGGGGATTAAAATTCTTCAAAAATACATCATCTATTGTTATCTGTTGTTAAGTGGCATTCCAAAATTATAAATGTCATTGTTTTCTCATTTGTAAGAATGGATTGTGGGTCACAGTAGTCAGTACTTGTCTAAGAATAGTATAGCCACATATTGAAGGCATTCAGTTTTTTAAAGTTATTATGAAAAAGAGCTGAGGAATAATGGACTTCATTTATTTTATTCATAGGATATTAATGGCCATTTCAAAAAAGCAATATCTAAAATGAAATACTGAATCCTAATGTTCCTTTATTTCAGAATCACCAAGGGCCCAACAGGAATAGAAAGACAAGGGTATTATTGAAAACAAAACAAAACAAAACAAAAAACTATGAAACAAATGTAAGTCCTAGAATTCTATGGTAGTAGGAGATCAAGGAGCATTTATTTGCAACAAGGATTTAAGAAATTTTTTAATATGTTGCATAAATCACACACATATAATGATTTTAGAATAGATTTTGAGTAAAATGCTATGGTTTCATGATAAATTTTGTGATTCTTGCATTGAAAATAAGCCACAGGATATCTGAAAGACTTTGTTCACCTGTTATGTCATGACCTGAGGAAACATATGTGAGCACATATACAAATACATTTGTGTGTATATACATACATGTGTCTATACATACATGTATCTATACATGCATGTTAGAAAAGAGAAGAAAATAAGCACTTGTTAAGTGTCTACTATGTTCCAGATATTTCACTGAGAACTTTTAAAAATATTAGTCATTTAATAATATATAATAATTTTGACAATGATAGTAATTTATAATTATGCAGCACTTAAATTATGTGCCAGGCACTCCACTAAGTGCTTTTTGGTTACTATTTTATTTGATGCTCTCAACAGCCCTGGGAGACAGGTACTATGATTATCTCCATTTTACAGATGAGGAAACTGAGACAGATAGAAGTTAAGTGATTTGCTCAGTCATACAGCTAGTAAATGTCTGAGGCCAGATTTGAACTCAGGTTTTCCTAACTCCCAGGCCAGTGCTTTCTCCACTGTACCACCTCACAGCCACTTGTGAATGATATATTCTACAAATCAAAATGCATTTAATATCCACTTTGCCTATAATATGTTGTAAAATCTATAAATCAAAAGTAGTGGATCAATAGCTCAATGGGGGGAAAAGATGAAATAAAGGTTATAAATATAATTGTTTAAAGTTTATCTTCTAAGTGCAATCACTAAAAGAGTTTTAAATAGCAATGAATAAATGGCAATTGTTTCTGTTCTGGCCACAAACCCTGAGGATCTTCCCCTCCCAGATTTGTTTTTTCATTAGGCAAAAGAAGTCATTCTCTGGCTTATTTCTTACCGAGCCTTAATCACTGAGTGGGCACTGCCTCAGTCAAACTGACATCTGTTAAAGACCTTAGCTTAAAAAGGCCAAGGTCACCCATTTTATCCAGGGACATCTCCAGTAATTCTGATCTGTATCTTGCCACAGGACCCAAATGGCTACAGAGGAGAAAGTGAACCTGGTGATTTTGCACAGCCCTCCCTCACTTAAATAGAATTCACTTGCATGTAGTGACATGTAGTGGCATCACCTCCCTGATGTCATGGTTCTCTTCTAGAATGAAGGATAAGCAATAAGAACCCCAAGGAGATCAAAGGAAAAAAGAAAAGGACTCATGTATACAAAAATATTCCTAGTAGCTCTTTTTGTGGTATCAAAGAATTGGAAATTTAAGAGATGCCCATCAATCAAGAAATGACTGAACATCTTATATGTATATGAATGTAATGGAATATTATTGTTCTGTAAGAAATATTGAAGGAGATTATTTCAGAAAACAAACAAACAAAAAAACCTGGGAAGACACATGAACTGATGGCAAGTAAAGTGGGCAAGAACTAGGAGAACAATAATATTGTAAAGATAAATAACTGTAAAAATCTTAGTAACTTTGATCAATACAATGATCCACTACAAATCCAAAAGATTCTTGATGAAAAATGCTATCCACTTCTAAAGAGAGGATTAATGAATTTGCATTGCAGACTGAATCATATTTTTTCATTTTCATTTTCTTCCCCCCTCCAGAGCATAGCTATGTAGAAATATGTTGTGCTTGACTTCCTATATATATAATGGGTATCATATTTATTGCCTTCTCACTGAGTGGGGGAGGTACTGAAGGAAGAGAGAGAATTCAGAACTGAATATATGTATATATATATATATATATATAATATGATATAATATATTATATAGTGCAATAAAATATATAAAATACAATAAAAGAAAGGGTTCCTGTTATGAATTTTTCAGTAAACAATGCTTCTGGGAGTTGTAAATCAGTAGATCAATCTGAATAAATAATTTGATTTGCACTGTGCAATAAAAAGAAATGGTAATACGAATTGCAGATAAAAATACTTGTCCAGAAACAGAACTTTCAGCATATCATAGGGTAAAGAACAATGTATTCTTGATGTTTATGTGTTCTTTACAACACATCAAATGACCATCCCATTCTTGGAAGACAATATGTGAATGTAAGAAGGATCTCTCTTACTAGTCAGGTCTACCTCCAGTTGTACTGACTCTTAAACATTGACTCATCACCTTAGGTATAAGCAATACACTCTCTCAGTTTCGTCCTGAGGTGCCAAGACTTTCAAAATCAGATTTATTCCTCCCTAGACCTATTTCAACACAATTTGTTTTGTCCTTGGAATGTACATTGTATGCACAACCTATTGCCTTGCATCCTTAAATTTTATCACCAACATTCTTTCTATTTTCTCACTTTAATGGAAACCTGACTCTATCTTGAGGACTTTTCTTTTCATTCTTCTGTATTTCGATCTATTCCATTTTCCAGACTCATCTCACAGAGCCAGGAAGAGAATGTGTAGTCTACAAAAGTAAATTACTACTTTTTCCACATCTAGATAGTGAAGTGGATAAAGCACAGATCTGCAGTCAATAAGACTCATCTTGTGTTCAAATTCAGCCTCTGTGGTGCTTACTAGTCGTGTGAACCTAGGCAAAGCATTTAACCCTTTCTGCCTCAGTTTCTTTATCTATAAAACGAGCTGGAGAAGGAAATGACAAAGCAACTCAGCATCTTTGACAGGAAAACCCCAAATGGGGTCATGAAGAGTCAGACATGACTGAAAAAAAGTGACTAAACAACAGCAACAACAAAACAAAAACAAATAGTTGCTTAGAATGCTGAGAGGTTAATTGACTTGTCCAATGGCGAATAAACAAAAGGTGTCAGAGTAGATTTGAACCCTGATTCTCTTGACTTCCTGGACACATTTATATCCACTATATCCCACTTCCACTTGTCATTTGTAACATCAAATTTACCATCTGTTTTTTTCCCCCGCCATCTAATTTCTTCACTCTTTCTGAAGTATTTTTAATGCCAATGGAGAAAGTCCCAGAATCAATTTGTTTTTACTTACTAAAAAATCATTGTTGTTTGTTTGTTTGTTTGTTTGTTTGTTTGTTTGTTTTCTACCTCACCAAGGACCTTTTTTATTTCTCAACAATTCTTTCACAGGTACTTTTAATCTAATCAACTCCATACCTCATTCCCTTTGGTGAGTGTCAAAACATATTTTTCTTTTCTTACCACCAATATTATGGACAATCCAAGTCACACATTTATAGCCAATAACCTTACTTCTGTCTTGAGGACCAGGACTGAGGTTATATGATATGAATTCCTTTTGCTACCCTCCTTCATTTCACGTAAATCTCTCCCTTTTTCCTTAGGACACAAAGGAGTCTTCCCTACTTCTCACTAAACTGTATCTCTCTGTCTCCATCCTTAAAACTTTTCATTCTTGTCTGTTCTTTGATATCATTTTTTTTCACTGTTCTTTTAAACTTGCTTAGATCTCTACCACAATTACAAATCTTTCTCCCTGGTAATGCATGCCACCAAACATCTCCCCACCTCCCACCCATGTCCTTATTAAAATTCTTTTAAAAATATGTATACCTGATGTCTGCATTTTTCTACTTCCCAATGTCTCCTCAACTTGTTATAATCAAACTTCTATCATTGACAGTCTACTGAAATTGTTCACTAAAAAGTAATCAATAGTTACCTATTTACCACATCTTCATCTTCCTTGATTTTTCTGTATCAGCTAGCATTTTCTTTGTTTTCCATCTAGCTGCACTCCTTTAGACTTCTCCATCATATCCCAGGAACCTCATCATTCTATAAGATCATATTAGCCCTGGTAATTAAACTTCATGAGTACCCTCTGCTCTTGGGCCCTTCTGATCAGAGGATAGAGCAACAACAACAAAAACATCCTCCTACAATCAACATTTAAGGATGATGCTCAAGCCAGCAATCTATTTCTGACCCAAATGAACTCCTTTGGATTTCTCCATCATGCCCCCAAACTGGGCACACTCCATTTACCATCTTTCCCCTCTCTTTTGTATATTGTCGTATCCCGTTAAATTATAAGCTCCATAAAGACAGAAACTGTCTTTCTTTTTCATGTTTGTATTTCTTTCTCCAGCACTTAGTATATAGTCCTACACATAGAAAATGATTTATAAATCTTTATTGATTCTGACTGATTTCTTTGCTATTTTCAGAGCTGTTCACTAGTACTACCCAAGAGATATATTTTATTCCCTTAGATTCAGAGGTATTTTCTCTTGTTTCTCCCTAAAATCTCCCTAGTAGCCCTTTTTTTTCTCAATCATCAAGTTTTCACCTTCTTCCTAATATGAATATTCCCAAGGGCTCCTTTTCTTTCAAATTCTCTGTCTCTGTCTCTCTCTGGCTCTCTCTCTGTCTCCTTCTCTCTCTCTACCTTTCTCTCTCTCTTTCATTTAATTCACTTGCTTATAAATCACCTTTACGCAGATGCCTATGAAAACTATACACCTAATCCCTTCTCTTCTTCTGAGTGAGCCCTCCAGATCCAATCCCATAAGACATTTTCATATCAATGTCTGATCAGCAATTCAATTTTAACATTCCTGAAACTGAATTTCTATTTGCTTTACACTCATTTCTCCTGTTGTAATAGGAAGATTGCTAGATTTGGGGGAAGTGGACTTGGTTTCAAATCCCAGCTTTAATATTTTCTTTAGTAACTTTAGGGAAGTCACAATATCTCTGATGCTCAGTTTCCTCATCCAAAACAAGAGTGGATAACTCTAGGTGACCTGTAAGGCTGTGAATTTGTGATCAAAATAAGTTGTATCTATAATAACATCGGTCACCTAATCTCCTGTTTTCCCAACTGTGAGTTATATTTGATTCTTCCCTTTCCTTAATCTCTACTATCTAAGCAGATTTTTAAGTCTTTATGATTTCACTTCTAAAATATATCTTGCATATGTCCTCTGCTCTCTCTAAGTATAAGATATTATTATTACCAACTTTGGCTACTGAAATGGTCTTTATTGTTGATATGCCTACCAAGTTCTCTTGCCTGATGGTGAAATATGTCTATGAAATATTAATAATAATGGTCTACATAAGATTCCCATCAACTGGGGAATGGCTACATAGATTGCAGTACATGAATGTGATGGAGTTTTACTGTGTCATAAGGGATAACAAATACAAATACAGAGTGATATAGAAAGATCTATATGAATTGTGGCAGAGTAAGGTAAACAAAACCAAGAAAATAATATATTGACTATAATATAAAATAAAAAAACAAGAAAAATAAAAGCAAATCAAAAGTGAATTTGGCAACATGATGAAGGTCAGGTGTGGCTTAAAAGTATATATATATATGAGAAGGCATTACCACCCCATCCTTTTGGAGAGATAAGAAATAAACAAGAGGTATATATTTCACCTATTTTTTTAGAATTTTTCAGTGTATTGATCTGTTATGCTGATTTTTTTTCTTTTTAGTCTTTAGAAAAAAATGGCTCTTTGGGAGGGGGAGAGAAAGGACATGGGGTAAATGATAGTGATAATAAAAACTCATTGATTAAAAAATACCTTATTTTATGACTTGTATGCACAGGTATCAAAGATCATACACTTTTTCTTAATTTCTAGCCTCCGAACTATGGCATTTTGGGGATGCGGTATATAGACATGCCTACATATTTAGTTAGAATGAACAAAATTTATTGACATTTTCCAAATATATCCTATTGTCTGCCTCATTTTATTGTCTTTTGCTCCATTCCCTTTCCCTTAGGTCTGAAAGTGTTATAAAGGGATAACCTCATAGAATTTGAAGTTTCAAAGATTTCTAAATCATGTCTCAGATTATTCTATACCCTCCTAACTTAAGCAAATGATAGTTTTATAAGTATTCTTCTCAAACAAGACAATCCACTCCATTTTTACAAATAATCCTTGACTTAATTCTTATTGTGTTCTCTCATACCCCACCCTTAACTTATTTGCTCATATAATAAAAACTTACTGGAGGAAGAGCCAAGATAGTGAAGTAAAGGTAGTGACTTGCTTAAGCTCTCCCCAAACCCCTCCAAATATGTGTAAAAAAATGGCTCTGAACAAATTCTAAAGCAGCAGAACCCACAAAAAGAAAGAGTGAAACAAATTTCCAGGCCAACACAACCTGGATGGTTGATCAGAAAGGTATATCACACTGGGTGGGGAGAGGAACACAGTTTGGTGTGGGCACACAGGCCTCAGAGAACCTGGAGCAGGCCCCAGAGGATGAATCATGGGTAGCTGTGGCAATTTCCAAACTTCTCAACCCATGAACACCAAACATGACTTAGAAGGTCAGTAGGAAAAGTCCATATCTACGGTAAGAGAGAAGCGCGATGTTGGTCCTAGCTCCAGTCACTGAGTCAGCCCCAGGTGGTGGCTACCTCCAGAGCTTCCAGCCCACAGACTGAGGGGGAATCCAGTGGCTGATCTGAGGGGGATTGCAGGGATCTCTCTGCTGGTGTAGGAATCTCTTGCTTTGCCCGTGCTTGGATCTGGATCACAATTCTGGGTGGTGGTCCTAGGGCAAGGAGGAGCACTAATGTGGTGGAGCTTGTAGTGGTGGTGGAAAGTAAATCATCCTCACAGTTTGAAGATGGAAAAGAGTGCTTGTGGTCACTCATAGACCAGAGCACAGGCCAGGAAAGAAATAAACATCTCACCCTTGATCATAACACATTGGAAGAACTGAAAATTTTCAGGTCCCTAGAAATATTTCTGAACACAGCTGCACAAAACCCCCAAAACTTGGGACAGTACATTCTCCACACTGGAAACATACTCTTACCTTAACAAAGAGTTTATGACTCAAGTAATTTCCTGGGATCATGAGCAAACCTCGCAGAAAGAGTCAGACAATAGAATCTTTTTTTGGTGACAAAGAATATCAAAACATACAACCAGAAGAAGACAACAAAGTCAAAGCTCCTACATCCAAAGTCTCCAGGAAAAATATGAATTGGTCCAATGCCATGGAGGAGCTCAAAAGGACTTTGAAAATGAAGTAAGAGAAGTAGAAGAATAACTGAGAGTGATGCAAGAAAATCATGAAAAACAAGTCAACAGCTTGCTAAAGGAGACCCAAAAAAATACTGAAGAAAATAACATCTTAAAAAATAGCCTAACTCAAATGGCAAAAGAGGTCCAAAAAGTCAATGAGGAGAAGAATGCCTTCAAAAGCAAAATTGGCCAAATGGAAAAGGAAGTCCAAAAGCTTACTGAAGAAAATACTTCCTTAAAGATTAGCATGGAGCAATTAGAAGCCAGACTTTATGAGAAATCAAGACACTGTAAAACAAATCCAAAAGAATGAAAAAATTAGAAAACAATGTGAAATATCTCATTGGAAAAACAACTGACCTAGAAAATAGATCCAGTAGATAATTTAAAAATTATTGGACCATCTGAAATCTGTGATCAAAAAAAGGACCTAGACATCATCTTTCAAGAAATTATAAAGGAAAATGGCCCTGATATTTTAGAACCAGAGGGCAAAATGGAAATTGAAAGAATCCACAGATCACCTCCTGAAAGAGATCCCCAAAAGAAAACTCCTAGGAATATTGTAATTAAATTCCAGAGTTCCCAGGTCAAGGAGAAAATATTACAAGCAGCCAGAGAGAAACAATTCAAGTATTGTGGAAACACAATCAGGATACCACAAGATTTAGCAGCTACTATATTAAGTGACTGGAGTGCTTGAAATAAGATATTCCAGAGGGCAAAGGAGTTAGGATTACAGCCAAGAATCACCTACCCAGCAAAACTGAGTATAATTCTTCAGGGGAAAAAATGGTCATTCAGTAAAATGAGGTCTTTCAAGCATTCTTGATGAAAAGATCAGAGCTGAATAGAAAATTTGAGTTTCAAATACAAAACTCAGGTGAAACATGAAGAGATAAACAGGAAAGATAAATCATAAGAGACTTATCATGGTTGAACTGTTTGCATTCTTACATGGAAAGATGATATTTGTAACTCGTGAGACCTTTGGCAGTATTAGGGTAGCTGGAGGGGGAAAAAATTATATGTATGTATATATAGATAGATGGATAGATAGAGGGTACAGGGTGAGTTGAAGATGAAGGGGTGATATCTGGAGAATAAAATTAAGGGGTGAGAGAGGATAATACTGGGAGAAGGAGAAAGGGAGAGGTAGAAGTAAATTATCTCATATGAAACAGACAAGAAAAGGCTTTTACAGTGGACAGGAAATGGGGGAAGGTGAGAGGGAATGAGTGAATCTTATTCTCATAGGATTTGGCTTAAGGAGAGAATGACATAGACACTCAATTGGTTCTGAAAATCTATCTTACTCTTCAGGAAAAAAAGGGGGGGAGAGGACAAGGGAGCAGGGGGATGATAGAGGGGAGGCAGATTGGGGGAGCAGATAATCAGAAGCAAACACTTCTGAGAAGGGACAGGGTCAAAAGAGAGAATAGAATAAATGGGGTGGGGTGGGATAGGAAGAAGGAAAATATATTTAGTTTTTCACAACATGACTACTATGGAAGTGTTTTGCATGACTACATGTATATAACCTGTATTGAGTTGCTTGCCTTGTCAATGAGGATGGTTGGGGAGAAAATTTGGAAGCCAAAATTTTAAAAACACATGTTAAAAAAAATTGTTTTCACATGCAACTGGGAAATAAGAAATATAGGAAATGGGGTATAGAAATCTGTCCTGCCCTACAGAAAAATAGAAGGGAAGGGGATAAGGGGTGGGGGGAGAAATGGAAGAGAAGGCAGATTGGGGAAGAGGTATACAGAATGCATGCCATCTTGGGGTGGGGGGAGGGATGAGATGGGGAGAAAATTTGGGACTCAAAATCTTGTGGAAGTGAATGTTGAAAGCTAAAATAAATAAATTAAAAAAATAAAATCTTACTAATTTTTATACTACCCTCCTGATAAATATAAATAACATATAAAACACACTACTACAATTTAACTTTTAATAGAAATGTGTCCATGAAATGCAAAATTTAAGTTCTATCATGAAGCTATGGCTATTATTAATTTATTCTTCAAACTGATCCAAACTTTTAAGATATATGTTTTCCTAGGGTGAAAAGATTTTCTCTATTAGTTTTAGAAAAGTTTGCTAAACTAAAGAGTATTATAAATCCAAAAAAGTGTCAAATATTCTTGAACTTTGACAAAGATTTCTGATCTATTTTCTCATTTATTCAAGTGTTTACTGTGAAAGTCAAGTAAAAATTTGGCTTTGTCAGTATGGTTTTTATACATAAACTATTTTATACATAAACTATTTTCCTGTCTCAGAACTTCAAGAACAGTATGCAAAGACTCAAAGATACTTTTATTTATTTAATTAATTAAGTCATGTCACAGTAGATTTTGTTACTCCATTCTTAGTGGAATAGCATATAATGTTTTAATTCTCTATGCAAGGGTAGATAGACTAGAGAATGGTAATATGTAATTACAAAGAGATGGGATACTGCAGTATCACCAAAAATTCAACTAAATTATATTTCTAACCTTTCTTTCACACTATCTTTCCCCTCACCATCACTAGATTTGCCTTTTTACCCCAAACAATTTTTCTACTTAGTATCTTAGATTTGTAGGCCAAACATCTTGGAAAACACTAGTAGGAAATATATATATATATATATATATATATATATGTACTCACATACATTATATATAATACGCATACATTATATATACATATACACACATATGTATATGTATATACGTATACATAGGCACACTAAGTGATAGCATTATTAACACAGTGACTTTGTTGCCAATTTATTATACATTTTAAGATGCCAAAATTTAACTGAGATGCATACTATCAAGAGACTGGCCACTTGGTGATTTTTGGAAGCCATAATAATTCATAAAGCAAAGAAAATGTAGTTTGAGAAAAGAGCTGAACATCCTGATACACCAACTACTGGTACTCTCACATAAAAGTTAAAAGCAAGAAAGGTCCCCTGAATAACTGGTAAAGTCCCTGAGGAGAATTTATGAAACTAAGGGGACAAGAGTTGGATATAATGGTGAAGCTTAGATGGGTTGCAATATGCCTCATGGGAGGGAACTCCTGAAATCATTAAATCACAGGTTCATTTAACATTTCATTCATCCTATATATATCCTATATATAAGAAAAAATATTGACCTTGGAACCAAGAATCTGGGGGGAAGTAGCAACAACTGTAAATTTGGATTGAGGTATTAGAAGTGAGGTCATGAAATGAAGGGAATACTACTTGAAGCAGGATTTACTAGGAGCCCTTAAGTACTATGATGAGTTTCAATAGTGTGGACCTTGCTTTAGGCACATGATGGGGCTGCAAAGCAGATACCTTACAATCTGTTCTTCAGAGATTATTTTTGTCTCTGATTGTGGAAAATGAGGTTGAGGATTTTGCTTCTGCATATCACTCGATCAGGGGGTGGACACCTATATGACAACACTGGAGTCAGTTTAAACTGGGAGGGAATGGGAGAAATAACTAGTTTTCATTTCCACAAAAATGTAATCTAGGGACTAGGTGGAAGTTGAACAAAGGAAGCCATAAAGTAGAATTGGTGGGTGAAAAGACTAATCAGCAAAAACCAGTTCTGAGGTTAGGTGTAGATTAACATGTCCCCATCCCAAGCAAAGGGGGTGTGGGCATACCCAAATAAGGCCTGGGATCACCAAATTGAGGGGAGTGGGAAATTAGAGGCGGAGACTCACATGGGGAAATTAGGATAATTTGGGATAAACTGTAACTGTGTTTGGGATAAACTGTAACCTCTATAGTACCCAGCCAGTGGGGAAAAAGAAGAAGGAATTTTGAATTGGGAATGAGGAATAAAAAGGTGCTCTCACATATGGGATACCAGGCCTTCTCAGGCTGTTAATAATGTTTCTTCCTGGTTCAACAATGGCTTGGTGGAATTTGTGGTAAAGCTAACACCAATGTTGGTTGACTAAAACTCAGAATGAAACGCTCTTGCAGTTGCTCATAAAAACAAAGTGAGAAACAGCTTACACTTTACTCCACTATCTCTCTCTCTTTCTCTTTTTTTAATCTTCCAAAGCAGAATACAATGATTCCAGGAAGAGGAAGATTTATCTTGTTCCCCACCTCTAATAACAGAAAATTTTTACTTATATGGTAAATGACCTATGCTTCTTCACTTGAGCCAAGAAGAGAATTCCCAACCCTCCAGTTCCCTGGTCCATTCTTACAACTTTCCATTTTCTTATCTGAGCACAGTCAGGAATTTGTCATTCAGAAAATAATTATTTCCAGCATTGGGTGTTACTGCATAAGTAATCTTGTATTTATAAATAACTTTATAACCAAAAATTTCCAAATTTCTGGGTAATCTGGAGCCTTCCCACCTGAGCAGTGTGCTTCTCAGAAAATTAGGAGGAGGAGGATTATCCATAAAAAATCATTTTGAAATCAAAGGACTAAAATTATATTTCAGGAAGGGGACAGGATAATTGAACCTTGTGAACCTTCTATGATGATTACTCTGAATTCTTCAATGTTGGCAACTAATGGGCTGTGAGACTATTTGTGGGTGCCTTTTGTCAATCTATAGATTTGTTCTAAGAAAGACAGAATTAGATTATATAATCCATTGCTCATTTCTCTCAAAGCAGGTGGCATGCATATGCTTGGCAGCTGCAGTGTTGGAACTGAACTCACTTTGGGGTTAGGGAGTAAGTTTATATGAGGTTCACGAGGGTGTTGTCACTCCATCATCATTTTACCTCTGGACAGAGGAAATACCTCTTTCATCAGACCACCCTCAGCCATTCCAGACCACTCCCAGCCTTGGGCTATCTAGACAGAAGAATCTGTCACTACACAAACCTGAGCAGAACACAATGGGGCTCCTCTCCCTTAGATTAAATTAATTGTGAGCTTGGGTGGAGACTGATCAGGATAAGGAGAGTCAATGCAATCTCTTTATAAGTAATGCCAAAGTCAGGACTTTGGGAGAAAGGGGCTAGGGGAGGCTCTGAATCTCCAAGATAATGATTATTAAAAATAATTTTCACACTGTGTATGTTTTATCCATGTTCTGTGGTAGATGTAATAAAAGCTAACTTATACCTGGTCTATATAACAATGGGTGCCTATTCAAAAGTCAGACAGCCTGTTTTCTTCTTTTAGAAACTGGAGTGTTATTTAAACTCCATTCGAATTTCCCCAGAGATTAATCTGCAGTGAAGTCAATTAGAAAATGAAAGAGAATGGAATACTTGGAAGTCAGGCCCCAAGGACTTAATTAGATACTTTAAGATGGGATGGGAGAAGAGGTCAACACATTGAATTCAACATCAAACAATAAGATGAAAATAGTGTTATTTCCATTTTATTCAATTGCAATCTCAAGATTTTTTTTCTCTTCCACTTTCTTCAAGCAATAAAATTCACATAAGAATGATTTTCTAATTTTCATTGTTTTAAATCTGAGTAATACATTTCATCACTAATATTTGAAGCTAGCATTAGGAATAGCTTATATATTCAAGACAAGAGTATTCTAAAGATCTTTTCTAAAGATCTAAAAATACTTTGGCCAGCCAAACCTTCCTAAAATTCTACTCAGCAAACTATTAATAAGTGACTACTATGTGCAAGCACTGTCCTAGGTGATTTGAATACAAAGACTAAAAAATTGATAATAATTCTATCCTTCAACAACTTTCAATTCTGTTGTTTTCCTCATGTCACTCACTCAGATATGTCCAATAGATATTTATTACATTTTTTTTTAACTTGTGCTACTTATATACCTTTTAAAGCCTACCACAAGCTGGCACATTCCTCTCTGTTTAATCTTTTGCTTATTTGTTTTCCCCCACACACTAGGCCCAAACCCTTCATCCTTCACTCTACTCAGTAAGGTGTTGACATGCTTTTTTACAGAAGTACTCCTGAAATACACATTTAAACCATAAATATCCTCAGGAGCATATCTGACCATGGACCTGGGCTTAGGGAAAAGGATTGAGAAAGTGATCTCATGAATGTGGTGGCAGAACTTCAATGATGACTCCATTGTTTTTGCTTTTGTTTTTTGTTTTCTTTTTGTTTGTTTTTTAGGGTTCTGTCTATCTAAACAAAATAATGACTGTTAAACTCTGGACAAGTAACACTTTTAATAGACCTTGATCCAGTAAACTGGGATGAACAGAACTCCTGGGACCTGGATCACATGGCCAAGGGAGAATGGAGCCTAGCTAAGATTAAGGGTGGGAAATGGCCGAGGGTCATAGGGAGGTAAGACAATCTAAGACTAGGCTAGGTCAAGGGTAACAAAATTGAACAGTTGGGTTTAGGCAATAACAAAAGGCCAGTTGATGAGATTATAGCCTCAGGTGAAAGCAGGAGATTTGGCTATGTGGGAAACTCAAAGGTTTTTCCTTTCTGGGGTCCAGATCCCATCCTCATAATCCCCCCCTCAAACAAATGGGACCCAAATTCTTTTGGGGTAAGGGGTGAAGGTCTCGACTTCTGAAACTGCTTCCTGCTGGCAAGGGGTGTAGAGCTGTCTCTGCCTCAAGGGATTCCCAAAGAGGAGGTTGACTGGAACTGAGCACAGGCTGCATCCAGAGAACAATGGGGGGACATTGTCTGGTACCTGCCATTTGCTATCAAGTGTAGGTGAATGGCCTGTAGACTGGAAGACACAAATCTGACAGAAAAGACTGCCAGGCCCAAATGATGGGATAAAACATCCTTAGCTCTTTTTGGATTCAGATAATTCAGTTTGCCAACCATGCAGTATCAAATCCACCTCACAGCCAGACTCAGGAATAGCCAGGTGAGTAACAGTCCCTTTTCAAAGGAACATAATGGGGAAACTGAGCCAGGAGGATCCCATCTTAGATTGAGGCTAAAATTGTCCCAATGTTGGGGTATGGGCCCAAAGTGAGACCTTTGTCACAATTTGGGCTCCATTTGTGTATGGGCCCTAGAAAACTTTTGGATTGTCCTTGAATTCTCCTACTTGATCAAGGAGATCTCTGGCATTCCCCTGAGGCCATGATTCCATTGTTTTGGTTACACCTAATCCCTTAATTCTGTTATCCTTGACCTATCCTGGCCCTCCATTGTCTTGCTTCCCTATGGCTCCAGGCCACTTCCCACCCTTGGTCCCACCTAGGCTCCATTTCTCTGGAATTCTATTACCTCATAGACTACTTGGCCACTCCTAGATCCCTCCCACAGTCTTTCTGTATATAAGGTCCATCTTATCTCTATTAAGATGCTCTGATTCTTACAATCTAGCCAATAGCCCACAGATGCTCAGATTCCTTAAGAGTCTAGCTAATATGGGGAATCTTCAATAAACCTTGTTTTTGGCTGTAAGAAGGCTTAGGTCAAATTCTTTCATGCAGGACCCGGGTGTCTTGATTTTGGGATTCCAGGACCCCTAACCTCTAGACCACATCACTCTCAGCTTTTCCCAATACTGACTTCCCACCAGTATCACCTTCTCTGAGTAGCTTGTGGCATTTCTCTCAGATGGTAGATTACCGATTTTTGATGGATTATGACCCATCAGACAACTCAAAATAAAATCCTATGAGCTTTTACCTCAAACAGCAAGTTTTACTAATCACAGCTTAGGAAAAACTTTTCCAGGATTTACATCTCAAACTTAAATTTATCCTAATGTAAAAAGCCAATCATTAGAGATTTCTATACACTTGCAAATTCTCAGCAAGCCCAAACAAACTTTTTGGCTAGTTTACACATTAAAACAATAACCAAAAATAGCTAAATTATTTTAGTGGCAACCAAATTATGAAAAGTTGCTTGACATAACTGATACAGAAAGTTCACCAATTTGAAACTTAAAATAAACCCATTACCAATCAGGTGACTTCAGTTTTGTTAAACGCACTTCCAAATTACTTTACAGCGAGAATCAACATCTCATCATTAACAGTTAAAACTAAAACTTTAAGAGTATGCTTACCCATGTTCACAGACCAGCTTCTTTACCTTGAGCAGGATGTGCTGAACCTAGGTGATGCTTCCAGGCAAAGATTGCCCTAGGGCCAAAGGCCATTGCCAGGGGGGCCCACACTGTAGCTGCTGCCCCTCTTCCTTCCTTGCTTTCCCAGGTGGGGAAGGGCAAAATCAAAGGTGAAGGGTAAAGGGTGAAACTCTCTTTTCCTATGAGTGGAGTTAACATACCCTCTTGACTCAAGGGAAGGAAGTGGGAGAAAGGAGTGTCCAAGGTTGTAAGGAGGAGTTTCAAAACTCCTTAATGATCAATCACAAAAACCTCCAAAATCTGCCAAGATATTTTTAGCTGTTCTAAATTTTCCCTGTAGTCTCCATGAAGGAGGATTCAGAGGTGTAGAGGGAAGGGAGTAAGTGAGCTTCAGGAACCAAAAAGCAACTGCAGTTTTCCCCAATTCTCTAGTGTTGAGAGAATTAACAGAATTGGTCATGCACTAGGGCATCCATCCTTGTCCTCTATGCTGCAGAAGGTTTACCCAGGTCTACGACCTCGAACTGACCCAATGGACCGAGAGCTTGAGAGCATCAGGCCAAGTTGGAGACAGCCTCATAACTGTCTGCCTGAAAGCACCTCCAAAGCCTTGGAGTTTAGAGAGCTACTGCAACTGCAGAGCAACAAAGGAGTTGGGAGGAGGCTTGCATACCTTCCAGTCTTGGCTAGAGAAGAACTTGGGGTTAGGCAATTTCCCCATATGGGCCACCAAAATGTTGGAGTTTAGGGGTGCTGGGACCCCAGAATCACAACACAGAGATCCTGCCTGAAAGAATTCGACCCAAGCCTTCTTTCAGCCAAAAACAAGATTTATTAGAACATCCATCATATCGGGCAGGCTCTTAAGGATTCTGAATGTTAGTGAGCTATTGGCTAGATTTAAAGAATCTGAGGAATGGCTAGATTACAAGAATCTGAGCAGTGTCTAGATTTTAAGCATCTAATCCCCAGTCATCAATTCTTAAATGAGGTGGAGAAGATTGACTGAAAGTTATGTTATTCAATTTTAATTATATGGACAATTTTCAAAGAAAGGTACTGACTCTTGCTTGTGCTTTACTTTATCAAGGGTACTGTTTATGTCATGTGATACAGCTGATAACCCTTGCTAGAAAGAGTAAAAAGGACTTCTCATGAGCACGTTAGTAAAAAGACTTGAGTGTTTAATATAGAAAAAGGTCATTTTTTTACTCTTCAAACTCACTTTTTTATTCAAAGTTATATAAAAATCTTTGGCAGACAAAGTCTATGTGAGCCTGTAAGATTTAAAATTTAAAATAAGATTGCACAATAATTAGTCCCCCAAAAAATGTTTTACAGTTTTTATTTCTTCCAGTGTGGCTGGAAGTCTTTCCCTATAGAAGGAATGATGAACTCTTATAAAGAATGGGAGGCACTTAAGTGGCACAGTAGATAGGACACTGTACTTGAAGTCAGGGAGACCTGATTTCAAATCCAGGCTCAGGCATTTAGCAACTGTGTGACCCTGGTCATTTCATTAAACTGTTTATCTCAGTGCTCTCATCTGTAGCATGGCAATAATAATACCTATCTCCCAGGGTTTTTGTGAAGATAAAATTATACATTTGGGCTTTGCATACCTTGCAATACTATTTAAATGCCCACTATCATCATCATCATCACCATCATCAACATCGATTTACAGAGAAGCATAATTATTATGGAATTAGAGAAATTGCAAAATGGAAATGAAAATCTGCAACATGATCTGATACCGTGCCATATACCATGAAAGCTTAAGAATTTATTCAAGAAACCAAGATAAATACGCTTACATGGCCTGAGGACTTATTTGTTCTAAGTCTAAACCAAGCAGCCATAGCTATTGGCATTGCCTATACACTGAAATGTAACTTCTCATTTGATTGAATTCTGTGAAATCTTATTTTCATCCTTATATATATTAGTTCAGATATGCTTTTGAGAACCTTTGTCTGACCCTCATTCCCTCCTCATTCTTCCTGGGAAACTTGGGAATTTTATTATCTGTCACTCCCTCAAGGTAGCTGCCCTTAACTGCACTTAATCATAGAAGACTTCAAATATGAAACAGGATTTATTTGAACAATAAAGGACGCAGAAAGAACTCACTCATGAACCAACAGAGAGTCAAGAAAGGCCTTTGGATGATGTGTTGAATTTATAGTAGGACATGGACAAGACGCATACAGTATGAGCAAGCATAGATGGAGTGCAGTCTGGAGTATTGGAAAGAGTATCCACATTGATGAAATCATAGATCCATCAGAGTATTTGAATTACATAATAAATTTATATTACTTTTATCAAAGAAGATCCTATGAGTTTGCTACCATATAATTTGAAGACACCAAACTTCTATACTGTATTTATTGACAATTATCTTACAAAATTGGTGTTTTCTCTATTTTTTATATAAGGAATGAGAGGAACAAAGAGTTTAATTAACTTGTTCAAAATCTTATAACTAGTAAATCATAAAGAGGGATTTGAACCTCTGACTCCAAATACAATGGTTATTCCCCCCCTTCCCCACTGTGTTAGCACTGTCCTAATCTACTACAATGTAATTTTTGGAAAGGTAAATATCAGAGTATCAAGACTGGAAGGTATGCAAGCCTCCCCCCAACCCCTTTGTAATCACTAGCAGTGCCTAGGTGTTAGGAGTATTAAGACAAAAAGTCAAATAGTTTGATTCTAAAGATGTTTACATATAATAAGGGAGAAAAGCTTTCATAATATCAGCTAAGTTTTGAGGGGCAAGGACTGTGGGGAAGGAGATTGTCAAAAAAGGCTTCACCTAGAAGTTGGCAATTCAACTGAGTATTAAAGGAAACTAGGGATTCTATATATGTATCTATAGATAGATAGATAGATAGATAGATAGATAGATAGATAGATAGATAGATGGATGGATGGATGGATATATTGTTCTAGAAATTTTATTTTATTTCTTTCACAATTTAGTAATTTATTTTTAGTTTTCAACACCTATCTTCACAAGATCCTGAGTTCCAAACTCTCTCCCCATCTCATCCCTACCCCTATCCTAAAGTGGCATGCACTCTGAATTCTTCCCCTAATCTGCCCTCCCTTCTATTCCCTCACCCCCTTCTCTTATCCCCTTTCCCTTCTATTTTCCTATAGGGCAGGATAGATTTCTCTACCTCATTGCTTGTATATCTTATTTCCCAGTTACATATGAAAACAATTTTTAACATTTGTTTTTAAAATTTTGGGTTTCAAATTTTCTCCCTTCCTCCCTCCCCACCCACCCTCATTGAGAAGGTAAGCAACTCCATACAGGTAAAACATGTATACTCATGCAAAACACTTCCATAGTAGTCATGTTGTGAAAAACTAACTGTATTTTTCTTCATCCTATCCCACCCCCATTTATTCTATTCTCTCCTTTTACCCTGTCCCTCCTCAGAAGTATTTGTTTCTGATTACCCCCTCCACCAATCTGCCTTCCTCTCTGTCATCTCCCTGCTCTCTTATCTCCTCCCCCTTATTTTCCTATAAGGTAAGATGAATTTCCATATCCAATTGATTACTCCTTAAGCCAAATCTGATGAGAATAAGATTCACTCATTCCCTCTCACCTTTCCCCACTTCCCCTCCACTATAAAAGCCTTTTCTTTTCTGTTTTATGTGAGATAATTTACCCCATTCTACTTCTCCCTTTATCCTTCTCCCAGTATAATCCTCTGTCACCCCTTAATTTTATTTTTTAGATATCACCTCTTTATCTTCAACTCACCCTGTGCTATCTATCTATCTGTCTATCTATCTATCTATCTATCTATCTATCTATCTATCTATCTATCTATCTATCTATACATATATTTTTTTCTCTCCAACTACCGTAATACTGACAAATGTCTCCTGAGTTACAAATGTCATCCTTCCATGCAGGTATGTAAACAATTCAACCCTAATAAGTCCCTTATGATTTTTCTTTCCTGTCAACCTCTTCATGTGTCTTAATTCTTATATTTGAAAGTCAATTTATCCATTCAACTTGTCTTTTCATCACAGAATGCTTGAAAGTCCTCCATTTCACTGAATATCCATTTTTTTCCCTAAAGGATTATACTCAGCTTTGCTGGGTAGGTAATTCTTGGTTGTAATCCTAGCTCCTTTGACCTCTGGAATATCATATTCCAAGCCCTCTGGTCCCTTAGTTTTTAATGTGGAAAGTGCTAAATCTTGGGTTATCCTGATTGCTTCCACAATACTTGAATTGTTCCTTTCTGGCCACTTGCAATATTTTCTCCTTGAGCTGGGAACTCTGGAATTTGGCATTAATATTCCTGAGAGTTTTCCTTTGCAGATTTCTTTCAGGAGGTGATCAGTGTATTCTTCCAAATTCTATGTTACCCTCTGATTCTTGAATATCAGGGCAGTTTTCTTGGATCATTTCTTAAATTATGAGGTCTAGGCTCTTTTTTGATCATGGCTTTCAGATAGTCCAATAGTTTTTAAATTATCTCTCCTTGATCTATTTTCAAGGTCAGTTGTTTTTCCAATGAGATATTTCACACTGTTTTCTATTTTTTCATTCTTTTTGTTTTGATTTACAATGTCTTGATTTCACATAGACACTAGCTTCCATTTGCTCCATTCTAATTTTTAAGAAAGTATTTTCCTCAGTGAGCTTTTGGACTTCCTTTTCCATTTGGCCAATTCTGCTTTTTAAGGTATTCTTCTCCTCATTGGCTTTTTGAACCTCTTTTGCCATTTGGACTAGGCTATTTTTTAAGGTGTTATTTGCTTCAGTGTTTTGTGGGTCTCCTTTAGCAAGTTGTTGACTTGTTTTTCATGATTTTTTTTGCATCACTCTAATTTCTCTTCTCAGTTTTTCCTCTACTTCTCTTATTTCCTTCTCAAAATCCTTTTTGAGCTCTTCCATAGCATAGGACTGATTCATATTTTTCTTGGAGGCTTTGGATATAGGATCTTTGACTTTGTTGTTTTCTTCTGGTTGTATTTTTTAATCTTCTTTGTCAACAAAGTAAGATTCTATGGTCTGAATTTTTTTTTTGCACAGTTTGCATATGTTCCCAGCTAATTACTTAACTTTTAAACTCTTTTTTAAGATACGGGTCTGCTTCCAGTATGGAAAATGTACTGTCCCAAGTTTCAAGGGTTTTTTGCAGATGTCTTCAGAGATGCTTCTAGGGGCAAGTAAATTTTCATTTCTTCCAAAGTGATGTAATTCAGGGTGAGGTGTTTACTCCTTTTCTGGCTTAGGCTCTGGCCTATGAGTGACCATCAGCACTCTTTTCTGCCTTGGAACTATGAGGAGGATTTCCTCTCCACCGCTACGACAAGCTCCACCATGTCAGCACTCCTCCTCGCCCCAGGACCACCACCCAGATCCAAGCACAGGTAAAGTAAGAGATTCCTGTCTCAGCACCAGCAAAGAAATCCCTGCAATCTACCTCTGATCAGTCACTGGATTCCCCCTAAGTCTGTGGACCAAGAGCTTTGGAAGCATCCACTGGCTTGGGGCTGCACTGGCACTGGGGCTGGAATCAAGCTTTTCTCTCACTGTGGTCACAGACCTTTCCTATTGATTTTCTAGGTTGTCTTTGGCGTTTGTGGGTTGAGAAGTCTGGAAACTGCCATAGCTGCCTGTGATTCAGTCTCCTAAGACCTGCTCCAGGTTCGCTGAGGCCTGGTCTTTACTTGTGTGCCCACGATGAATTGTGTTCTTCTCCCAAGATGGCATAATATACCTTTCCAATCAACCATCCAGGTTGTCTTGGGCTGGAAATTCATTTCACTCTTTCTTTTTGTGGGTTCTGCTGCTCTAGAATTTATTTAGAGCCACTTTTTTACAGGTATTTGGAACAATTTGAGGGAGAGCTCAAGCAAGTCACTGTTTTTACTCTTCCATTTTGGCTCTGCCCCCTGAAACTAAAGATTCATGGCAGAAGTGAGAAGGACCTACTCATGGAGCATAGTGCATTCAGAGGTGCTATGAGTGAAAAAAAATGAAGGCCAATCTGGATGAATGGAAAAGTTCCTGAAATACTCTTATGTCTAAAATATTTGTATTTCTAACAGAATGAGAAAGGCTAATACAGTTCTCTACAGAATGGCTCACCTACTTTCACTAATCCCTCTTAAGTTGTTGTTTTTTTTTTTAGTCAGGTTGAATTCCTTATACTATCCCCAACATTTCTTATACCATACCCCCCAAAAACTTCAAAAGAATGACTAATTAGTACCACATAGTATCCCTTCTCAAATTGTCATCTTTCTTCTATCCTGACTTTTTTTAATCTTTGCAGATTTTGTAGAGTGCAGTAACAAGAAGTGAAGACAGTAAGGCATCTGTGAAAGAAAGGGACTGACCTGAGGCTCAAAAATAAAAAGAAAGTGATGCTAGTCAGATCAGCAAAGGTTTTCTCCTTTTAATCTTGAATATCAAGCTCCTCTTGTTTAATAGACAGTTATCTGGTTCAATCTTCTCCCCTCCATTAGATGATTACACCAACCAGGAGCCTGCAATCACACAAGACCTCCAGCAAGATGCTAGGTCATAGGTGTTGTCAGAAGTAGCCCTTTCATAAGGCCATCGGAAGGAAGCACTTAACATTCTCAGACTCATCACCTCTATCATATCTGCATACCTCATGGTTCTTAGCATACATTCCAACATATATTATGTATGCAAGAAATCCTTGCAAATTCATTGATTTATCTCAACTCCTCCTTTACGGTTCTGTATACCTCTTGAAGCTATATACTTCTCATTTCAAGGATCTGGAATTTTTGTCAATAGAGGTAGTTTCTTCACTGGTATAGATAGCTTTCATATAACTTATTAGGTGGTATTTGAGTGTGTCCACAGTAAAACAATGAATCACCTTTCAGTTCCCCAGAAAATGATATGCTCCTAAATGAGTTAAACTGGTCCCTGGAATATAAACATTCAGTCAATAGCCAGGTCCATTCTTAAAGACTCATCACAATGGTAATTGTTTCCTAGAGGTCTTATCTCCTCAACCAAATTTTGAAAACTGTATATATAATTTCTCTTTGGGGGAAAATATCAAGAAATCAAATTTTATTTTAGAGAATAACCCATGTGATCCCATAAAACAGTATCATCAGATCTTACATTCTCTTTAGGAAAGGAACATTTCCAGCTGATGTTTTTCACTGATATCTAGGAATATTCTCTTGTAAAAGATGCAAATGATGTAAGAGGAGTCTTGTAATCAAAGCCTTCCAGGGACTAGGAAGAGAATCTAGCTCTGCCAGTAGACTTCAGTCCTCCAAAAGCTCTAAGACAGTAAGGGAAAAGAAAACAGCATTTTAGAATGATTGAATCTGAAGAGGGTCAAAACAGAGCAAGAGGAAGGAAGGCAGTGAAGAGGCTCTAGAAAAAGTAGTACTGATATGATTCAGACCTGCCTGCATCTGCCAGCACTTTGCATTTTCAACCTGGTGACTACAGACTTTCTGTATTTCATTTCCTTCCTGTTTCTTTACTTTCCTTGGCATTCATCAATCCACACTGAAAGTCCTTTTGATTAAGTGTTGGGTTATTTCCTTCTAAATCTGACTGTTTTTCCTCCTTCTGAACCTATTCCACACCATTTGATCATTAATATGTACATGCTTGTGAACTATTTCTTTGACCTCCTGTTCTCCTTAATTACAGAGACAGTAACTCATCAAAACATAGCAATAATAAGGTGACTTGGGGCAAGTAATAGTATTCACTAGTAAATCTACTCTTTATACAAGCAGTTTTGTTATATTATATATTTAAGAAAGTCCCATAATTTTTATTTGTTACATCTGAAGCTTAGAAAATTAGAATAAAGATTACATAAATAAAATAGATGAGAAATATTTTCATTTTTGCATTCAATGGATTTTGTAGACTGTTGGGTACAAATTCTGTTTTATTCATTCCAGAAACAAAGCCTTAGAGAAACATTGATTAATCAGATTTTGATAAGCAAATGAGAAAGTATTCCGGTCATGTCTGCTTATCATTTTAGATTGGTGACATAAAAAACAACCAAGGAACTCAATCATGATTGAGATAAAAGATTCTTGCCTGAGGAAAGCAAATTTTGCAGCTGTTTCTACCATTTTTTTGTAGATGTGTGTGGGGGTGTGAGAAATCTGCAAATTCTGTGAAATTACTGAAGTAAGCTCAAAAGCTATAGAATAAAATTACTTGTAAATATTTCAAAGTTTCTCTCTCAGGCTGTCTTTATTGAGATTGACAGAAAAGTGCCACAGGATCTCAACAAATTATAGCCATTAATTAACCCAATTTCTAATTGTATGTAGCAGTTTCTTTTGAAAACTACATGTATAACCTTTAATGAAAGTATAGAATTACTTGGAATAGTGTCTTCAACAGTAACTTGAAATGAAAGTAATATCAGCAAATATTAATCTGTAAACTACTAACAATTGTTAAAATCCTATTTTGAATATGTACCTTGTATGTAATACTGGTTACTCTGTGCAGTGAAGTTTTAAGCTAAGACTGTAACATATAGTAATTTATACTCAGTCACAAATATTCACAAAGTGGAGAAATGGAAGGTAGCCATAGAAATGCTGCTGTATCTGTCAAATTTTTGAATCATAATCAGAATGCCAACTATGAATCACTGATAAATCCTATCTTCTTATAGTCACATAGCTACTGGATGGTTGACAGCCAGCGTTCTCTTTCCAGAAGCTATGTTCCCTTCCCTGCCCCCCCCAATATACACATAAGGAGATTTTATGGAGGGAGTTGTCACACCATACTAGTATGAAGGAAGCACAATTGTGCAGGCATAGTCAGGAGCAAAAGATGTAGCAAGTGTTATGCAGCTCTATTATTCCCCCTCCTTTTTTTAAAGGAAGTAAACTCAAAAAGTTGAGAGTAGCAATGGCCTTATACTGGTGATCTGGTCTCGCCATTGACCTCTGCTCATTCAAGGCAAATTCCTGCTGAAAGAGCTTGTTGACTTCCTCATTAAGGAAACTTGTTCTCTCAGTTCCTTGCCCTTAATCATCTATATCTGTGAGTCAGTATGTTTTCTTTGGAATCTACCCATTTGGATCTTATTCTAGCAAAGTGTCTCAGTTTCTTGTTTCCATAGCATCACTTAATTGTCTCTGTCTTATGAGGATAAAAGAAGAGAAGTAGATAATTGTCTTCAAATAACAAGATTAGGAAGTTTCTGTTGATGATAATCTCTCCATACTGAGCTGAATGTCTTCTTGTCAGAGATTATAGTCCTAATATGCCCTTGTTTATAATTCCATGAATATATTACCTACCTGGAAAGGAAGAAAGTATTTTTACACAAAGTGATCCAAGAAACCTAGGTATCAGAGATTAGTTTTAAGTAGGACTTAGACAAGAAAGAAATAACTGGGTTGCTTTATTTCTTTATAATACACCTTGTGAAGGATCACTTAAATGGAAGAAAATGAAAGAATTTATTGGCTAGTCATTGCATCATATAGGGAAGGATTTAGTTTATCTATGAAGTCCACAAATAATAAAAAAATTAAAATAAAATTCTATGTACTAAGTCCATTTTTGTTTTTGTTGCTACTGTTTGGGAGTTGTGGAAAGGTGGTTCTGTACCTGTATTTACATTGGTTTGAGGAATACTAGTGTACAATCAGTCTCTATCAGTACAGGGATGGTAATTGCTCCACAATTTGTAATATCCAAGTGTTGCCTCAGACACTGAGAGGTTAAATGAATTATCTATAGTCACACAGTTAGTATGTGTCAAAGGCTGGACTTGAGTCCAGTTTTTACTGTATTTGAGGTTGTAATAGCATTTATATGATGCTTTAATGATTGCAAAGCACTTTGAAAATATTATCTATTTAATATCTATCTAACTATTATCTTCACAACAACCCTGGGAAATAAGTACTATTTTTATCTCCATTTCACAGATGAGGAAATTGAAGCAGACACTAGTTAAGTGAATTACACAAGGTCACAGAGCTAGCAAATGCCTGAGGTCAAATCTGAACTGGTCTTCTTAACTTCAGGCTCAATGGTCTCTTCATTGCATAAAATGAGCTACTCAGAAGTCTGATTATCAATCCACTGTGCCATGCTGCATTTATCCAAAGTATTTTAGAGTATGATAATGAAGACAAGGAGAAGAAATTAATAGCTACTCTGTTAATTAAGTTAAAATTGATGGTTAAATGTGATAATTCAAGAGGAAAATAAATTTAAGATCCAATCTCCAAACATATATCCATGATCTCTTCTTTTCCTCCTCTTCCTCCTTCTCCTCTTCTTCCTCCTCCTCCTCCTCTTCTTCCTCCTCCTCCTCCTCTTCTTCCTCCTCCTCTTCCTCCTCTTCCTCCTCCTCTTTCTACTTCTTCTTCTTCTTCTTCTTCTTCTTCTTCTTCTTCTTCCTCTTCTTCTTCCTCTCCTTCTTCTCTTCCTTTCAACCAGACATAAAAACAAAACAGAAAATTTATAATCACTTGCTTCTTCATATTACTCCTTTACCTAGTTAAACTATAAAAATAATAGAGGTAAGAATGAAAGTATAATAAATACAAGATATTACAATAATGAACTTTGTAAACACAAAAAAAATTGTGAATAGTTTAATAGTTTTATTTTGGAGGTAAATATTGTTGAGCTAGAGAAGAAAAGTGAATTTCTAAAGATTAGAGCCTCCTTTGAAAGTGAAGAATGATGAAGGATTTTCTTTGCTGTTGTTTTTTTTTTTTTTTCTGTAATCTCTAAAGCATCTATATATGTTGCCCTGGCAATGAAGATTATTTAAAAACAAAAGGAAAACATAAATAAATCTTTTATATAATGTTGAAGACTGTCATTTATGTCAGTCAATCTACCTATGAAATCAGTTGAAAGTCTTTGCATATTCCCTATATGAAAAAAAAAATGATGAAAAACTAAAACATTCCAACTACTGAAAATTCTAAGACCATAATACTTCTGTTGCAAATGTGAAATAGTGGGATAAAAGGATGGGTGATTGAATTTTCATCATAGTGAAATTTCATTTATCATAAATGATAGATCTACTTAAGGAAATAGAAAAGTATGTCTTAATGTACATTTCACTATTTTAATTGTGAGGAAGAAATAAAAATACATTTTCTAAATTTAAAAATAAATTTTGTGGATGACTGGAGGGAATTTTTTTCATTAGATTAAGATGTCAAAAAAAATCAACATCTGTAACGTTCTTTCCCCTATAAGAGTAGTGGTAAAATAGCAAGCTAAGCTGAGCAGTGATTTTCTCTCAAAAGTAAACAATAATAGAGAGAATATCAACTAGCATTTCCACTGCAACTTCTTTTTCTATTCCTTGTCACATAGTCTATTGAAAAGTGAGACCATATGATTTATTATCACTTTAGAAATGTTGATATGCTCAAATCCACTGGGTCACTTTAAAACTGGTCAAAATAAATCTGATCTGGCAATATGTATAGCAGGGCTTTGAAACAGTACATAGCAAAATCTGAACTTCATCTCCAACTTCTTTAAAAAAAAAAGCTTCACAAGATAAATATACAAGTATGAGCTCTCTTTCTTGACAGAAGCCAGGAGACTTAAGATATTAAAAAGAAAATTGCCTGCAGTATTTAGTGCAATAGCATTTTCAATAGAAGAAAATAATTTATACAGAGGAACAATGTAGATTTAGATTTAAAGCAATTGTGGATATTGATGAAAGTCTTCATTTTTCATTGTAGACTTATGAGTAATTAGCACTTGAAAGGAAGCAATAATCATTAATTAAAATGAGCTCAAATGTGTTGGATCAATCTAAATACAGATTTCCAAAGACTTCATTAGTCATATATCTTTTTTAAATGTTAATATTACATCCTAAAATTATTTCCTTTTTTGTTTGTGAGATAATTGGGATTAAGTGACTTGCCTAGAATCACACAGCTAGTGAGTGTTATGTGTCTGAGGCTGGATTTGAACTCAGGTCCTCCTGATTCCAGCTGATGCTCTATTCACTGTGTCACCCAGTTGCCCCTCCCAAAATAATTTCTGAGGGTTTACCTTATTTTTCAAGAAAATCTCCAACCATGTAAATGAAATAATGGCTTCAGTAGTATAATAGGACCTGACTCAGGTTAGTTCTCTGCTAGTTAAGGTTCATTGCTGGAATCAGATGAGTCACTACTAGGTCAATCATTACAACATGTTCAATTTGAGGTGTTAATAGGAATCAAGAAAAAATATTCTATCTATCTATGTGTATGTTCATATATAATATATAATGTGTATGTATATGTATCATATATGTATATATGGATATACATATTCCATGTGTATGTGTACATATATTAATACATAAATTATATGTTATACATGAATACATCTGCCAATCTATCTTTTTTTTTTCCTGATTCCTATTAGCATCTCAAATACACACAAACACACATTTTAAGAGTCACATATGATGAGGACATAATTTAGAATACAGGAATAGATAAGTTAGATAAAAATTATAAAGAAACTACAAAGAACAGTAAATGAGCAGGGTCAAAGTTTTGAGGGATTTCTATGGAACAGAAGAAGATAACTGAGCTGATAAAGGAAATTGTAAAACATTCCTGTTCAAGCAGGAGTTGAGCTAGGTAACCACAGAGGTTTCTTACATATCTAAGATTTTGTGATACTGGGCTAGTTAGGAAGATATAAGGAACATCATTAAAAGTGTCATAGAAATTATTGGAGAAAGTCCATTAAGGAGATTATTCTTATAGCACTAATTATTAAGTAACTTACTACTTATTAAGAAGAATATGTTTGATCCTTCAGGACTGGTATTAGCACACAATGAGACACTATCCAATTTTCTGGCAGCATGAAGTAATACTTGAAAAATTCGCTGCAATTGTGTGATTCACTCCATTGATGTTTATCTAGTCAAGAGTAGGAGTAGAGGAGGATTTTGGTATTACTTGCTTAGGACTGGTGGTTTTCATTATTGGAAGCACTGGAATGAAAAAAGCTCAAGGACAGAGGAAATCATATTTTGTTATTGAATCAAGGATGTATAGGACATTTCTGTGTCTTTCTTTCTATAGGGCCTTATATTATTCATTCTGCTCATCTTCCTTCATTTGTCCTGATTTGGTGAAGATGAGGTAAAATCTCAGATCTTTTCAAAAAATCTCCATTTCTGTCATTCCTTGTTATTTGAACAATGTTCCTTGTAGTTAATATTTTAAATTCTTTTGATAATTGTTCATATTTGATTGCTTTTATGTTGGAAAATGTTTCTTCATCTTATATTTTGGTATTAGTTCCTTATTAATTCCATACTTATATTTGTGAGGGTATGGAAATAGAACTTTAATGGAGATATTCGATGCAAATGCTTTTTGACAATTTAAATATGCCTTCTCAATCTGATTTAATTGGTTTTGTTCATTTAAGGTCTTTTAAATTACTTATAATCAGGCTTTTCAGTTTGGTTTCTTCTATATTATGTAAAATTTTCTCCCCTACTCATAGCTGATTTCTTGAAGAGTTATTCCAATTCTTTTTTTTTCTGCTTTTTGGCGAATCAGATGATTATAGTAAATTTCATTCCAACTTATTTTTCAATAAGTATATTCTCTTATGTTTTAAATATATGTCATATGCAGTAAAGTTTTGTTGGTTTTCTTTATTTGTTTTTGTTTTTTTAATGGGAGTCCTTTCCTAGGATGGGATGATCCCTTCTAATCTCATTACTATGCTTCTTGGATACTCAACACCTTCCCCCTTCCCTCCACTTCCTGTGGTCTCTGATGGGAGGGACTGAGGTTTAAGTATTAAACTCTCCCCAAAACCTTCCTTTATAAAGGGCAGAAACTGCATTTCTAACAACTCCTGTTGTGTCTGCAGATCTGCTTAATTTGAGCTCCATGGAAAAAGAAACTCCTGTGATGGGCAACCCCTGCCAGGCAACCCCCATTATCCCATCCCCTTTTCCAGCTTGTATTTGTGTGTCTTCCTTCATTAGATTATAAACTCCTTTAGGACAAGAATTGTCTTTCTCTTTCATATTTGTGTTCCAAGCACTTAAGACATGAGCACTTAAGCCTGGTACATAGTAGGCACTTAATAAATATTTATTGAATTGAATGGAATTGAATTAAATTATTTTTCATTTAATTGTATTATCTATTAAGAAACTGTGTTGTCCCAGTGAAGAGTTTTGTTCATTCATATTGGTATTTTCCATAGATTCTTCTCAATGTCATTTGCTATAACTATCCCAAGTTCTTTGAATTTATTTAAATCATTTTTATTCATTTATTTTGATGAATTTATCTGTTCTTCTATAACTCTTCTTTTTCCACACTAAAGGAAAACTAAGATTCATATAATTTCTTCCATTCCACCTCATATCCACTTAACTTAAATAGCATGTTTGTGACAATCTTTTCCCCCAGTATATCTGCATTAATTTACTTTATCTTTCTTGTATTTCCTGCTAGTCCATTTTTTATTTTATGCATTCTAACTTTATTTATTCCACAATTATTTTCTCTTTCTAAGTGATAGAGCTTCCAGAGTATCAAATTTTGGCTCCCTCCTCTATCACTTTTCTATGATATGACCTTTGTTGATTTCATTCAGTTCTCTCATTTTGTTATCTTATTATGTCATATGGAGTTCAGATAATGGGCATTTGTGAAATGCTTACTATATGCCCAGCAATGTACTAAGTATTTGGAAAAGGAGAAAGAGAGACAGAGAGAGAGAGAGAGAATTAGGGACAGACAAACAGAGAGAGAAAGACAGAGAGAGAGAAACAGAGAAACAGAGACAGACAGAGAGAGACAGAGACAGAGAGGCAAGGGGAGACAGGGAGAGGCAGAAACAGAGAGGAAGAGAGAGACAGAGAGAGAGAAGGAAGGAAGGAAGGAGGAAGGGAGGAAGGAAGGGAGGAAGGAAGGAAGGGGGGAGGAAAGAAGGAAGGAAGGAAGGAAAGGAGGAAGGAAAGAAGGAAGGAAAGAAAGAAACAAAGAAACAAAGAAAAAGAAAGAGGGTCTCTGTCCATAAGGAACTCACAGTTTAATGGAGGAAAAAAAAAAAGAAAGCAACTGTGTGTTTATGTATAAACAAGGTTTTTTTTGGGCAAATTGGGAACCAGGTCTGAGGTAAAATGATTAAATTAAGAAGGATTGGGAAAACCTTCTTGTAAAAATGTGTGACTCTAAATCTCAGCTAGAGACTTAAAGGAAGCCAGAGAGTGGGAATGAGAAGGGAACACTCCCCATACATGAGATACCACCAGTAAAAATAATTTAATTTTTACTGTCAGAGTGTCTTATATGAAGAATAGCATGGAGGTCAATGTCAGTGGATTGTGGAGGATAAGGGTAAGGCTGGGAGTAAGGCACAAGAAGACTAGAAAGTTCAGAAGATGCTAGATTGTGAAGAGCTTTAAAACCAAAGAGACAACTTTATATTTAATCCTGGAGTCAATAGGAAATCACTGGAGCTGACTGAATAAGCTGTTGACATGATCAGATTTGCATTTTCGGAAGAACATTTATAAACTGAGTGGAGAATGGACTGGACTGGAGAGAAACTTGAGGCAGTGAGGTCAATCTTGTCTTGTACAGAAGCATTTGTAAGAGACCTCACAAAGGTATATATAATGTGATTTGTCAACTAATTGAATTTGGGCACTGAAAAAGTGAGGAGTTGATGATGACACCTAGATTGGGGGCCATGGATGACTATAAGAATCATACCTTTCACAGTAATAGGGAAGTTTGGAAGGGGAGAAGTTGGGGGGGGGATAGTTTGGACATGTTGAGTTTAAGGTATTTACAATAGTTTAAGTTCTAGATGACCAAAAGATGGTGGGAGATGTAAAATATAAGGTCAAGAGATGGTCTAGGGCTGGAAAACTGGATCGGAACAGCATCTGCATAGAGATGATATCCTAATCCATGGAGCTCCTATTATCACTAATGGACATAATACAGAAGGAGAAGAGTAGAGAACTTGGGACACAAGGTTCTGACCTGCTGTTTCTCTTCTAGAGAAACCAAGATATGAAGGAAGCAGGATAATGGGCTGGAAGCTACTGTGTATCCTGAGTCTGGTCTCCAAGTCCTATGTTAGTGTGATCATTTTTCTCTCTTCAGTTTAAGCTAAATACAGATTATTCTATCTCCAGACTTATGTCTCCCTTAACACCTTGGATGCTGGTTGCATCCTGTGACTGATATATCTCCTCTCTTGGGATGACACAGAGTCAGTAAAGGTTGTCTCTCATTTTCCTCATTTCCCAGAGATTAAGACCACTATAAGAGTTCAATTTCTCAAAGTAGAAATGCTCTCTAACCCAAAGGAACTTTTTAAACATTTTTTTAATAGGACCATTTCATTTCCTCTTCTAGGTCAAAACATACCTTAATTTCCCCCATTCTAGTATGTCTCTTCTACCACTTTTAGATTGCAGTTCCCCCATTAGACTATAGTCTCTTTGAGATACAGAGGTGTTTATTTGTTGTTGTTGTTGTTTTTTCATTGTATACCCAAAAATTAGCACAGCTCTAGTAGGTGCTTCATAAATGCTTGCTAATTAGTTAATTGATTACTATACAGTATTACAATTCTCCACTCTTCTTGACTCAGCATATTATTATCCCTCCTCTACTCCCTTCTAAACTCTAAGGCATATGAAAAGGCAATTAGCATTTAGTTAAGTCTTACTATGTGCCAGCAATCTAAATTTACTTTAAGTTTTGGAAATAAACATCCAAGACTTTCCCTCAGAGAGTTTACATCCTAATAGGAGAAAATAACACATAACAAGGAGTAAAAATGGGGTGGGAAGAGAAAACAATTGTATAGGTACATGGTATCAAAATCTGTTGAGTCAAATACTGAGCTAGGAGAGAAATGAAAGTTTTCTGCTCTGGGATCCCTGAAATAGATGGGGGAGGCATCTCTAACTCTCCAGTACCTCTTGCTCTATGTCTTAACTGCTTGAGCAGCTTCTAATTACCTTTTCTCCCTCTAAATGAGAGATAGAGATAGAGAAAGAGAGAGAGAACAAGAGAGAGAGAGGGAGAGAGAGACAGAGACAGAGACAGAGAGAGAGAGAGAGAGAGAGAGAGAGAGAGAGAGAGAGAGAGATGGATGGATATAGATTATTTTAAGGCAACATGAAATTGGAATATCAATTCAACTCTGCATCTTTCCTTAGCATTGACTCATTGAGCTCCCTTTAACTGGCCTATAAGACAATTCTTTGCCCATGTCCCAACTTTCCAATTAAATGTCTTTTGATTGTTTTTTTAATAACGTAAAACACTAGAGAATTGATTTCTTTAGTCATTTCTTGATGTTGCATTTTTCTTTCTTTCTTGAGTTTATCTTTTTTGGAATGTTTGTAATTTGAATTTGTATGTTTATGCTTACAAAATTGTCTCTCTTGTTAAAAGTCAATTTTTCTCATTTATATTTAGTCTCAGCTTTGCAATGTATACATTTTACTGCAATTGAGCCCCTTTATTTTTCAGAATATCCTATTTCATTTGTTTTCTCAACTTCTTATAGGTAGAGAGTAATTCACAGCTGTTTTCATTGATGTTCTTTTGTAACTAAATGTTTGTAAAATGTATTTAGTATTGAAATTCTGAGACTGAAGCATTATATATCTTGTAGTTTTAAGGCATGGAGTTTTATTGTTCAGTAATGCATTGATTTGATTGATTATCAATTTGCTGTCAGTCACTAATTCTGAGAAGATTTTTTTTTGCTATTAGGTCATGCAGTATTACATTTACCTTTATTTTTCATTGTTGTTATTGTTGATTTTCTTATCATTTTTATTTTTTTTTAAAGCATGGTTTTTTGGGGAGACTTTGGCTTATGCAATATTCATGTGTCTTTTCAAAGTTGTTGTCTTTAGCTAGTTTTGTGTCACATTTTCTCCCATTTCTGTGTTTTGGGGTGCCTAATAATCATCTTTTCTAATCCCTTTCCAGGACTTTTTCACTTAAGAAAGATTTTCTAAGATATTTTCTGTTTTATTTTTCTGTCTTAATAATTCTGCTTTGAGAGCTCTGAGGTTTTACCTAACAACTTTTAAATATATTAAATCTCATTTGAAACATTCTGGAGTATTTTACTGTCATTCATTGATTTCTTGTGTGTCTTAAGAGTATTTTTAAAGAGATTTTAATTTCATTTTTTCACTGTATATTTTGGTTCATTCTGATATGACTTTTCAATTTTTAATTCATTTTCCTTCTTTCTTTATGAATTTCACTGTTGATCCATCTACTTAAAAGAAAAGTTTATGTCTTGTCTTCCTCTATTAGACTGTTTTTTCTTCTATATTGCTAGTACCAACTCTAACTTTCCTCATTATCTTTGGAAAACACCTTCCTCTATATAAGGCTTTGGTTTCCTTTCTTCAAAATAGAACCTTGATGCCAGGCATCCATAGATTCCTTGAATAGGCACAAAAGCCTGGATATTTCCTTCCCCAGAGTAAAAAATGATGGGTTGAAAGGGGAAAGGAGTAAGCTTTTATATAGTGCCTACTATATATCAGGGACTGTGCTAAGCATTTTTTTTTTACAAATACTATCTAATTTGACCCCTCACAACAACCCTAGGAAGTAGATGCTATTATTATCCCCCTCTAACAGTTGAAGAAACTGAGACAAACAGAATTTAAGTCATTTGCCCAGAGTTACATAGAAATAAGTGTCTGAGGTTGATTTGTACTCAGATTTCCCTGACTTCTGATCCATTGTTTCATATACTATGCCACCAAGTATGTCAGTCTGGTCCTAACTATATCCATTACTCTTTATCTTGAGCACAGATACTCTTTTATCTAAGGCAGCTGTTTTCTGTGCTACCTCATGCTATCTATACCATCTTTCTTTCCCCACCCATGTTGTTCTTCCTTTCCAGATGGGCAGAAGCATTTATTTTCCAGTGTTGGGGGAGAGAAGTAAATCAAAATGTATGACTGTCATGAGCAGAGCAAATCTACTATAGAGAGAACCTTGAACCTAAGCCTGTGTTAGTCTGTGATAGCAGTTCCCAGAATACAGGGAGGGTTAGAGTCAAGACAATCATTTATTATGAACTTACATTGTGTCAAGCACTACAGAGAAAGGCTGAAACATATCTGCCTTTAAGGAACATATAGTCTAAATGGGGAGATGACAAACAAACAAACAACTATTTACAAACAAGATACAGGAAAAATTGGAGGTAATTTTAAAGAAAAGACTGGAGTAAAAATGCTGAGTGGATCTGTTAAATATCTGTTATCCAATCTTCTTTTTACCTTGTATAGTTTTTTTTCCCTTCTGATCCTGTTGATTTATTTTTAGTTGCTGTAGATTTGTTCCATTTTTCTTTTTTTTTGAGGTTGTTACATTGGAGATGTATGCATAAAATGAATACCCCACTATCTTGCTGATTTCTTGCTCTCTGTTATACTTTCTTTTCAGAACATGGAGACTTTATAAATATAAATAACAGCTAAAACATTTTTATACTTCTTTGAAAAAGGAGCAACACAAATAAATACTCCATTAAAATAATGCTTATGTCCCATGCAACATTCTTTTCCTGTTTATCTTAAATTTCACTGCCAACACTTTGTGAAAAGCTCAAACAATATTTTTCAGAACAATGATACACTGACATTAGGGCAATGTTGTTCACCATTAAAGCTTTGAAATGGAATTATGATGTAATGGAAATCCTAAACTGAGTCACCCATGTTAGCATGTTGGCAAGAGAACAATTACTATGAGAATTTAATAGCTTCAGATATTTTCCTCACTTGATTTATCCACTTCCAAAACTGAAATAGACATCACAATTGGACTTTTCTCAGGACCTCTACTACTTTAACTTTCAATCCATTTACAAAATCACTAAAAGATGCATCCAATTTTAACAAAACACATATTAACATAGTTCACATAGTGCTCCTACACAATGACAGAGTTGAATTGAATATTAAGTGAGTTTATGTTATAAGGAGAGTGATTACAAGATATTACATATGTCTTTCTTTCATTCACCTAGCAGCAAACATTGAAATGTCTACAGAATCTTCACTTCTATGGCTGTAAGATATCCTTCTGGCTATTTGGTAATAACATTTTGAAAGTGTTTTTGTTTCCAAAGATGCTTTATTTGAAATATTAAGAATAACAATTACTTTAGAGCTTCAAAAAATGATGGTTTCATTAATGTGGCTATTCCTTTCTTTAATGTAGATTACAGTCCTTCCATAACCATACAAATTGTTTCACAATCCACTGCAAACACAAATTTCATCATTTTTCGGCCAGCTTTTTGATAATTAGTCTTAACTATTCAGTAATTAACAGCCATTAGATCATTATTTAATTTCATACATCTAAGCAGGACCTGTTGAATGCAGAAATCAGAAGGGACTACCCACCCCCGATCTCATTAACCCCATGTTGAATGATCCCTCCTTGGTTTTCATTCAATTTGTTTGGTGGCACGAGCCACAGAAATCCAAGTGTGTACTGTTTCCTACTCCCTTTATACCATCAGGCTGCTCTGTCTGTCAGTCAACTAGCATTTATTAAGTGCCTACTATGTTCAACTGGGGAATGAAGTAGTTATTGGTCTTTTGCTATGTACTCATCAAAGATTGAGCAGTTACTGTGTGGCTCTGACCCTGGAGCTCTGAAGTCCTTTCTCCTCCTATAGTCTGATACTTGAAACTGAATAACCAAAACATGAAGTTCAGACTGTCAAGATCCTCAAGCCAAGGCAACCTCTCTTTTACTATTAAGAGACACCCTGTCTTCCAGAGCTAAGGCTCAGCAAACAATTGTGCCCTGAACTTGGCATAATATTAATCCTTTGCACTCACTCCCTGGATGGTCTTAGTCACAACAAAATACAAGAATTATTACACATGAGCACCAGGTGGTCTCTGAGCTTAGACAAGCACCTGTAATATCCATGTTGGAAGTCCTGCTATAAATCAAGCTTGTCTCATTGTTGCTGTTACCCCTCATTGCAAGAGCTACAGCTCACTGTGCAGCCATTGGTATAAGTATTGAGATTTGCCCCCACTAAAGCAGGTCTCTTACTAGGAGGGGGTCCTGGCACATGTCTCTAGTTTCCTTCCTCCAATGGAATAAAGAAAATAATTTGCTTATAACCACTGTTAACTCTTTGGTTTTATTTCATTTTATTTTTTAGAATTAACTATGTTTGTGAGCTCTCTTTCCTTTTTCTTTTCTTTTTTCTTAGAGTTAACAGCAGTTGTAGAGATGCTGTGGCTCTTTGGTCAATTGTTATAAGGGTTGACAGTTGGTGTCAAAAGTGGGATAAGAAAGGATTAATTCCTACTGTCCAGTCCCCAGTGGGACCTGAAGTGCAGTACCTATAGGAGCCCTTTGAGCTCCACTTGATTCTTACTTGGAGAGTGACAGTGAGTAATTTCCCTTCTTTATTTCTCAAGTCCTGTCTTTTGGTTAAGCTCTGCTCCCTTGGAGGATTGAAACTCTAATTGTCACAATTGACAATTTTCCTTAAGAAAAGCTTAGACAGAGTTATTCTATGACTTAGTCTTATCATTTTGTTTGTGTCTGTGTCTTTGTAAAATATAAGAAAAATTTATCTGTTGTATTTATGTTGTTTCTATATTCTGTTACATTGAAAATTTTAAAATACAGCCAACCAAAAAAAAAAAAAACTTGTTAAGGGCTACAGCCAAAGAGTTAAGAAACTGAAAAAATTTAATGAACTTTCACACTTGAAGCAATTATCTGAGTAATTTAGCAGAAATCAGATCTTGAAATGCAAAATTTCCAAAAGATAAGACATAAAATTACAACAAAGAATAACACATACCACAAAACCTAGCATAACACTACAAGGGGGAAAAAAAAGATTTTCAATTGAATAGAGTATTTTCAAGCATCCCTGATGCAACAAAATCTTAATAGAAATGTTGAAATTCTGTATCACTAGTGTCAAAGTAAATAGGTAAATGTGAGTGAGCAATTGAAAGGAACGAAACAAGAATGGCATTTAGATGGCATAGTTAATAAAGTTTGGGCCTGGTGTCAGAAAGATTGATTTTCCAGGTTCAAATCTGGTTTCAGACACTTACCCTGGGAAAGCCAATGATCCCTGTTTGTCACTGTTTCCTCACCTGTAAAATGAACTGGAGTGAAAATACCAAACCATTTCAGGATCTTTACTTCGAATACCCCAAATAAAGTCAGAAAGAATCAGACACAACTGATAAACCACTGAACAAACAAGAATGAAGTGTTTAGAGCCTAATGATGGAGATGATACATGTATCATCAGAAAATTCTGTCATGGTAAGGAATCACAGAAGAAATTAAACAAAATAGAGAGACTGGAAGTGGTTTTGATGAAGTTAAGAGAAGATAGGAAAGGGAGGAACAAAGGATTTCACTAGATGAAAGGGGGAAGAGAAAGAGCAGGGGGAATTATCTTCCAGCTTTGGAGTCTTACAAGGAAAAGAATAGACCAATAAGGAGAAAAGGGTGAGGGTGTATGTAATACATAAACCTCACTTTCATTTTAATATATCATAAAAGAGTAGAATACACATAAAAATATGCAAAAAAAAGTTGAGTAAAAAACCCATATCACTTGAACAGAGTAGAAGGAAGGAGTGAGGAGAGAGCAAAGAGAAAGAATAATAGAGAGTGTAAATTCAGGAATAGATAAGTAAAAAACAAAATAAATTTTAAACACAGAAGTGGATCATAAAGAGAGGCTTTAAAGCAAAGAAAAAAATGGTTAGGCCTAGATGGCAGAGTAAAAGCAGTGACTTGCTTGAGCTCTCCCACAAACCCTTGCAAATTCATGTAAACATGTCTCTAAAAAAATTCAAGAGCAGCAGAATCCACAAAAAGACAGAGTGAAACAAATTTCCAGCTAAAGACAACCTGGAAGGTCTGCAGGAAAAGTCTGTTGCACTGTATTGGGAGAGGAACATAGTTCAGTATGGGCAGAGCAGACAAAGACCACTCCTCAGTGAACCTGGAGCAGGCCTCAGAGGACTGAATCACAGGCAGCTATGGTGGTTTCCAGACTTCTCAACCCACAAATATCAAAGACAACTAAGAAGGTCAGTAGGAAATGTCTGTCAGACCACAGTGAGAGAGAAGCTTGGTCTGGCCCCAGTCCTGGTGCAGTCCTGGGAGGATGGCTGCTTTTGGAGCTCTCAACCCATAGATGGAGGGGGGACCAAGTGGCTGATCAGAGGGGGATTTCAGGGATCTCTTTGCTGGTGCTGAGTCAGGACTCTCTTGCTTTGCCTGTGCTTAGATCTGGGCCACAGTTCTGGGTGGGGGTCCTACGGTAAGGAAGAGGGCTGACATAGCAGAGCTTGTGGCAGTAGTGGAAAGGGAAACCTCTTCACAGTTCCAAGGCAGAAAAGAGTGCTTGAGGTCACTCATAGACCATAGCACAGTCCAGGAAAGGAGTAAACACCTCATCCTTGATCATATCATCTTGGAAAAACTGAAAATTTACAGGTCTCTAGAAATATCTCTGAAAATAGCTGCACAAAACCCCCAAAGCTTGGCACAGTACATTCTCCACACTGGAAGCAGACCTCTATCTTAACAAAGAGTTTAAAAGTCAAGTAATTGGCTGGGAACATGAGCCAATTGTGCAAAAATGTCAGACCACAGAATCTTATTTTGGTGAAAAACATCAGAACGTACAACTAGAAGAAGATAACAAATTCAAAGATCCTACATCCAAAGAAAAATATAAGTCCCAGGCCATGGAAGAGCTCAAAAAGGATTTTGAGAAGCAAGTAGAGAAGTAGAGGAAAAACTCAGAAGAGAAATGAAATATGGCATTGGAAAAACAGCTGACCTGGAAAAATAGATCCAAGAGAGATAATTAAAAATTATTGGACTACCTGAAAGCCATGATGAAAAAAAGAGCGTAGACATTATCTTTCAAGAAATTATTAGGAAAACTGCCCTGATATTCTAGAACCAGAAGGTAAAATAGAAATTGAAAGAATCCACCTACCACCTTCTGAAAGAGATCCCCAAAGGAAAACTCTTAGGAATATTATAGTCAAATTCCAGAGTTCCCAACTCAAGGAGGAAATATTGCAAGTGGCCAGAAAGGAACAATTCAAGTATTGTGGAAGCAATCAGGATAACCCAATATTTAGCACCTTCTACATTAAGGGACCAGAGGGCTTGGAATATGATATTCCAGAGGTCAAAGGAGCTAGGATTACAACCAAGAATCACCTACCCAGGAAAACTGAGTATAATCCTTTAGGGGAAAAAATGGACATTCAGTGAAATAGAGAACTTTCAAGCATTCTTGATGAAAAGACCAGAGCTGAAAAGAAACTTTTGTTTTTCAAATACAAGACTCAATAGGAGCATGAAAAGGTAAACAGGAAAGAGAAATCATAAGGGACTTATTGAAGTTGAACTATTTATATTCTTACATGGAAAGATAATATTTGTAACTCATGAGTTATAGCCACAGTATTAGAGTAGTTGGAGGGAAAAATATATGTAGAGAGATAGAGAGATAGATAGATATATGGCACAGGATGAGTTGAAAATGAAAAAAAATGAAGGGGTGATACCAAAAAAAAGAAATTAAAGAGTGAGATAGGATTATACTGAGAGGAAAAAGGGAGAGGTAGAATGGTATAAATTATCTCACATAAAACAGACAAGAAAAAGCTTTTAAAGTGGAGGGGAAGTGGGGGAAGATGAGAGGGAATGAGTGAATCTTATTCTCATAGCATTTGGCTTAAGAAAAGAATACCATAAAACACTCATTTGGGTATTGAAATATATCTTACCATATAGGAAAATAAAGGGTAAGGGGATAAAAGAGCAGGATGATGATAGAGGGGAGGGCAGATTGGAAGAAGGGGTAATCAAAAGCAAACACTTCTGAGGGGGGCCAGGGTCAAAAGAGAGAATAGAATAAATGGGGTTGGAATGGCATAGGATGAATGGAAATATAGTCAGTTTTTCACAACATGACTGTTATGGAAGTGTTTTGCACAACTACACATGTATAACCTGTATCGAGTTGCTTGCCTTCTCAGTGAGGGTAGGTGGGGAGGGAGGAAGGGAGAGAATTTGGAACCCAAAGTTGTAAAAAACAAATGTTAAAAATTGTTTTTACATGCAAATGGGAAATAAGATATACAGGCTATAGGGTACAGAAATCTATCCTGCCCTACAAGAAAATAGAAGGTGAAAGGGATAAGAGAAGGGAGGGGTGATAGAAGGTAGGGTAGATTAGGGGAAAGGGTATTTAGAATGCATGCCATCTCTGTGTGGGGAGAGGGGAGAACATTTGAAACTCAAATTCTTGTGGAAGTGAATGTTGCAAACTAAAAATTAATGAATTAATTTAAAAAAAAGAAATAGTTAAAACAACCAAGGAAAGAGAAGAGGAATATGACAGCAGGAGAGAAAAAAAAGAAGGAAGCAAGATAACAATGTTTATGCTGAGCACAGTCTTCATTTTTTTTCTTTGAAAAAATGGTCCAGGAAGCAAAGGCAGGGAAAAGTATACACACATGAGTATGCATTCATATATAAGTTTATGTAGGTATGTGTGTATATACATACATACATACATATCTACTCAAATATACCCACACCCACACCATACCCTATGTCTGTCTGTCTGTCTTTCTATCTATCTATCTATCTATCTATCTATCTAGTTGTATTATACAATTTACAATTATTACATAGAAAACTGAAGAGGATGGCAAAATGGATTAGAAAGCACAAACTGATGTTATGTTCTTTGTAAGGAACAAAATTCAAACTTAAATAATCACAAATAGTTAAAAATAAGGACCAGGAAAAAAAAAATCCATTATCTTTCAGTTGAAGTTAGGAACAAAAGGGCAAAGGTTCTAATGATGATATCAGAAAAGACAAGGATAAAAAAGGTAAACTACATTATGCTTAAAGGTACCAAAGATAAAAATAAATGTAGTTTACCTACATTTCTGAAAATTTACCTACAATTTGGAAAAAAAGAAATAAAGAAGAAATTAGCAAAATTGAAAATAAAATAATTTAATTAACAAATAATACTAGGAGTTGTTAAACAACAATATAGTTAAAGTTTAATTCTTTCTATAAATATCAAATTTTCTATTGAAAATGAAAAAAAGATGATTTTAATAAAGTTAATGAAATAAAGAAAATTATTAGTAAATATTTTGTAATAATTATAACAAACATTTATATAGCCTTTAATATATGCCAAGAAGCAGAGTGCTTTAAAATTATCAACTTATTTTATCCTGACAACAACAATAAGAAATAGGTGCTATTAATATTTCCATTTTATTTATAAGGAAACTGAGGCAAACTAAATTTAAGTGCCTTGACCATGATCACACTGCCAGTAAGTGTCTGAGATCAGATTTCACCTCGGTCTTCCTTATTTCATGCCTACTACTCTAACTACTGTGCCACCTTACTATATCACAAAAAACAAAAACCTAATAAAGGCATGAATATTTATAAGAATGTAAAATTCCCAGAATACTAAAAATATATTTAAATAATCAAATCTTAGAAAATTAAATGTTTTTATAAATTAGCTTCCAAAGATAGATTGAAGGTACCAGACTAGATGAATTTTTAAGCAAACTCTATCAAATATTTAATGAAAAATTCTAATAATTAATTGTTGAAAAAATTATGAAAAGTCATCTTATAAAATTTCTTCAAGGGTACAAGTATGATATTGATATCAAAACCAGGAAGACTCAAATAAACTATGGATTAATACCCCAGATGATTCAATTTTATCATTCATTTCAATATTTTAAATCAGAGATTTGAATCTAAATCCTTCCTTAGCACATCTCAGCTATATGACCCTGGGCAGGTCACTATAGGTCTCTGTTTCTACAGCTAGAAAATAGAAATAAAAATAGCCCTTACTTTCTAGTGACTTGATGATCAAATGAAAAAAAAATGTAAAATGTTTTGCAAGCCATAATTTGGTACATATGTTATATCTTCTTGTTATTATTGTTAAAAACCAAATATCATATTAATAACAAAATGATGAAAAATAATTATATCAAAGAAGCATAAAAAACTTCTTAAAAACTTTTAAGCTTAAAAGCTTTTTTTAAAAGTATAACTATTTCTTTTTTTAATAATTTATTTTAATTTATCAACAATCACTTCCATATGCTTTTGAGTTTAAAAATTTTTGCACCCTTCCTCCCCACCACCCTCCCCAAGATGGGCCACAATCTGACATAGGCTATACATATACATTTCTGTTAAACATATTTTCACATTAATGATATTGTAAGTAAGAACTTGAACCAATAGAAGGAATGACCAGAAAGAGGAAACAAAACTCAACAGAAGAGGAAAAAAAATAGCAAATAGTATGCTTCTATGTGCATTCAAATTCCATAGTTCTTTCTTTGGATGTGGATAGCATTTTCCATCATGAGGCCTTTGGCGATATCTTAGATTCTTGTATTGCTGGGAAGGGCTAAGTTTTTCAATATTAGTCATCACACAATGTGGCTGTCACTGTGTACAACATTCTCTTGGTTCTGCTCACTTTACTTAGCATCAAACCATACAAGTCTTTCCAGGCTTTTCTGAAGTCAGTCTGTTCATCATTTCTTGTAGCAAAATAGTATTCTACTACATTCATATTCCACAACTTGTTCAGCCATTCCCCAATTGATGGGCATCCTCTCAATTTCCAATTCTTTGCCACCACAAAATAAAAAAAATGCAATAAATATTTTTGTATATGTGGGTCCTTTTCCCATTTCTATGATTTCTTTGGGATATAGTCCTAGAAATGCTATTGCTGGGTTAAATGGTGTGCACATTTTTATAGCCCTCTGGGCATAGTTCCAAATTGCTCTCCAAAATGGTTGGATCATTTCACAACACCACCAACAATGTCTTAGTATTCACAATTTTCCCACAGCTTCCCAGCATTTATTATTTTCTTGTTTTGTCATCTTTGCCAATCTCATAGGTGTGATGTGATACCTCAGAGTTGTTTTAATTTGCATTTCTCTAATCAATAGTGATTTAGAGTATTTTTTCATGTGACTATAGATGGCTTTAATTTCTTCATCTGAGAACTGCCTGTTCATATCCTTTGACCATTTATCAATTGGGGAATGACTTGAATTCTTATAAATTTGACTTAATTCTCTATATATTTTAGAAATGAGACCTTTATCGTAGAGACTGGTTGTAAACATTCTTTTCCAATTTTCTACTTTCCTTCTAATCTTAGTTGCATTGGCTTTGTTTGTGCAAAAACATTTCAATTTAATGTAATCAAAGTTATCCATTTTGCTTTTTGTAATGTTCTCTATCTCCTGTTTGGTCATGAATTCTTCTGTTCTCCATAAATGTGATAGGTAAGCTATTTCTTGCTCTCCCAGTTTGTTTATAGTATCAGCTTTTATATCTAAATCATGAACCCATTCTGACTTTATTTTAGTAAATAGTGTGAGATTTTAGCCTATGCCTAGTTTTTGCCATACTCTTTTCCAGTTTTCCAGCAGTTTTTGTCAGAGTGGATTCTAGTAGATTACTATAGTCATTGACTACTGTGTCTTGAATACTTAACCTATTCCACTGGTCTACCTCTCTATTTCTTAGCCAGTACCAAGCAGTTTTGTTGATTGCTGCTGTATGATACAATTTAAGATCTGGAATGACTAGGCCACCTTCCCCTGAATTTCTTTTCATTACTTCCCTTGAAATTCTGGACCTTTTGTTCTTTCAAATGAATCTTGTTATTATTTTTTTCTAACTCTACAAAATCAATTTTTTGGTAGTTTGATTGGTATGGCACTGAATAAGTAAATTAGCTTAGGTTGAATTGTCATTTTTATCATATTAGCTTGGCCTACCCATGAGCAACTGATGTTTTTCCAGTTATTTAGATCTGACTTTATTTGTGTGAAAAGTGTTTTGTAATTGCATTCATATAGTTCTTGGGTTTGTTTCAGAAGGTAGACACCTAAATATTTTGTGATGTCTACAGTAAGTTGAAATGGAATTTCTCTATCTCTTGCTATTGGTCTTTGTTGGTAATATATAGAAATGCAGATGATTTATGTGGCTTTATTTTATAGCCTGCAACTTTGCTAAAGTTGTTTATTATTTCAAGTAGTTTTTTACTTGATTCTTTAGGATTCTCTAAGTATATCATCATGTCATCTGTGAAGAATTATAGCTTTGTTTTTTCTTTGCCTATTCTAATACCTTCAATTTCTTTTTCATCTCTTATTGCTAAATATAACATTTCCAGTATGATATTGAACAACAGTGGCAATAATGGACATCCTTCTTTCACCCCCAATCTTATTGGAAATGTTCCTAGCTTGTCCCCATTACATATTGTGCTTGCTGAAAGTTTTGGGTAAATGATATTTATTATTTGAAGGAAGACTCCATTTATACCTATGCTCTCTAGCGTTTTTTTTTTTTTAATAGGAATGGGTGTTGTATTTTGTCAAAAACTTATTCTGTATCTATTGAGATGATCATGTGGTTTCTGTTATTTTTGGTGTTGATATGATCATTTTTGCTGATAGTTTTGCTAATATTGAACCTGCCCTGCTTTCCTGGTATAAATCCTACCCGGTTATAGTGTGTTTTTCTTGTGATAAGTTGCTGTAATCTATTTGCTAACATTTTATTTAAAATTTTTGCATCTATATTTATTAGAGAAATTGGTTTATAATTTTCTTTCTCTGTTTTGACTCTTCCTGGTTTAGGTATCAGCACCATATTTGTATCATAAAAAGAATTTGGTAAGACTCTTTCTTTGTCTATTTTCCCAAATAGTCTATATACTATTGGAATTAATTGTTCTTTAAATTTTTGATAGAATTCACTTATAAATACATCTGGTCCTGGAGATTTTTTTCTAGGGAGTTCATCAATGGCTTGTTCAATTTCTTTTTCTGAGATGGGGTTATTTAACTATTCTACTTCCTCTTCTGTTAATCTGGGCAATTTATATTTTTGTAAACATGTATCCATTTCACTAAGATTGTCAAATTTGTTGGCATACAGTTGGGGAAAATAGTTTCTAATTATTGTTTTAATTTCCTCTTCCTTGGTGGTAGATTCACCTTTTTCATTCTTGATACTAGTTACTTGGTTTTCTTCTTCCTTTTTCCAATTAAATTAATCAAAGGTTTATATATTTTTGGGTTTTTTTTTTCATAAAACCAGCTCTTAGTTTTATTTATTAGTTCAATAGTTTCCTTAATTTCAATTTTCTTAGTTTTTCTTTTGGTTTTCAATATTTCTAATTTGGTGTTTAATTGAGGGTTTTTAATTTGTTCTTTCTCTAGTTTTTTTTTTTAAGTTGTATGCCCAATTCATTGATCTCCTCTTTTTCTATTTTATTTATGTAAGCATTTAGAGATATAAAATTTCCCCTAAAATTGTTTTCACTGCATCCCATAAGTTTTGGCATGTTGTCTCATTATTGTCATTCTCTTGAATGAAGTTATTGATTGTTTCTATGATTTTTTGTTTGACTCAATTATTTTTTAGGATTAGATTATTTAGTTTCCAATTATTTTGTAGTCTATCTTTCCATGGCCCTTTATTACATGTAATTTTTATGGCATCATGATCTGAAAAGGATGTATTTAATATTTCTGCCTTTCTGCATTGGATTGTGAGGTTTTCATGCCCTAGTACATGGTTAATTTTTGTGTATGTGCCATGTACCACTGAGGGAAAAGTACATTCCTTTCTATTCCCATTCAGTTTTCTCCAGAGGTCTATCATACCTAACTTTTCTAATGTTCTATTCACCTCCTTAACTTCGTTCTTGTTTATTTTATGGTTAGATTTATCTAGTTTAGATTGAGGGAGGTTGAGGTTCCCCACTAGTATAGCGTTGCTCTCTATTTCTTCCTGTAACTCCCTTAACATCTCCTCTAAGAATTTGGATGCTATACCATTTAGTGCATATATGTTTAGTAATGATATTACTTCATTGTCCATGGTGCCTTTTAGCAGGATGTAGTTTCCTTCCTTATCTCTTTTGATAATTTCTATTTTTGCTTTTGCTTTCTCCGAGATCAGGATTACTATCCCTGCTTTTTTTTATTTCAACTGAAGCATAATATATTCTGCTCCAGCCTTTTATCTTTACCCTGTGTGTGTCACTCTTTTTCAAATGTGTTTCCTGTAAACAACATGTTGTAGGATTTTGTTTTTCAATCCATTCTGCTATTGGCTTCCATTTTTATGGGAGAGTTCATCCCATTCACATTCACAGTTATGATTACTATGTCTTCTCTTCATCCTTTTCCCTGGTGTTTATGCTTTTCTTTCTCCTTTCTCCTTTTATCTCCTCACTAGTGTTTTGCTTTTGACTACCACCTCCCTGAGTCCCTCTTCCCTTCTATTAGCCCTTTCCCATTTCTTCCCCTTTACCCTTACTGCTTCTTCCCTCCCTTTTATCCCCTCTCCCTTTTCTTTCCCCTTTTACCTCCTACCGCCTATAGGGCAAGTTAGATTTCTATACCTAACTGATTATATTATTCCCTTTTTGTGCCAAATCTGATGACAGTAAGGTTCAAACAATGCTCATCTCCCTCCCTTCTTTCTCTCTGCTCTAATAGGTTTTTGTGTCTTTCCTATAGTGTAATTTACCCTTGTCTGCCTCCTCCTTTCTCAATTCATTTTCTTAGTTCCATTATTTTATCCAATTACTTAGATCCATTTAACCCACTTGATTAGATTTTTTTATCATTACATCAAATTCAACTTATATCCACACCCTTTATGTATACTCCTTTAACATGGTATAATAACAACACAGTTCTAAAGAGTTAAAAGTGTCATCTTCTGTTGTAGGGACGTAAACAGTTTGCCCTTATTAACAACATATTGTATCTTTCTGTCCCATTTACCTTTTTATGTCTCTCTTGAGTCAAGTACTTGAAGATCAAATTTTCTGTTGAGCTCTGGTCTTTTTATCAGGAAGGTTTGGAAGTCCCCTATTTCATTGAATATTTATCTCCTGCCCTGAAGGATCATGCTCATTTTCATGGGTAGTTGATCCTTGGTTGTAATCCAAGCTCCTTTGCCTTACAGAATATCGTGTTCCCACCCTATGGTCTTTTAATGTAGAAGCTGCAAGGTCCTGTGTAATCCTGACCATGGTTCCATGATATTAAAATTGTTTCTTTCTGGCTGCTTGCAGTATTTTCTATTTGACCTGGCAATTTTGTAATTTGGCTACTCTGTTCATGGGTGTTTTCAATTTGGGATCTCTTTCAGGAGGTGATTGGTGGATTCTTTCTACTGTTATTTTATCCTCTGGTTCTAGGACCTCAGGGCAGTTTTCCTTGATGATTTCCTGAAAGATACTGTCCAGGCTCTTTTTTTATCATGATTTTCAGGTAGACTAATAATTTTTAATTTATCTGTCCTGGATCAATTTTCCGGGTCAATTGTTTTACCAATGAGATATTTTACGTTTTCATCTATTTTTTCATTCTTTTGTTTCTATTTGACTGATTCTTGCTCTCTCATAGAGTCATTAGATTCCATTTGCCTGATTCTAATTTTTAACAAATTGTTTTCTTCTATTAGATTTTGTACCTCCTTCCCCATTTGGCCAATTGTATTTTTAGTGATTTGTTTTTTCAGTGTACTTTTTTTTTCCAGTTAGCCAATTGTATTTTTTAGGGATTTGTTTTCTTCAGTGTACTTTTTTTCCAGTTGGCCAATTGTTTTTTTTAAGGACTCTTCTACTGCTCTCATTTGAAATTTTAAGGGAACCGGTGGGAACCAGCTCAGAAAACCATCAATTGTCACAGGACTCTACAGCAAACAGGTCTCCCAGTGTCTCAGCAAAAATAAGGGAAACAGCACTACAGGGGGCCCCAGGTGGATAAACTCCCTGCAACACCCATTTGAAAGGAGCTGAGTAAAGCTAAAGGCAAGTAAAATCAGGCAACCCAGAGTTGCCAAAAAGTTTTATCCTTGTTGATTCCATACCAACACCAGGTAAACTGCCAGAACCCTGCAGCCTCCAATTGCCAACATAGGGGCCCCAGCACACAAAGCCCTTGACCATTTTAAAATCCTTCTTGAGCTCTTCTAAGAAGGCTTTTTGGGCTTCAGACCAGTTTATATTCCCTTGTGAGGTTACATATGTGGGTTTGTTGACAGTGTTGTCCTCTTCAGAATTTCTGCCTTGATATTCACTGTTCTCATAATATGAACCTATGGTATGTTTCTTTTTGCTGGTGGTATTTGTTTTTTCCCTGGCCTTTAAAGTGATTGAGCTCTCCTACTGGGGAACAGAGGACACTGACCCAAGCTTCTTGTGTTGAGAACCTAGGTCTTGGTCAAGGGCTTTGTGTGCTGGGGCCTCTATGTTGGCAATTGGAGGCTGCAGGGTTCTGGCAGCTTACCTGGTGTTGGTCTGGAATCAGCAAGGATAAAACTTTCTGGCAACTCTGGGTTGCCTGCTTTTCCTTTCTTTTAGCTTTACTCAGCTCCTTTCAAATGGGTGTTGAAGGGTGTTTATCCACCTAGGGCCCCTTGTAGTGCTGTTTCCCTTATTTTTGCTGAGACACTGGGAGACCTGTTTCCTGTAGAATCCTGTGACAATTGATGGTTTTCTGAGCTGGTTCCCACAGGTTCCCTTGCCCTCACTGAGGCATGTGGAGGTCCAGGTGTTGGTGTTTGCCTACTCTACCACTTGGGTTTCAGGATCTCCTCCTGGTGTACTAAAGTGTGGATTTCTACTGCCTGCTGGGACACCTCCCCTTCTGTACTGATCCACTTTCCCCAGGGCAAGAGGGGCTTTTCCCCTTAATCCCTCAAGTTACTTGGGCTACTGGACTGCTGCTCCCCATCTTTCCTCTGGTTTGGCTGTTCCAGGATTTTTCCAGGAGCAATATTTTCTGGGCTTTCAGAGGTTGATAGGGGAGGGTGAAATTGACTACCTATTTACTCTGCCATCTTGGTTCCCAGAAGCAGAAGTCAGAACCTCAGTATAACTATTTCTGTTAAAAAAAACACTAGAAAATAGGGCAATAAATGTAACCTTCCTCCATATACTAATTAGAACCATCCTAAACCTACATGCCAGCATTATAAGTAAAAAGGATATTCAAGAAGACTTTCTAATATGATTGACCATAAAGCAAAAGAAAAATCTATTTTCATCCCAATTATTTCATGTAGCAATGGAAATTCTTACTATTGTAATAAAAAGAAAAATAATTTGAGGATATATACAATGACTTACCTGGAAAGTTAAGAAAAACAAAACAAAGAAAAACAACTTCAGCAAAGTTACCAAATATAAGGTAACTATATAAATAATCAACATTTCTGTGTATTACCAACAAAACTCTGCAGAAAGTAATTATCAGAACAGTTTAGTACTGGATAAGAAATAGGATAATCAGTAGAATATATCAGGCATGATACAAACAAATGTGTATAATAAATAATATGAGCTGTTGCATGATAAACACAAAAACCTTAGCTACCAGAAAAAGAAAAAAAAACTCACTCTTTGACAGAAACTACTGGGAAACTTAAAACATATTCTCGCAGAAAGCAGGTATAGTCCAATCTCTCTCATGTTATTCCATGCTCAACTCCAAATAGATATATACCATAAAAATAAAAAAGTGATACAGCAAGGAAGAAATTACCTTTCAGAGCAATGGAGAAGAGAAGAGTTCATGACCAGACAAAATATAGAGATGGCAAAAATTAAGTTTGAAAATTTTGACTGCATATTATTTTTAAAGTAATTGTACAAATAAAAAATGCAGCAAATATTAGAAACAAAGCAGGGAAAGGGGGAGCAAAATCTTAGTAGTACATTTTTTTCTGATAAAAGTCTCATTTATAAGTTGTATAAAAAACTAATTCAAATTTATGATAATAAGAACTCCAAATAGTATATGGTCAAAATATATGAACATAAATAATAAGAGGAAAAAAGTTGAGCTATGAATAGTCATATAAAAATGTTCCAAAAGCAAATGCAAAATAAAGTTACTCTGAAGTAGCACATTACATTCATCAGATTGGCAAAGTTGAAAAAAAAGGAAAATGAGAAATGTTGAAAGGGCTTTGGGAAAGCAAGTTCATACATGCACTGTTGTTTGAGCTATAAATTCGGTCCAGCCATTCTGGGAGGAAATAGGGAAATATGTTCCCAAAGCTACTAAATTGTGCATGTGTGTTGACCTAGTCATTCCACTCTTAGGACTTTGTCACAAAATAAGTAGATAAAGAGGAAAAGGACACATATGTACAAACATGTTTTTAGCAGCTCTTTTTATGATGAAAAAGAACTGGAAATTAAAGGGGCTAAAAATCATTTGGAAAACAGTTGACCACATTATATTTATGAAACCAATGGACTATTTATTGTACTATAAAGCACAACTGTGGTGAAAAGTTCAGTTTCAGAGGAACCTAGGAAGTCTTAATGAACTGATTCAGTTAAATGAGCAGATACAAGAGAACAATTTTACAATAACATTTTAAAGACAAACAACTTTGAAAGATTTAAGAACTGTGAACAATGCATTGACTTACCAAGATTCTAGAGGGCTATTCATAAAAGAAGCTACCCAATGATGAAGAGAGAAATGATGGAGTCAGCATGCAGATTGAGGTACAGAGGTTTTTTTTTTCTTTTTTTTTCTTTCACATGACTAATGTAGGAATTCCTATTACTTAACTATGTATATTCTTACATGGGTTTCATTTTTATTTTTTTTATTTAGAAGAGGAGAGTTAGGGAGGTGAAAAATAGATTTTACTTGATATCTATGTATATATCTAATTTTGTTGATGTATTTGCTTTGCATCCACATCATCCTCTTTACTTAGATTTCCTCTTTCTTCCTCAGAGGCCCAGTTTTGTCAGAATTTGGTTCTTGACAGTGCTTCTTATATTTTGGACTAACCTCTGAAGATTTTAAGAGGATAAATGTGACCTATCTTTTTATAAGAACTATGTGAAGCCTGATTCCTAGAATACATATCAGAATATGTGCACTTTCCCTTCCATATCAATCACCAGACATAAATTTGATTTATTTCTTAAAACCTAGGTTACAATCATTTCTGTTGTCAATCATTTCATAGGACCCTGGTATCATAGAGTTAGACCTGGAAAAAAGCTTTTTAGCAAGTGAGTCCAAATTCTTTATACTACAAGTGACTAAAGAAAGGTTCAGGATTAGTGACTTGCTGAAATCACACAGTAGTCAATAGGAAAATTCAAGATTTGAAAACAAATCTTTTTCATTTCACATTCAGTATTCTTACCAATATTTTATATTTTCTCCTAATAGCATTTGTTTTCTTTTTCTTTTCTTTTTTTTCTCAGAATTATGTGTGGAAAATAATAATTTCTCATCTTATTTCCTCTGCCCTTTGACTAAATAAGTTAACATTAAGGAAGTCATAAATTTCACCTCCTCTATGTTTAGCTTAAAAAGATGCTTGCATAATGAACGTCCCACTCCTATCACTACTTTATATACCTATCTGTAAGTTTTGTGATTGTTTTTTTTTTCCTTGATCTCATCTATTACTTCCTTCAGACTCTGTAGTCTATAGTATAATTCCAAATCATTCCATATGTTCCCCCTTTCCCCTTTGATTCTCCCTCAAATTTTCCCTAAAGAAATTCCTTTTATTAATTTAGATGTTAAAGCATTTGGAGTACATAAATTTATTACTGATATAGGTTTGGTTTCTTTTTGAGATGTTAGAATTGCTTTGTTTATCCCCCTTTATTTTTGGAATTTTTGTTTTTGCTTTGTCTTATAGCATGACAGCATTCCTGATTCTATACAAAAGAATGTATAATGTTTTATTTTCCCTGTTCTCTCAGTTTTATTTTCTCTATGGCTTTGTTTTTTAATGTGTTTCTTGTAAGCAACAGATTGTATGATTTTGTTTTCTTATCCACTCTGTTTTGTTTTGTTTTATTGAATTATTTAATTTATTCTCATTTAACATTATAAAAGTCACGTTTATATTTTCCTGCATCTATTTCTAAAATTTTTTAAAGTTAATATTCTCCCCATCTTTTGTCATAAGCAGGTTTTATGTTCCTCCAATTATTTTACTTTTTTTTCTAAGATGGCCTACTTCCCACTGACTCACCTACACTCACTTTTGATCCCCTTTTCTCATTTGTTATCCATTTCCCTTTCAGCCTTGCTTATGAGTTCTTTTCTCCTAATTCAATCTGGTTATACATGTCTTCTAGCTCTTTTTTTTTGTCCCAGTCAGGTAGATTTCCCCTTTCTTCATTCATTTTCAGAAAGTTTTATTTATTTGAGTTTTATTTAAAAGTTATTTTTGTACTTTGTAAAAAGAATTTCTTTCACTCTATTATCCACCTTCTCTCTCTCTGTCTCTCTCTGTCTCTGTCTGTCTGTCTCTCTTTTTTTATTTTAGACCCTTATTCTCTGATTCATGACACCTTTGGTCACCTGGTCTCACTCTTTTCTCTGTACTCTTCATACAATTAAAGCTTCCATGGTATCCCTTCTAGGTTCTGTCCTCTAGGCACTTTATGCCACTGCCTTGTAGGGTTTGTCTCATGGATCCCATTTTCTTTTTTGCTTCATTTTCAAAAAAACTGTCAAGTGTCAGAGAGGATATTGTCTCATGGTAGGCCACCTCTTCCCCAACTTGTGTATAACCTCTCTTGTTGACCTTTTTTTTCCCTACATTTGCTGAGAAATCTCCTTGCCTTCATGCTCTCTCCTTCTGGTGTCAGTTGCCCTCAAGTGTTATAATCTCTCTTCCCCCAAATAGGTAAATTTTGAAAGCACCAAATCTTTTAGGTCTTATCCAGTATGAAGTGCTTATTTTGCTTCATTTTTTGGAACATTCATCAATGGAACCCTTTTAGACCTCCAAAGTAAGACCTCCTTTCTTTCCTTCCCTTTTCAATCTGTCCACTCTCCTCCTCATACACTGCCCTGTAGCCTTTTCTCTTTCTGGGAATACAGAATTCATCTTCCTTTCACAGGTAGCCCTTGATTTGAACTTCACACATAGTTCACTCCTCTCTATCCCCTTCTTGCCTTGCCCTGCTTTAATGTACCCTTTTATGTTTTAATATAGTCTCACAAAAGAAGCTTTCATCTGTAGGTAAGGTATTTACAAGTTTTGTCCATAATGCTGCTTGTCTGCCTCTTCACTGTTGCCTCTACTGGACTGCTGATCTCTTTGGCATACAGCTCTAGAAGTGCTATTGCTGGGTCAAAAGGTATGCACATTTTTTATAACCTTTTAGGCATAGTTCCAAATTGCTCTCCAAAATGGTTGGATCTGTTCACAATATCAACAACGCATTAATGTTCCCATTTTCCCACATCTTCTCTAACATTTATCTTTTTCTTGTTTTGTCATGTGAGCCAATCTGATAAGTATGCTGTGGTACCTCAGAGTTGTTTTAATTTGCACTTCTCTAATCAATAGTGATTTAGAGCTTTTTTTCATATGACTATAGATAGCTTTAATTTCTTCATCTTAAAACTACCTGTTAATATCCTTTAAGCATTTCTCAATTGGGGAATGACTTGTATTCTTATAAATTTTACTCAATTCTCTATATGCTTTAGAAATGAGGCCCTTATCAGAGAGACTACTCATAAAAATTCTTTCCCAGTTTTCTGTTTCCCTCCTAATCTTGGTTGCATTGGCTTTGTTTGTGCAAAACTTTTCAATTTAATGTAATCAAAAATATCCATTTTGTATTTCATAATGTACTCTATCTCTTGTTTGGTCATAAATTCTTCTGTTCTTTAATAAATTTGACAGGTAAACTCTTCCTTGCCCTCCCAGTTTGCTTATATTATCAACTTTTATATCTAGATCATGTACCCATTTTGACTTTATTTTGATATAGAGTGTAAGATTTTGGCCTATGCCTAGTTTCTGCCATACTCTTTTCTAGTTTTCCCAGCAGTTTTTGTCAAAAAATGAGTTCTTATTTCAGAAGCTGGGGTCTTTGGGTTTATCAAATAGTAGATTACTGTAGTCATTGACTATTGTGTCTCTGGTGTGCATTTTGAAAGAAGTCTTTTATTGATCTTTCTGTTTTCACTCTGCTGGTGTTGCTATAGGAATTTATTCACTCCTCCTCCATTAATATCGTTCTGAGTATTCAATAAGCAGATAATCTCTTCAGTTTTGATTTTGTATCAAAAAATTTACAAACTCTTCTTTATTATTGTAATCTATCTTTTATCTCCCAGGGTTAAGGTCAGATTTGCAGTATAGGTTATTCTGAGCTCCAGTGTTCTTCAGAGCACATTATTCCATCCCCTCCTCATTTTTTTAATGGACATGCCTTAATCTTGCGTTATTTGGAAAAAAAACTTTTCCTTTATATATAAACATCTTCCTCTTGATGGCTCAAAGAATTTATTTCTTTTTTTAATACTATTTTTCCCAATTCCCGATAAAAACAATTAACAATCATTTTTGGAAATTTTTGAATTCAAAATTTTATCCCTCCCTTCTTTCCTTCCTCCATATGATGATAAACAATTTGATATAGGTTATATATGGGCAATGATGTAAAACATATTTCTATAATAGTCATATTTTGAAAGAAGACACTGACCAAAAGGCAGAAAAAAAGCATGAAAAATAAGGAAAATGAAAATGGTGTGCTCCAATCTGCATTCAGACTTCATCAGTTCTTTCTCTAGGTGTGAATAACATTTTTCATGAGTCCTTTGGGACTGTCTTGGATCATTGTATTGCTGAGAATAGCTAAGTCATTCATAGGTGATTATTACGCAATGTTGTTGTCACTGTGTACAATATTCTCCTGGTTCTGCCCATTTCACTCTACATAAGTTCATGTAAGTCTTTCTAGGCTTTTCTGAAATCTTCCTGTTCATCATTTCTCATAGCACAATGGCATTCTACTACATTCATGTGGAACAAACTTGTTCAGCTATTCCTCAATCTGCATCACCTCAAGTTTCAATTAATTGACATCACAAAATGAGCTATGATTTTTTTTAACAAATAGCTCCTTTTACTTTTTTTCTTAACCTCTTTGGGATTTTGAGATGCAGATCTAGTAGTGGTATTGCTGGCTCAAAGAGTATGCACAGTTGGATTGTCCCTTGGCAATCTGAACTGAGTTGTTTAATTTAACTGCTATGTGTCTTAGAGTTTGTAGCTTTAGGGTTTTTCTTTCCTGCTTTTTTTACCCCTGTCTGCAAATTATTTTAATTGAAACTGCATTTTCTGTTTTGAAAGTTCTGGAGTGTTCTATTGTTTCTTTCATTATGATGTTAAGGTTATTTTGTTGTGTTATATTATTCTGGGAGATTTCTGATCCTTAGGTTGTCTCTACATGTCCTGTCTTCAATATCCGTATATTTTGCTTGCACAGTGAGTATATGTTCTCTTATTATTTTTTCTTTTTCCTTCTTCTAGGTTGTCTTTCATTTTGGTGTATTTGCATATTTGCATTCTCAATCTATTATTATTCTGTCTTTTGTTTCTTTGGCAAGGCTTTCCATTATACATTCAAGTTTTTCTATTCTGCTTATATTATTTTTTTGCTTTGGAGGACAACATCTCTGCTCTCATAATACTCATTTCTTTTTTAAGCCATTTGAGAATAGCATAATTTGGTTCTGTGTTCTCAAATTCAATAGAATCCTCTGTTTCATCAAGTCTTAGGTCATTTTCCTTCATCTTTCAATATTTATTCATAAATATCTGAACTCATTTACCAGATATGGAGGCCATATTTTCTTCTATTACTTCTGTTTTTCTGTGTTAATTTATCTGTTTATGTTAAAAATCTTTGACATTTCTTCTTCCTGGAATCTTTGGTGTTTTCAGTCTTTTTTTTCCTCCCTTATTTTCTTCATTGCTGCTTTCTGATTCCCTCCCCTCTGGTTATAGGTTTCTGTCCCAACTAAATTTCGTGTGGTCAAAATTGCTCCAAAGTGGATGTTGTACTCTTCTCTCAGGCTTGGTGGAATACTATACAGGTTCTCATATGCATAGTTTCTTATCTTTGGAACTTGTTCCACTCTGTTTCTCTTTGGCCCATCCTACCAGTTTGAACCCTGCTTCCCCCAGAACCAACAGAGCCTGCCTTCCCTGGTACCAGCAATTCAGAGCTTTGCTGCATTGGTGTTACCTGGTTGCAATCACCATAAGTCTTTTCCTCCTAAAGGACCAAAGATGACTGTCCAGGCCGAAAGATGATTCCACAGCCTAGAATAGTGGATGTTTTCTACTGTAAGCCTATGTAATATCTTGTGTCTACTAGTTTCATCCCACTTCTAATAAGGTGGGTTGTGTGGCAAGGATGCTGAGTGAACTCAGAGTCAGTGAGTATCAGTCCCTCTTTTTTTTTTAACCTTCCTTTGGATTCTGGGTGTCTTACAACAGAAATAGGTGAAATTGCTTTATCTTCAGTGCATAATGTCTGTTTTGTAGAGTTTGAGTGGCCATGGAGATTGGAGAAAATGTCTAGTTTTACAACTTCTAGAATACTCTCTGATTACCTTAATCAATTCTGTATATGTTTTGTCTATATATAATTATTTACATACTGTTTTGCAAATTAGAATGTAATCTCTATGATGGAAGAAACCTTTTCTTCTTTTCTTTGAATCTTAACTAGTAAAATAATGCATGGCACAGTGCTTATTTCTTAATAAATACTCATTAATTGAATTACTGACTTATTTTGTTCAGAAATCCCTCAACATCCTGGACAGGCAATCATTTAAGCTTTTTCTCTCTCCCTCCTAACATTATCTTGTTTTATACTTATCTGCTATGTATTGTATCTCATCTAATAAAATGCAAGCTCCTCCCCCAGCACTTACCATAATGTCTTACATCTACAAGGCACTTTAAAAACACTTGTTCAATTACTGAAGATCTTTAGTTTTTCTTATTTATTACCTATACTCTGCAAAATGAGTTAAATTCAACTAAAGTTCATGAATTTTATTTCTTTTCCTTTTTCTTGGATATTGTCTTCTTTGATTATCAATCATTTCATCTCATATCATTTTATTAATAGATTTGAAAGAGTTTATATCTGTATTTCTCCATTTCTTTCTATTTTTAGTTTAAACTTCTCATGATTCAAAATATAATGACTAATGTACTACATTAAACATTATAATACTTTATCATTATGTTATTTTAACATATTTATATTCCCTAAAACTCAAAGTCATATAACAACAAGTCAGGTTCAAAATTTTCATCGATGTACTAAGAAATGATCATAAACATTGGCATGTATTATTCAATTACTTATGAAATTTAAAGAGTAAATCTTAAGCTTGAATACAACAAAGCTTACCCTGAAAAAAACATTTACTAAACTTTTCTTTAGCTGTACCATTACATTTATTTTGCCTTCTATTGTCATTGTGAACCAGGATCAGGAAGTAGAGAGGACAGAAGACAGGGAAAGGAATCTAAGCAAGACCTGAACATACTTGGATTCTTTCATGATTCAGCTCAGGTAACCAACTTTAACTAGCCTATCCTGACCCATTCACTTATCAAAGTGAATTAAATAATATTATATTTACTAATCCGTCTAAATATCACATTTACCATAGAGAATATAAGCTCCTTGAGGTCAGTTTGCTTTGAAAAAAAAAACAGTCTTGACTTTGTATAACCAGTAACAAATGTAGTGCCTTGCATGTAGTAGATCCTTAATAAATGTTTGCCTAATTGAATTGTATTGAATTATGGCAGAAGAAATCAGACCTGCTTTGTCTCATTATCTATTTGTAATGTCAGCAAGAGCAAGGAGAACATATGAGAAAGTGATTGTTAGGTAAGTGAATTGTTAGGATGGAGAGGATGACTTTGGTAAATAGAAGTGAGAAAAAGAGCTAATTTTCAGATAGCTGGGGGATTCTGCAATGAAAATTTAATAAGAATTGTTGAAACCAATAGTACTAGAAAAAATTAGAGTCCAAACCCTTTCTATGAATTTTCAAATATTACATGAACCAAAAATAATTGTAGAACAGAGCACTCATTTTCCCAAACCAGAGTCTATACTTTATTAGGGGCATCATGTTCCATTTTGTTAGATTTTCTTTGGCTTTACTGCTCAATTGACTTCATATATTTTGATCCTTCTTAAAAAGCAGACTATGATTGCTCATCTGTGTTTGCACATAATATAATGGAGGTATTTTTCAGACATTTCCAGTCTCACATTCAAATGACTATTTTATGTCTTTTAGAATTCATGAAGCCATAGGCTATGGCCCAGAAGTGCCAATTCAAAATTTTTTCAGCTGCTTAGAACACCTCAACCTTCCTTATTCCTCATTTCTGAAATGCTACTCTTTTTTTTTTTGCCACTTGGTAATCAGTTATGTAGACAGTAAAAATCCTCCACTCTTTATATCTTCTCTCTCTTTTTTATTATGACTCTTTGCTTACCTGCTCTATCCAGTAACTTCTGTTAATGAATATTGATTTAATTTAATTTCCTAAAAAGGGACTCATTAGATGCACTGCTCCCCTGTTTTCTAAACCAGGTACATGAAAATCTTTGCAAAGCAGCCAATAAATCATTGATTAATGAGGTCTTCAGATTTTAAAATGTCATTTGAAAAACATAAAGTAAATGATCGGTATAATCCATTTTTAGTTTGCAATGTATAAAAAGGTTTTTAGTTTATTCAATACTAATCAACAGTCTCTATGCTGTTATTTACTGATTGCTATTATGTCTTCCTTAGGTGCTCACAGATGAAGTGATTCACAGGAAAGACTAGGCATCTTGAACCTTGAAGGCATTCTATAATGAAGGTAAAATTAGAGAAATGTACTTTTGACATCTGTGGGAATCACATCTTGCAAATATAGTAGAACACCCTGTGATTTTTTTTTTTGAATTCAGATATGCTGGAAACTTCTGTAGATACAATAGAAGTAAAACTGTCAAAACTGTTAGATTTCTCAGGACAAAAGGAAATCTCCCTCCTGAGTGTCTGACAGACTTTTTTTTTTCATTTTCTGGCAGACTGAAATGGGTGAAAACTGCAGCACCATTTACCATTGATATAAATGTTATCAGGTAGCTCTTGGGTTCAAATCATTCTTTAGCAAAGACAAAGAGAAGACAAAGATTTCTCAGGGGAACAAATTCAGAACTCAGTGTAAATTCTCTTTTTCTAAAACCCTGAAAACTGTTTAAAATTATTTTTGTTCACACTACTCAAAAATAAGTAGACAGTATTACAAATGTTTATTTTAAAAGACATTTGTCTAGTTAATTTGGAAACTTTGCTAATAAACTAGTTTTTGACTATTTACAAAAAAGACTTAGAAATACAGATCTGCTTCTCTGTCCTTTTGAGCAAGGATTGAAATCATGTCTCTAAAACAAATACATTTATAAACAAGACAAAACAAAAAAAAAATCTTTATACTTTTACCAGGGAGCAGTAATTCTTAAAAGCCGAGACTGTTGCTTTGGTGGATAGCTATTGACATTAAATACATCAAAGATAGGGACAATTTCTATTGTATTATATAATGGCTACTAGCAATCTCTTAGGAGCTAAGGGAAAAGAAAGATAAGAGATATAAGAACAGTCAAAAATTTTCAAGTAAAATCTACAGTTTAAATATTATGCAATGGACAATCATGATAGCAACAATAAAGTTATATGTATATAGCCTAAAAATATAAAATTATGTATTTTAGCCAAAGCAAATTAAGTATTTTAGATAGATAAATTATCCTTATTCACTCAGTTTCAGAAATAATGGAATATAATAGTTAGGAAGATGATTATTATTACTTTTATTATTCACATATTGTTGAGGTTTGTTAGTTGTTGTTTTTTATTCAGTCATATCTTTCCATGATCACATTTAGGATTTTTACTGAAGTGGTTTGCCATTTCCTTCTCCAGCTCATTTTACATATCAAGAAATGAGTCAAACAGGGTTAAGTGAATTGCCCAGGATCACATAGCTAGTAAGTGTCTAAGGCCTGATTTGACCTCAAGTCCTCTTGACTCTAGGGTTGGAAGTCTATCGACTGTGCCATGTAACTATTCACCTATATATAGAACTAAAAAAGTTTACAAAATATTTTCTTCATTTTGAAAAGAAAAAAACTGAATAAAATAAGTAGGAAAAATTACAGTAATAATAATCACAAATATTTACAACCCCATGAGGTATGTGTTATTATCCCTGTTTTATATATGAGGAAAGTGAAGCAAACAGAGGTTAAGTTACTTGCCTAGGATCACATAGCTAGTAAATAATGTAGATCAGATGTGAACTCATTTCTTCCTGATGCCAGGCGCAGTGCTTCATGCACTGAACCACCTAGAGGCCTGTAATATATCAAGAATTATGTTAAATGCTGAGAATTTTAAAAAAAAGTATGTGCTCTAAAGGAGTTCACTTTCAAATACATAAACATGTCCATTTTTATGGGGCACTACATGGAGGATGAAACAACAAATGAAATGAAAGCTTAAAAAATTGGTAGAATCAAGTGAAGATTTTTTAAAGAGAGGGAAATCCTGTTATTCTTATGAAGAGTAGTAAAGGGACCAGTAGATAAGGAGAGATTAAAAATTATATACAGAAAGGAAATTATTTAAGGGACAAGATGATAGAACAAATGGGGTCCTTTGATCCTCATAAATGTTATATAGGTAGTGTGGAAAAGACCGTGTTGAATAGCACACTTGGAGCCAAAATACCCAGTTTCAAAACACAGTTCTGCTTTGTGCTACTCATGTAAACATTGGTAAGTCACTTAATTTCATTGATTTCCTTCTTCATAAAATGAAATGATTAGACTAAATGAAGTGTTTAATTCTAAATCCTATTACACTAAATATAAGGGCAACATTGTATTTTATATATGGGGAAACTGAGGTGCAAAGATATTATGTGACTGGCCTTAGATTGAAGAACTCAAATTCACATTCTTTTGCATATGCATGGTATTCAGGTACTATATCTATATATCTATATATATATATATGATTAAGACAAGAATAACCAAAATGCATTTTAAAAGCATTCTTCACTGTTCAAAACATACCACTAATACTTGTCAAGAATGTCAAGAACAAGTGATAATAAACTGATTTATATTTCGTGGAAATGTTTTAAACTTCTTATATTTCTGCACAGTCACAACTATTATCATTGTCTCTAAATAGAATTAACTGTGGCTCCTATGTTAAAAAGGAATGCAAATCAAACTATCATTCATCCTGTCATGTACAAAGCATTGAGTTATATAGCTCTACTGAAAAACACATTAAACAGCCCTTTCATCACATGGAATATTTCTCCAATGCTATTAAAGTGTCATTTGTTCTCAATTTGTTCTCAATAAATATAAAAACCCTATTGTATGGAGAGATAGAGACTGGAGATGTGAAGCTTGAATCTGGAGGTCATATTGAACATATGGATGAAGGCAATAGATATAAATATTTTGATTTCCTCTAGGCATGATATATTAATCATAATGCTATCAAATAGAAAGCTGTGTTGAAATGTATTTACATTCTGAAATCAAAGCAAAGTAAGGAGAATATGTATAAAGGAATTCTCATCTATTATCCATCAGAATATATACTTTTGAAAATGTAAAGTAGATAACAAATGATTTAGAAAGCATCCCAACAAAAAGCTAAATAATATTAATGAAATTCTGGCACTAAAACTAAGGCAGCAACAAAATGATTAACAGCATCTTGCCAAAAAAGAGGATGAGAATTGAAACTCATTTGGTAGAGCCCATGATAAATAGTTCAAGAAATAAGAGTATTGTATATATATATATGTATGAATATATATATACACATATATGTACATACATATCAGAAATCAAAGTATGCAATATTGCATTTATCAAATATAACTGAATGTGGATTATCTCTGAACAGAGCCCAGGAAATGGCTAAGAACCCAGAAGAGAATGAAAAGATATTCCATTAATTACATCAATCAACTATGCACGTACAATAATATGATGAACTCATGGTTGAGAATGGGAAATTCTGGAGTTACAAAGATTTATTAAAGCAATGAATCAGAATCAGGATTTTGGCACTAAAAATATAGAAGTTTTATTCTTAAAGAAGCTGTCTATAGTAATCAATTTTACTAACATTACAGTAGTTGAGAGAACCTTAGAAGCTGCACCACATAAGACCATGGGTGGTAAAAATTTAGCACTTAATTACCAAGCAACACTTGATTTTCTGATTAGAACATTGCATCAGAAGTCACCATCTTTCAAGGACTAACAGATAATTTAAAAAATTATGCTAAAAATATAGACCTCAAAATATACTGAAAGCATTAACCAATTACTTAAACTGAAACTGAACCATTATCATTATGCAAAAGGCTGTCTACAATCAGCTAGATATAATATAATCCATTAAAAAGTGAATAATATTTTAATCTCTATTACCATAACATTTACTTTTATTCTCCATGAAACATAGATTAAAAAAAAACTTTTTGCAATGAAGAGGCATATTAGAAATAAGAATCAACTAAAGTTGTACCAGATTTTTAAAAAGGTCAATATTTTATATAGTTTCACTACATAATTTATTTCTAAAGTATTGGAATATTTGCTCCACCATACTATATTGTTAGATTCTTAAAAGAAGAGTACATGTCATATCTAATTTCATATCTCTCAGAGAAAATGAAAAAATATAGATTGAATTATAGATTGTAGGTTGAAATTATAGATTATATATTATAGATTGAATTACAGATTGAATAGATTGAATTTTAGATTGAAAGAACAGATAGTAAAAATACTTTTAACAAAGTGATAGAAATGTTTTTTTATAGAGTTGATATTAAAAGTAACAATCTACTCAGCAATAATTTCTCATAATAAACCCTTTAAGAAGTAAATTAGTTAATATAACAAAAACTTTTGTCAATAAATTGCAAATATTATTAACAAATTATTAAGGAAGTTAAAAAAATCCTAGAAAATTTGTACAGTCACCAATGCTAATTCTTAAGGAATCATATTATTTAAAGTACAATAGATCATTCTGACTTATAAACATATTTCTAATCTCTTTGATTTTTTTCTGATATTAGAAATACTGAAAGAAAATTTTTTCAAGCTCTATCAATCAATAGATCTAAGAAATTATAAGCAATTATCTACATCATTTTTAAATGCTATACTTAAGTCTGAGTACACAAAAGCATGACTGCTTCATATTTATTAAATATTTGAATTTTTCTTCTATCTTTTCACCCAGAAACACTCATATTTACATAACTTCTTCAGTTTTTAGAAAAGGAAGGAATCAATGTCCTGAGATAAACAGTATTGTTTTTCAATTCACCCATCTCCTGGGTTTTAAAAATAATAAGAAATATAAGCTCTTTGTGCTGTCTTTCTACCCCTCCACATCATCACATCTTTCTATTAATGAATTATTCCAAGCATAATTAAATAACAAAAAATGTGTTTCAGCTACATGTAAAAGTACAGTATTGTTATTTATTTATTTAAAAATGAAGAGATATAATAAAATAAGGACTGTTGATAGGAAACATGAGAGGAGAGAAAAGGAGGAGAGAGAAAATAAGGGAGTAGAGAGAAAGACAAGGGGAAATGAGGGGAGGGAAGGGCAGAGGAACTGCATATCTGGCTATCTTTAATAATATCTCACAAATTCAATTTACATTTAATAACTATCTACCATTTGTAAAATAATAGGAAAAACATATGTGAGATACATGTGTATGTGTCCATACACAAACACACATACATACTAAGACATGTACATATATGTGTGTATTAACCAACTTCATTAAGATAATTTTTCTGATATCTAAGGTTATGCATCATCTTCAAAAGGTAAAGTGACATATTCTGTCTTGTTCATTTTACCAATAATTTTGTCACTTCTTTTCCTAAATACAGTAGGAAGAATATCAGTAAAAATATGCTTCCTTCTCTCTTTTTAAATTTTTCTGTGTTAACAGTGCTTCCTAACTAGGAATCCAAATGGAAGCACTTAATTATCAAAATGATTTTTAAACTTCATTTGCTTTACAAAACATTTATATCATTTTTACCTTTTCACTTATATTCTTTAATGTTTAACTCAGCCTGTAATAATCTTTTTTAGAGAATTATACAATTCATCGTATTGATCACATTGCTATAAAATTATCATTAACATTCAAAATCATAAGTTAATGAGTAAGGCACCTCAATAAAAGATTCTAAGAGACAAAACATAAGTTTGCAAATAAGTTGGGGGTAAACAACTGATACTTATAAGAAAAATGGTACTACATGACCTGAGCCTCATAAGTATAATGTGTAAAAAGCAATATGACAACACGTGGTTATTAGAATTTTAGTTTATCTCTGTTGAAAGTTTTCTTAATATTAGTTCTTTTCATTCCTTTTTTTCTTTACATTTGCATTGCCCCAAACAAACAAACAGATTTTTTTTTTTTGCCAAGAACATGGCCAATTTTACTGGCAGCCATGAGTTTATCGAACATAACTTTTATCAAAATATCTTAGTACCCAAAGGTATCTGAGACATCATCTCTGGAAGTGACATGGCATAGTAGAATACATACTGCTTTAGAAATCAAAGCAGGTGAATTTGAGGATCAATACTGATACCTAACTAGCAATTTACATGATCAGGAGGTAGTTACAATAAGTCAATGAATTTCCTTATCTATAAAAACAAGATTAGTTCTCATAATATTTATGTCATAGAATACTTATGATGATCAAATAAATGCACATTTATGAAGTGCCTTTTAAAGTGCTAAAACATGTCAAGAAATATTAAATATCACATAACTGCCCCCCTTCTTTTCTATTATTACTCAAACAGCAGTGTAAAATCTTAAAAAATTAAACTTATTTATGGAATATTTCAAAAGCTTCTTAACTTCCTTTCCTAAGTATAGTCTATTCTCCTTCAGTTCCTTATCAGTGCATTATTGATCTTAATGAAGTAATTTTTAATGTAATTTTCCTACTCACAAACCTTTAAATATTCCCTAATATCTGTAAGTCCCAAATTTCATGGCATTCAAAACTCTTTTGAAAAGACTTTTCTAGCGTTTTTTCTACTCCTTTTCTTTAATAACATTAACTTCTAGCTAAACTTAAATCGTCATTCTATTCATATATTTTACTCTGTACTGCTTTTACTTTTGCTCTTGTCCTCACCTATTATCCTTTTTCTAACATATTTTGCCCATCATTCAAGGCATGACTTGAATTCCACATTCTCTCCAATTTTGTTGTTCTTCCTTCATCCTTTCAAGAGGAGCAAGGACATCAGTAGGGTGATGTCTTGACTAGGACATGAATGGGATTTAAGTAAGGCAGATCTATGAAAAGTCATCAGTCTGACTCTCTGGTTCACAGTCATCAAAGTTCAGTGGCAAAACAAATTTCTAGGTGAGCAGGTATGACTCTAAATGCAGTGGGTGGTTTAGGGATGGGGGAGAAAAAAAAACAAAATCTGAAATGATTGAGAGGAAACCTGACTTGCATAAATATACTGGAAGGTGGAAAAGTATCATAAAGACAAGGAAAAAAAGAAAGATGACCTGGTGTTATTCTTAGGAGCTCTCTCTCTCTCCCTCCCCCCCACCCCACACACACCTAAGGCTCTTTTGTTAAGAGAGAAATAAGTACTCTAAGGAACATACAGCTGTTTAATTTCCAAGGAATGCTAAAATAGATTCATACAAAACATCAGGTGATAGATCAACCAGTTAACGGCCAGAGGAAGAAAATAAACCCACTGTTGACTGGTTACTCACTACTCTTAGGTATTGAAACAGTTATTTGTTGACTTTATGAAAACAATGGAAAGGTTGGTTGTCCTAAAGCTTATCTCCAAAATCTTATAGAGAATGTCCCAAGACTTATCAAAACTGATGACTAAGGACACTAACAGTGATTTATATATACACAAATAATACTAATTGATCAAATTTGTAAAGATTATCAATGACTATGATATCTTAGAAAAGAAAATCAAGACCATAGGATTAAAGAGTGTCCACTGAAAATGTATATGCAGGAGATAAAAACTGATTTGGAAATGAGCAGCTGGCTTAAAAAATGCTGTCTTGGAATGGGGTTTTCATTTCTGGAGCAAGTTTTGGGATAAAAGATTTACAGGCTTTTGATCAAATATTCTGAGCTAAGCCTAAGCAAAGCTGATTATTCTTGATTGATCAAGATACAATGAAGCAGAGGAGGAGCCAAGATCATGGGGTAAAAGCAGTGACTTGCTTGAGCTCTCCCACAAACCCCTGCAAATACCCATAAAATGATTCTAAACAAATTCTAGAGCAGCAGAACCCACAAAAAGACATTGTGAAACAAATTTCCAGCCAAACACAACCTGGATGGCTGAAGGGAAAAGCCTGTTGCATCAGGCTGGGAGAGGAGCACAGGTCAGCATTGGTGTAGGAGGCAAAGATCAGGCCTCCTTAAAGCTGAAGCAGGGCTCAGGGGACTGAATCACTAGCAGCTGTGGTGATTTCCAGACTTCTCAAACCACAAATACCAAAGGCAATTTAGGTAAGTAGGAAAGATTTGTGGGGTGTGGGTGAGAAAGGAGCATGGGCCAGGCCAGCCCTGGTGGAGGCCTGGGGTGATGGCTATTGCTGTAGCATTTGGTCAACAGACTGTGGGGAGATGGAGCAGCTGATCAGAGAGGGATTGCAGGGATCTCTTTGCTGACATTGAGGCAGGATTCTGTTGCTTTGCTCTTGCTTGGATTTGGGTCACAGTATTGGGTGGTGGTGCTGGGGTGAGAAGGAGCACTGGCATAGAAAAACTTGTGGCATTGGTGGAGAGGAAATTGTCCTCACAGTTTCAAGGCAGAAAAGAGTGCTTGTGGTCACTCATAGACTAGAGCACAGGCCAGGAAAGGAGAAAACTCCTCACCTTTGATCATTCCAACTTGGAAGAAATGAAAATTTACAGGTCCCTAGATGTATCTCTGAAAACAGCTGCACAAAACCCTCAAAGCTTGGGACAGTACATTCTCCACACTGGAAGCAGACCCCTACCTTAACAAAGACTTTAAAAGTTAAGTAATTATCTGGGAACATGAACAAAATGCACAAAAAATTCAGGTCATAGAATCTTTCTTTGGTGGTAAAGAAGATCAAAACATATAACCAGAAGAAGACAACAAAGTCAAATCTCCTACATCCAAAGAAGACTCTAAGAAAAATATGAATAAGTCCCAGGCCATAGAAAAACTCAAAAATGATTTTGAGAAGCAAGTAAGAGAAGTAGAGGAAAAACTGGGAAGAGAAATGAGAGTGATGCAAGAAAATCATGAAAAACAAGTCAACAGCTTGCTAAAGGAGACCCAAAAAAATACTGAAGAAAATAACATCTTAAAAAATAGCCTAACCCAAATGGCAAAAGAGGTCCAAAAAGCCAATGAGGAGAAGAATGCCTTAAAAAAACAGAATTGTCCAAATGGAAAAGGAGGTCTGAAAGCTCACTGAAGAAAATAATTCCTTAAAAATTAGAATGGAGTTAATGACTCTATGAGAAATCAAGAAAGTGTAAACCAAAACCAACAGAATGAAAAAAAAAAATAGAATACAATGTGAAATATCTCATTGGAAAAACAGACCTGGAAAACAGACTGAGGACAGATAATTTAAAAAGCACTGGAGTACCTGAAAGTGATGATAAAAACAAAAAAGTCTATACATCATCTTTCAAGAAATTATAAAGGAAAACTGCCCTGATATTCTAGAACCAGAGGATAAAATAGAAATTGAAAGAATGCACTGATCACCTCCTGAAAGAGAACCCAAGATGAAAACTTTTAGGAATCCTATAGCCAAATTCCAGAGTTCCCAGGTCAAGGAGAAAATATTGCAAGCAGTCAGAAAGAAACAATTCAAGTATTGTGGAAACACAGTCTGGATATAAGAAGAGTTAGCAGCTTCTACATTAAGGGATCAGAGGGCTTGGAATATGATATTCTGGAGGTTAAAGGAGCTAGGATTAAAACCAAAAATCACCTACCCAGGAAAACTCCATATAATCCTTAGGAGGGAAAAGTAGATAGTCAGTGAAATAGAGGACTTTCAAGTATTCTTGATGAAAAGACCAGAGCTCAATAGAAAATTTGACTTTCAAATACAAGACTGAAGAGAGGTATGAAAAGGTAAACAGGAAAGGAAAATCATGAGGAACTTGTTAAAGTTGAACTGTTTACATTTCTACATAGAAAGAATGATAATTGTAACTCATTAGACCTTTCTCAGTATTAGGTGGTTGGAGAGAATAGCTTTCTATCTATCTATCTATCTATCTATCTATCTATCTATCTATCTATCTATAGACAGAAGGCACAGAGTGAGTTGATTATGAAGGGATGATAGCTAAAAAGTAAAATTCAGGTGTGAGAGAGGATTATACTGGGAGGAGAAAGGGAGAAGTAGAATGAGGTAAATTATCTCACATAAAAGAAACAAGAAAAAGCTTTTACAATAGAGAGGAGAAGTGAGAGAAATGAGTGAATCTTACTCTCACAGGATTTGGCTTAAGAAGGGAATAACATACACACTCAATTGGGTATGGAAATGTATCTTACCCTATAGGAAAATAGGGGGAAAGGGGATAAGAGAGTGGAAGGGGGTAATCAGAAGCAAACAATTCTGACGAGGGACAAGGGTCAAAGGAGAGAATAGAATAAATGGGGATAGGATGGGATAGAATGAAGGGCAGTATAGTTAGTTTTTGCAACATACCTATTATGGAAGTGTTTTGCATGACTACACATGTATAACCTGTATCGAGTTGCTTGTCTTCTCAATGAGGGTAGGTGGGTAGGGAGGAAGGGAGAGAATTTGGAACCCAAACTTTTAAAAATAAATGTTAAAAATTGTTTTTACATGCAGCTGGGAAATAAGCTATACAGGAGATGAGATAGAGAAATATGTCCTGCCCTATAGGAAAATAGAAGGGGAAGGGAATAAGAAGGGGGGAGAAATAGAAGGGAGGGCAGATTAAGGGAAAGAGTATGTAGAATACATGTCATCTTGGGATGGAGAGAGGGGAGAAAATTTGAAACTCAAAATCTTGTGGAAGTGAATGTTGAAAACTAAAAATAAACATTAATTAATTTGAAAAATACAATGAGGCAGTTGTAGACCATGAAATCCAATCAAACTTTTATTCACAAGAAATAAAAATAATGTTAATTGTATTTTAAAAGGCTATAATATGCATTGCTCTCTGTATTCACAGTTATAAAAGCAGTATTTTGTCTACTGAGGCAAAAAGATTTTTTTCAGACTAGAGGATCTTTGGTAAACTTCAGGTACCCTTTTCACCTCATCCATTCTCTTTCTATTTCTTGTTTTCAGAAGCCAAGTAGTCTATCTCTCCAACCATAAATGACCAGGATAATCTACAGGTCTCAGAGCCACTAACCACAGTGCAAGAATATATGTGGGAGGTAATATTACCAAGAGGAAGGAGAAGGGAAAATTAAATCTAAGAGGTAGGACTGAAGTGAAAATTAGGAGGAGGAAATTTTATAAGTGTACTCAGCAAAGGTCATCTTCAAGTGCTTCAACACAGCAAAATTGTCTGTGGGGGTGGGATGGTGCTTTGAAGGTTTTCTTCTGAGCTACACATCCCAGCACCACACTCAAAGTGACACAACATAATAGCTCTTGTTACAAGCATGAGCATTAAGGACAATAACAGAGATAAGTAAGAATATATTTGGTTGATTTTTGGAAATCTAATTAGGAGTTCATTTTCAGTTAAAAACTCTTGATTAAATTTGCAAGACAATAGGCAAACACATTCATATGTGTCACACATATGCAGTCCCAAATGTAAATACATAAATCCAGTGCTTAGCACAGTACCTGGTGAAAGGGAAATCAATTAGAATTGATTGTTTTGGTTTATTTTTAGTTTGATTATAGGATTAAATTCCTTTCTTTAGGAAAAGCTAGCCCTAAAAGATAAGCCTGACTAACATAGTCTCTAAAGTCTAAGTTACCTATAGATTTAGTGAATAGATAGATTTTTAACACTTTATCTTTTAGTAGCAGATAACTTAGATGGATAATACAATCATAATATTACAAGGATTTTTTTTAAATGTTAAGTTTTCCTTTCTAGCAGGAAGTGCAGTTGACAAAAACTAAGGTCCGTTTTCTAGGAGAAAATGGGGTTGACCAGAGGCTAACTTTCCCTTTCTGGCAACAGGAGAAAGGTAAGCCAGAGGTCAAGTTCCTCTTTTCAGTTTTAGTGGATAAGCTCACTTTTTTCTTGAGTTAGAGTCTAAGTTGAATGGTGGAGTCTTCTGAAGAAGATATTGGTGGGGAGGGGTGTGAGTACTAATTATTGACCACAAGATCCTCCTTCTCAGTATGCTTTTTGGTTATGAAAGGCGCCTCCTATAAGGCAAGGATTTCTGTGATAGGATTAAGAAAGGCTGGGAGAAGCTAACTAGTCAGGTGACCTGCCTTGTCCAACTGAATTATGTTCAAAACAACTTTCTGTCATTTTTTTTATTCATCTTTTTTGGTATAAAATTCACTTCTACAAATCACAGAGACTTGGGGTCTCTGACACCTGAGGAGTCGGGAGACCTGATTTCATATGCAAATGTTAGCTTTGCAAATTAAGTAATAGATACTCCTCTGTAACCTTGTCTTCAGTTTCCTTTTATTTCAGATAATTAGTTTTAACATCAGCCATAGTAGACTAATAAATCTTGTTGACTTTTCACATCTGCATATATGAATGTATTCAGAAATCTACATAGTAGACCAGTTTAATGTTATCAAAAGTGTGTGCTGGCAGTATGGTATTGGCATGTTCTTTGAGTGGGTTGTGTGAAACACTATCAGAGAGTGGCACAAGCAATGACTAAAATTAACAAATACTTTCAAAAACAGGTCTCATATACAATACTTTTGTTTTTTTCATTGAAAAGAGTTGAAATCAAGGTAAACAAAACCCCGACCAGTACTACAAACTTAATACAACTACTAGCAAAAGAAATGTAGCAGTGATTTGATGTGAAATATTTTTTTTTTATCTACAAGAAGAATTATCCATAAACAGAATGGAGATTATCTTGAAAGGGAGTATGTTCCATGTTACTGGAGTTCTTTAAGAGGAAGTTGAATGCCAGCTCCTGGTGTAGACAAATCCCATTCATAAAACTCACATATTAACTCTATCTTTATCTTCACGAACATAATGTTTAATAATGTTAAGAAAATAGACTAAAGATAAAAACAATCTCTCTAATAAAAAAGATTTAAATGGTAGTGAAAGTAAGTATTTATTTGCAAATTTTGACCTTTGAATAAAATAAACAATATTGTGAATTGTCAGGACAAATATGTTTTGTGACATTGTTTTATTCCTACTGATTATTTCTACTTAATCAACTTTTTTTTCTTCTTTATTAAGAAAATATCATGTTCATGTATTTTATATAACCTAAAATTTAGATTAAAACTAAAATAATAAACTGTGAAATTTGGACAATTTAGGGGGGAAATGGATTATTAGCTGCTATAGAACTGAGCTTAAGCTTTTGTTATTTACTTCATAAAACTTTTAACCATTGTCTAATTGTCAATAAGGAATTTATTATGAGACTTGATTTTGTATAAGATAATTTTTTCCCATCATCAGTGTGGTCTGGTGTGGGTAGTGTCACAAATATGCTCTACTCCCAAGGCTATCTAGTCAATGTTCATTGTATTAATTGATCATCTATACACAATGATCTAATTCATGAAATGAATTTTTTTGTACAAAAGCATTAGAATGAAGTTCAAATATTTAATTTCACTCAGAAATCTGACTGTTAGTCAAACAATGGAAACTTTTTTTAGGCCTGAAAGGTAATTGTTATGTTAAACTGTTGATAACTTATTCTGCACATTTTCTAAATAGTGACTTGTCCAAGTATATACAGATATGAAGAAGAATATAATATAACAAAAAATATATAAATATATAAATATAATTAAAATATATGTATAAAATATACAATAAAATAAATATATAAATAAATCTATTTAAAATATAATATATATATTTAAAAACACTTAAAGATCTGTATGTAATAGTATTTGTGGTAGTTGTGGTGGTAGTGGTAAAAAAAAATAGAAGAAAATATGACATAGTCATGGAATACCCTTAATAACAGATTAAAATTCATATGAAAAATGCTCTAAATCACTATTGATTAGAGAAATGCAAATCAAAACAACTCTGAGGTACCACATCACATTTATCAGATTGACTACAATGACAAAACAGGAAAATGATAAATGTTGGAGAAGATGTGAGTAAACTGGAACACTAATGTATTGTTGGTGGAGTTGTGAACTAATCCAACCATACTGCAGAGTAATTTGAAACTACGCCCAAAAGGCTAGAAAACTGTACATACATTTTGACTCAACAAAACCACTTCTGGGTCTGGATCCCAAAGAGATCATACAAATGGGAAAAGGACCCACATGTAGAAAAATATTTATAGTAGCTCTTTTTGTGGTTGCCAAGAATTGGTAATTGAGGGGATGTCCATCAACTGGGGAATGACTAAACACTGTGATATATGAATGTGGTGGAATGCTATTGTTTTACAAAAAAATGATGAGCAGGCAGATTTCAGAAAAACCTAGAAAGACTTACTTGAACTGATGCTGAGTGAAGTGAGCATAAACCAAGAGAATATTGTACAGAGTAACAGCAATATTGTGTGATGATCACCTTTGATAGACTTAGCTCATCTCAGCAATGCAATGATCTAAGAGAATTCCAAAAGACTCATGATGGAAAATGCTATCTACATCTAGAAAAGAACTATCAAGTCTGAAGGCAGATCAAAGCATACCATTTGCTTTCTCTCTCCTTTTTTTCTGTTTCTTCTTTCTCATGGTTTCTCTAATTGGTTCTAATTTTTTTCTCTTTCAAACATGAGTAATGCAATAATATGTTTAAAATATAATATATTTAACACGAATGTATATGTATAGGCTATATCAGACTGCCTATTATCTTGAGCCAGGGAGAGGGGAAGAAGAGGGAGAAAATTTAGAATTCAAATTCTTATGGAAGTAAAAGTTGAAAATGAAAACTAACTAAATAAATAAATAAAAGCAGATTAAAATAATAAATCATTGAACAATATATAAAGAGACATAATATACTTTAGCTTCTCTGAAAAGGTGGAAAGTTGAGGGATTGGATTGCTTCCAATATTCTTAGCTGAAATGTTTTATAGTGGTACTTAATTTAATGATAAAATTATTTTTCTGCTACCTCTCAAATATAAATCTGGCCCTACTTTTCTTAAAATAAGGCATCGCACATCTAGTAACTGTACATGAGAATACCAATGGTCCACAGGCTAATTGCATGTTTCCATAATTTATATGAAGCATTGACAGCTCACATCACTAAAAACTTCCATCAACATTTATAAGAAAATGATATATTGGCTGCAATATTAAAAGGGTATTCCAAAAATCTCTAGTGAGTTAAAAATCAATTTATTATCTATTCAGTGATTATTGATTAAGCTACTTAACAGTACCGTAATATTTGTAGTTATTTTCACTAATGATTTCAAAATCTTTCGACTTATGAGTGATGGTGCTTCTCTTTTCCACATATAGAACTCTTCTTGAATTTAGACATTAAACCAACACTCTAGTGTTTAGAATAATTTTCATAAAATGTTGCATAGAAATGAGTTAAGCTTGTTATGATTCTGCCTACCTGTAATAGCATTATCACCTTTCCTAAATGGAGATGAGTATAACTTCCCAGTTAAAATAGATGTGATACCAAAAATTCTTAATAATCACTATGTTTCAAAGAAATCTATTAACTAAACATGCAAGCAAAAAGGATTATGATAAACCATACTTAGTATAATCATTTTTATACTTAGTAGGTGAATAACCTGAAATGATGGTTGCATTTTCATTAGACAGTGTCTACTAACAATTTAAAAAAATAATGTTTGAGATAAAGACTGGTCTTGATGACATCAAGTTTATAACTGTATGGATAACATTAAACAGCTTCTCCTTCATATGAAATCATTCTCCAATGAAAGGGGAAGGGATCCCACCTAGCTGAAGCTTGAAAGATTTTCCTTTTGCTGAGGGAGAGACAGAAGTCAATATAGGCAAGTAAGTCAATCTGTGGTCAATCTTGCCCACAATCTCCCCTCAGTCTCAGATGGAGATAATTCAGAACACTGAACCTATTCACTAGTCAAATCTGCTAACCCCAAACCATTGATTACTCCTAACATCCACTGTCTTTTTCACTATTCACATGCCATTCAATGGAGCTAAAGAAAAATCATGAAATAATTTTGATTTGGTCTACTATATATTTCTGTTATATAATTTCAACTGTACTCTCACTGTAGTAAAGCAACCTTATTTTAAGCTCCCTAATTGAAGAACTATTTCGCTCACCACAATAGCTTTCCCATACTTTTTCATCCATCCTCAAACTTCTCATTCCTCTCCCTGCACCTTTTCCTGTCAGCTTAAAGTCTTGCTAAATTTTACTGGAAAAAAAAATTTGAAGCCATCTTCTAAGAGCTCTCTATTTTCAATTCCTCCTCACATCACCCAGATGAATTTCCCCACCATCTTCTCCTTCACCCTTATCTCACAAGAGATAGTCCTCTTTATTGAAAACGCAATTATCTGCTTTCAGGAATAAATCAATCCAGCCATTTTATCCAGCAAATTGCTTTCTACTTCTATCAGCCCCAATTTCTCACTAATCTTCAAACTTGCCCTTGTCTACTGGCTGCTTTTCTCAAACCCTATGTCCATGTTTCCTCCACTCTTAAAAGACATCCACTTACTCCTTCCAAGCCAAATACCTAGAATTTTATCTCATCTCCCTTTCATGGCTAAGCTATTTCAGAAAGCTTGTCTGTAATCAATTCTTCCACTTCCTTTCCTCTTATTCTCTTATTAATTCTCCATGAAATTTCTAACCTCACAATTCCACTAAAACTGCTCTCTTCAAAATCACCAGTGATCTTTTAGGAATCAAGTCTAATGGTCTTCTAAAAAATATTCTTCTTTCTTGATTCTCTCTAGTGTTTGGCAGTTTATAGCACCCCTTATTCCTGCATACTCTAGTCAGTCAAGATTTCCATTCTACTTTTCGGGTGCTCCTCCTACCTATCTGACTGCTTTTTCTCAGTCTTCTTTGCTGAATGTTCAACCAGATTAATCCTACTTCCCATAAATACCCCCAAGGCTATGTCCAAGGTCTTCCATGCTATTTCTTTCTATTTTGCTTGATAAGCTGATGACTTTCCATAGATTAAAATATCATCTCTATAAAGAGAAATATCAGAACTATTTTTCCAATCTCTCTCCTGACCTCCAGTCTCACACCATGAGTTGCCTGTTGTACATCTTAAACTAGAAATCTTGGAAACATATTAAACTCAAATGTCTAAAATGTTATTTAATATCTTCACCCCTCTAATTCCTCTCTTCTTTTCTTAAATAATAATTTATTTTTCCCATTTCATATTAAAACAATTTTAATGATTGTTGCTTTTTTAGTTTTGAATTTCAAATTCCATCTCTCCCTCTTTTCCTCTCTCCTTGAGATGATAAGCAATCTGATGTATGATATGTACAATCATGTAAAATATTTCCATATCAGTCATTTTGTGAAAGAAAAATCCAACCAAAAAGAAAGAAAATGAAAAATAGTACACTTCAGCCTGTATTCAGATTATATAAACATTTCTTTTTCTGTAGGTTGATAGCATTTTTTCATCAAGAGTCTTTTGAGATCTTGGATCATTGTATTGCCAAGAATACGTAACTCATTCACAGTGCTTCATAATACAATATTGCTGTTACTGTGTACAATGTTTTCCTGTTTTTTTCAGATTTTTTTTAATTCTCCTGTTCATAATTCTTTATAACACAATAATATTACATTATAATCATATACCATAACTTGTTCAGCCATTCTCTAAATGATGGGTATCTCCTCAACATCCAATTCTTAACCACTACAAAAATAGCTGCCATAAATATTTTTGTACAAATAGGTTGTTTCCCTTTATTCTATCTCTTTGGGATATGGACCTAGTAGTAGTATTGCTGGATCAAAGGGTATGTACAGTTTTATAGCCCTTTGAGCATAGTTCCAAATTGCTCTCCAAATTAGTCAAATCAGTTCATAACTCTACAAACAATGCATTTTGTCCCATTATTCCAAAATCCCCTCCAATATTTATCCTTTTCCTTTTCTGTCACATTAGCCAATCTGATAAGTGTGAGGTGGTACCTCAGAGTTGTTTTAATTTTCATTTCTCTAAACAAAAGTAATTTAGAGCATTTTTTTTACAATATTTCATGAACCTTTCTACCATAGGATCTCAATTCAGTCCTGGACTTCACACACTGGATGAATCATTTGCACCTCTTTGTGCTTGATTTGTTTCTCTCAGAACTTCCATTTTAAAAAGGACACTCATGCCACTCATTACTTGACTCTGAGTATTCCCTAGTTCTCTTCCTTTCCTGAAATTCTCTCCATCCTCAATTCTGACTCTTGACTTTGGTTTTCTTCAAGTCTCAGTTAAAATTACATCTTCTACAAGAAGCCTTTCTGGGCCCCCCTTAATGTTAGTGTCTTTTTTCTAACTTATTATGTATTATCTTTTTCATAGTTATTTGCATGTTTTCTTCCCCATGAAAATATGACCTTTTTTAGGCTTGGAACTTTTTGTCTTTCTTTATATTTCAAGCATTTGGCAAGCTACCTGCCTATACCAAATTCTTAAATAGATGTTTGCTTATTAATTTAGTCAATTTGAATAATAGAAAATATTAAAGTCTGACAAGTGTTATGGCATATACCATTACATTTTCCAATTTAACCAACAATAGTATACTTCTAGATGGAGACAATTAAATGTCTAAAAATTAAGAAAAGAATTCTTGAGCAACATACACTTTAATTCAACCAGAAGGTGTAAACAGCAATAAAATATTTTTTAAAAAAAGACTGAATCATACAAATTTATTTGTAGCAATGAAGAAGATTGCGATGGATATTCAGAATTAAGTCATCAGTACCAAAAATTAAGGAAGGGTGATCCATGAGGAACCTTGATTTTTTTTTAAAATCAATTTCAATTATACAAGGACACAGTAGAAAATATGTAACACTTCACTGGAGGCTGTAAAATAAAGCAACAACAAAATAACTATTAGATCATGACCTGGTGGATAGATGTTTCAACAAATTTAACTCTTTTTACATACTGACAGATGGGAAATCCCCATACTATTTGAAAAAACATACATATGAATATTCTTGAGAATTCATATAATCTCTATGGGAACTAGAGCATAGCTATAGACAAAACTGCTTTTCACAATGGTCTGAAAATAACATTGATTAAAAAATTTTTTTTAGTAATTATACACACTTTTTAGACAGCCTGGAATAAAGTAACTTAAAAAATATAAAAGGATCTAGCAACAAAACTCAAAATCATGTGTCAACAGGATCAGGCACATATCATGTCTACTGGCATATCTGGTACTGGAGTTGTCCCAAAGATATTTTTGTTAAGCCCAAAGAAGAGTAAATTTTATCTCAGTACCTTCTAACTTCCCTAGGCTGTACTCTTGATTGTCCTCCAAGACTTTCTCTACAATTCTCCAGGAACTTCTTTGACTCATTAGCTCACTTCAAAAATGTTCTGTCCAGCTCTGGGAGCCAAGATGGTGGAGTAAGCAGTAAGTTGCTCTTACCCTCCCTTGTTCACTTGAAAAATCCAGAAAATATCACCTCAGGAAATATCCTAGAACTTTGGAGCTAGCAGAAAGATAGGATGCAGCAGTCTTTTAGCTCAGGAGTCTTGGGGGATTAACAGGAAAGGTCCGTTTTGCTGTGGTTGAAGGGTAACAGTACAGGACAGGAGTAATCCTGGCAAAGGTAAGTAAGCGGCAAGCCCCACCTCAGCAAACCAGTGGGAGATTGTGAGCCTCAGTGTGGTGGAGCAGGCAAGTGTCAACATCAGGACCTTCCCCCACCACTCCTGCATGCCTTGGCCCAGTTAGGAGAAATGACAGACATCAGCTTGGGGGACAACCATCTGTGCTGGTGGACAGGTATTCACCAGCAGCTGAACCTATCTGTGCTCTAGCTCAGACCTGGTTGAGGAGGCAAACTCCAGTAGTCACACCACCCCCACAACCCCACCCTGCAAGCTTCAGTGTGCCCCAGGGAGGCACAGAAAATCCCTCCCTGGCATCAGCACACACCAGCCACCACCAACAGCTCCAGCTCAGCACCAGATAAGCTACTAGACCCTACAACATCCAGCTGCCAGCACCTGAGGCTCTAGGACACAAAGCCAGTAACCAGGCCCTTAACCCCCAGCACAAGAAATATGGGACAGTGCCCCCCTGTGCCCCAGAAGCAGAGATCAACTTTAAAAGGAAAGAAAAAGAAAAAAAAAACACAAGTAACAAGCGACAAAGAAAATAAGAGACCATAGAAAATTATTAGGGTGACAGGGAAGTTCAAAACACAAATTCAGAAGAAAATAACATTGTCAATAAACCCACATCCAGAACCTCAAGGAAGAATATAAACTGGTCTCAGGCCCAAAAAAGCCTTCTTGGAAGAGTCTAAAAAGGATTTTAAAAGTGAAATAAGAGAAGGAGAAGAAAAATTGGGAAAAAGAAATGAGAAGTATGCAAGAGAGAGTCAACAATTTAGAAGAGGAAAGACAAAAATTGCAGAAAACAATTCATTTAAAAATACAGTTGGCAAAATGGAAAAGAAAGTGCACTAAAGAAAACAAAACCTTAAAAAGTAGAATTGACCTAACGGCAAAAGAGATACAAAAGCTAACTGAAGAAAACAATTTGGTAAAAATTAGAATTGGACAAGTGGAAGCTAATGACTCTGTGAGACAATAAGAACTAGTCAAACAAAATCAAAAGACTTTTTTAAAATATAAAAAAAAAAACCATAAAATAACTCATTGGAATAGATCCAGGAGAGATAATTTAAGAATTATTGGTCTACCTGAAAGCCACAATAAAGATAAAAATAACCTGGATAACATCTTTCAAGAAATCATCAAGGAAAACTGACCTGAGATCCTAGAAGCAGGGGGTAAAATAGTCATCAAAATAATCCACCAATTACCTCCTGAAAGAGATCCAAAATTGAAAATACCAAGAAATATTTTAGTCAAATTATAGAATTATCAGGTCAAGGAGAAAATACTGCAAGCAGCCAAAAGGAAACAATTCAGATATTGTGGAACCACAGTCAAGATTACGCAGAACCTTGATGCTTCTACTTAACACAAAATAAACAAGAAAGAAGTTAAGGAGATGAATAGAATAATAGAAAATTAAATATGGTAGACCTTTGAAGAAAATTGAATGAGGTTAAAAAGGAGCATACATTTTTCTTGGTGGTTCATGGCACCTACAAAAAATTGACCATGTATTAGGGCATAAATACCTCACAATCCAATGCAGACAGGCAAAAAATATTAAATGCATCCTTTTCAGATCATGATGCAATAAATATTTCATATAATAAAGGGTCTTGGAAAGGTAGACTAAAAAGTAGTTGGAAACTAAATAGTCTAATACTAAAGAATGAATGAGTCAAACAGCAAATCATACAAACAATCAAATACTTCATCGAAGAGAATGACAATAATGAGACAACATACCAAAACTTATGGGATTCAGCTAAAGTGGTTCTTTGGGGAAGTTTTATATCTCTAAATGCATATAGGAATAAAATAGAGAAAGAAGAGATCACTGAATTTGGCATGCAATTAAAAAGCTAGAAAAAGAACAAATTAAAAATCCCCAATTAAGTACCAAATTAGAAATACTGAAAACCAAAGGAGAAATTAATAAAATTGAAATTAAGAAAACTATTGAACTAATAAATATAACTAAGAGCTGGTTTTATGAAAAAAATCAACAAAATAGATAAAATTTTCATTAATTTGATTAAAAAAAAGAAAGAAGAAAATCAAACTACCTGTTTCAAAAATGAAAAGGGTGAATTCACCACCAATGAAGAAAGTATTTAACAATAATTTGGAGCTATTTTGCCCAACTATATTCCAATAAATTTGACAATCTTAGTGAAATGGATTAATATTTATGAAAATATAAATTGCTCAAATTAAAAGAAGAGTAAAAAATACTTAACTCAATTACAGAAAAAAAAAGAAATTAAACAAGATATCAATAAACTCCCTACAAAATAATCTCCAGGAACAGATGGATTTACAAGTGAATTTTATTAGACATTTAAAGAACAATCAATTCCAATACTATATAAACTATTTGGGAAAATAGGCGGAGTCTTACTAAATTCTTTTTATAATACAAATATGGTATTGATACCTAAATCAGGATGAACCAAAACAGAGAAAAACATTATAGACCAATTTCTCCAATGAATAGAAATGCAGAAAAATTTATTTTTTATTTTACTTTATATTTTTTAATAATTTGTTTATTTTTAGTTTTCAACATTCACTTCCAAAAAATTCTGAGTTTTAAATTTTCTCCTTTTCCCACTTCCCCCCTGCCAAGTTGGCATACAATCTTATATAGTCTCAACATATACATTCATATTAAGCATATTTTCCCATTTAGAACTATTGGAAAGATCCACAAGAATGAAACAACAAAGCAAAAAACAAAAACAAAAACAAAGGAAAAGGAGAGCAAATAGTATGATTCCATCTGCATTCAGACTCCATATTTCTTTCTCTGGGAGTGAATAGCAATTTCCAATATGAGTTTTTTGGAGTTGTCTTAGAGTTTTGCATTGCTGTGAAGAGCCAAGTCTATCAAAGTCAGTCATCCCAAAATGTGGCTGTTACTGTGTACAAAACTTTTAAATAAAACATTAGCAAAGAGCTTAAAGCAACTTATCTCAGGCATAATACACTCTGTGAAGATGTGAGAAAATTGGAACACTAATGCATTGTTGGTGAAGTTGCAAACTGATCCAACTATTCTTGAGAGCAATTTGGAATTATGCCCAATAGGCTATAAAACTGTGTATCCTCTTTGATTAAGCAACATTTCTTTTAGTTCTGTATCCTAAAGAGATAATAAAAATGGAAAAAGGACCCACATGTACAAAAATATTTACATCAGCTCTTTTTGTGGTGGCCAAGAATTAGAAATTGAAAGGATGTCCATCATTTAGGTAATGGCTGGACAAAGAGTGGTATGTGAAGCTAATGGAATACCATGGTGCTATAAGAAATGATGAGCAGGTGGATTTCAGAAAACCTGGAAAGACTTATGTGAACTGATGCTGAGTGAAGTGATCAGAACCAAGAGAACATTGTACACAGTAACAGCCACATTGTGTGATGACTAACTTTGATACTCTTATCTCATCTTAGCAATGCAGGAATCTAAGACAACTACAAAAGAATCATGACGGAAAATGCTTTCGACATTCAGAAAAATAACTATGGAGTCTGAAAGCAGATAGATGAACATTATTTTCTTGCTCTCTCTTTCTTTCTTGTGGTTTCCTGATTTGGTTCTAATTCTTCTTTATAACATGAATAATATTAAAATAGGTTTAATATAATTATAAATATAAATTAAGTTAGCCTGTACCAAATTACATGCCATCTTTGTGGGGGAAAAGGAGGGATAGGGAGAAAATTTAGAACTTAAAATCATATGGAAGAGACTGTTGAAAACTAAAACTAAATTAATTTAAAAAAAGAAGAAATTCTCAAGGGTAACTCTGACTTAGGGGGAAAAAAAGAGTTTGTTCCATACAGAAGTACCATCAGCCACTCCTTGTGTTTGGTAGTTTGCTCCCAGAATGTACATTTTAAGGAGAACCTTCAGGGCAATCATATCTTATCTGCTCTCCAAACTGTCATCTGACTCTCCTCTTGTACTTTCATTATAGCACCACTGCCTAGGTTCCCTTCATCCTTACCACTCCTTTTATGTCTTGTCTTTTCTCATTAGTATGTAAGATCCTTGCCTACTATGACTTTTTGTTTCTTATAGCACTTGTATTCCTAGTATTGAGCCCAATACCTAGAACACAGTAAGTACTTAATAAATGTTTTTTGACTTGACTTTGTTTAACTATAAAAAAGCAATTTTCTGATCTACCTGTAACTCTTTGCAGAACATTAGATATAAAAATTAGGTAGTGTACTGAATAGGTATGGACTTGGAATCAGAAAGACCTGATTTAAAGTCTAAACTTAGAATTTTCTAACACTATGATCATGGGCAAGTCACTTAACCTTCACTTACCTCACTTTCATTATCTGCAAACAATAGCATCTATTCCTAGGGTGTTGATGAAGATAAAATGAGTTAACATTTAAGAAGTCCTTTGCAAAACTTAAAATGCTTTATACATGTTCCCTCTTATGATAACATCCAATCCAAGATGTTTTCCAACCTAATTCCATCTGAAATATAAGAAGAATAAGATGAGTAACAAAAATACCTATGACAAGAATAAAAGCCAAATAATATTGTCTTGGTCCACAATCTCTCTTCTAATAATGTAAATCCATTAATCAATAGGATCTTAAATGTGGGGAGTGGGTCACAGTAGTCAAAATTATACACTAACAGAAAGAAATGATTACTCAGGGCAACTGCAATCATAATCATCATCACCACTATCAGCTTAATCACCATGTGGCTCAAGTTACATGACAGAATGAGGTGAAGATGGAAAAAACAAACAAACAAACAAAAAAGCTGTCTTCATTCCTATCCTTATGAACCATGGCAGAAATTTTGCTTCCTAGTAGGAACGTGTCTGGTAATTCGAAATTTGGACCAAGAGTCTGCTGGCTTATAATATTGAAATCTACAGTATCCCAAAGTTATACGATTTTGAGAGCTGAAAAAGAACTAAAGATCATTTAGATCAATGTCCACATTTTACACATGGACAAACTGAAAGTTTAAAAGGACTAGTGACTTGTTCCAAGATGAAATGTCTTTTCTGTGAGAGAATGAAAAAAAAATGTACCCAGATCCTCTGATTCCAATAGCAGTGTTCTTTCCACTATATTCTGCTTTTGTTCATGAAAAAATAATGATCAATAGTAAATCCATGCCTCACTATCCAAAGTTGTTAATATCAAAACACAACATAAATAATAGTGATTATTAAATAATAGGTGATAAATAAAAGATGATTGGAAATAACTGTCAGTCACAGCACATAACAGAATAATTGAAAGATAACACACTGTCCAGGAAATCTAAGACTCACAACACACAAGTCAGTATTTCAGAAAGATTGTGGACAACCATGGAAAGAAAATGTTGTGATGTCTACATCTATGTCTGTATCTGTATCTGTATCTGTATCTGTATCTGTATCTATACCTATATCTATGTCTATATTTATATCTATATCCTTTGACATCTATATCTATGAATATATGTATATGTATATATGTGTGCATGTATACATGTACTTGTGTATGTTTTCATTTATGTACATCTATACATGTATGTGCACTGCATGTGCACATATATGCATGCGTATGTGCAGGCACATAGGAACATATATGTGGTGTGTTATATATGTATGTATATATGCACATGTGTACATGTATGTGTATGTCTATGATTATCTATATCTATACACATCTATATTTCTATATATCTATCTTCCTATCTCTATCCATACACACATACACACTTACATACAAATATATACATATATGCATACATGTGTGCATTTGTATATATGTTTTATGTAGACATGCATGTATGTAGCACATTGCTTATCCACACATATGTAAATGTGTATGTGTATGTATGGACACTTATACATACCCATTTACATAAACACATATATCTATGTGTATACACATATGCATACACAACACTCAAATGTACATAATACACATGCATCCACATATACACATATATTCATATTTCAGTTTATATACATACATATAGACACATTTATATTTCAGTTTATATGTATATATACACCCATTGTATTATTGATTACACTGCAAAAAATATGCTCAATTTTGAGATGTGTTATGAAATGTAGATTTAACATTAATCTGCTTACTACTCTAAGAAAAATAAAACAGACGGTAGATACCTATCCGATTGAAGAGAAAAATGTAAGAATGGAGTTTCCAAAGGTTAAGTCCTCTGGAGCAGAACCACCAACTCTACAGTATTATTAAGCAATAAGCATACAGAATGGGCATCTAGGTGACAGAATAGATAGAGTCCTGGGGCCACAGTCAGAAAGACTCATCTTCCTGAGTTCAAATCTGGCCTCAGACATTTACTAGCTGTGTGACTCTGGGTAAGTCACTTAATACTGTTTGCCTTAGTTCCTCATCTGTAAAATGAGCTAGAGAAGGAAATAGCAAATCATTTCAGTATCTTTGCCAAGAAGACACCCAATGGGGTCACAAAGAGTCAGACAAATCTGAAAAATGACTGAAAATATAACAAATAAGCTGACGTGAATTTGCTAGAAAACAATATCTATTCTTGTTACTCCTTGAACATCCATCATTGTTACCCTTGAAAAAGGTCAACAAATCCACAGGCACTGCTGTCTGGATTAGTTATTCTTAGAATCTATACTGAAGCACATAGAACATGCTTAATAATACTTGTTGACTTGATACTTTGGTCAAGCTCATGTCTATTATTCCCCATTCTTTCTTTTTAATCCTTTATCTTCAAATTTCTAATCTATAATGATGAGAGAGGGACAGACAGACAGACAGACAGACAGCAAAGAAACAAGGATAGATAGATATGGAGAGAGAAAAAGGGGGGGGCTGTGCTCTCCTGGATACTTCTAGAACTCCAGTGACATATATGAATCAATGTTAAATTCTTCACACTTTAGTAAAGATAAAAAAGTATCCTACCAACTGAAGAATGGCTGGCCATTTTCTAATCATACAAGTTGTTTGAGAATACAAATAAAGTGAGTTTGACACAGAGATAATAGAGAAATAAGAATGGGGAAAGGAAAAGGGAAAGAATCAGCATTTATTAAGTGTTTGCTATGTGCCTGACACTGATTTACAAATATTACTTAATTTGATTCTCACAGCAATACTTTGAGAGAGTTATTATTTTTATCCTCATTTTAGAGCTGAGGAAACTGAGAAAGATGTGTTAAGTGACTTTCCAAGGGTCCCATACCTGAACAAGTCACTTAAATGGAAATGTCCAAAGGCAGATTTGAACTAATCTTTCTGACCCTGGGCCAGTCCTCTATCCTCTGTACCACTAAGCACAGTGCAATTTTGTAATGTAGTATAATTATAATACAATTTTGGTAGAGGAAAGTACAAATGTAAATGACTGATGAAAGTATATTTGGGGGTGAGTGGGGAGAAGGCACAATGACATTTCCCTCCATCTCACTCTCTTCTTAACTCCCTGTAGTATGGCTTCTAATCTTATTATTTCTTTTGTAACCACAGTTCCAAAGCCCATTGGTATCAGACTCTCTCATTAGTGCAGATCGAAAGTCATACCTGTATAAAGGATAGGGTAAAGTTGATGAGAGAAGGAGTGAAAACTCTCCAGTCTTCTTAAAAATGCCTTCAAACTTCAAGCCTAGTCAGATACCTTCAGACTTTTCAGCCTCTACACTCTTTGGTTGGTTCACACTTCCAGCCTCTGGAGAGAAGATGGAAGATTCTGATCTGAGGCCAGATTTGAACTCAGGAAGATGAGTCTTTCTGACTGTGGCCCCAGGACTCTATCTATTCTGTCACCTAGATGCCCATTCTGTATGCTTATAGCTTCAAATAGCTGGATAAAAAAAATCCTGGAAGAAACTGATGTGGAGGAACTAACAGTATCCTGTCCTTTTCCCAAGCTTGTTACACTAGAGACCTAGGGGAACTTCCCCTTGGGAGAGATCTAGAACTTCCTCTTAGTTGAGGTGTGGGAGACCTCCTTCTCTATGCATTATCTGATATATTTTCTCCTGAATATACTTTCTCTGACTTCTGTTTTATGATGATTTAAATCAATCGATTTTTTTTTTGCTATTCACTATGTGTGTTCATTAGGGAAGCAGTATAAGGTATGAAAGGGGTCAAGTCTTTGATATAAATCGTGTGGTCCTCCTTTCAACAATGAAACAGCAATAAGAAGTTAACTTTGATCTGAAAAATCACATCCCATAGACTAACAACATCTAAGGGTACAAATAGATGTATTTTTAGCCCAGTAATGCTTATTTCTTGGAGGAGAACAGTGGTGGCCTCTGGATTTAACTTCCTACTTCCCCTCTTGGCAGGCATTCAAGTGTTTCTTGGGGAAAGGTTTTAGGAAGAGGCTAGAGATGTCCATCTGTCTCCCTTCAAGACACACAATGACACCTTCTTGCTGCATATGGAGGATATCTCTTAGAATACTTCTCTCTGGCTTTCATGACACTGTACTGTACTGTAGTACTTGAATTATTGCATTGACTTGCTATTGGTTTGTCTTCTTGTCTTAAATGTATTCCTACTCCAGTCCATCCTTCACTCAACTGTCAAATTGATCATCCTTAATCATACATCTAATCATGTCAGCCCCTTATTCAACAAAATGTAGTGGTTCCTATTACTTTTAGGATGAAATACCTAATCTCCTATTTAACTGTTAAAGTTCTATATAATCTGCTACCTCCCTGTGGGCAGTTGGTGGTACAGTGGATACATGCTGTACCTGAACTCAGGAAGATGTCTCTTCCTGACTTCATATCTGAATCAAACATGTACTAGCTGTGTCACTTAACCCTACTTGTTTCAGTTTCATCATCTGTAAAATGAACTGGAGAAAGAAATGATAAACCACTCTGTTATCTTTTCCAAGAAAATTCCAAATGAGGTCACAAATACTGAACATCAACCTCCCTAAACTTCCATTGCTGTGTTTGGCACATGACATTCCATGTCTTACTCTGAATATTTTTACTGGCATTCCTCCATGCACGAAATTCTCTTACTCTTCTTCCCAGCCTTCTAGATTAAATAATTTCTTTCAAATCTCCACTAAAAGCCCATCTTCTATGAAGCCTTTCCCTAGTCATCCTTAATCTCACTGACTTCCTTCTGAGATTATCCCTGAATACACACACACACACACAAACACACACACACCTATGCACACACATATATGTTCATTATATACATATACATGTACATGAATATTTACCACACACATATATCACAAATATACATACATATTACACACAAATATACATATATATACACACATATAGTATAGCATAGAATAGTATAGTATAGTATAGTATAGTATAGTATAGTATAGTATAGTATAGTATAGTATAGTATAGTATAGTATAGTATAG